>NC_087354.1:17849471-18449471 GCF_030014295.1 Loxodonta africana | reverse complement strand
AAGAGCATCAAAGTCCTGACAGATGCCACCACTTGGATAAACCTTGAAAACAATATCCTGAGAGAAGGACACATAGTATATGGTCCCATTTACATGAAATATCTAGGATAGACCAGTGTACAGAGAGCAAAGTTCACTAGTGGTTACCAGGAGTGGATGGGAGGGAGGGGAAAAGGGAAACTCATTGCCTAGGGGACACTGAGTTTTGGTAAAGGTGAGGAAAAAATTTGGAAATGAATAATGATGATGGTTAAACAACATGATAAATACGTTTAATGTCACTGAATTGTACGTGTGAAGAAAGTTGAAATGGCAAAGATTTTGTTACATTTATATTTACCACAATAAGAAAGAAAGGCATTGTTTGGCGAAAATGAAATCAAAGCTGCTAAACTGTCTAGTCATATTGTCAGCCAGAGATCTGGATTCTGGATATTTGTAACTTAGCCAGGCGCCAGCTTGGACCAGCAGATTCTAGTGAGCAGGTGAGAGGCCAGAAGGACACACAGCCTGGAGAAAATTTTTTTAGGTTGTAAGAGTAGTTGCAGAAGGCATTTATGGGGATCCCAGGCAGGAGATGGCAAGAAAGCTGCTCAGGTCCCCGTCCATGGTGTTGTGTGACGTGAATCTTCACTGGCGGGTTTGGGTCTCCCCTGGCTCTCTGTGCTGACTGATCTGCTGCCTCCGCCCAGAGGAATGTGTCACATGGAAGTGAAAGTGAAATCTGAAAATGGAAAACAATTCTACTGACCATTGGCTTCCATCCAACTCACTTTATCAGTCTCCCCTTTTTTGAATGCTTCTCTAGTTGGAATATCTGGAGCAGCCTGTGGAATCTTATTTTTAATATGCAGGAAAACCAGTCAGAACATTATTCTTTGGTTCAAAAGAGAGTCATAGAAGGCTACTCCAAAGAGCATTACAATTTTCTGCATTTTGATTCAGTTGGATTTTGTTACATTGTTCTGGTTAGTTGCTGTCCAGTCAATTCTGACTCATGATGACCCCAAGTGTGCAGAGATGAACTGCTCCATAGGGTTTTCAAGACTGTGGCCTGTCTTCTGAGGCACCTTTTGGTAGGTTCTAGCTGACAACCTTTTGGCTAGTAGTCAAGCTCTTAACCATTCCCGCCACTCAGAATCTCCTCTGTTACATTAGAGCAGCTCTTTTTATTGTTGTTGTGTTCCTAACGGTGATGGTTGGGTATTTATTTTATTATCTGAGGTAATTTCTTTTGCTTTCCCTGGTTCGTATGTTCATAAAGACTACAGCTTAGTGCCGTACCATTGTGGTGTTGGTGATGCAGTAACAAACATGTATGGGAACACATTGATCAAGTGGAACATATATGTACACATTTATTTATAGGTATAGCTATTAAATTTTGCCCATCCTGCATGGAAGGTGAGAATTCTACCACTAAACCACCAATGTCTCATATATCATGCTAAAAACAAACAAACCAAACCAAACCCATTGCCATCGAGTCGATTCCAACCGTCCCATAGGATTTCCAAGGAACGATTGGTGGATTCTAACTGCTGAACTTTTGCTTAGCAGCTGAGCCCTTAGCCACTGCACCACCAGGGTTCCATATCATCCTGTTGTTGTTGTTAGGTGCCGTCGAGTTGGTTCCAACTCATAGCAACCCTATGCACAACAGAACGAAATACTGTCCGGTCCTGAGCCATCCTTACAATCATTGTTAGTTGTTATGCTTGTGTCCATTGTTGCAGCCACTGTGTCAATCCACCTCGTTGAGGGTCTTCCTCTTTTCCACTGACCCTGTACTTTGCCAAGCATGATGTCCTTCTCTAGAGACTGATCCCTCTTGATAACATGTCCAAAGTATGTAAGACTCAGTCTCTCCATCTTTGCTTCTAAGGAACGTTCTGGTTGTTCTTCTTCCAAGACAGATTTTTTCGTTCTTCTGGCAGTCCCCGGTATATTCAATATTCTTCGCCAGCACCACTATTCGAAGGCATCAGTTCTTATCATCCTAGGCAATTTAAAAAACCTTGCTGTTGTCTTATGCCTTTGAGTCAATTCCAATTCACGGCTATCCTTTATGTTTACAGAGTAGAACTGCTCTGTAGGGTTTTCTTGGTTGTAATATTTATACAAGTACATTGTCAGGCCTTTTCTACTGTGGAAGTGCTAGGTGGATTATAACCACCAACCTTTGGTTACCTGTCCAGCACAAGCTGCTACTTAATTCTTACAACAATCTTAAGACACAGTTGCTCTTATCCTCAATATGGTAATGAGGAGGCAGACCCTCAGAGATGCCCAAGATTATTCAGCTTGTCCGTGGCAGAACCAGGCTTTGAACTCAAGCCTGTCTGCCTCCAGGGTTTATGGTCTTTATAGTAGAGCACACTGGTTGCTAAGAAAATGAAACAACTGGCCAGGAACATGTAAAACAGCAACACGTAATTATGAATCTTGACTAATGTCCATAAAACAAAATGTCCATAGCAGATAAATTTAAAATATCTTTATCTAACACATGTAGCATCTGCACCTCATACTGTCTTAAACCAGCTATGTGACCTAGAGCAAGTTGCTGCCCTTGCTGAGCTTCAATTTCTTTACCTTTGGAAATGTGGAGTTTGAGTTAAATTACGCTAATGTCTTTCATCTCTAATCCTCGATAGCATTTTCATTCTGTCCGGTGGTTGCAGTCCTTGTGTGCATGCCCCTTGCTCCCTGGAGCTCTATATGACAAAGGTATATGGGTTTGCCTCTCGTATGACATGCCGCACCCTAAAATGTAAGCCTGATGGAAGTAATAGCACGCACAGAATTTCATTCCACCATGGTCACTAATGGTCCCTAATCAAGACACAATCTGAAGGGTAAACAAACCAACAGTCCCTTTGTTTTTGTGAAGTGAGAACTAAGGGTTATTGATTATTCTTCTGACCCGGGACGGGTCTGTATAGATCTGGGGAAGATTGATGGCTCCTTTGATCTGAGGATAAACCAGGACTGACAACACAATGCCATATTAGAACCTGCCCTTTAGACCAGCACCTGACAGGGCAATGTCAGGTTCCTCTTACTCTTCTTACTGCCTTTCCCCAAACTCTGGCCAATTACATTCACATCGGCAACGGTATGTCATAATGAAGGGCTCTATGTAGATTCCTAGTTCTTAGCCTGGGCTCCACTGTCCACCAAGAATTTTTTAAAGTAACAAAGGCATATTTTGAACTGTATCCTTCATATTTCCAAGACCTCATGGGAACTTCACATTTATCCATAATAACGTGGTCAGGCTGTTTGCTTAACTGTGGTTGTTTTATCTGAGCCCTCTTGAAACAACAAGCAACAGACTTGTGATAATTTCATCTATATCACATATTTTCATGAGTTTTTGTTTGATCCAAAGCCTTCCATTTCCTCTGCTAAATTGTTGAAAGTGCTGTCTCTGGGTACAACAAAGAGCCCACCTTGATATACGCAACATGTACTTAGTGATGCTGAGGGTCTCTAGACCTGCTTATTACTGCCTCTGCCCCAGGGTTTACTGACTCACTTAAAGTGCTTGACAACCATGTCTTCAGCCAAGCAAGGACATCTTTAGGAGCACAAGTCTTTTGCACCAAGAAGCCCCTTAGGTAAGCATGTGAGTTTTTGAGAAAGGACAACAATTACTAAGAAAAAAAAAATATATATGGGTTTGACACAACTATTGGTCTCTATTCATCAGGAGCAAAAGAGAAAGAAGGAAATGAAAGTGTCAGAGAAGAAACTAGTCTGTATCTAATAGCCTACACAAGCCACTGTCTCATCTACCCTGAGACCAGAAGAACTAGATGATGCCCAGCTACCACTACTGACTGTTCTGCTCAGGGCCACAGTGGGCGGACCCTGATAGAATGGCAGAAAAATGCAGAACAGAACTCAAATTCTTAAGAACTCCAGGCATACTGGACTAGTTAAAACTAGGGGATTCCCTGAGACACTCTTTAAATCTTGAACCAAAACTGTCCCCTGAAGTCACCTTTTTAGTGAAATAACAGATTGGACACAAAAAATAAAGGATATTACCTGTGAAAACAGTGCTCTGTTAAAAAACTGTCTATATGAGACCAAAAGGTCAACAGTTACTCAAGTAAAGATGAGAAGATAAGGGGGCAGGGAAACTAGAACACTGGAAACAGAACAACTGGAATGCAATTAAAAAGAAATGTTGATACATTGTGAAAAATATAATTAATGTCACTGAACAATTTTCATAGAAACTGTCAAATGGGAACCTAATTTGCTTTGCAAGCTTTTGTGGAAAACACAATAAAATATTTAAAAAAAAAATTGGCTTGGGGTCCTAATTATTTACCTGGAATAAATTGAAGATGTTGGAAGCTAAGGGCATTAGCTATCTATTCATGTAAGGTGTCTTGTTATGTCCAGCTACTAAACATTTAAATAAGAATTTCTGTATTGATATTAATAATTATATATGCTTTTCTACATTAAAAAAAAGTGTTAGTATTTTTAGCCACAATTTCCCACCTGGTGGTGCAGTGGCTAAGAGCTCAGCTACTAACAAAAGTTTGCCAGTTCAAATCTACCAGGTGCTCCTTGGAAACCCTATAGGGCAGTTCTACTCTGTCCTATAGGGTAGCTATGAGTCAGAATCAACTCAATGGCAATGGGTATAACGGGTATTGTTGGATACATGTATCTAACAAAAAACTTTAGACAGCAATATTTAATTACCCAAAAGAGTTAACCATAGGTTAGCTCAACTATGTAACAATTGGGCCACTGTGGTTTGAAAGAAGTGGGAAACAAGGATAGGGAGGAGAAGTGGATGAGAGTAGCCACTCATCTGAGAAGTGTTCATTCACTCCCAAGTGCTGCTGCTTTTTTTTTTTTTTTTTGGCTAAGATTTTAGAATTATCTTTGATTGCAAAGTAGTTGCATCAATGACCGTATTATAGACAGAGGGTGTGTTAAACACAAGTCTAGCTACTGACCCACTGCCCCCCAGCATGCCCCACTGCCTCAAGGTCCTGGTGATGATTTAGAAAGGGATAGTCCTGTTTGTGAGGCATTATTCAGCTAACCAAGTGAGAGTTGTTGGGCTACTGCTGGCACCCTGTTGTCCTCCAGCCCTGCTCCTCTTCTCCCATCCTAGCTCTTTGGCTGTCATCAGAAGGTGCTCAGAGTCATTTGTAATGATCCCAGGGAGCAGCGAGGCTGTGCCCTTGGCTACCTGTGGTATCCTTAGGAGATTGTTCACCATCCCCTACAGCAGCTTCTCAACATAGCCCACCCCTGCTGGTCAGGCTGTCTGCGGGGGATAGCCGTGATCACCCGAGCTGCTGTCAGGAGCAGCCAGAGTCACGTAGCTTACTGACATATAATGTGATCCACCTTCCATAAGGCGTCTGGACTGGCAGACTGTTTTGTCTGTTGACACAATTGCAGGGAAATATTTTCAACCTTGCAATATGGCCAAACATACTGGTCTGAAGCATAGGTTTAGGTGACATAGTGGTTTAAAAAGTGGCTCCAGTTTCACTAGGAAGCAAAACAACCAAAACGTTTCTTATGTAGTACTCTTCGATTAATATTTTATTTCTTACTACTGATCAAAAAGGTTAATGGTGTCTACAGTGAATATAATAAAATAATGAGAAACCATTAACACTAAATTAAGAAAAAGAAGTCAAGTCAAAAGGTGAAGAAGAAGAGAAAGTTTTATTAGGGCTGAGGAATGCTATGGCAATAGAACACATAACATTTCTATGAGCTTCCTAATGGTCAAGGCAAAGATGGAAACTTGATTGGCTCTCTTCAACGAAAGGAAACCTGACCACTCATAATGAGAGAAAAATAACTTTTATGGCTTTGTTTCATAAGTAAAAACTAGCAGGGTAGTGAGCAAATTATATACAGGACATTGGACACTTGGTATCCTCAATGAAATCTAAACAATTGCTGCTAGAAACCGGCTGTGTCCATTGGCACCCTAGTTATTTAGGAAAACTTTCCAGTGAGGATAATTAGCTACATGGTATAGATTCACAGGGGCTGGAAGACCTCTCTGTCCCCACTCAGTCCATGTATTTGATCGGTTTAGACAGGGTCAGCAAACTATGGCCTCCAGGCCAAATCCAATCCTTCTACTATTTTTGTAAATAAAACTGGAACACAGCCAGGCCCATTTCTTTAGGAATTGTCCATGGTTGTTTTGACCAACAAGGACAGAGTCGAGTAGTTGGAGCAGATGGCATACAATAAATCCTAAAATATTTACTGTCTGTTCCAGTACAGACCGAGATTGTCAATCCCCGGTCTAGAACAAGACTTGAAAAATTTGTCACTAAAACTAAGAATTCTCTGCTTAATTTAAATACAGTTACCCTGGGAGAGATAACCTACTAAATCATTATCAACCATTAAGAACTTTGTGTAAATGAATCTTTGCATAAATAACTAAGTGTGCTAGCTGACTGTAGCGGATGGAGGAAATGGGACCTGGGAAAATAAGTTTTGTGTAGGCAGAGAGTAAAAAGAAAGAGTTGGGAGCGTGGGGCATTTTCAGGGTACATAAGCTTTCTGAGGCTTCAGTGGAGGGATCTGGAAGGACAGAAGGCAAAATGAGGGCATTTGATGGCATTGGGGTGGAGAGAAGGGATGAAGCAAGACATGGTTTATAGATAAAAGGGCAATTGAAAAGTCAAGGACACACTCATTTCTAATTTTTACTTGAGACCAGCTCTGTGGATGTGTAAATGTGGAATTCTATCACCTTCATCAGTTCCGGGGGGGTCAGGGGAGGGTAGAGGAGGTCAGCAGTGGTTTGCTGGTAGAATTTTCACCTTCCATATGGCATCCCTGGGCTCAACTCTTGGTCAGTACACCTCTTGCACAGCCACCACCCGTCTATCCGTGGAGGCTTGCGCGTTGGTATGATGCTGAACAGGCTTCAGCTGTGCTACCAGAATAAGACAAGCTAGGAAGAAAGGCCCAGCGATTTACTTCCAAAAATCAGCCAGTGAAAACCCTGTGGATCACAACTGTCCAGTCCACAATTAATTATGGGGATTCTCAGGACCGGGCAGTGTTTTGGTCCCATTGTGCATGTGGTTGCCATGAGTCAAGCACTGACTCACAGCAGCTAGCAGCAACAGCAACGTCTGTTCTCCAGATAGAGCAGGATGGCTTATCCACTGACCAGTTAAAGAAGTTACCAAAGAGGGAGAACCTAGACTAACAAATACAGGGAGCTAATAATGAATGTGGTAGCTTTAAGGTTCAACACTGACTCAGAGATCATATTCTGCTTATTTTTACACTTCTATGTGAAATCTATCCCACAGCGTCAATGGAATCAGAGTGACAGCTTTATTTATTTTTGCTGCATGTCAGGTCTAACACTTCTAACTGTGCTATCTTTGTAAAATTAACTGAAGAGGCAAATGAAAATGAAAATATAAAATGAGAAAATATAAACCGAGGCCTTCTCTACTTACATTTTTAGGTACCTTAAACTTTGAAAATTTAGGTCTCATGTTTTTTTCTCATAAAAAGGTAGAAGAGTTGTCAATAATTAAAAAAAAATATATATGTATATATATATCTGAGATTTCAACTAGAACTCTGTCTCTCTATAGAAACTTCTTTGGCCTACATGCTCAGTTGATTTAAAATGTGTGAAATATGCAGGATCACCTTCCAAATTTAATGAGGAAAAGAGGAAAGTTTCAATTCAAGCATGTTTGTATTGATTATCACGGGCATATTATATCTTTACTTACTAAAACTTGATATTGAAAATTATCATGAAAATCTTATAGTGTGAAAAACTTTCCTTTAAAAAATTAACAGCTTTCTTTCTTTCTTTCCATATTTATCAAAAGCCCGTTCACAGTTTTAGTGAATCTAGAATTGACTAACCAAAAAAAAAAAAAAAAAAAAAATGCAGTCCCTCACATCAAACTTATGGTGCCCCTTCTTCTGCAGCTTGAAGGCCGGTGTTCTTGTTGCTGTTGTTTCCTTTTGTTCACATCTGCATCCTCAGAGAAGTCCTAGAACAGTCCCTGACACAGAATAGATGCTCAGTAAACACTGGTTGAATGAGTAAAGCCAGGAGAGAGAGAAGGAAGAATGTTCTATGAAACACAACGTGCCTTAGGAATTCGAAATGACATTGAAGTCAGATTGAGAAGTTTCTTTGCTTGGGTGCAAACATCCTTTTTTCAATAATCTCATTTTTCAAGACAAGTCCCATTGGCAAGTGTAGACTGAAGAAGTTATTACCAGCTAGCTTTTAAACATTTAATAAAATCCTGGGTTGATGAACATAAACTTTTTAATTTAATGCTACTACAAAGGTCTATATATTATCTAACAAAATAGCTGCACTGAGTTATGAACATTTATGATCTGAAAGCTTGTCTTCAAAAAGAAAATGGCTTCTTGGAGAGCTGAGACTTCTACAACTTCATAAACCATGAAAAGTACAAATAATTAATAAGGTTATGTTTTGAAATTATATTACCTTTATTTTTAATCTCCATTTACAAACATCTCAAGTGAAAGCTTTCCTCTTTATTTTCTAATCAGGAGGCTGGAACATATTGTTTAAAAGAGGTACCAAAAATCAGTTGCCTTGGAGTTGACTTCAACTCTTGGAAACCTGGTGAGTGTTAGAGTAGAGCTCTGCTCCCTGGGGTTCTCACTGGCTGATTTCTCCAAAGACGATAATCAGGCTTGTCTTTTGAGGCACCTGTGGGTAGATACGGACCCTCCAATTAGCAGCGGAGCACATTAGCTGTTGGCACTACCCAAGGACTTCAAGGGGGTATGGAGGAATATGTTTGTGAGCAACAGAAAATGGATTAACCAAAGTGGAAAATGTGGAACTGCAAAAATACCAGGCGGAGGAATGAAGGAGAAACAGCCCAAAGCTGAAAATGCCTTTAAGGTAAAGAATACCTTGTGTCCAGTGTACCCTACGTACTTGTCCGTTGAAGATTAAAAGCCCCGAGCAGTTGCCGTCGAGTTGACTCCGACTCATAGCGACCCTGTAGGACAGAGGAGAACTGCTCCATAGGGTCTCCAAGGAGTGCCTGGTAGCTTCAAACTGCTGACCTTTTGGTTAGCAGCCGTAGCTCTTAACCACTACGCCACCAGGCTTTCCCCGCTGATGATTAACCAGGCATATTGGTCTCTTCTTTATGCCTAGTAGGTATAAAGAAATAGAAGGCGTTTACTATTACTGTTACTAACTAGAGAAGAAAGAACCAGAAAAGCAACTTAGTTGCCTACATGCTACTCTTGCCATTTTATGATCCTGTTTTTTTTTGAAATTTGTTTCTTTAAAAATCCGAAAACTCAGTTTTTGATCATAGAATGGCTGAGAAATCAAAGCCTTCATTCTAGGAATATTTTTCTCAGTGGGAGGAAAATAGAAAACAAAAATTATTGTAAAGAAGAAGTATTTTACAGTCCCCCCTTTCCCCTTTCAGGTATGCCACATCTTCAAAAATAATCACCAAACTGGCAAATTTGATATATTTACTGAGTGAAATGATTTGTGGGCATTTTTGTAGCTATTGATAATACACAGGAATGTCAAGAGTTATTTACTTACCAAACATGATATAAAAAGTTTACCCTTTTCAAAAGTTATCTGATTAAGAACTTTGAATCTTTTACTATATGTAAAGAGCTTCCCAGGAAAGCAACTATGATTCTTGTCATGAACTCCAAAACGTGTCAAAGCAACCTTGAAGTCAAGGATACCTATTTCATGACAAATATACAAAACTAAGTTTCAAAATATTCACATCAGTTGGGTGTAGTACAAGCGGTACCTCATGTCACAGACGTTCCACTAGAATGTTTCAATAGCAAGACCTCTTCTCTGCACTCATTTCCTGTTTAATCATAAACCAAAATGAAACCCATTGCCCTCGAGTCAATTCTAACTCATAGTGAGTCTGTGGGACAGAGCGGAACTGACCCATAGGGTCTGTAGGGAGCAGCTGGTGAGTTTGAGCTGCTGACCTTTCGGTTAGCAGCATGCTCTTAACTGCTGGGCCACCAGGGGCCCATTTCATCTTAAGGAGATTCAATGAATGCATTCCATTAATTACAACCTAATATTTATTCATATTAAGGCCTTGGAAGTTTCTAAAGCAACAATTTCTCTATTTTTCTTCTAAAGTTTTCATTTTTTCCTTTTCCGAAATGAAGTGTTACGCGATCAGAACGAGAAGGCTCCCATGAACTGAGCCTAGAAATATTAACCAGCCGGAATAGTTGTCTGACCATTTTGCAAACCAGCAGATAATGAAGATGTTACTTAAAATGTACAAGCACTGGGGATACGCAAAGAAAAGTCATATATAGGAACGATACCTTTGATCACGGAAGGAACTCAGAACTATGAGCACTGTGTCGAGGGTGGTTATCATCAGCCCGTTTTTGATTCCCCCTGCACAAATCATTTCATGCATTCTACAACCCAAGCCCCGATGTTGGGCTTCAGAAGCAATTTCAGCAGTAAAATAAGGTGCTTTTCTTCAATTTTCAAGCCATTTGTACGAGGTTAGTGTTGTTTACCCACCTGGTACACTGATATTTACATACCCCTTTAAAGAAAATTGGTAGGTATGATTTATGGAGTACTGTAAGACCACAATTTTCCATGTACTGCACCTAATCTGAAAGGGCGCTTGCAAAGGTCACTCTGGCCATACAAATACCAAGTCTTCTCTTTGGAATAAGTTAGGATATTCATTTTTCTTGGAAAATGTCAGCAGCACCCTACTCCAGGGGTTAGTTTATGCAGATAAATGCATAAGCCTTTAATCTTAGAGCAAAAATACTCTACACAAACGTAAAAGCAGTCCATCTATCACTGTTAAGACCTGTAATTTGTTTTTATTTAAATCTCGAGCCAGGGCAGAGCGGGCAACAGGACTGTTAACATGGTATCTCACACATAAGCCGAGATCAAGGCACATACACACTCGCACTCTCCACCCAGGTGGCTGGCACCCGCTTGGCTTGAGAAGCCAGGGCTGGTGTTCCCAACTCTTTCTGCACTAGCTTCTTTTGTGGCCAGAGGCTTCCTATCTGACCCAGTGAATGGGAAACTGCCCACTGGGTTTCCTCTTCCCAGACAGCATTTTCTGCTCCTCTAAAAAGCACTAACAACAACAAAAAATCCAAGTTTAAAGAAAAAAAAAAAAAAGAAGCATTATTTTTTTTCTTTTTTATTTTTTTAAGAATTCATTTCAGCCCAAGGGGAGAAAAACCAACAAATGACTTCCTTCATGAATTTATTTTCTTTTCCCAAAAGGGCAGTTATGTTTAGAGAAAACGCCCTCACCAGCTCCATAAGGAATCAGCCCCAATCTTGAAATTTTTCACATTTGCATCTGACAAGAAACAGTGAGCGACCAATTGTGTTTTGTGTGTGTCGGTGCGTTTTACACTCTTGCCTTCTTTTCATGCTCTGTGTAATAAAGCTAGTTCTTGAAACTTATGTGTTATCCCAAATCCTGGTCCGCTGAAGAACATTTTGTAGTAGTCAATGTAGGAGACATGAATAAAAGGTGAACTAGGCTAATGAAATGTGTGCATTTATTTCTGTAAAGTGAGAGAAGAAGGTGGGAATGCAGGAAGAGTCGCTCCGTGTCTGTTCATCCTGATGAATTTTTGCAAAGGAGCATTTGGACTTCATGAAAGGTAGACCTCAGCCGAGTGTGGTCCCTTGAGTTTGTCCCAACAGCTGACATCGATTTTGCCATCTCAATATTGGCAGAAGAAAGTGCAATTATAACCATCCATGAACCAGCTTCCCTTTTGTGAATGTGGATATCAATGTGGAGATGCAATGTAGTAAGATAATAATTGCTGGTGTCCATCGTATTTTATTTTTCATAGAGAGAAGTAATCAAAAGGAAATGCAACAATACATCTCCTGGACTGGATTCAAGCATTGCCCTAAAAACCTTTTTTTTTTTTTTTCCTTTCAAATTTAAGGATTTAGATGACTTAGCTGATTTGATTAATATATGCAGTAAGAGTTGTGCAAAGCTGAGTTCAATGATATTAAATTTCAAATATCAAGATTAAAAAAAGACTACTTTTGAGTTTAGGAGAAAATTCTAACGTATCAATGGCAACGCATCTCTCATGTCTGGGTGAGAAAAATGAAGCACACTTGCTCCAGCTCACCCCTTCAAATATTTCAGTAAAGGTAGTGCAGATCATTTTAGACCAGTGTTGTACTCAAATCAGTAGACCTGACCAAACTTCCAAATTAGTGAAGAAAGTCATAAACTAGCAGGTATACTCGAGATCATACCGAATGCATTCTCAATGGCAAGTTGGACGAAGGCTGAGCCTTAGTTTCTCTTCTTTCCCCTGCTACTATCACTGAACCACATAGTACAAACCTGAACTTCTGACTTTCATAACCAACTGCTTGCTCAACATTCCCTTTTGGTATCTAATCTAAAAAACACTCAGTGCCGTCGAAGCAATTCAAACTTACTGTATCCAAAAACAATATCCTTGCTGTCCTACTTCCAAACTTGCTCCTTTCAGTCTTCTTTTCAATTACTAGTGACCCTATCCTTCTTGTTCCCAAGGCTAAGGGCCTAAGGAGTCATCCATGATGCTTTTCTTCCTCTCTGACTCCATGCCCCACTGCTCAGCAAATCCTGTTGGTTCTCACTTCAAAATATATCCAGAGTCTGACCTCTTCTGACCGTCGTTATAGCTACCACCTAGGTCAATTCCCATTATCTCTGTCTAAACTAAGAAGTCCTGATGGCCCAATGATTAAGTGCTCCGCTGTTAAAAGAAAATTTGGTGGTTTAAACCCACCTAGCCACTCCGAGGGAGGAAGACCTGGCGATCTGCTCTTATAAAGATTACAGCCTGGAAAGCTCTATGGAGCAGTTTTACTCTGTCACATGGGTTACTATGAATTGAAAATCGACGTGGCAGCACCTAACAACTCTTTCAACTGCAGCGGTAATTTCCAATCTCGTCCTCTACAATTTCTAACACAGACACCTGTGTGATTCGTTTACATTGTAAGGTAGCTCATGTCACTCCTTTGTTTAAAATGCTTCAGCTGGTTCCTAAAGCCGTTACACTGGGCTACAATGCTCTGGAGTCCCTGGGTGTTGTATATAGTTAACACACTTGGCTGGTAACTAATAAGCTGGTGGTTTGGAAAAAAGGTCAGGTGTTCGCCATTGAAAACCCTATGGAGTGCACTCCTATTCTGACAAACATGGGTGGGGTCACCATGACTTGAAATCTACTTGAGGGCAACTGTTTTTTTTTTTTTAACAGATGCTGTACCAGCCATTCCTCCCTATTCCCAACTCAATCTCCTGTCCATTTTCTCCTTGCTCACTCTGCTTCAATCACCTCCGTCTTTGTGTAATTTCTTGAACACACCACTAGGGCTTTGCATTCACTCTTCCCTCTGTCTAGAATCCTCTTCCCTGGATGAAAATATGGCTTGGTCCCTCATCTCCTTCAGATTGTTTCTCAAGCATCCCATTCCCCATGAAGCTTCTTTTACAACCCTTTCTCTCCCTCCCCTACCCCTGTACCATTCCAGCACTTCCTATCACCCTTCTCTGCTTTTCTTTATTCCCACAGCACTTACCACCATCTGACATAGCATATGTTTTACGTATTTTATTGTTTACTGCCTGTCTCCCCCAGTATAATATAAATCCCTGAGAGCAGAGATTTCTCTCCATTTTGTTTATTGCTGCCTCCTCAGTGCCTAGAAAAATGTTTAGTACAGGGTAGATCTTCAAATATAAATATTTGGCAGTTGAACTGACAAATGCCTTTAAGTACTTGTGAGATTCCAATGATTTTACAGCTGTATTCTTTTACATAAAGAGGTTCCTCCAGAATGAGTGAGCTTCAGGCCTCACACAATTGCCGTAACACACTAATATGTCTGTCGTGAAACACGTGGACTGTGTGGGAAATTAGAGACCATAAGTAGTCTCACAGTAGTTCAAGCGAAGTTTGGCCCCAGTCATCACTGACTGAATGGAGGTCTTGACCTTGAGAGAGGAAGACCTTGAGGGGTGAGAACCCTTGGGAGAGAGAGCAGGAAAGTGTGGGTTCAAATGGAAGCTCTACCACTTAGGAGTCGTGTGGTCTTATGTAAACCCCTGGGCCTTATGACCCTCAGCTTTCATATCTATGAAATGGAACTGTGCCATAAAATCTTCTGACATTTTTGTAGTGAGGATTGCATGAGGTAATGTCTAATTCTGCATAAACCCCTTGTCACTGCCTGTCATGATTACCACTGAAATCATTGTAGGCTACCTGGTATCCTGCATGTCGTCCATGGTTTAGGAAATGTATGCGTAACAGTCCACGATATCTGCTATGTCATAAACCCAAAACCCGTTACTGTTGAGCTGGTTTCGACTCATAGAGACTGTAGCAGAATAGAATTGCCCTATGGGTTTCTGAGGAGCACCTGGTGGATTCGAACTGCCGAACTTTTGGTTAGCAGCTGAACTCTTAATAGGCAGCAGATAAATACTGACCATAATTACAGCGCATATTTAAACATCACTCGATCCCACAGTCTAACAATAAAAAACATAGTCTCTTTTCAGAGCCAGAAGTATTAGAGACAATGAAATTTAATTTCTTCCATTGCATGCAGTATAATTTTAAGTCCTTCTACATATTTTGTATTGAATCGTATCCCGCTAAAAGATACGCTGAACTCCTAACCCTGTGTTTGTGGCCTTATTTGTAAATGGGTTTTTGCAGATGTGATTAGTTAAGGTGAGGTCATAACTGGAATAGAGTGGGCCCTAGTCCAATATGACTGGCGTCCTCATAAAAAGAGAAGAGAGAGAGACACACAGTCACACAGAGAAGATGGCCATGTGACAATGAAGGCAGAGATTGGAGTGATGTCACAATCAAGGAATGCCTGAGGCTACCAGAAACTGGAAAAGGAAAGAAAGGATCTTCCCTTAGAGCCTTTAGGGAGAGCATGGCCCTTCTGATGCCCTGAACTCAGACCTCTAACCTGCAGAACTATGAGAGAACAAAATATTTTTTTTGTTATAAACCAGTCAGTCTGTGGTACTTTGTTATGATGGCCTTATTAAACTAATACACCAGACTACAAAAACAGGTAGAAAAAGATTCACTTGCTTGTTTCAGTCTCAGACAAGGATTAGCAAATTATGGACCAAGGATCAAATTGTACAGCCTAGAAGCGAAGGATTTTTGTTTTCCATGCAAATGGTTGAAAAAATCAAAAGAAAAAAAATTTTTTGTGATATGCACAAATTACATGAAACTGAAGTTTCTGTGTCCATTTAATAAAGTTTTATTGGAACGCCGACATGCTCATTTGTTTACATATTGCTTAGAGCTGCTTTCATGCTACAAAGGCAGAGTTGAGACAGAGAACATATGACTCCCAAAGCCTGCAATACTTACAATCTGGCCCTTTGCAGGAAAAATTTGTAGCTTCCTAGTCTAAGAAATCCTAGTACCTCAACTTCATGGTAAACCTGGTTTCATTTCTCGTGCTTGGGTAGCAAAAAGCAGCCGATATGGGTAGAGTCCTATAGACGGGCTGGCAGCTTCTCTAACTTACTTCTGAGTAGGTTACATGTGTGTCTGGGGAGAAAGATAGTCACGGGAATACCAGTTGCTGTCCAGTCAACTCCCATCTATTGCAACCGTGACTCACAGAGACCCCACATCAGAGTAGAACTGTGTGCCACAAGGTTTTCGATGGCTGGTTTTTTGGAAGTAGGTCACCAGGCCTTTCTTCTAAGGTGCCTTTGGGGGAAGTCAAACCTCTAATTTGTCCATTACCAGTACAGCACATTAACCCTTTGCACCACCCAGGGACTTCCACGGAAACACAGCTCACCTCTTATGTCTCTTAGATGCTCTTTTTCCCCTCATTTCCTTTACAAAATGATAGAGCCCTTTTTATACCTTCTGTAAAGAAAGCCAAATGTGGCTAGACAGCTTATTTCATCTCACACCGCCTTCAAGTGTGGCCCCCTGAGCCCCATGTCGAGACAGAATTTGGCCTCATAACAGTGCTTTTCAAGGATCACCTATTTGACAATTTCCCTTCCTTCAGAAAGAATTGTCCACATAATCCAACAAGCATGCTTCCCCAGAGATGTCCAAATAAAGTTAGGAAAAACAGGCTGCTTAACCACTCAGCACTGTGTATGAAAGCACTGGGGATCTGCTTCCGTAATGGTTACAGCCAAGAATGCCCTGTGGGGCAGTTCTACTCTGTGACACATGTGATTTCTATGAGTCAGAATCAACTCAATGGCAACGGATTTAGCTTTTTGTTTGTTTTGTTTTTAGTCAGATCTAATTTTTTTCCTTTCATTTTTGCTACTAAACCAAAGCCAGCATTTCCGTTACCCTCTCTGTTTAAAGCTCATCAATTCCTAATTCATTAAAATAGAAGTGTAGAGTGTTTTTGTTCATGCAAAGGGTGTGTGTGGGTGGGTGAAAGACAGTTTTTGGAGGAGCTCTTGGGAACTTCAACATATGCACAAGACTGACTTTGTAGTTTTTAATGTATCATGTTCTTTCACTTCCTCCTTGGTGGGGATCCCCATGAATACAACTTTTGGGCTACAGGCCCGGGGTCCAAGTCTTCTCTTCTGAATGGCTCTTGATTTGGAGGTAGATAGTTTTTACTGCTCAGGAAGCTCATTGCCCTCTATTAGGAACCCTGTGACAGCAAGAAAATATCAAATTCATTCTCCCAGCTTTCCCCCTGTAAAGGGCCATTGCAGCCAGAGGACTGACATATTACTGCGTTTCTGGTTGAATTAATGTCTGGGAGATGAACTTCCATTCCTACCCACAGAAGCATAATTTAGATGAAGTTAAATGCACTGCTTCTATTTAGTTCTGCTATTTTTGCCTGCTGGCCATCTTTTCCTCCCTCAAACAATGCAATACATTGTAGAGCTCTAGACTCATCCTCGAATGAAACATGACCACATGTTGTTGTTGTTAGGTACCATCGAGTCAGTTCCAACTCATAGTGACCCTATGCACAACAGAGCAAAACACTGCCCAGGCCTGTGTCATCCTCACAATCATTGCTAAATGTTTGCGGCCGTTGTGCAGCTGTCAAACCATCTCATTGAGAGACTTCCTCTTTTTTGCTGACTCTCTTCTTTATCAAGTATGATTTCCTTCACCAGGGACTGGACCCTCCTGATAAAATGTCCAAAGTACTTGAGACAGAGTCTTGCCATCCCTCCTACTCTAACAAGCATTCTGGCTGTACTTCTTCCAAGATAGATTTGTTCATTCTTCCAGCAGTGCATGATATATACAATATTCTTTGCCAACAAAATAATTCAAAGGCATCAATTCTTCTTCCATCTTCCTTTTTCTTTGCCCAGCTTTTGCATGCTTATGAAGTGACTGAAAATACCATGGCTTGAGTCAGGTGCAACTTAGTCCTCAAGGTGACATCTTAGCTTTTTAACACTTTAAAGAAGTCTTTTGCAGCAGATTTGTCAAATGCAATATGTCAATTGATTTCTTGATGGCTGCTTCCATTGGCATTGATTGTGGATCCAAATAAAATTAAATCCTTGACAACATCAATCTTTTCTCTGTTTATCATGATGTTGCTTATTGGTCCAGTTGAGAGGATTTTTGTTTTCTTTATGTTGAAGTGTAATCCATTCTGAAGGCTGTGGTCTTTGATCTTCAACAGTAAATGCTTCAAGTCCTCTTAGTTTGCAGCTAAGAAAGGCTGTGTCATTTGCATATCACAGGTTGTTAATGAGTCTTCCTCTAATCCTGATGCTATGTTCTTCATATAGTTCAGTTTCTTAGATATTTCATCCTAGAATGAAACATGACCACATAAAAATATGTTATTTGATACCAAATCAGTAAAGCAGCTGCTGATAAATCCACTGTGACTCTGGGTGTATTCGAACCTCCAACCTTTTGATTAGCAGCCGAACCCATTAATTGCTTGCACTGCCCAGGGATTCGCATTTGATGATAGTTCCCTGAAATCCCATGGGCCTCCATGTTCCTTAGACATTCCCATCATTGTCTGGTTTTGAGATTGCATTGTGAGTTGGGCTCTGTGGGGCTTCAGGATGGGCAGTGCAAATTTGGGGAGCAATGATTTGCTCTTGGTTAAAGATTGCCAGCTTTGTCAGGTACAAAGGAATCTGGCACCTGGGTATTAAACTTTGTCTTGGTGATAGCACAACCCATCTTCTCACCTCTCCTCAATCAACCTTACCTCGGCAGAATGGAGGGTGCCATGCTGAGCTTGTAGACCGAACGAAATTGAGAGACTGCTGTCACCCTGGTAGCTGGATCCTGCTACCATATTGGTGAGAAAAAAAAAATATACTTGTAACAAAAAAGACATGATTAGCTCAGGACAACAAATATGTTCTGAAATTCTGCTGGAGAGGTCATTTTCTGCAATGGTTAAACTGGGAGTCCTTGAGTCAGACTCACTGTTTACTAGCTCTGTGACTTTAGGCAAGTTACTTAACCTCTCTGGGTCTCACTTTCTTCATTTATGGAAGGTGAATGATAGTTGTCCCTACTTCATAGGCTTGTGGGGAAGACTTAGTAAGAGCGACCATATAATGACCTTGAAACCAAAAGCAAACCCGACACCACCGAGTCAATTCTGAATCATAATGACCCTATAGGACAGGGAAGAACTGCCCCATAAGGTTTCCAAGGAGTGGCTGGTGAATTTGAACTGCGGAAGTTTTGGTTATCTGCTGTAGCTCTTAACCACTGCACCACCAGGCTTCCATATAATGCCTCTAGCTACTGAGTAAGTGCTTAATAGTGGTTAGATTTTATTGTTGCTACCACTACTATGGTGATGATTAGACAGGCCAGTGTTTTGCTAGGCCCAGGACAAAGAAGAGCTCTCGTTGCCTCCGTCAGGTGCTGTCGAGTCAGTTCTGACTCATAGCGACCCTATGCACAACAGAATGAAACACTGCCTGGTCCTGTGCCATCCTTACAATCATTATTATTCTTGAGCGCATTGTTGAAGCCACTGTGTCAAACCACCTCATTGAGGGTCTTCCTCTTTTCCACAGACCCTGTACTTTGCCAAGAATGATATCTTTCTCCGGAGACTGAACCCACCTGACAACATGTCCAAAGTATGTAAGACGCAGTCTCACCATCCTTGCTTCTAAGGAGCATTCTGGTTGTACTTCTTCCAAGATAGATTTGTTCGTTTTTCTGGCAGTCCATGGTCTATTGAATATTCTTTGCCAACACCACAATTCAAAGGTGTCAATTCTTCTTCAGTCTTCCTTATTCATTTTTCAGCTTTCACATGCATATGATGTGACTGAAAATACCATGGCTTGGGTCAGGCATACCTTAGTCTTCAAGGTGACATCTTTGCTTTTCAACACTTTAAAGAGGTCTTTTGCAGCAGATTTACCCAATGCAATGCGTATTTTGATTTCTTGACTGCTGCTTCCATGGCTGTTGATTGTGGATCCAAGTAAAATGAAATCCTTGACAACTTCAATCTTTTCTCCGTTTATCATGATGTTGCTCATTGGTCCAGTTGTGAGGATTTTTGTTTTCTTTATGTTGAGGTGTAATCCATACTGAAGGCTGTGGTCTTTGATCTTCATTAGTAAGTGCTTCAAGTCCTCTTCACTTTCAGCAAGCAAGGTTGTGTCATCTGTATAACGCAGGTTGTTAATGAATCTTCCTCCAATCCTGATGCCCCATTCTTCTTCATATAGTCCAGCTTCTCAGATTATTTGCTCAGCATGCAGGTTGAATAGTGGTGGTGAAAGAATACAACCCTGCCACACACCTTTCCTGACTTTAAACCAATCAGTATCCCCTTCCTCCTGATCTATGTAAAGGTTCCTCATGAGCACAGTTAAGTGTTCTGTAATTCCCATTCTTCACAATGTTATCCATAATTTGTTATGATCCACACAGTCTAATACCTCTGCATAGTCAATAAAACACAGGTAAACATCCTTCTGGTATTCTCTGCTTTCAGCCAGGATCTACCTGACATCAGCAATGATATCCCTGGTTCCATGTCCTCTTCTGAAATCAGACTGAATTTCTGGCAGTTCCCTGTCGACATACTGCTGCAGCCATTTTTGAATGATCTTCAGCAAAATTTTGCTTGCATGTGATATTAATGATATTGTTCTATAATTCCCACATTTCTTGGGAATAGGCATAAATATGGATCTCTTCCAACGAGTTGGCCAGGAAGCAGCCTTCCATATTTCTTGGTGTAATTGAGTGAGCACCTCCAGTGCTGCATCTGTTTGTTGAAACATCTCAATTGATATTTCATCAGTTCCTGAAGCCTTGTTTTTTGCCAGTGCCTTTAGAGCAGCTTGGACTTTTTTCTTCAGTACCATCGGTTCCTGATCATATGCCACCTTTTGAAACAGTTGAACATCGACTAATTGTTTTTAGGATAATGACTCTGTGTATTCCTTCCATCTTCTTTTGATTCTTCCGGCATCGTTTAATATTTTCCCCATAGAATCCTTCACGATTGCAACTTGAGGCCTGAGTTTCTTCTGCAGTTCTTTCAGCTTGAGAAACACCGAGCGTGTTCTTCTCTTTTGGTTTTTCATTTCCAGCTCTTTGCACATGTCATTATAATACTTTACTTTGTCTTCTCGAGCTGCCCTTTGAAATCTTCTGTTCAGTTCTTTCACTTCATCAATTCTTCCTTTTGCTTTAGTTGCTTCATGTTCGAGAACAAGTTTCAGAGTCTCCTCTGACATCCATCTTGGTCTTTTCTTTCTTTCCTGTCTTTTCAGTGACCTCTTGCTTTCTTCATGGATGATGTCCTTGATGTCATTTCAGTCACCAGTGTTCAATGCGTCAAATCTATTCCTGAGATGGTCTCTAAATTCAGGTGGGATATACTCAAGGTCATATTTTGGCTCTTGTGGATGTGCTCTGATTTTCTTCAGTTTCAGCTTGAACTTGCATATGAGCATTTGATGGTCTGTTCCACAGTCGGCCCCTGGCCTTGTTCTGACTGATAATATTGAGCTTTTCCACTGTCTCTTTCCACAGATGTAGTCAATTTGATTTCTGTGTGCTCCATCTGGTGAGGTCCATGTGTATAGTCACCATTTATGTTGGTGAAAGAAGGTATTTGGAATGAAGAAGTCGTTGGTCTTGCAAAATTCTATCATTCGATCTCCAGCATTGTCTCTATCACCAAGGCCATATTTTCCAACTACTGATCCTTCTTCTTTGTATCCAACTTTCGCATTCCAATCACCAGTAATTACCAATGCATCTTGATTGCATGTTCGACCAATTTCAGACTGCAGCAGCTGATAAAAATCTTCTGTTTCTTCATCTTTGGCCCTAGTGGTTGGTGCATAAATTTGAATAATAGTCATATTAACTGGTCTTCTTTGTAAGCATATGGATATTATCCTATCACTGACAGCATTGTACCTCAGGATAGATCTCAAAACGTTCTTTTTGACAATGAATGCAACACCATTCCTCTTTGAGTTGTCATTCCCAGCATAGTAGACTATATGACTGTCCCATTCAAAATGGCCAATACCAGTCCATTTCAGTTCACTAATGCCTAGGATTTCAATGTTTATGTGTTCCATTTCATTTTTGATGATTTCTAATTTTCCTAGATTCATACTTCATACATTCCAGATTCCGATTATTAATGGATGCTTGCAGCTCTTTCTTGTCATTTTGAGTCATGCCACAACAGCAAATGAAGGTCCCAAAAGCTTTATTCCATCCATGTCATTAAGGTTGACACTACTTTGAGGAGGCAGCTCTTCCCCAGTCATCTTTTGAGTGTCTTCCAAGCTGGGGCGGGGGGGGGTGGTCATCTTCCAGCACTATATCAGACAATGTTCCTCTGCTATTCATAAGGTTTTCACTGGCAAATACTTTTCAGAAGTAAACTGCCGGGTCCTTCTTCCCAGTCTGTCTTAGTCTGGAAGCTCAGCTGAAACCTGTCCTCCATGGGTGGCCCTGCTGGTATCTGAATACAGGTGGCATAGCTTCCAGCATCACAGCAACACACAAGCCCCCACAGTATGACAAACTGACAGACATGTGGGGGCAGGCCACGGCAGCGGGGTCAGGGCGGGCCGGACTGTCCCCAGTGCGCTCCGGTTGGGTTGCGCCGTAGGGCCAGGGTGGTGGAACAAAATAACTAAAAAAATAAAATAAAATGAGATTTTTACCTCTACAGACCTCTTAAGATGATAGACTCTTTTGATTCAGAGCAAATAAGAAGGTATGGCACAAAAAGAGAGAACCAGACTGGTCTCAGTTGTGGAACTCGGGCTGCACATGAATTTCTTAAGGTTGTTTATGATACTACATGTGCTGACTTGCTCTCAGGTTATTTTCATAGAACTATGATGTCCGTCACTCCAGAAACAATGGGGATACCATGTCCGGTTCTGGGTATTTTAAAAGGGCCGTTGTCATATGTCCTACGATGGCTAAAATGTAATACACTGAGACCACCAAATCCTAGTGAGTAACAGCAACTCTCCTTCATTGATGATGGGATTGCAAAATGGTACAGCTACTTTGGAAGACAGTCTGGCAGTTTCTTACAAAGCTAAACATAGGCTTACCTTACAACCTGGCAGTCACCCTCCTAGGTGTTTATCCAAATGAGTTGAAAATGCAATTCCATATAAAAATCTCTGCCCAGGAATGTTTATAGCAGCTTTATTCATAATTACCAGAACACCGGAAAAAACCAAGATGTCCTTCAGTAGGTAAGTGGATAAACCTGCTGTGGCACGTCCATACACTACAAAGCTATGAAAAGAACTCTAAGTTAAAAAAAAAAAAAAAAAAAAGCCAGTCTGATAAAGCTACATGCTGTAGAATTCCAACTAAATGACATTCTCGAAAAGGCTAAACTGAAGAGACAGTGAAAAGATCAATGGTTGCCAGGAGTTCAGGGGGAGGGGGAGAGGGATGAATAAGTAGAACTCAGGGCATTTTTAGGGCAGTGAAATTATTCCATAGGACACTATAACGGGGGACATGTGATATTACGCATTAGTCAAAATTCAGAGGAGTGTACAGCACAGAATGAACCATAATGTAAACTATGGACTTTAGTTAATAATAATGTATCAATATTGGCTCGTAAGTTGTAACAAATGTACACATGAACGCAAGCTGTTAGCAACAGGAGAAATAGTGTTTGGGGCAAAAAGAGGGTATATCGGAATTCTCTGGAATTTCTTCCCAGTTTCTCTCTGCATATCTATCACTGATCTAAAAACTACAGTCTATTTTTAAGAAATTAATTTTAACAAATTTAAAAAGAGACTATTGACCAACTAGGGAGTGACCAGGAAATCTTGACCAGGACAGCAGACAGCATTGGGGAGCTAAGTCTCCCGAGTAGGGATGGACTGAATGACACTATATTTTTCACTGAAGCCAAGAAGACTAAGCAGCAATATGATTGCTGTCAGAAAAATAGGCAATGGTTTTGTTCTGCATACCTTTGGAACAGCCTAGGACCAATCAGTAGATGTTTCAAAGAGAAATTTTTAAGCTTCAAGTTCAGATGAATTTTTTAAATTAGTGGGCTGTTCTCTAAGTGAAGTTTCTATTCCTTGGAAAGGCTATCTCTTTGGGAGGTTTTTGAAGGCATCCTTATGACTGGGGGGCTAGACCAGCTGGTATCTGAGAGCTCTTCCAAATTTAAATTCTGAAAATGATTGTGATTTTTTTTGCAAGGAGAGCCTTATTTATATGGACTTTATGCCCTAAACGTGTCCCTTTTTTTCATAGGATTTAGATTTGCAGGATGCTTCTGCAAATATAAATTTATGTGCCATGCCTACCAAAGAAGCAGGTTTTCCACTACGGAATGTTCTTTGGAGAACCAGAAACATTTAAAATGCATATTCCTCCATAAAAGAAAAAAAAAATCCTTCTATGTTCTTTAAAAGGAAAAGAGGGAAGAGGATTCATATGGAAATCCCAGTCTTTGAACATGGAGTGTGATGACCACTTCACATTATTGCCACCCAGCCACCCAAAGTAGTACAAACTGGATGAGCTTCCAAATTGGCAGTTAGTTTGCCATTGAAGCTTGACCAGCGCTTCAGCTAAAACGAGCAAACAAGCAGCTGAACACGTTAACATCATTTTCTATCATTTCTATTTGATGTGGATTGGGTGGAAAATCTGGGATGCAAGCCATGATGTAGATTTTCAAAACTGATTAGCGTTTTTTGGACATTGGCGGCCATTTTTGTGGCATTTCAATCTGACTTAAAATTGATTAGCGCTTTTGGAAAAATGTGTACCAAATTACTGTGCAAGTTGGGGAAGCTCCAATCATAAGATGATGACAGGATAAAGGCATGTGATAGAACGTGAGATCCATGTGACTAAGCCATTCGAGGAAGATGAGATCTTGGAGGAGAGGGTGTAAATGGTTCTGCGCAGTTTTAGATTAGCTGTTGGTACTTGTCGGACACTTAGACTCTACTTGTGACAATGTGTAAAATGGGTTGCATGCCTGTAGGAGAAAGGTTGTTTGGTTCTTTGTCATGCCACTAATTATGGATATATTCATTTTAGTTCCTAATGAGGAGACACCATGTGATTTTGTAGAAATTCCACCATAAACGTTGTTAATGTCCACTCTTTTTTAAGTTTCAGCAGTTGTAACAATTGTCCTAGCAAAGATTCAGCCCATCTCAGATAGCTACTGGTAGGAATGATACATTGTTTGCAGTTTTGCAATTCTTTGAGCTGTTTGCTGTACACAACCGCAATTCTCATAGCCACTGCGTCCCTTTTCTGTTATCAAACACAGACAGAAAGTTAAGAAGAGAGTCATAGCAGGGCGCATCTCAGAAGACTGAGAACCTTCAAAGGTCAGCCTTTCTTGCTTGTCAATAGCTGACATTTAAGCATTTATTTCAGATGCTGCTGATAATGTTTTTGGAGATAGTCAAGAAGAATTGCTGTGTTGGTATGCAATTATGTTTATAATGAGATGCAAAAATGCAAATATGGTGGTACGTGCCAGTTCTTTGGAGTGCCTTTTGACAGAATCGCATGCACCATGAGACTTTGATAGATACCATGTTACTACGCAGAGATGGAGAGCTAATAGCTTTTAAAGAAGCGTCTATAACATGATATCTCTAGATGCTAATTAGTAGAACCTTTAGCGATGATAAATGCAGAGGTCATTTGTTTTTATCTTGGCAAATTCTGACAACTTCATTGAACCAATTGTATCAGTAGAAATTGTAGATGGATGCAGTAAACATCTTTATCCTTTTTTGCTTAATGTGCCATATAAAATGCATTATATATTCATAAGTGTATCTACTAGAAGGCTACTTTTGCATGATTGATTTTTTTTAAGTTCATTTAAAATGTAAATCAGAGTATAACTCATTAACTAACTCCGTCAAGTACTTAAAAACTATATGATATCTTCTCAATATATTATTTCCATCTTTGCATTGTGTGATTTTGTGAAAAAAAGAAAATCAAAGAGGCTGTGTCAATGATGGCTAGAAAATTATTGCATATCATGAACTGTTTTAATTGTTAATCTGATATGATTGTCAAGAATTACAAAGTAATTACAGTTATGGAAAAGGTATAATGAAGAGGGCAGAAAGTAAACCTTTATTTCCAGAGTTTTCTTTTCCACCAAGCTGATTATTTATGATGAATCCTCACAAAGACCATGGGAAGGAATAACCTGGAACCATGAAGGATCTTGACTAACAATCCATATAGAGAGGGATGAGAATAATAAGCATTCAGTGAACGTCTACCATGGGCCCTGCGTTGGCTAGATAAGTGGAGTGCAATGCAGCCACTACCCTTAAGAGGATTAAGGTATAACAGAAGAGTCAGATATGGAAACTGACAATTACTTTACAAAATGAAAAGAGCCACATAAAGATATACGTAAGGGACAGTGAAGTGCTGAGGAATGAGTCACACTTCTCAGGTGGCCTGCTTACTTGGCGAAGGCCTCTGCTCATTCACAGTACGTGCTATTGTCAACTCATTGACTCTAGAAAAGGGGAATGCTTCTATTTCCTGTCTGCATTGCAGTAGGGCACCGAGCTAGGGTGCACGGGTGTTTCCTGCTCTCCTCTTCTGCCTGAGGCCAGGAATGTATGAGTCTAGATTGAGAAAGCAGACTCTAGGACAGAGTCAAATTTGTTGTAGGGCAAGAAATCCCACTGGAGTCACAGCCTCAGCCACAGCCCAGTTCTCCAAGGAGAAGCCCTGCATTTGAAGAAGTATAAGTTGATCTGTCTGTGTTAATGAATGGTACACTCTTATCTCAACGTGCAATTCTCATTGTCCAGAATACAAGAGGGAAGAAGTGAGAGGCATCTGGAACCATTTATATGTATGTTGAGTATCACTAGCAATAAAGAAGCCAATACCAGTTCCCTAACTGATTTGTGTGAGGCGGCGATGGTGGTTCAGCAGAATTCTCACCTCCCATGTGGTAGACCCAGGTTTAAGTCACAGCCAATGCACTTTACATGTAGCCACCACCTGTCTGTTACTGGAGGCTTGTGTGTTGCTATGATGCTGAATCGATCTGAGTAATCAATTTAGTTTACCCTTTGTTGGAAATCCTTTCCATCAGAGTTTACTCTTGCAGAAGTAATTACCAGTGTGCCCAGCTGCTATCTTATTATACTCTGTTCTCACTTGTGGGTTGGAGAGGACCTTGCAGTTTATCTAATGAGTCCAACCACCTAACTAGTACCTAAATCCCCTATGTGACAGATGAACAAAGGGTCTTCCAGACTAAGACAGACTAGGAAGAGAAGCCTGGAGATCTGCTTCTGAAAATCAGCCAGTGAAAACCTTATGGATCACAAACATCCAACTGGCAATCAATCATGGAGATGGAACAGAACCAGGACCAGGCAGCAACAGATCCAGAGTTCCTCACTTTGGTGTCAGGGAGATCAGGAGGTGGTAATGGCTTTTGTCAGACAGCAACATCTCTTTCAAATCTTTCAATACTCCCAGGACATGGGAGGCTACAACTGCCAGGAAGTTGGTCTGGGTGGGTGACCTAATTATATCGGCAGCTCCAGAGGGCAGAGCTATGGCCATTTCATTGGCAACGAGAACTCCAGTGCCAATCTATTACAGTGCCTTGCACAGAGTAGATACTTAATAGAAATGTGTTAAATGAATGGATAAGCAAAAAATGGTATTTGCTTATTGTAATATGTATAACTACCATGGCTTAGCTGCAAAATGAGAAGTTATAATCACACCTTATTTTTTAGAAGTAGACTTGAAGTCCGAGATAATCTAGCCTGAGATAATTTCTCAATTTACTGAGTAAGATATGGCTTACACAAGGCTCACTATTAGCTAATTTTAGATCTGTGATTACGAGTTACCTTCCAGAGGGGGTTACTCTCTCAAGCAAAGGCCAAGAAGATGGAGTATGCACAGCAGGTGAAGGAACTGTGTTATTTAATCAGGAACCGAAAAGACATTGAAGGTCATGAGTGCTGTCTTCATCTGTTTGAAGAAAAGTTAAATAGATGTCATATAGATGAGAATGTAATTTTGTTTTATATATCCTCAACAGCTCAGCTTTAGATCAATGGGTGCAAGCCTGAAAAGGATGGATTCTATATAGGAAAGGCATTTCTAGGCATTCTCCACGACAGGAGGTCAGGATGGCAGAGTGGATGAGCCTTTGTTCACCTGTCACATACAAGAATCAAGCAAGAGTTAGGTTGTTGGACTCATTAGATAGATTGCAAGGTCCTTTCTGACCCACAAGTGAAAACAGCAGATAGTAGGATAGCAGCTGCACAGACTGGTAATTACTCCTGCAAGAGTAACCTTTGACGAGAACTATTTCCAAGCAAGGCTAAACCAAACTGATTACTCAAAAAAACTAATCCATTGGTATTATGGATTGAATTATTTCCCCCCAAAATGTATGTCAACTTGGCTAGGGCATGATTCTAGGTATTGTGCAGTTGCCTCCATTTTGTGATCTGATGTAATTATCCTATGTGTTGTAAATCCTAACCTCTCTTATGTTAATGAGGCAGGACTCCATCTCCAGGATTAGGTTGTATCTTGAATCAATGTCCTTTGAGATATAAAAGAGAGAAGTGACCATAGAGGAGAGGGAGCTCCTACCACCAAGAAAGAAGAGCCAGGAGTGGAGCACGATCCCTGGACCCCGGGGTCTCTGTGCTAGATACAGGGAAGATTGATGACAAGGACTTTCTCCCAGAGCCCACAGAGAAAGAAGGCCTTCCTCTGGAGCTGGCATCCTCAATTCTGACTTCTAGCCTCCTAAACTGTGAGCGAATAAATTCCTGTTTGTTAAAGCCATCCACTAGATAATCAAGACGATTGGTAATGGCATAATTTTGCCTATACTTCATAGAAGAGTAAGCTGGAGGCCAGGAACTGCAATGCATCTTTGTGTCCTTTGGCCAGGTTTCTGTTACCAGAGTTTTGCTCAGTTCTCCTCCTCCTCCCTCACACTTCTAACCCTGTTTCCTCTCAGAGTATCACCCATCCAAACTTCCAGGATCGTTATCACAGACATATACTATTGCTGTTGATAGCTGCCATCCAGTAGGCCCCTGACTCAAGGCGACTCCAAGCACAATGGAATCGAACTGTTGTGATCCATAAGGTTTTCACTGGCTGATTTTTGGGAATTTGATCCGTCAAGCCTTTCTTCCTAGTCCATCTTAGTCTGGAAGCTCTGATGAAACTTGTTCAGCTTCATAGCAACATGCAAGCTTCCACTGACAGACAAGTGGTAGGTGCATTGAAGTGTGTTCGCTGGGAATCAAATCTGAGTCTCACGCAAGGAAGGGCAAGAATTCTATCACTGAACTACCACTGCCCACATAGACTTATACTACTAACTTTGAAAATTTGGCTTCTTCTTGGGGGACTAAGGGTGCATCCTAAGTGTCTTGATTGCTGGCCCTGAGCTCTTGTGTTTAAAACCCACTGGAAATGTATTTTCCCTTCAGATGGTACTTGGAGTTCAGTTCATACCATGGCTGTCTATGTAAGTAACGTGCCAGCATGATGAAAAATATTCAGTCAGTAAAACATAGAATGGAATAAATGTGCACATTATACTCATTAAATTTCACAAAAACTACTTATTTTGACACTTCGTGATCAAGACCAAGACAGTAGGAAGGGCCAAAATTGGCATCGACAATCTGAGTAACTGTGGTGATCAGTAGGAAATAGTAATCATATAAGAACGCAAAAGAGTTTGAGTCTATTTTTATTTTTATTCTCTTTCAAACGATCCAAGTTTCACTGTTAATTATGAGCTAGTTTTCACATTCTGGACACACATATTTCTGACTGGCTGTCAAACATTCTATAGGCATAAATTGTATGCCTAGATCCCTACTTCAATATAAAATTTCCATTTCAGAAAAAAATGATCCCTTAGACATTGCATTTCAGGGTGATAATTGCACTTCTCAGGTGCTTAAGAGAAAGATGATCTACAAATAATAATTAAAAAGTTGTGCCCCAAGGGAATGGGGATGTCAGATATGGAATTCAAACATCTGAAACATTACACTCGTGGCCTTGACCTTGTTTCACTGTATTCGGTATTATAAATTCTAAACACATTTATGCTTCAATATTTGGAGGTGACAGTTTCAGGGTGCATTAGGTGGAGAAGAGGTAACATTCATACTAGTGTATTAAGCTACCCTCTTGATGAGCATAGCTTCTTCTCATCACTTTAGAAGTGTCAGGCTATTAACACTCATAATTAATCAGCTCCACACTCTCCTCTGCACTTTTAGAGGCACGTGGTTGGTGGAAGGTGAGACGTACAGAATCTTTCCTGCTTCACCCTGGAACATGATTAAAAGAGGGTTAGGTAAGGCCAAGGTCGAAATCTGGAGTTCCTTTCACCATATCTGACCTGCAGATATGCGTTATGCTCACTCTACACATTGTTTTGAAGTCTTGGCTTCTAACTAGAAGGTTGAAGGCTTGAGTCCACTCAGGAGTGCCTTGGAAAAAAGGCCTGGTGATCTACTTCTGAAAAATCAGCCACTGAAAACCCCATGGGACACAGTTCTACTCTGACCCATGAGTTAGACCCTATTTGACAGCAACTAGTTACAGATTATCTTAGAAGTTTTAGGATTAGTCTCTGTCATTTAAAAATCAGAAAAATATCAAGCAAAAATCTGGGTTTCTGGAGTCTCTTGGTGGCTTGGTGGTGGTGGGGAAGGGACAATCAAAAGACCTGGCGATACAGAGCCCACGCCCTACATAGCAGTGATTGGTTGGGTTGAGTTGTACCCACTCCTCATTTATTTCGGTTCCCACTGGGTGTACATTATTCTTTTCGCCTCTGCTACCCACATGGCCCCAATATATATTTGAATTTGTGATTGACTTTGATTCTGAAGTCCATTATATGGCTGCCTATGTGTCTGAGATCTAAATGGAGGGAAAGTTCACAAAATGAAGATAGGCAGGGACCATATTAAAACAGTGATACATAGGTAAATAACAATGGGCTTGCAGAAAATGTGATGTGGTAGACACATGTACAAAACCCTCTGGGAGCCAAAGGAGGGGTGGGTGCTGGGGCAACATACTACCTAGGGAGGGCAGCATCTACGCTAGACCATGAAAGCTAAACTGGTGTTTTCTATGTAGAAGGAACAGGAATGATATTCCGGGAAGAAGAAACACCATGAATAAAAACAGAGAACACAAGAGAATGGAGTGATTGGGGATTATGGACGTAGGGTGAGAAAATGATGAAAGGTGTTCACGTGCCAAGTCATATGCATGGAGGTTGGTCTTTAACCTTGAAGAATACGGGGCTTTAAAGATTTAAGCAGAGGAGTGACCCATTAGTTTTGCCTTTGCCAAGAAACCTTTGCGCCATGGTTGAAATACAGGTTCTTAGAAAGGTGAACTGTGCTAAGGACATGAAGGAAATCTTACATGCGGGTCAAGAGAGAGGCATTAGCGCTGTGCGTTCCCTATGAATTAAGAGGGTGTGGTTACATATAGTAGATTCATGTGTTGTTTTTCTGACATCCCTGGCATTTTCTATGGTGTGTTGCACCCATCTACAGCTATCAGAATTTGTCAGCTGACTGCCAGCAAGGGCAGTTCACAACATCAGTGCAGAGGTACCCTTTTCTGCCGTCACCATATGTTGCCACTTGAACAATAGGAATAAACATATTATGTGGAGCTTGTGTACTGCTGCCAAGAGAATCAGCTGGGTTCCAAGGAGTGCCTGGGAATCTCATTATGGCAACTAGAGCCCTTTGAAATTTAGTTTGAGGTGATAGTTTCAAAAAAAAAAAAAAAATCACACGAGTGGTAATGCCATCAAGACAGGAAAGTCCCAAACTATAAGCATGGATGTCATGAGAAATGGCAGCCGGTAGGCAAAGCACCAATGTGGCTGGGATGAGTTGAAGGCAGTGTGATAGCCAGTCCCCATGTGAAAAGGGAGGACTAAGCTGCTGGGTAGTTGTGCTGTGGAGACACAGTTGACTGTGCAAGGCGAAGATGAGTGCACATCACAAATGGTCTGACTCTGTGCCAGTCTGAGGGTATGGGCAACCACATTCTGGATGGAGGCAGATGGCAAATGGCACCTGGAAGTGGCCCCGAGCAGTATTGTAATGTTCAAAACTAAGTACCATATGTACAACTTTCAGAAATGATGTGGTATGTTGTCATTAAGGATCAAAGACCTTCCTTCGTTTGTCAGTTTCGATTTTTCTGGCAGGTGCTCAGTCAGGCCATTTCATCCTCTGATTGCATGTTAATAACCACAAAGGAAAAGAAGAACATGGCACTGTGTTCCATCCCATAGACCCTGTGCTTGCTGCTCCCAGAACATTTGTCAGGCTTACTGTTATTTCCTCATTTGTCATCCCTATTACTAGATTATGGAGGCTTACGGGTGGCGGTTTTACTTTCCAGTTCTTTTCCCAAAAGCCATGCTTCCTAAATTGGGGTACAGTGAGTTTAGGGGCCTGTGGCTTTGTGCCAAGGTGTATGGAAAAGTGAGAGCATCATTTTACTCAAAGAGTTTGGAAACCAAGCACATTTTATGAAAATGGGTAGGTATTTATAGAGCATGGTGTGATAGTTATCGGCATGCTAAGATGAAATAGACATTTCGGAGAAATTTTTACTTGGATTTTGGGCTACTCTGGGCTAAGAGATTAGACCTAGCTGGGGAGCAGGGGGTACCCATTCATTCCCTCTGTTATTAGGAGTTCCTGTATAGCTCTAAAAGCAGGCATTGGTGGCTTAGTACTTGCTTGTTGGAAGGAGGGTAGAAGGAGGGAAGAGTCTGATCAAACTTATTACTTTTTGTGTCGTCGTCACTACATTATATATGGAACACATAGCTAGGTAGGCAAAAATCAATCATCAGGTCAAGTCCTGATGGGCCAATTGGCTAGTTCTGTTCTACATAATGCTGGCAAGCTAACTCCAAGTACATTGACCCCAAAAAGGATTGGGTAAGAAGCATGACAGAAGCACAAATCCATCTCTCTTATGGGAAAATGGAGTCAGAGGCATGCTTTTGGAAGTCACATTTTCTCCTAAATAAAGGGCATACAATGACATTAGATGAACATCTTGGGAATAGCTTGACTCATTATGCACACTTGTGGCTGAATAATTATGGTCCCTTACCTTCTGACACTATTTAGTTCCTCACTAGTGATCTTTTCCTTCTGACATTGATTTTTCACTTGTGCCCAAGAAACAAATTCTAGGCCATCCAGCCCACCCCTCATCCTGACCCCTTCTGTGGAGACTGTCTACTGGGCACTCCAATTACCAATCTTAATTTTTTCCCAGGCTAAATTTATACTTTAAACACAGAAGCTTATAGATATGACTGCTGGGCCTTTTATGTATTCACTCATTCATTGAACAAAGATATATTAAGTACCTACTGTATATTAACCAGAGCCTTCGTGGCATAGCAGTTAAGAGCTCAGCTGCTAACCAAAAAGTTGGCACTTTGAATCCACCAGGCACTCCTTGGAAACCCTATGGGGCAGTTCTACTCCGTCCTATAGGACGGCTATGAGTTGGAATCGACTCTGTGCTATGGCAACAGGTTTGTTTTTGGTTTCTGTATTAACCAGTAGGTACAGAAATACAGAAATGGTATCTTGAAAAAATGGATGACTCGAGAATGGTAGTCAAAGATGCATAACTAAGAACAACTATTTCCTCACCTTGCACATCTATTTTGCATCATCCTCGGTAGAAGAGCTACATAGCTCCTTATTGGTGATTATGGGATGTTCTTTTCCACCTATTCTCACCTGTGAGGTAGAAGTAAGATGGTCACATGCTTTGAGGGGAGGAAACTGAAGCACAGAGAAGGAAACAACCTTCATCTCCTAAATGCCATCGGTTTTCCTGTGGACAAGTTTTTTTCTAGTTTTCTCTCTTTTTTTCCTCTTACCTGCTTCTTTAAAGCCAACCTAGTCACAGTTATGGCACTTAACTGGTAGTGGAGGAAGAAGTCTCACATTGTGTCTGGACATATTAAATGAGATAATTGAATGTATGTGAAAAACCTCAGCTAAGTGCTTCCACAGAGAAAATCGTCAGTGAGCATTAGTGTACCCCTCTCTTCCTTAGGGAGGGGTCCTCTGTGGAATTGGTCTTGGCCCACTGTGCCCTAAGCCATCTTACCCAGGTTCTTGGTTTCAACCATCACACAGATGCAGACACCACAAGATCTGTTTCCTCTGCTGTCTTAGTCATCTAGTGCTGCTATGACAGAAATGCCACAAGTGGATGGCTTTAACAAAGAGAATTTTATTCCCTCACAGTCTAGTAGGCTACAAGTCCAAATTTAGGGTGTCAGCTCCAGGGGAGAGCTTTCTTTCCCTGTTGAGTCTGGAGGAAAGTCTGTGTCGTCAATCTCCCCTTGATCTAGGAGCTTCTCCGTGCAGGAACTTCAGGTTCAAAGGACATACTCTGCTCCCAGCACTGCCTTCTTGGTGGTATGAGGTCTTCAATGTCTCTCTCTGCTCATATCTATCTTTTATAGCTCAAAAGAGATTGGCTTAAGACACTATCTAGTCCTGTAGATCTCATCAATATAACTGTCACTAATCCATCTCATTACGTCATAGTGATAGGATTTACAACACATAGGGAAATCACATCAGATGACAAAGTGGTAGACAATCACACAGTACTGGGACTCATGATCTAGTCAATTTGACAGATGTTTTTGGGGGACACAATTCAATCCATAACACCCACCGTGACCACTGTTCAACGCACTCACTTCACTTTTTTCATCTGCTGTGGACCAGAGCTTTTTGGAGGTTCAGCAAATACCACCGACACTGTGTGTCTGAAGGATAATAGTTGTATTTATCCTCAAATCTGCTTTTCATTCCTTTTCTCCATGCCCCCGCTTTTTAATGACACCCTTCGCCTTTTAGGTACCCAAGCTCAAGGACTCATCTTCTATGTCTTCCCTTCGTCATCCACCACATCAGATCAGCGGACAAGCCCTGTTAATTCCACTCGCTTCTCTCCAATCCCACATGCCCGCTGTAACACAATTACTTGTCATTATGGATTGACTTTCGTTATTGTTAAATTTGTCCTTCTAGTCTCCCCACTCCCAGTTGATCTCTTCTGACAGTTTCTGCAAGGTTAACCTTCTTGAAGCACAGCTATTACCCCTTCAAGCTCTTGCATGGTGTATCAATCTCCCAAAGTAGACACCCCTAGGTCCCAATCCACTCTGTGTTTTCTCCTTATTTTGCTCATGCTACTCTCTCGTTTTGAAATGCCTGTCCCTCCCCATTTCTTTGGGCATCCTACCTACTATATAGTATCACTCCCTCCAAACCTCCACTCCTGCTCCCCACACTTAGTTTGCTCTCTCTCTCCTCTGAATGCACTGCATGGCACACTTAGTGAACACTAGATAAACGAGTAAACAAATGAATTAGTGAATGAACAAACACACAAGTGAAAGACTGCATCATCGTAGGTCACAGTTTCCAAATATAATCAGCATGGTTGCTATAAAAACAAAATATTAACATTCCAGGAAAGATAACAGAAAAATCAACATCCTGCAACAACAGCAGCAACACTAGCAAAAATCTGTGTTCCTGATATTTGCTCTCTTAGGATGGTGTTTGAAATAATTGGAAATTCATTTATTTTATGTGGGGATTTTATTCTATCCTATTGATCTATATGTCTGTCCTTAAAAAACAATACCTTACTGTCTTGATTGTTGTTGTTGCTATTGAGTTGGCTCCAACTCACGGCGACCCCATGTACAACACAACAGAATGTTGCCCAGTCCTGCGCCATCTTCATAATTGTTGGTATAGTTGGATACATTGTTGCAGTCTGTACTGGACAACATTCTGCTGTGATCCATAGGGTTTTTACTGGCTAATTTTCAGAATTAAATCACCAGGCCTTTCTTCCTAGTCTGTCCTAATCTGGAAGCTCCTCTGAAACCCGTCCACCATAAGCGACCCTGCTGGTATTTGAAACATAGGTGGCATAACTTCCAGCATCGCAGCAACACAGAAGTATGACAAACTGACAGATGGTTTTATGATAAGTTTTGAAATCAGGTACTGATTTGTTCTTTTTCACAATCATTTTGTTTCTCTAGGTACAACATCATTCATTTTAATTTCCAATGACTTGAGAATATGTCACACTTTAGAGAGGTGGGAATGATGAGTTCGTAAACAGACTCAGTTAACTATTAGAAGAATGACCCTGGAAGAAGCGTCTAAATTCATACGTTTGTTGACAATAGAGGCTACTTTTCAGTTATATATGTATGTGTATACATGCATACGTATTTTGTGTTGTTTGTGTATATGTATTTGTGTACATATGCATGTGTACTTTTTTAAAAACTGCAATTCTCTGCCTCCCTGCAAATTGGAGGTCGTGCTCAGGATTCTCCGCAATGGCTGCTTTGTCCCGACCCAGGCTGCTCCCTGTGGGCTGGCCCCCATCGCTGCTGGTAGGTAACTATGTGATATATAACTTGCAAGCAGCCCTGCTGTTTGTTACTGGCAATTAATCTCTCTGGTGCCTTTCTTCCATTCAGACTAAGTCTTTATGTTCTAAATCCAGCTATTCTAACTCTCCCCACTTGTGCTGTGTAGAAAAGACTCAGACTGACAGATTATCGCAGGGCAGTTAAGCATGTAATTGCTCAAATGAGTTAAAATCCCTTCAAATATCTGTCTTTGTACCTCATCACACCACTTCACGGACTCAAATATTTGACAATTGATGAAGATAAACTAAAGGGGCCTTCATTAGCTACCAACCACCGTGACAAGCTTCTTTCAGCGAAAGGCTGGTAAATTTTGGGACTTATTATCTACTTAAAAACTCTAGGAAAGCAGAAAAATACTTCAGTGAACTTTAGAATAGAGAAAGCTAGAAGATTTCCATGGAAGTGGAGGTCAGAACAAACCGAGGCTTGCTAAGCTCAGACCGCACTTGTTAAAAACGTGGGGGAAAATGGGCGGATGCACTTATCCAATAAAGGAAGGGAAATATTATCACATTCTCATAGGCCCCATCATTAATGACCGTGTGTTAAATTTAGAGGTAATTACAGAAATGGAGAGACAGTGGCAGGAATCCAGTGTTGTGCTGAGGCCCAGCTGAGTGTGGGCGGGCTGGGCTGCCAGGAGCCATCAGCCCCCTGCTCCAGGATAAAGTCAGGTGCCGCGCAGAGTGAGTGTCTGGGGAAATGCGTGGAACTTTGCTCTGGCTTACACCCCAGCAAATCTTGTGACTTTCAGGGACCTCACTGCTCTCTGTATTAAGCCATTCAGACCTGATGCCAAGAAAGACAGGTGCTAACATGACCAGCAGGCATCAGGGTATAGTATAATAGAAGTGTGATGGTCTTGAAGTGTGATGGTCTTGCTTCTAAGAATTGTGAGCTGTCAGGCTCATTACAGTGTTGATTTCCTTATCTGTAAGATGGGGCTACGAATTCATATTGCATATGATTTTTCTCTGAGGATTAAAGGAGAGGCAGGCTTGGGGCAAATATTGGTCATTATTACCTTTTTATAAAATGGGGATAGCTAGAATTTTGCTTCATGTATTTCAGACTTAATAGGAACCTGTCAACTCTCTTACCTATCCAATAAGAAAATAAACAATATAAACTGTCACTATCTCTGAGACAGAGGATTAAAAGCAGGATGCTAACTCACTGCCTCAAAATTTCACAGGAATGAAAGTTTCCAAAATCATGGACAGTAACATCCATGATGAATTATCCTTAACCTGTACTTTAGAACACAACATAGAATATAAAGGAAAGGGAAACTTTTTAAGGGAAATCAAGATATTGCCCCTAATACCTTTACTGAACTCAGGTATAAGGGCCTGTTTGGTATCGCAAATGTCCTATCACATGTAGTGACCCCATGACTACAGTCTGATCTGGCTGATGGCAGTCCTGAGAAACTACTGTTCCTGCACCGTAATGTCATACTAAAATTTTGGCTCTACCATCCTTTAATAACAGAATTGAAATAAACATTGTAGGAAAAAATTCTATAATTATCTTCTCCCCAGAAGTGTACTCTCTGTTGGTGACATCTAGCTTTAGCCTTGATACTGGTCAGTTTATATGTTAACTATATGTACAAAATAACATCAAGTTTTATTCCTGTGCTTTAAATCAGGAAGAGATCTGGATTATTACATTGCTTTTCTTGGCATTTACATAGTTTTTAACTTTTGATCTCTGAACATACATGTCATACCTATACTTCAGACTTGGTTGCTAGGGGTGGTTTTTTAAAAAAATTCTGTTGAATTCTGTTGCCATTTTAACTTTTAGCATTTTCACAATTAGTTGTGAGCTTTACCCTTAACTTGCTTTTCCTTGCTGTCTTGTCAGTTTTTTAGATCTAGATTCCAAAAAAGATATTGAGCACTTTCCTTTTCTCCTTAGGTCTGGAACAGGGTAAAAAGGATCATCATTTTAAGGAAGGTTTGTTACCTTGCTAAGGCACTGCCCCTGGCACTGTGCGCCCTAGGCATTTTGCATTTGCATGCGCGAAATGTGCATAGCAGTCCCCATCTTCTCTACCCCAGCTCCCTGCTTGCCACCCTGCTGTCCCTGCACTCTTCCCTATGCCATGGAAACATTACTACTGTCCACGCCCTTGGACCTTTGATCATGTTGTTTCCTGTGTCCAGAAGGTCTTTTACTTCGTTGTCTAGCGATTGTAACTCAGTTTAAATATAATGATATAGACAAGTTGAAATTAAAAGGATAGAAAAGATACATAATGCAAATGCTAATCAAAAAAGAAGGATTGGCCATATTGATAGCAGATAAAACAGACTTCAGAGCAACCAAAATTACTCTGCATATTATATAATGATAAAAGGGTCAATCCACCAAGAAGACATAAAACCAAACCAAAACCGCTGCCATTGAGTCGATTCTGACTCATGGCGACATTATAGGACAGAATAGAACTGCCCCATAAAGCTTCCAAGGAGTGCCTGGTGGATTCAAACTGCTGACCTTTTGGTTAGCAGCCATAGCTCTTAACCACTATGCCACCAGGGTTTCCAAGAAGACATAGCAACTCTAAATATGCATGTACCAGATAATAGAGGTAAAAAGTATGTAAAGAGAACACAGATTAAAAATGAAAGAAAGATAAATGCACAATTTTAGTTGGAGACTTCAACACCTTTCTCTCAACAATTGATAGAACTAGACTGAAACTCAGCAAGGATATAGAAGGATTCAACAGAACCACCAAAGATGATAATCGAATCCACATTCAGAAGACATTCCACCCAACAAAGGCAGAATACACGTTCTTTCCAAGTGCCCATGGAATATAAAACAAGATAGATCGTATCTTGGACAATAAGACAAACTCTGACTACTTTATATAAGAATTGAAATCATCAGAGTTTATTCTCTGGCTTCAATGGAATCAAACTAGAAGTCAATAACAGAAGATAACAAGAAGGCTCCAAACACTTGATAATTGAACAACATACTTCTTCAAAGTCCATGGATCAAAGAGAAAGTCTTAAGGGGAATTAAAAAAAATTTTTTTTTGAATGAAAATAAAAAATATTAAACTTTGTGGAAAAGTACTAAAGTAGTGCTGAGAGGAAAATTTATAGTGTCAAATGCATACACTATAAAAGAGAAAAAGACTCAAATCTATAACTAAGATCCCACCTCAAGAGCCTAGAAGAACAAAACACTGTTACCAATTTGAACTTATTCCATTGATGCCAGGCTCATTCAGCATTTAAAAATGAATCAATATATTCCCCCATATTAAAAGGCTAATGATTGTATTAATCAATGCAAAAAAAAAAAAATTGACGCAAATGCCTATTCATGTTAAAATCTCAGAAAAATAGGAATACAGGGGAACATTTTCACCTTGATAAAATAATCTACGAAAAAGAAAGAAAGAAAAACCTTACTGGTAGCATTATAATAAATACAATGGTGAAAGAATGGCTTCTCCATACCCATTGCTGTCCAGTCAATTCTGACTCATAGCGACACTACAGGACAGAGTAGAACTGCCCATAGAGTTTGGATTTGAACTGCCAATCTTTTGGTCAGCAACCACAGCACATAACCATTATGCCACTAGGGTTTCCAGTTTCTCCATAAAATAAAGAAAAATACAAGGATGTCTGCTTTCGCTATTCTTATTTAACATAGTACTGCATCAGTGGAAAAGGTAAAAAAAGAAAGAAAAGGAAATAAAAGGCATACAAATCGTAACAGAAGAAAAAATTGATCTCCATTTGTAGGTGATGTTTTTTAGAATCTTCAAAAAAAAACACTCTTAGAATAAATGAACTCGGCAAAGTCACAGTATACAAGATTATAATACAGAAATCAATGGGATTTCATTATAATAATAATACATACATGGACATTGAAATTTAAAATACAACACTTTTGATAATCACTCAAAAATGAAACACTCGTGTATTTAAAAAAAGGCACAGAACTTATGTACTGAAAGTTGTAAAACTCTGATGAAAGAAATTAAAGAAGCACTAAATAAATGAAGAGACGTGCTTGTTCATGGATTGGAAGCCTGGAATATAACAAAAATGTCAGTTCTCTCCAAATTGATATACAGGTTAAACATAATCACTATCAAAAATCACGGTAAAATTTTTGTTGATTAATTTATGTTGGATAGTCTTAGAAAACATTATTCTAAAGTTTATACAAAAATTTAAAAAAGCTAGAATAAATAATAATTTTTTAAAAAGAAGAATAAAATAGGAGGAAACAGTCTATGAAATTCAAAGACTTATTATATAGTTACAGCAATCAACATAGTCTGGTATTACCATAGTCACCGGGTTGGTTCTGACTCATAGCGACCCTATGTTGTGGTGTTTGAGCCCATTGTTGGAGTCACTGTGTCAATCTATCTCATTGAGTATCTTCCCCTTTTTTGCTGATCCTCTACCAAGCATGATATCCTTCTCCACAGACTGGTCCTTCTGAATAACGTGTCCAAAGTATGTAAGACATCTTGACATCCTCACTTCTAAGGAGTATCTGTCTGTACTTCTTAAACAAGGCAGATTTGTTTGTCTGTTATCCATGGTATATTCAATATTCTTTGCCAACACCATAATTCAAAGGCATCAATTCTTCTTGGTCGTCTTTATTCATTGTCCAGCTTTCCCATGCATATGAGGCAGTTGAAAATATCATGGTTTGGGTCAGGAGCACCTTAGTCCTCCAGGTTACATCTTTGCTTTTCAACACTTTGAAGAGATCTTTTGCAGAAGATTTGCCTAATACAAGTGTGTCGTTTGAATTCTAGACTGCTGATTCCTTGGGCATTGTTTGTGGATCCAAGTAAAATGAAATCCTTGACAACTTTAAACTTTTCTCTGTTTATCATGGTGTTGCTTATTGGTCTAGTTGTGAGGATTTTTTTATATTTATGTCGGGTACAATCTATACTGAAAGCTGTAGTCTTTGATATTCATCAGTAAGTGTTCACATCCTCTTCACTTTCAGCAAGGAAGCTTGTGTTGTCTGCATATTGCAGGTTGTTAATGAGTCTTCTTTCAGTCCTAATGCCATGTTCTTCTTCATATAGTCCAGCTTCTCAGATTATTTGTTCAGCATACAGATTGAATAAGTGTGGTGAAAGGATACAACCCTGACACACAGTTTCCGTGATTGTAAACCATGAAGTATCCCCTTGTTCTGTTCCAATGACTGCCTCTTGGTTTATGTACAGGTTTCACATGAGCACAATATAGTGTTCTGACATTTCCATTCTTCACAATGTTATCCATATGTTATGATTCACACAGTAAAAGACTGCATAGTCAATAAGACACAGGTGAACATCTTTCTGGTGTTCTCTGCTTTCAGCCAAGATCTGCCTGACATCAGCAATGATATCCCTCATTCCACATCTCTGTCTGAATCTGGCTTAAGTTTCTTGAAGTTCCCCCAATGATGTACTGCTGCAACCATTTTTGAATTATCTTCAGCAAAATTTTACTTGTGTGAGATATTGATATTGTTAGGTAATTCACCCATTCTGTTGGATCACTTTTCTTTGGAATGGACACGAATATGGATCTCTTCCAGTCAGTTGACCAGGGAGTTGTCTTCCAAATTTCTTGGGATAGACGAGTGAGTGCTTACACCCTTGCATCCATTTGTTGGGACATCTCAATTGGTATTCTGTCAATTCCTTGAGTCTTGTTTTTTGACAATGCCTTCAGTGCAGCTTGGACTTCTTCCTTCAGTGCCATTGGTTTTTGATCATATGCTACTTCCTGAAATGGGTGAACTTCAACCAATTATTTTTGGCACAGTGACTTTGTGTATTTCTTCCACTGTCTTTTGATGCTTCCTGCGTCATTCCATATTTTGCCCATAGAATTATTCTTCAATAATGCAAGGCTTGAATTTTTTCTTCATTTCTTTCAGCTTGAGAAATGCTGAGTGTGTTCTTCACTTTTGGTTTTCTAACTCCAGGTCTTTGAACATTTCATTATAATACTTTGTCTTCTCACACCACCCTTTGAAATTTTTCTGTTTAGTCCTTTTACTTCACCATTCCTTTCTTTTGCTTTTCCTACTCTATGTTCAAGAGCAAGTTTCAGTCTCTTCTGACATCCATTTTGGTCTTTTCTTTCTTTTATGCCTTTTTAATGATCTTTTGCTTTCTTCATGTACGATGTCCTTGATGTCATCCTACAGCTCATTTGGCCTTTGGTCATTAGTGTTTGATGGATTAAATCTACTCTTGAGATGATCTCTAAATTCGGGTTGATATACTCAAGGTCGTACTTTGGCTCCTGTGGACTTTAAATCTTCTTCAGCTTCAACCTGAACTTGCATAGGAGCAATTGATAGTCTGTTCCGCAGTCAGCCTCAGGCATGTTCTCATTGTTGATACTGAGGTTCTCCATCATCTTTTTCTACAGGTGTAGTCGATTTGATTCCTGCATATTCCATCTGACAAGGCCCATTCGTATAGTTGCTGATAATATTGTTGAAAAAGTATTTCCAATGAATAGGTTGTTTGTCTTGCAAAATTCTATTATATGATAGAATGATCAGAAAGAAGAATCAGTAGTTGGAAAATATGGCCTTGGAGACAGAAATGACTCCAAAGATTGCATGATAGAATTTGGCAAGACCAACGAAATAAGATAGCCATGGAAATTAATGGAACAGAATAGAAAACCCCCAAAATGACCTTGTAAATATGCTCAACTGGTTTTGACAAAATTGCAAAAGCAATTCAATAATCGGGAAAAAAAAATTCAACAAATTGACACCCATAAATAAACAAATGAACAACAACAACAACAAAAAGCAAAGAACCTCTACCTAAGTGTTACACCTTCTATAAAAATTAACACAGAATTAAACGTAAAACTAAAAACTTTTAGGGAAAAAATAAAGATAGGAAAAAATGCTCAAGATGTAGGGCAAGGCAAAGAATTCTTAGACTTGACATCAAATGCACAGGTCACAAAGGGAAAATATCATAAGCTTGATTTCATCAAAATTAAAAATGTTTTCTTTGCCAAAGACCTTCTTAAGAGGATGAAAGAAACAAGCTACAGACTAGTAGAAAATATTTGAAAACATACACCTCACAGTAGACTAGCTTGTAGAATATATTAGTACTCTCAAAACTCAATAGTAAAAAACAAAAACAAAGAAACATGCAAAAAAAAAATCCGATTAGAAATGGGCAAAGGATGTGAAGAAGCATTCCACCCAGATATATAGATGGCAAATAAGCACATGAAAAGATGTTCAACATCATTAGCCACCAGGGAAGTTCAGATTAAAACTACAATAAGCTGTCGCTACCCTTCTATCTGAACGGCTACAATGAAAAATAACACCAAATGATTGTCCGAATGTAGATAAACTGGATCTTTCATGTATTGGTGGTGGGAATTTAAAATGATGCAGCCACTCTGGAAAACTGTTTGGCAATTTCTTAAAATTCTAAACATGAAACTACTATATGACCAAGGAATTTTACTCCAGGGAATTAATCCCAGAGAAATAAAATCTTATTTTCACACAATAGCCTGTGTATGAATGTTCATAGAGGTTTTATTTAAAATAGCCTAAAGTTGAACAAAGCAGGTCCTTCAGTGGATGAATGTTTAAACAAACTTTGGTACATATGTACCACGAACTACTACTCAGCAATAAAAAGAAACAGACTATTGGTTCACACAACAACTTGGATGAATGTCCAGTGAATTTTGTTGAGTGAAGAAAGCCAATTTCAAAAGATTAAATACTGTATAATAGCACCCTTGAAATAACAAAATTACAGAAAAGGAGATCAGATGAGTAGTTTCCAGTAGCTAAGGGAAGGAAGTAGGTGTTACATAAACGGCTACATGAGGGATCTGGCTGGTGGTGGACATGTCCTGTACCTTGACTATATCTGGTTATAACGTTGTAATACAGTTTTGAAAGATGCTACCATTAAGAGAAACTGTGTAAAGAATAAGTGAGATTTTTTTTTATTGTTTCTTACAACTGCATTTAATTATCAATTAAATGAAAGATAATTGACTACCTGAAGAAAAATAACAATAAAGTATTATACATTAAATAAAATTAATGACAAAAATAGCACAAAGAATGGGAGGGATTAAATGTATATTTTTTATGGTTCTCACACTATGTAGAAAGCAATATGATGTTATTTGAAGGTAGACTATTATAAGTAAAAGTTATATATTAAAGATATATATTGTATATTCGAGGGCAACTACTAAAAAGTAGGAAGTAAGTGAAATGAAATAAAAAGTACTCAAACCAAAAGAAGGCAGGAAAAGGGGGAAAAATAGCAAGTTAGCAAGCAGATAATAACTAATACTAATATAGCTGATAAATTCCAAACCAACCATTTCAATAATTACATGTAAAGTTTAAACATCTGAATTAAAGAAGCTTTTACATTCTATAAAAAAGCAAGATCCAATTCTATGATCTTTACTAGAAACCTGCTTTAAATACAGAGACACAGGTAAAAAGTAAAAATAAGATGGAAAAATATATCCTGCAAACACTCATCAGAAGAAAAAAAAAAAGCTGAGTGGCTGTAATTATATCAGATAAAGTAGACTTCATATCAGGGAATATTACCAATGGTAAAGGAGGAATTTACATAATAATGAAGGAGTCAAATAATCAAGAGAACATAACAGTCTTAACAAGAGAGAAGCAAAATACATGAAGGGAAAAGTGGTAGAACTAAAAGGAGAAATATACCATATTCTGGGCCATAAATGAGCTACTGGAACTAATAATGCTTTTAGCAAGGTCTCAATATAAAAGGTCAATTATTTAAAACAACCGCATTTCTATAAAATAGCAATGAAGAAGTGGTAATTAAAATTTTAACACGAGACCATTTACAATAAAATCAAAACACATTAAAGTATTTCACCAGTTCCAGTTCACTTCCAGTGTCTTCAAAGACTCAAAGGGACACAGGAAAATGGGAATGATTACAAAGGGGTGGGAGAAATTTTTGGAGGTGATGGAAATATTCTTTTTCATGATTGAAATTGGTATCATCATTATGCGTTTGTCAAAACTTTAAAAACTATACACGAAAATATGAATTTTTCTGAACATAAATTATACCTCCATAAGCCTGATGTGTAGGAGCCCTAGTGCTGCAGTGGTTAAATAAATACTCAGCTGATAACTGAAAGGCTGGTGGTTTGAACCCACCAGCCGCTCCTCCAGAGAAAAATGTAGCAATCAGCTTCTGTAGAGATTACAGCCTTGGAAACATAATGAGGCAGTTCTACCCTGTCCTACAGGGTCACTATGAGTCAGATTGACTTCGTGGCAACAGGGGGATCTGATGTAAACTTTTATATATGTATGTATGTTTATATATGAGCTCTGGTTTCTTAATGTGCCCTCAGGGATTCTGGAAGCACACGGAGAACTTAAAAATGTGTCTGTCTAGACACAAGAAACCCTGGTGGCATAGTGGTTGAGTGCTACGGTTGCTAACCAAAGAGTCAACAGTTTGAATCTGCCAGGTACTCTTTGGAAACTCTGTGGGGCAGTTCTACTCCGTCCTATAGGGTCACTATGAGTCGGAATCGAGTTGACGGCACTGGGTTTGGTTTTTTGGTCTAGATACATGCATTTTTGGAGAACGAAGACCTGTTGCTTTTGTCCAGTAACCTCTGAATTGGAAAGTAAAGCTGCGTAGCTTTAAACAGGTTTACTTGTGGTAGTGAACATAAGGATCTTCCCATCTTGCCACTGGATCTTCATTGATCTGAAAGTCATTACCTATATGACTATGTGATGTACATCATTATATTGTAGAGGCCAGTATTTTGCTTTTGTGAAGACAGGTATTGATCCACATTGTCTGGCTTCCTTATTTTGATTACAAACTCCCTATAGTCTTAGTTGAAATTTTACAATATATTACTCCCTCCTACACTCTTTCTAGAATCTCTGGTCGTGCAAAACGTTAACACACTAGGCCGCTAACAGAAAGGTTGGAGGTTCGAGTACACCCAGAAGAAAAAGGTCTGGCAATCTATTTCTGAAACACCAGCCACTGAAAACCCTACAGAGCACAGTTCTACTTTGACACATGTGGGGTCACCATGAGTCAGAGCCCACTTCTGGGCAACAGGTTACCCTTTACCTGAGAAATTAGGGACATTTTTTTTTTTTTTTTTTTTTTTTAGCACTTAGGGTTGCTTCATGTCTTTCAGTAACAGAAGATGAACTGGGTGAGCAATGAGCATTCTGCTGTGATTAAAATCACCCAATATGTGTAAAAATATCAGTTTTATCTAGAACAGTTGGCTTTGATAGAGGACTGTTCAGCAGAGTAGTAGAAGGTGCTGATTAAGGAGTGAAAATATCAAATTTGGGGTACATCATTTAACTTTTCTAAGCCTCAGTTTCTTCATCTGAAAAAAGGGGATAATAATATCTACCTTCACTGAGTGAACTGAAGCTTAAATAGAATACAATGACTGCAACGTAACAAAGGAGTCCCTGTGCGAACAAACAGTTGGCTACAAACTGAAAGGTTCTTGATTCCGATCCACCCAGAGGTACCTCAGAAAAAAGACCTGGTGATCTACTTCTGAAAGATTACAGCCAAGAAAACCCTAGTTTTCCAAAAATCCTACTCTCCATGACACTTAAGTTGGAATCAACTGGGCAGCATTTTTTTTTAACATAACAAAAAGCTCAGTGAAAATTATTTGTCATTCTGTAGTGAAGTGTAAATTGATTAGATTTATGAAGTAGCCTTGTTCCTTAAGAAAAATATTAAAATTTACTTTGGAGGAAATTAATAAGGCTAATCCAGATTTATTGTCCTACATTTAGCAAAGGAATAAAATATTCTGTAAAGAAAAAACCTGTGTTTTCCTTTACTCAGTATAATTTGAACTTTTAGCCTCTTACTGAAGTTAATCACACTTGATCTCCTGAGTAAAAAATGTTTTTTAATGTGAAACAACATTCCACTGAGACTTAACAAACTATATTGTAATTGTAATTGATTTATACCAAAAGATAAAATGAGTTAATTAGGGCATGTTATTAGAATTCCTGGCAAGGGAATCTATTTGATACAGCTAGCAATGGTGGAAGCTTATTTTAAAGTCTGAAAGTAAATTTTCAGCTCTAAGATTTTTCACTTAAAAAAACAACTTAGGCCTCTCGGGATTGGGATTTTATTCTTTTCAAAAACTATTTATGTCTAGGAATGTAAAATAGTTGCCTACATATTAAAAAACAGTACACTTGTTTGATAAAGGAAGACCGTATATTCATTTCGCACAGGGATTTCTGCCCCGATTTAAAGCATTGATGTCTCTGGGCATATAAAAGACTGTTTATTTACACTTGGCCTTGACTCAGAGGCAAGTTTAACAAACCCTAGCAGGAGCCAATGGCGGGGCCCTCCCTCCGTGTTTGAGAAGCCTCTTCTCTGTCCTTGGGTATGCTGTTACTACAGCAGCAGGTAGGGTGCCCCTGTATCCTTCGCTGTTTCTTGGTGTTGTCTTTGTGTTCTCACTCTGCCTATGTACCTTATTGTTTTCTATCAACTCATTTATACCCAGGGGACCATCTACTGAAGAGAAATGAAAAAACCTAAGTCCCATACGTTTAGGGGATGGATCAAGAAAAGCCTTTATCAAGCAGAAAAATTCTGCAATAGCAACCTAGACTGTACCATTTCTTAATTTCCCCCCACAGCATAATAAACACCCTGAAATAAATAAGGGAGTGTTATTTGAAATATGATTCTTGAAAAGCAATAATGTAGAAGGACCAGTTGGAGATATTGGTTATAAAAATTGGATGACAAAGATAAAGAACACTAATGAGTTGAAAAAATACAGGTGTAGTCAAAAAACAAGGATCTGAACAATGTGGTCAAGTACCTCTCCCTTTCCTCAAATGCATCAGAAATAGATAAGCATTTGGAAAAAAGGAAAAGTTAAGAGAAAATGAGGATAAATGTTGAAATGGCACAAAGAGAAGATAACCTGGAGGAAATACTAAAAGGAGTAATGAACAAGATTTAACTAGAGACACAGACATTAGATAAAAGTGTCCATATAGAGATGTATTACGGTGAAATGTAATGACAACAAAAACAAAAACTATAAAATTAGCCAGAAAGAAAAGTCAAATGTCTGCAAAGGAATGAAGATCAGTTTGATATCAGACATCTTATTGGCTACCCTGAAGGCAAGAGCATATGAGAACAACATCAAAAGATTGAAAGTAAAGGACTTTAGACTCCACATTTTAAATTGATTTTTTTTTAATTTCATTTGCAACATTTAATACGAGGATGAAATAAACATATTTTAAGAAACAAAAGGTATTATAAAGTTTGTCACACATTAACTCTCTTTGTAGTAATTCTTGAGAATGTAGTCCAGCAAGAACATAAATTCAGAGAGAAAAAATCACACATGGAAAGTAAATGATGTAGTAAATTACACTGTCGTCTAAATAAAGAATAAAACAAATATAAAGTCCAGAAAACATCACCTTGAAAGATAAGAGTTGAATGGATTTGAGAAGCATGAGGGTGTGCAAAGATATTGATAAGATTTGAAAATTGATAGGAAAAGCAGCATCAATGAGCATTTCAATGTCTTAGGGGTAAGTAATAGAAGAATGAAATGCAAGCTAAAACTTGACCAAGACATTTTCAGAAAATAGGTAACCTCATCTTACACAAGTTGTTATAGATAGTAGAAAAAGTAAAATACCTGTCCAACTCATTTTCTGAGGAGAGCATAACAACAGTCTCACATGCATACAAAAGGTGGACAACGAAAAAAGAAGACAGAAGGAGAACTGGTGTGTTCAAATTGAGATGTTGGTGAAGAATATTGAATATACCATGGACTGCCAGAAGAATGAACAAGTTTGTCTCAGAAAAAATACAACCAGAATGGTCCTTAGAAGGGAGAAAGGCAAGACTCCAGCTTGCTTACTTTATACATTTCAGCAGGAAAGACCAGTCACTAAAAACGACATTATATTTGGTAAAGTAGAGGGTCAGAGAAAATCAGGGCAACTTTCCATGAGATAAGTTGACACGATAGCCACAATAATGGGCTCAAACACAGCAACAATCATGAAGACAGCGCAGGATCTGGCAATGTTTTATTGTATTATGCATAAGGTCACCATGAGTCGGAACTGACTGGAAAGCAACTAAAAACAGCAACAGCAGCAATAACTAAAAGTAGATAAGGCTCATACGAGAAAAGGAAATTACGGGCCCAATAAAATGCTATGTGAATACACCATAAACAAGTAGGATTTATCCCAGAAATGTGAGGATAGTTCAATATAAGGTAATCTTAAATTCATAATGTCCAATTAATAATGTCCTAATTAAATAAAAAAATCAATGACTTAAATTAAAAAAATGTATATGATCAACAAAGTAACATAGAACAAGCAAAGCATGGACTGACCAGGTCTACTTATGAGGTCTGTAAGAAACTATATAGAGAGTTCTGTAAAACCCAATTACACTGCTGTCGAGTCAATTCTGACCCATAGTGACCTTATACGACAGAGTAGTACCACCCCATAGGGTTTCCAAGGCTGTAGTCTTGACAAAATCAGATTGCCATATCTTTCTGCCATGGAGTGGCTGGTGGGTTTGAACTGCTGACCTTTTGGTTAGAAGTGAATGTTTAACCACTGCACCACCAGGGCTACTAGAGGTCTATAAGAAACTCCATTTAAGAAAGTTTGAAACTATCCTTTAAAAAGTCTAGAACAAGGCAAAAATTTTTACTCTTAACTGCTGTTTTTCACCTTAGTACTAGAGGTTCTAGCCAATAAGGACAGAAATAAAAATAAGAATTACAAGGCATGACAAACAAGAAACAAAGTTTCATTTTTGCAGTAATTTCTATGTATAAAATCCCAAATAATCAACTGGTTATCTATTAGATAGTACTAATAAGAGAGTTTAGCTATATAGCTTAAATCAAGATCTACACACAAAACTGAATCTTGGTCTATTATATTAGAAGTAATAGATTAGAAAAATAACTGTAAACAGGATACTATTTAAAATAACAAAATCACAAATGGGCCAGTAATTAATTGTACAAATAATACTTGAGGTCGTTATGGAGAAAACTTAAACCTGCATTGGAAAAGAAAACTAAAGAAGGCCTAGATAAATGGAAAGGCACCCTATGTTCATGGATTAGAAGATTTAATATTGTTAAGATGGCATTATTCTCCAACATTATCTACAGATTCAATGCAAAACCCATCAAAATCTCAGTGGCATTATTTTGCAGAAATGGAAAAGCCAATCTTAAAGTTCATATGGAACTGAATAGACATTTTGTGAGAGAAGGTATACAAAGAGCCACAAAGTACATGAAAAGATGCTCAACATCAATAGTTATTAACCAGTCTAACTAGTTGCCATTGAGTTGCTCCCGACTCACAGCTACCACACATGGGCCACAGTAGAACCCTGCTCCATAGATTTTCGGTGGCTAATTTTTCAGAAATAAATCACCAGGCCTTTCTTCCAGGGCACCTCTGGGTAGACTCAAACCACTAACTTTTTGGTTAGTGGCTAAGTGCTAACCTTTTGACCCACCCAGGGTCAAAAGGTTAGCACTTAGTTATTGCACTAAGCAAGGGGCAAAGTTGGGAAAATCCCAGTTTTATTGATAAATGCATTGGTAAGGATCTGCATGAACCCAATATCCACCATGGGTCCCGTCCTCGCCCTCCCATTTTTCTATCCTTGCTTCCTGCTGCCCAAGCAAAACTCTCTGTCTCTGACCCCAGCCACACAGAACTGGGTCACAAGATGGACAGACATCATTCACCAGATAGCTGCTCATGCAGCATTTCTCTGAACGCCTGTCACCAACACCGCCTTCAGTCCCCCCCCAACCCCATCAACAAGAGCTGGGTCAGAGCCCACAGGTTAGATGGACTCTGTCCTTCAGACGGCCAAATAGGCAAACACAGGTGCTAGTAGTTCTATTCCCCTCTGGATTCATTAATTCCTTGGAATGGCTCACAGAATTCATGGAGAGTATCTATATTTACAGTTACTCATTTATTTTAATCAGAAAGGATACAAAGGAAGAGACTCACAGGGCAAGGTCTGGGAGGGGTCCTGGCTTGAAGCTCCATTGTCCCCAGAGACCTAGCACCCTCTCAAGAGCAAATCTTCTCACCAATCCAGGCAGACCCAGCTACGTCTATAAATAAGCTGAGAAAATAACAAGTTTTGAAGAGGATGTGGAGAAATTGGAGCACTCATGCATTGCTGATGGAAGTGTAGGATGGTGCAGCCACCGTGGAGAACAATCTGGTGGTCTCTCAAAAGGTTAAACATAGAATTACCATATCACCCCTTAATTCCACTCCTAGGTATATACCCACAAGAGCAGAAAACATGTGTTGAAACAAATACATGTACACACATGCTTACGGCAGCACTGTTCACAATAGCCAAAAGGTGGAAGAAGCACAAACGTCCTGCAGTGGATGAATGGATAAACAGGATAATAATATTATTCAGTCATAAAAAGGAATGAAGTGCCAATACAGTTACAATGTGAATGGATGTCAAAAACGTTGTATTAAGTTAGAAAAACAAAACCATAAAAGGTCATATACTGTATGATTCCATTTATATAAAAGATTAAGAATAGTTAAATCCGCAAGGGAGAATAATGGCATTCAGGAGGATAGAGGACAGGGAAGGTGTAGGCAGTGGCTGATTATCAATGAGTGGTCACTTTAGAATGATGAAAACATTTTGGAAGTAGAGAGGGGTGATGGGTACACAACATTGTGAATGTATTAAATGTCACTGAATTGTACACTTCAAAATGGTTAATTTTATGTTATGTGAATTTCATCTCAATATAAAAAAGTTCACATTACAGAACATAAGAAATGTATAATATAAATAGAGGTACATATGATGTCCTGGACAAGATAACAACATAGTAAATGTGTCATTCCCCATGGCCAAATTAATCTGTATGTTCAATACAGTCCTGTGGTGATATGAGTTTATGTGGCCTTTTGCCTTGGTTCTAATGAAAAACAAAAACAAACAGCTTTGTAGATTTTTCCCCAAGCCCTGAGAAGTAGTTATAGTGGACCTTGTTACAGTTGCCCTAGTTCTGTGGAGAACCTTGTTACTTTTGCCAGGGAAGAAGCCAGTCCCTGCCTACAGAAAATGTCAATTAGTGTGCAAATAGGTGGAGCCACTTAGAGTCTAGCAAGGGGATGGGTCAGTTTAGGAAGGGATTGGTCAGTTATTATGCAAACAGTGGCTTGAAAATCTGACCAATAGGATTGAACCACTTGCCTATATGAAAAGCCAAGTCAATGGAGATGGTCAGAGGCAAGGAGAAGAATCAAGGAGAGAAGAGATCAGAGAAAAAGAAAGAGAAAGAGAGAGAAAGAGTTGAGCACCTTTGGACAAAAGGCTTGCCTTTGGAGCTAAAATACTGTAATACAGGTGAAGGGCTGTAACATTGAAGACATCTAGAGACCAGAAAGAGAGAGCCCAGAGTTGTGCATGGCTGATAGAGGGCTTACACCACCAATAGGGTGCCTGTCCTGAGGGGGAATTCACAGCTAAGGGTGGACATGCATGGTTGAGAGAGAGAGAGAGAACTGAGAGAGCAGCCCTACACATAAAAGGGAGGGATGTGCTCTTCACTTTAGGGGAGTCTTCAAAACCTTGCGCCTGTGTGTTTCTTGACACTGATCCTGAATTGTAACCTGTTGCTTCCAAGTTGATCCTGCTCCTGTCCCTTTCAAGTTGATCCTGATCTCAAGTTGTAGCCTATTATATTTCTAATAAACCATAAAACTGTAAGTATGATTTGTGAGTTCTGTGAGATTTTACAGCAAATTACCATTATCAAACCCCACACAGAGGAGAAGAGAGCTGAGGGGAAGTAACGTGGTCAATGTCAGAGATGATGGAGTCCTTTAGCAGCTAAGGGAAGTTGGAAACCTGGGACACGTTTAATCTCTGCCTCATAGGAACCAGCTTTGTGCTGATTCTTACTAATGACTTAATATGTTTAAGTCCAAAAATAACCTTTTAGGAAAACTTGAATATTTATATAAAATTTATACAAAATACAAATCTATGGATGTCTGAAAAAAGATTTGAAAAAGAAGAGCAAAGGTGGGGGCTGGCATGACGAGCGGAATTGCCGTACTGGGTACAACACTATAGTGATTAAAAAGAGTGAAGAGGATGAAGGTATAGACAAACCCGTATCAATAGGGATGTGATAAGAGTTGTCAGGTTTCACAAATCAGTGAGGAAAGGAAGAATTTTATACATGGCACAGGGAAAGTCAGTTCATTATAGGTCACTACTTTCCTCATCACACAAAAATGAATTTCCGATGGACTAAAGGCCTAAAAGTGAAAGACTATAGAACTGATAGAAAGAAATACATATTTTAAACAAAATATAAACCATAAAAGAAAAATTTAATGAATTTGGGTCTATCACAAAGATTCTTTATTCAGTGAAGGCCATCACGGACCAGGATAACAGACAAATTAGGAGGAGGATATATTTGTTATGATTGCAGCTGCCAAAGAATTAATACTTATTGTATGTAAATATAAGTCCTGTAACACAGAAAGGAAAACACAGGAACCACTGTAGAAAATTAGATAAAGGATAAGAGTAGACAACTTATATAAAGGGAAGTTCAAATAACTATTGAGTGTGTGAGGGATACAATCAAGCTCACTAGTAACTGGGAAAAGAGATTCCAAGCAACTATGAAACACCATTTGTCAAAAATGTAAAAGTTGAATATTCTTAAGTGTTGCGGGGTATGGGAGAATACATTAATGCAGCCATTTTAGTGAGGCTGAATGTGGATATATTTTGTGATTCCATTGCCTCATTCTTGGTCATATTCTCCAGAAAAACACCCATATATATGCACTAGGAGACATGAAGGGGAATGTCATTCCACTACTTCTTTTTATAAGAGACTTGGAGGTAACCAAGGTGGCCATCGATGGGAAAAAGTCGAATGTGGCTAGGTATATGACGGATGGAATGAAGTTAACATGTAGCAATATGGACAGATCTAAAAAATGTAACTGTATGAAAAAATAGGAAAGAAAACAAAATACCAATCAAAACAGCATCTAGATAATTTTACGAGCACAAAAATACTTTTTTTTTTTTTAAAGGAAGGAAGGGTTGGAGGAGATATATTAAATGCATGACAAAATGTGCTCCTGAAGGATATTTAATTGGAATGAAGGAGTACTGGGGAGCCAACAGCTGTTACTAACTCTTCAGGCACCAGGTTATGGAGCTCCTTACTATTTTGCTTGCTCTCTGTACTTAAACCCCTTCAGGATGTCAACCCAGAGCCTTTTGCTCATTCTATGAACAAAATAAAGATGAAAAAAAAGCAGTGTTATCTATGTGAAGAAAATAGCTACTGAATATACTTAGCAAATGACAATTTACCAACTCTTGCCTTCTTTGTAAGTGTCAGGCACTTCCACATGGACAAATGCTATCTAATCAAAAGGTTTATCTTTCGATCTCCTGCTTAATCTACGGATATATACCTAAAAATGTCCAGCAAATGAAAACCTATTTTCTAATTCTTGACACAGATAAAACTCAGCATAATTCTTTGACTTTGGGAAGAAAAGAAAACAATTGATTCAGATTGAAGTTCTCCAGTGGGAGATAACCCTGTCTTTAGGGACATATTTTTGTCTTAGAAAAATGGCAAATTTGCTATTTCAATTAAAGAAATAAAGTTATAACGATAGCCTGAAACAAAGAAGCTTATTATTTATACAGGCTTTTATTACCGTCAGATCTATTGTCTACATGTAATGAAGAGTTAAGCATATCAATTCAGTGACTCAAAGAATAAAATTTAAACCTTTATTATTTGCATCATGAAGAGAAATCTCGTTATTAGCTTGCGTGTTCCTATACATAAGAAATAGCAAGAGGTTTCCAATAAATCATTTATTATTTTGCTGAGGATGACTGCATTCCTCATATTTTATAGGTTTTATTAGACTCTTCTATTGTAGCATTAATGTTGCTTTCACTTTGTTTGGCACCCATTTAAAAAAACAAAACAAAACATTGCTGTTGAGTCTATTCTGACTCATAGCGACCCTATAGGTCGGAGTAGAAGTGCATCACAGGGTTTCCGAGGTTGTAATCTTTACAGAAGCAAACTGCCAAATCTTTCTCCCATGGAGCAGCTGGTGGATTCGAACCGCTGACATTTTGGTTAGCAGCTGAGCACTTTAACCACTGCACCAGCAAGCCTCCTTTTTGCTTGGCACAAACATACATAAATCTGACCTTGTATGTAGAAATGTGCAAAGCATGGAAATGGGAATGGCACTGGTGTATTTCTGATTAACAAGGGCAAACTCGACCTTAAAATTTAGAACTAGTCCAGTTTTATGGTAAATATATCCCCAGAGTCCCTAAGACATATCCATTCTAGGGGACCTTGCGCTGCCCACAGTTGTACTCTTAAACAGTGTGTTGTTTCTACCTGAACATCCCAAGTGGGGTCATCAACAGTGAGTTTCGAGACGCAACAATTTTGAAAATGACAGCATCTTTATGGGTTTATGAGATCCGACTGTTCTGCTACACTGTTTTCCTCAATTATCTTGAACAAAATTTGCTGCAGTAAAGAAGGACATTAGCGTCTTTGACAGACTGTCATAAGTTTTCCAAGACTACAAAAGTCTACATCGGTTTTCCCTGCTATGTACCTAGCTGAAAACACTATTTCATCTTTTTCCTTCAAAGAAGCCAGACTAAAATAAAAAGAGGAGACGAAAAAGAGGGACAATTAATATTAATTAGCTAATATTCCTAATATTTTTAGGTGTTGCCATGTAGTTTGATTTTTTAACCAAGAAAGATAACACTTTCCCTATTTTATGAATAATAACATGAAAATACCCCAAATCAAGAAACACCATCAACATCACACAGGTATCAAAAGATAGAGTTGGGCTTTGATCTGGTTCTGGTGTGCCATGTCCTGGTCTTGCCTCTACCCTTATGAAAACAGAGATGGAAGAAGAGAGGAAGAGGGGTCCTTAAGTTCTACAATTTCCCTTGTAAAGAATAAAAGGCACACTCAGACTCCATCTTATGGAGTAAACCTTACTCTCTTCTTTTGACAGAAGAATGCAAGGCTTTGGAGAGAGCACATGTATCACAGTGGGAGTGCTGGGATGTAACCAGGGTGCAACTCTCTCAAGAAGCCATTTCCTTCAAATACGACATTTGCAGAACAAGGCACAAAGGTCTCCCCCCCGCTCCCATAGGGAAGCCCAGAAATCTCACGTGTTGCAAAAATTCTTTCCGTAGTGGCTCTGAACAGTTATTTATAACCATATAAAATGATTGATGTGGTTGTAATCTTTTTTTTTTTTTTTGATAGATTACCAAAGAGAACACTTTATTCTTATTCATGTCTTGGTTCATAAGTTTTTTTTTTTTACTCTTGGAAAAATAGTGTCAGAATCTCATACAGTTTCTGATATTTCTGACACTGCATTAGACCTATGTATTTATGGATGTCAGGTGTACCAGGTATCACAGGAACCTGCACTGGTCTTGGAGACGAATAACTTTTTTACTAGAAGCTTGATCGATAGTCTTTAAATATGTTTTTCTCATTAAAAAATGAAGCTTTCACATCTCCCACAAGAAAAAGGTTCATGTAGAATAATTTTATGCTAATGCTTTTCAAGCATTTGGAACTGTCCTTGACACATAGTTAAAATAACATTGTTGTTGTTAGCTGCCCTTGAGTCATCTCCTGACTGTGACCCCCTGCACAATGGGCCAACAAATGTATGACGGGTTGCAGATTGGACTGCTGAGACCCATAGGGTTTTCATTGTCTGATTTTCAGAAGTAGATCACTAAGACTTTCTTCCTAGTCCGTCTTAGTCAGGAAGCTCCACTGAAACCTGTTCAATGTCCTAGCAACACACAAGCTTCTGCTGGCAGAGGTGTGTTGGCTGTGCATGAGACGCATTGGCTGGGAATAGAACCTGGGTCTCCCGCGAGGAAGGTGAGCAGCCTACCGATGAACCACCAATGCCTCAAAATAACAATAAGGGTTACCAATTATCAAGCACCGATTATGTGCCAGGTAGTTCATGCAAATTATCTCCCTCCATGCTCTGTGTGTGGCCTCATCAATCGTCCCATGTATCATTCCTGCTTCCCAACTTCACCCCTCTGGTCACTGTCCTTCTTGCCTCTGCTCAGTGCAAAGTCTGTTTGGAATGCTTCCTGCTTCCCTAAGTGTGCCATTCCTACCTGGCTTAAATGCCATTCTCTGAAGAACATCTTGCCTCTTTCCTTAAGTCAGAAGCCGTTTTTCTCCACTTTGGCTTGTTTTACCTCTCTGATACTACTTCCTGGCTTGTCATACAATAAATCACATGTATGCCACCATGTCATCAATAGATAATGTACCCTTGGGTATATTCTAAGACATATTCCCATTTGCATAATCCAGAGTGCCTACGAAAAGGTTTAGAGCCCAACACAGGATCTTCTCTGGCTCAGCTAAACAGGTCCCATGACTACCATGGACCCTGCATGGTTCTTTGAAGGATGTAAGGCAGGAAACCCACAACAGCAGTAGAGAGGTATCAGGCATTTCTCTCCAGTGAGAATAGTCCTCAAAGAACTGCATACACTGTCCAGGGCTATTCTGTTTGATCCCTCAAGTAAGAGCTCAAGTGTGGGGAAGGAGACTTATTCCAGGCAAGTGTGGGAGTTTTGACAGCATAGAAGGCCCATGTTTCAACTGGGAACCGATATCTCCTGGAAGGACCTCTGACTTAGCTTCCAAAGTCTCTGCAAGAGCCATGTCCCATTGTCCCATGTCACAACTATGGCTTTCACCTGGTTCAGTCATAGTTTTTAGTCCGGATGCAATTCACCACTCAGGTGATACTTTTACCATAAGCAAAGTTGCCTGGTAACACAACCGACACCCTCCTATCAGCTATCCTAGTGGCACAAAGCTTAATTCCAGGCTAAATGTGCCTGTACATGAAGAAGAAGGGTTTTGTTAACCCCTTAGACACATAAAAGAACTAATATCTATCAAGTATCCGTTGTGGCAGGTGTTTTTCATAGGTCGTTAAATGCTATCTTTGTAATAATTCTAAGGAGTGTTCATTCATATTTTACAGATGAGGAAAGTGAGGTCTAGAGAGGCTCAATAACACCCAAGATCACGACTTACAGCTAGTAAGTTATAGAAGTAAGTTTTAAGTCTACATTTATATGGCTTCAAAGCTTGTTTCTTTTTCTATCTCTTGCTGACTAATTTAACGTCCGAACGAAGACATGCACTAAATACTTATTAGTGTTAACAGTCTTTGCCTGTGACAACCTTAATGCTACACACGCATTTTGAGTAAGTTCCATTATTTTTCCCCAAGATACAGATGGGCTTATCATGGAATAAGTTATCTCTGAGGTCCTGAGTAATAGGATATGATGTATATTTTCCTCAAAATGGCCTGTTAGCAAATGAGTGACAGAACCAAAACATTCAATTTCTATCTAAGTCAATTACTCCTAGCCTCAGTTTCTGTGTAAAATTAAAGGATTCAACTTGATGATCTCAAAGGCCATTTTCACCTTTAATATCCCATGAGAAGAAAGTCTGGTTCTCTTTCTGCTACACCTAGGTCTGCCTGTTTCTGCTACACCTGGTATTCTTTTTCTGCTACACGGGCATACCTAGACGACCGATTAGGAAACAAGGATGAAAATAGCTGGAATGGCAACTTGCTTTTCGTTTTTTATAATGTAAGGGTTCTGACCAGAAACCCCGCTTTTGAGGAAGAAGGCTCTGGTCTGAACAAAACATTTACCCAAGATGATTTTCAAAGTATGTGTTTTTCTTGTGTCCCTGAGAAAGAAAGCACACACTCCACTGAGTGAATTCGCCACTCAGTGAAGTAGGGAACTGCTCGCTGTAACAGGACCAACATCTGAAAAGAGGCATTTTAAGCACATCTAGTGTTCATTTTGAAAGTTTATTACCTTCGCTATATAAAAGAGTTTAGGGCCTGTATTTATGCGTGAGAAAAACAATTTCGTATGCAGAGAGCATCGCACAAGTGTGGCGGAATAGAAATTACTTTTTCAAATTTTCTAAAAGGGACACTCCTAAAGAAATGTCTATGCTTGTAAGGCCTCATCTTCGTCCTGTGTATGAAAAGTCATGCATCTAATTATTTTAAATTGGTTGCACAATACAATTATACATTAAAAAAGCCTTGTCACAGGCTCTCTAAAATACACTAGAGCAGTAAATACTGTTTTCATTTAAACGTTAACCCAGAGAGTATCATTTCAGTCTCTTTAGCCTCAGTGAGATTCATCTTTAGGAAACATGACTTCAATATTTCCTTTTACATCTTCATTCTAAAATTGCATCCTGTATGTAAAAAAAAAAAATTTTTTTTGAATAAAGCCATTCTCAGCTCATCAATTTAAGATTTGATGGTCTTGTAAATTGGCTAAAATGAAAAAAAAAAAAATCACTTTTGGCCCTCTCTTCAGTAGAAGGGGACTGGTAGCAAAGATTCAACACTTTTTGATGTTTTCTTAATGTAAATTTAACTTGTATCAATATTGGAAATTTTGTGGTATCACATTTTTCTAGATTTCTCTTTGCGGTGTCTTCACTTCTTTATGCATGAAAAGGAACCCCCAAAACTGCAGTCAAATAGTCATCCATATTTTCTTACATATTTTTTTTTAATTTAACACTCATTAAATATCCAACCAATTTAAAAACGGAAGACGTTTTTCTTATATTCTGGCTGATTCACTTTCTACCACAACACTAATCAAAAAGTGAAAGCAGCAACTTTTGCTATTTCAGGCACTTCTGTATCTATCTATCTACTGTTGACCTAGGTCCTGATTCATCTACCCGTACAATTGACATACTGCTGTCAATGGAAATGCCGGCAAAGATTATTGGATATGGAAATAACTACTCAATGTCTGACTTTATGTCAAGCTCAGATTTGACTCTATGTTAATTCTATACACATTTAGTTCCAGCTATGTTTCTAGACTTGTGCAGAAATGCAAAAAGGGAAATGATGAATAAGACGCATATATTGCTCTCAAGATATTGTCTAGCAAGGAAGCTGAACATATAGTTGATCATTATGGTAAAAAAATAAAAAAAAGCTTAGTAGAATTGTTGTTCAAAGTAAGGGGGGAACACAAAGAATATGACTTAAGTCAGCTTTTAACTCTATTGTTTTTGGCTACATTCATCCTGATATAACAAATATGTGTTTACCCCATTGTTAGGAAAGGTGTCAAAATTTGAGGACTCCCTTTTTCTATTCTCTTCTAATCATTACAGTGACAACCCCAAAGCACCACAGTTCAGAATTCTAAAGTGGAATGTGTGATTTGCTAAAAGTCTTGCTATGTTTCTCTTCTCAAGCTTGGGACTCCAATACAGCTGCTATCCAGGGCATTTCCAGGCTTTCATACTGCCCGGGGAAGCTTGATGAAGTCTTTTTGGTGGTCTAGCTTAGAGACTGTAAAGTCTCACTTGCGTGGTCTGTGATATTGTCAACTGCAGCCAGAGTGCAAACACCTGTGTTAAGATGAGCAAAAAAAAATTTTTTTTTTCTGCTGCCCAAACTGGTTTCCAAAAATCAGAGTTATAAGATGTGATGCGAGTAATATGGGACCTAACTTTGGATTGTGAAACATTTTTAAGAGTTGAAGGCATGTAAAGTTGCCAGCATTTGACCCATGTTCAGATCGTCTGGACTTGGCAAGAGAAGGAATTGGTTCTGGGTGTTTGCCTGTGGCTCCACGGGAGAAAGATGTGGCGGTCTGCTTCCGTGGAGATTTACAGCCTTGGAAGCCCCGCGGGGTTGCTGTGAGTTGCAATCCACTCGATTGCAGTGGGTTTGGTTTGGGTTTGGGAGGTCCTTTGCTGGGAGCTAGAGAGAGATATTAATCGGACACAGAATCTGCATGCAAGGAGTCTTCACTTTGGAAGCAGCTGTCGGTGTTCATTTAGGATGGAAAGAATACTCAATAGAATATTTTGAACTAGGACACATTTACTTTCCATGAAGTTCACCGGCCTGAATTTTTAAAGGCAACTCTTATTATTAATTGAAGGATAGAGTAATTTTCTCTGTCATCTCATATATTCTTATTGTCTATGTGTTCATGAGATAATGGGAAGTAACATTTGAACAAGGTTCTGGAGAACTGTAAAGTGTCTGACACATTGAAAATTGGATTGTGCTCTTAGAATTTTAGACTCCTAGTACTTATATTTTTTTTATTGTTTATATTTTCCAGAAAACTAAACACTCACTTTGCCCACACTTAGTAATTAATACATATACTTTTGTATGGTATTATTCGTGAAAGTAGATATTTCACCTTAAAAAAAAAAGTCATATAAACAAACTGGCTCTTCTCAATGTATTTTTGAAAATATTTGGGGCTTGGGGGTTTTATGGAAACCCTGGTGGCGTAGTGGTTAAGAGCTACGGCTGCTAACCAAAGGGTGAGCAGTTTAAATCTGCCAGGCGCTCCTTGGAAACTCTATGGGGCAGCTCTACCCTGTCCTATAGGGTCGACTCGACTGCCCTGGGCTCGGTTTGATTTTTTGGGGGGGTTTTATATAGAATGTTTTAAAACATTTCTGAAACTTCAGAGAATTGATTATTTCCAAAGTGTTAAGGACAGTAATGATAACTTTAAGTATAAAAATGTTGGATTTTAACATGGTTCTGTTTCGCATTTCAGCAATACAGTGTAAAAATTATTAGCATGTTTTCGTCAAGTTTCAGTTTACTACTGTTTTTACCATCTGCTAAATGTCTGTTTTGACGTATAGATTTCTCCGAATTCAGCATTTCAGAGCATCTCCAAATTAAATTTTTACAAATGACAATGAGAACATGACTGAGTGAAGTTTACTGTGAAAATCTGGCCTTCCCAGCACTGGACAGTGAAAATGGGAACCTTCTGCTACATGCTTCCCACCTGTTCTCTAGCGTCAGCTGAGAATCGAATACCCTGGAAACTGCCATTAAGAGCACTGGGCTAAAAGGCTCCATCAAAAGGGCACGATTACTTATGACCAAATGGCGCACAGAGGCTGGCTGCTTCTCAGCTTTGAGAAGTCATTCCAAAACAAACGATGAATACGAGGTTCTTAACGCTGTTGAAAGTTTCTGACCCATTTCCCCTTGAACGCCGTCATCATCACAGGACATTTAGTATGGGCCTCCCGTATGTGGAACTGTCCTCACTACTTTGAAGAGCCCATTCCCTTGGAGGCCTTTGCTTGTTGCTACTGCCATGGAGACTTCGGATGATGTGAACTTTAGCCAGTGTCTTCCTGTTAGGACGTCTGATAATGACCACAATTGTTTCTATTAGCTCCAAATGTCACCAAAGAGTCATGCTTTCCTTGCTACTAACGTTTTTCTCACTTTATTACACAATAGCTTCAAAGAAATGTTTGCTAAAGACTGCATTTCCCCCCAAGTAATACACCTTCTAAAGACAGCTATTTATTCTGTGTCAGGTCCTCCATCCACATTTTCATAGTGTCTATTCTTGGGACTCTGAGGTGATTTCAACATCCTGCCAACTTGGTTCTCCTCAATAACAGTCACAGAGACTTTCTGAGACTTGTGAGCTGGACAAAGCTTTGATTTGTATCTAATGTCTTCAGCGGGGCCGACCAGGCATTTTTTATACCCCTTTGTAAAATCCCAAGAACAATTTTTTTTTTTTGGTAAAATCCCAAGAACAATTACTAATTAAAGATATTGCAGGTATTATAGGTTTAAAAACAAAATTTTTTTTTTTTTTTATTACAGGTTATAGGTTTAGCACTTATAAATTTCACTCTACAAAAATACTTCAAAATGATGTTTTCTCTTCCTTCATGCAGAAGTCCCAGGAACGATTGTTACAAATTCTGGTCTTTGGCTTACAGTGTACACTGATTATCTAATACCTATTACAGACGTAGCCTATGGACAGTGGGCACAAGGCCTTTGCTAAGATAGCGAGCCTCAGTCCCTAGAATGTAGCTTCCCTAAGGTACACCCTGAAGCCATCCTCTGAGGTCCCAACACTTCTCTGGGGCACTGTTGAAGGTGCTGGGCCAAAAACCTGAGGCTCCAACATAATTCTTCCCACTTTTGGGAAAAGCCACCTAAGATGTCCACTGCTCTATGGGTTTTATACTTCTCCCCTTCACAGATAATCTCTCCTCAGCACTTTTAATACTCAGTATTGGCCTCCCTTTTTGGAGGGGAGGTTGGCCAGTTTGCTTATTCTTACTTATACCTAGTTAAACGGCCTGGTCCAAAGCAACTTCATGGCCTATCATGCCAGTTGCCCTCAGACCTAAGACTCAGCAACCTCCTCCCTCACAACCCCATGCCACAACTCCTTGGCATAAAATTCCCCTCTGTTTTATCTTTACCAATGCTTCAGAAAATAATGATAATAACAGTAAATGTTCTCTACTTTCCTTTTCTCCATTTTAAATTTCCTACATCTATTCCCTTTCTTTAGTTATTTTTCAAAATAAGTGATTTTGAAGTCACATATACTGAAATTGAAATTCTCATAATTGCCCACAAAGTAAGCAGAAAAAAATACGCATAAATCCAACAGGTCAAATAAAGGGACTGGGGGAGTGTTGAATCATGTTGAATCATGCACTGATTCAACAAACATGAACTGAGCGTCTACTATGTGCCCAGAAGTTGTCTAACCCCTTGGGAATAGATGAGTGAATATGACAGAGTCCCTGCTCTCAAGGAATTTACAGTGCTTTGGGAGACAAAGGACACGTAAACAGGCAATTTTGACCCTGGCTTCTGAGCCAAAGAGGTAAGTAGTGGGTAAGAGTGGAGTCTTGGGATGTGCCCCTTGCCACTCTGTGGGAAATCCCTTAAGACTTTCAGGAGGGAGTCAAGTTTAAGGCACATCCTAAAGGATCCTAGAGTGAGAAGAATGGTAGTAGGAAATGACTATCAGCAGAGTCAAGAACACAAGGCTATGTCAAGAGGCTTGAGAAAAAAAAAAAAAAAGAATCCTTTTAGAAAACTCAGTGCTTTTCTCTGGGGCTGCAGCAAGTCCTGCAAAGTGGAGCTTGTGAGAGACACCAAAGGGCAGGGAAAGGAATGAGAAAAGTTCCTCTAACCACTGAGAAGACCCGAATGCCCTGCAGTTCAAGGAGACTTGCCTATTGAAAATCTATTCTGTGGAGCTACTTCTCGCCATCCTTCTCCTTGGGTGAAATTTCAAGCAGTTTCCATAACTTTTCCCGAAAACTATCAGGTAATAAGTTTCCCAGTCAGTTTTAGTCTTAAGACAGAGCTCTTTCAGTAATTAAGATATCCAGTCCTAAGTAATAGTCGAAACAGTGAACATCCTTTAAAATTTTTCCCTCTCTCTCAGCTCAGTACTGGTTACATGGGGAATACACAGTGGAACGGGAGGGAGTGGTTAGCTTCGCTAATTCCTCTCCTTGAACTTTTCTTCTTCCTCCCAACCCCTGCTAGGGGTGAGGTCGTGGCCTGGTTTAGGCTGGATCTGGTGATGGTGTGCTGGGCTTGCTGAATGTTCAGAGCTGACTTTTCTCTGTTGTGTTTTGGGAGTGTTCTTGGATTTCCTCACAGAGCACTTTCAACTGAACTTCCTACAGCATGGGGCAAAGAAGTTCTCAGGCCAGCAATTCCCTCTTCCTCTTTAAAGAGTCAAATACATTTCCCACCATGGCCTTCAAGGTCATAACTCTCCTAGAAAAGCTCTTGGCTATAGTTTTAAGATGGTTTCTGGTCAGCTTTCCCCTTGAGCAGCACATTTGGTCAGCTAGACACAATGAACCATCCTCATTCCACTTCTTTCCCTCAGAAGTGTGGCCAGCTCCCATGAACCTATCTCTGCCCCACTGCCTCAGCCAAGCCTCAGGTGCTCCTCTTAAAGCCTTCACCTGAGGGTCAGACACATGTGCACTGTGCTCTGCGCAATCCAAGAGACATATGTCAAGTGTTCTGAGTAGTCTTATCAGTCTGAGGCGATGGAGAAGAACATTCCTTTCTCTTCCCCAGTGAGGAGGAGCAAAAAAGTTACAATACTCCAAGGACTTCCTCGAAAGAAGTCCTACCTTTTCCAGGCCTCAAACATTTTTATATCCTTAATGTGACTGTTGGACTAAGGGTCACAAACTTGGTGTTAGCCACCTCCTTTGTAAGGCTTAGCTCTTTCCTTTGAAACTTCAGAAATTTTACACCTCTTTTTTCATCCTTTGGCCTTTTAGAACCTCAGCGAAATCTAGAGTCCTGTTTTAGTTTCCTGTTACACATGCTAAGAAGTTTGAGCTTTATCTTGGGTAGGGAGGGATCCCTCAATTTGTTTAGTAGTCCTTAGAGCAGTAACAAGGGCATGCTTCCTGAAGTCTAACAGGCACATCCTTGACAACTCCTGCCACTTCATCCCCAGTCCCTCACAGCAACCACCCTTGAGAGGACGGGTGTCTGGTTGTCAGCATCCGCAAAGGCTGCCCAAGAACAGAGACAGTGTTATTTCAGTCAAACTAGACTGGGATAAGGAATGGAGGTGGAGGCTTCTACACAGCATGATCTCAGTCTGAACCCTCCACCCTACCACATTTCTCTCTTTTGTCATTATACTTTTGAGCTAAAGTGGGACAGACTTCTGACCAATAGCTGGGGTATGGATGCTGGTATAGGTTGGGAATTAGGCTAAGTTAGGGAGGATGGACATCCTCTGGACCCTCAAAACCTCTCATATTCTTGATGCAGCTTCCTCAGCTGCTCCCTCCATGTTTTCTTGTTGCAGCTCGTGTTTAAAATCACATCCCTTCTCCTCTTTCAGGAACCATGAATTAAAACTACCTAGGTCACTGCAGAGCAAGGGAGGACAGGGCTATGGTACAGTTGACAGCATCTGATGCATTTAGTCTGTCTTCCCTCCTCCATTTATCCGTGATTCTCACTTCTTGGGTGGCTCCCATCTGCTCACATCTCCCTCCATTGTTTTTATTCTTTCCATTTCTTTAGTTCTTTCCCTGTCTTTAGCTTGCTCAATCCCAGTTTTTTTGGCCATTATGCCTTTCACATTTCTTTCTATATATTTTACTTATTTGTCTGTGTCACCATATTTTTTTTTTTTTTTGTGGCTAATCAGTCTGTAACTGAGTATTTGTCTCCTTGCTCATCTAATGTAGTTTTCGAGACAAGGAGGGTTCGTTGTAGCCTGAATTGGTTGAAGGGGCAATAAGGGAACAGAAGGAAAGAGACAGGGATCGTCTTTGCCACCCAAGAGGGCAGAACAATTGGTTCAGCCAGCATCACCCTGCCCAGGACAACTATCTGGACATTACACTCCCACACTCTTCCTTAGCTGCCCTAGCCTCTGCTCCACCCTTGCAATTACTAGCTATGAGGAGAGTGAGATTGGAAGACATCTAGATTCTTGTTCATTCATCACCCTCACCATCTGACTCTTTATTCTCCAACTGAGAACAGCAAGAAGCCATTCGCAGTCTTTTTATTGAACACCATTGCTATTTGTAAGTTCCCAAGGGATGACTCCTTAAAGGATGCCCTGTCCATCTAGTTCCAGCCTCTCTTTCTGCAGCCGGTCCTCCCCTTTTCAATAGGGATCTTCTCAGAATGGAGAGGGAAGAGTCATTTGACTTTGAATTCCCAACACTACCAGAAGTCTGGCATAAAATCAAGCCCATCAAGCTCAATAAATGTTTGTTAAGTAAAGGGATATTATCAGTGATATTAGATAAAGAATTCTAGAGTATTTTTATACATCTACTAAGTCAAAGGAGAAGGCTGACTAAAGCATGGAGGCAGGATGGGAGGATCTGTGTGTAAAGGAGAGAAAAAAGAAAAGTTGATGAATAATGGGCTTTTTTTTTTTGAGGGCATATCCCTCTAGCCAGAGCAGGTTCTCAGAACAGACCCAGGACTACTGCGGATTCTCAACAACTCTAAGTCTGCACTCTGAAGAGATCCACCAAGGAGCAGTCTCCCATAATAAATGAATCAAGGCCAACCCCAGACACCAGCTGACGGAAAATAAAGGCCCAGCTTCCAGTTGGGCCCCTTGCTTATTGAACTGGATTGTGATGGGACCATTTTTTGAGCAATGCAAAACCTTCTGTGGCACCCCCTTCCTTGGCCATATCACAAGAAAATCCAGATTAGGCTATGATTGAGGGTCTCTGTAATTGAGTTTAGCTTCAAACTATGGTTTGGTAAAATCTCCGAGAAAGGAAACATCCTAGTGTGATTTATTAAGTACTCGGTAGATGTTGGTTGAAATGGGAGGAAGGTTATATTCCAATCCCTCTTGCAAATAATGGTAAAACAAATGCAACTAGCATTGCATCAAGGATAAAAAATGAGGAGAAATGGTTCCCAACAAATGCTCTTGTTTTGAGAGTTTGATTGACACTCAAATGTATCTCCCAACTTCAACTGTCTTCAACTGCCATTAGAAGCTGCTGAGACAGCATGGGCAAAAAGGCTTGGCTCTCAGTGCCAGCCAAAACACAAGATCAGTAGGCCAAAGGTTAGAGACTCCAAATGTTGGTATACCATTCTCTCATCTTACTAAAGTGAGACAAGTTCCCTGAATTCCCAAGAAAACACTCCTGATATCCACTAGACAGTTCCACTTGCCCTCACATATGGCAGAGTGGTAATAATAAGGGCCTTTTTATGTCTTGAGTAGCATCCAGTCTCTCCCAAAGAAAAGTCAGCACTGAGTTTGAATAATTTCAAAAGTTGGAGAAATGAGACCTAGAGTTTTCAGTGGCCCCAAGCTATGTGACTCCCATCCAATGTTTTCTTTTCTTTTCTTCCACGGGCGTCAATGGTCTGGGGTGGGAGGGGGTGTGATGATAGTGGCGTACATTTCCAGACTTTCAAGTATCTTGTACTTTCATACCAAAGGTTAGAATCCTCCCTCCCCATTTCTTGAAGCGCTTTCTTCATCTGACATTTATTTCTATTTCCTCTTCCTGCCCCTTTCTCATTGCTTGCCACTGTTCCTGAGTCTTCCTGTCGAAGCTGTGAATATGTCGGGAGGAGTCAAGGGGTACTAGGGGTGCTGAATTCAGTGGAACAGGGAATTATGGGCCTGAGTTCATCTTCTGTCTGCTTGTCTTCTCTAAATCTTTCCATGTCTCTGATAGAGATGCTCTTTGTCTCTACCTTCTGCTAACATTCTCTCTCAGTTCCTTTTTTCCCCCACTGCTCTGTACTCTGATTTTTTTCCTAGTGAATGCTTCCAATTCTTTTTTCTGTGTTTCTTCTGTTAATTTATTTCTCTATCTTGTTCTGTTTCTGCATCTCTGTGTGTCTTTCCACATAACTATCTCTGTGATTCTCTTTCTCCAGTGGAAACATTCCAGCTCACCCATTTGCACTTTTCTTTCATAGGGAGGACAGGACACAGGGGTGGCTAAGGTGGGGTTGGACACCACCTGACTATTCCTAGGTTGTGATCCATCAAGCTAACTTAGGGGTTGGGTAGGTGGAGAACAATTTCTTGCCTTCCCACTACTTTATCCATGGTAGGTAATCACCACTTAGGTCGTGTCCCATACCTCTTATTCTTTCTGGCCTTGCATTTTCCTTGATTACTCTTCTTTCTCTTTTCTAGTTACCATTTGGAGAACTGACATTTCCATGAAACCATACCTTCTGACATTTTCCTCCCTACCTGGCTTTCTGCCTTCCAGCTGGGAACTCTGATGAGATGGCTTGCCTCACCAACTGTGGCTCCCGCTATTAGAACTACATCCAGAAATGCTGACTCCTTTGAGAATTCTGTGCCTTCGATTAATCCAGGGAGAAACTACTTCATCAGTAGGCTTCTTCCTGGGGTCTCCTCAAAACCAACCCCAGCCCTTCATGACTAGATTCATCAAGGATTTTTCCATTTTTCATCCAAGAGTTTGATTTTCTATGTTAACTTAAAAACTCAACCTCAACTTTATGTTCTAGAAAAGTACTGAAGATTATTTTACAAGATTAAATATTCTGGAGGAAAAGACACTGTTTCTCATTCATTGTTGTATCCCTAAGACTTATAAGAATATCTGAGTTATATTTGGGTTTCTGTAGATGTGTATTGAGTGACAATAAAGTATTAATGTTAAATTCCCCAGGCGTTTTATATATACAAGAGCTGAGGGAATATGCAGCAGTCCTGGAGACAGAAATGGTAAATAATGCAGAATTGAAGTTCTCTATAAGGGTGAGGAGAAGGAAGAAATATGGATCAATGAGTTCTAGAAAGGACTGGGTGTTAGCTTACCAGATAAGGCATAGCTTATGTGTATCAGAGAATTTGCAATTGGAGAATCCTAATAGATTCCAGCCAACTTTGAAGTCAGAGACTTAGGGATACAGGAGTTCCCAGAAGATCATGTCTTCCAAAGCAGGTGTAGCCAAAACTACAGATCAAGACAAATCTCTTCAGTCCTTGGCTTAAAAAACAGCAATAACAATAAACATTATGCGTTAACTTTACAGGTCTAATAAATGTGGAAAAGAACAGAGTCCACAAATGCTCCCTTCAAAACAGACATTCTCATTTGCAATGTGAGGTTACATCAGAGATACATGATTCCCAGAGGACTATGAAGCATTAAGAGTCAAGTCCTGCCAGAAGAGCTGGTTGAAAGGAGTCAGCTGGCAATGATGCGTGCATGATCCAGTCCAGGGGCCAGGAAGTGGGGGAGTAACCCCAGAGCAAAGGGAAGGATGAGGTAACAGGGGAATTGCTGGTGAAGGCCGTCAGAGCAATACACACTTCTCCACAACCTAAGTTTTGCCTTGTCTTACAGAAGCCATACCAATAGGTCATCATTTGATAATTTCCCATACAGCAGGAAAGGTATTATGCCAGGTCTATGGTTGGAAACCCTATCTTTGCCCATCTCTGAGGCAGACAGCTTACCTATCTTCCTGGTTGTATATATGTCCCTTCCAGGACTGAAAGGGAACTCAAGGCTGGCCCTAAGTTCTCTCCAGGGTAGGTGGCATTCCAGGCTTAAGTCCATTTGGTTTGGGAATGCCTATTTTGAAGGGAGAATTTGTGAGTCCAGGTCAATTTATTCCTCTTCAGTGACCAATCTGAGCTATGGCCTGGCTGAGTACCAAGTAAGGATGTAGGCCTCAGGGGAACAGCCCAGAGGAAGAAGGCCTTGCTTCTGGACCCCAAAGAGTTGAAGAACTGTCCTAGCCCTTCCCTTATTCACAGCCCTAGCCCTCTGGCCCACACCCTCCCCACATTCTACACATTCTATGGTGTAGGCAGGCTAGGGTTAGTTAGAAGTTAGACTTCTCCCACACCTTTGGTAAAATGCCGTTTCTATTCCTCTCCTCTTGGGAGGCCTTGGGGCTCATTCCATGGGGACTTCCTCTTCCTCAGGAACTCCTGCTGAGAATCAGGAGGAAGAACAGACAACTCAGACACTGATTTGTTCTTGAGCACGTGACCATTATCACCTTTTATTTCCATCAGCGTTCTCTTTCTAAAGCAAGACCAGAACATGTTACATGTTCCCTGAGAGAGAGGCCTTGGCTCCCTGTTGCCCAGTCCTGGCTCTGCCTTCCTCTTGGCCCTTTGCCCACACTTGCTCCCTCTCCATGGCTGTGATACCTCTGGTTCTATCTCTATGGCTTTGCTCTGCTTCATATGTCTCGGGATTGATTTCCCAGGCTTTCTGCTGCTGTTCTCTGCTATTTCTTTCCATTCTCTGCCTGGTTTCAGAACACATATTTTGCCTGTGTGCTCGTCTTTTTTCTTTTTTGGGGGATTTTTTAAATTAAGAAATACGTCCATAAGAGGACACAATAGAGAACATGAGGCGAGAAAGGGTCATGGACTTTTCTGGGAGGACATGACCTCCTGCTCCTTGCTTTGCTTTTGTGTGTTGCGATTCATGAGCCGTATTGTTCTACTACCCCTTTTCTTCCTTCTTGGATGCATCAAAGCTCCATGATCTGGAAAGGGGCAGACAAGTCTATAAGGGTGAAGTTCCATCACTCTCCACCTCTTGGTTCTCTATTCTTCAACTAGAAATAACCAAGAGCTTCTTATCCACTCACTGTGTTTAAATCTTCCAAGATTTGACCCTCAGGAAGCCCTTCCACAGTGTGAGATTGCCCCTGTGCTGGTCTGAGAACAGGTTAATTACCTCCAAAAATGTTCCTATTTAAGAGGTTTCTACTCTTTGCACCCTTTTGTTATGTTAGACTGTCAACCTGGGACTTTCGTAGTTATTAGGGCATGGGAGACTATATTGCACTTAACATGGGGTCATACAGTTATACACTTGATTGTATCCCCCATCAGACTGTGAGTTCATTGAAGGCAGGAAGTCCTTGTTAGGTTGTGATAAGGATCCTTTTCTGACTTACAAGCAGATTTATTGATGGGGTCTATAGGATTCTTCAGAGAAACACGTCTCTGTGGTTAACTGCGTTCAAAGGCAGCTGATTAAGAAAAACTTCAGAATCAGGCTAAGAAAAATCATAAATCCAAGACTCCAAGTCTTGCTTATTGAATTACTTTGTGACTTGGGCATTTTCTAAGCAATCCACTGCTTCTCTGAATCCCCATTTGTAGGCTCGGCATTCGAGTCTGCTCTCTCCCTGGGAGATCTGTGCCTGGGGACCATTTTGAAGCCTTCCTTAGGTCTTGGCTTCTTAAGGCTGCCTGGGCTTCAGGAGGAAATAAAATGAGAAACGTTCTGGGTTGCATTTTCATTGAAGCCAGGAAAGCACCTGACTCTTTCCAAATAACCATCCTTTGCTAAAAGACATCCAGTCCCTGACCCCATGTACTCTTCATTTTGTGTTAAAAAAATGTCCACTATTATGATGCAAATTTCTCTGAGGAAGAAACCCATCCAAGGGCCATTCCCTTTCTGCTTCTGAGAAAGAGGGTTTTTAGCACTATTTATGTAGGGATGCTGAAATGGAAGATTCAGTATGGGGAGGAGGAGAGCAAACACACTTTCTCAAGGCTCCTTGGAAAGGGGAGCCAGTCAGGAGAACGAAGGGAAGGACGGACAAAGATTTTCCAAATGGGCTTGGGACAAGGATCAGCCGGGCCTGGAAGTGCCAGTAAATACCACGGACTGGGATGCATTTTAACCAAAGGCCATCCAGAGCCAGAGAGGCAGGGCTGTGAATCTCTGGCTTCAGAGGGGTGGCTCCTGCTAGCAGCAGCAGGGGCTGGACCTCCTCAGGCCAAGGGGATTTCTCATGTCCTCTCCACACTGCTTCCATCTCCACAGTTCCTCCACAAAAGAGTCCATGCAAGGGGTTCAAGAGGGCTAGCTAACTTAGAAAGGTTGAGCCTGGTTTCACTCAGGAAGGAAGTAGCCATTTCATGCCCAGTTAGTCTTCCAGCCCTGAGCTTGTCTCCATTTCGTGCTCACTCTCTTCAGTTAACCTGGTCCCTCCACCTAGTCGGAACATATCAGGGCAATTAGTAGCCAAGGCAAGTACAGTGCATGTGTCTGAATTGCACAGAATCTTCTTGTTTCCATCCCTGGAAAAACCTCTCCCGCCCTTATTCTCCTGTCCTTGAAAGTTCCTCATTCGTTATCTGTCTGAGCTAAGGAATCGAAAAGAATTTTTGATTATTCTTCTGAAGAGCTGCCAGCCTGGGGCAGAGTGGGGCCAGTTGTTTCCTATTCTGGTCTCTGTCTTTTTCCATCTACTCCCTCTGTGACAGTGTCTCTCTGGCACTCTGGATGCCTTGTTCCCCCCTTTACTATCTGGACTCTTTAATATCCCCACCACTGTTCTTGTTTCTTCTCTCTCTTGGTGGTCCTTTCTCTCCCTCTCTGTCTGCAGATGTAACCACAGATATCTATTTCTCTCCCCAGTGCCCTGAGTTCTTTAGGCATTTGAGTTGGGTGGAACACCCTCTTTAGTGTTCCTCCTCAGTAAAGAAGGGACTGTAGAAGGGCTAATGTAGGGGCAGCAGGGATGGGGCAGGCCCACCTCACTCCTCTTCATCCTCTTTCCTTCCTCCCCATGCTCTGTTTCTGACTACAAGCAAGCACCATCTTTGAGATGCCCCAATATCATCCCTCCTCTTGCTAGCTCCCTCCATGAAGCACCGCATGGCTCCCTATTGACCATTATCTGGACTATCACCATCTTCTTGGGGACAGTTCTTGGGCCTCTGCTTTTCAACTGGGGACACCAAGGAGGCAGCTTCCAGACACAATCCCAGTCCCTGTGAACATCGATATCCCCAAAGCCTGGCTCTCTGGGGAGTCCTTACCACCTCCATTTTCCTCATCTGTGCTGTCTCAGGAAAACTTCTAATTTAACAAGTTTTCTAGTGACTACCACCTAAAGTGGTTTTATTTTTCTATGAGGGACGATATGGGAAAAAGACCCTGGAGTATTGCTATCTGGGATCTGCCAAATTCTGGTGAATATTTGTGACCATCATCATTTCCCTCTAATATTAAGCATATGTCTTTCTTCAGAACTTGGTGAGCTTCTAGAGGGCAGGGGTTGTCATTGTTGTATCTCAGCCACCACGTTAAATTTAATATCTGTTTGGTAAAAACACAGCAATGAGTAAATAAATAACTGTGGAGTGGGATGTAAAGAGGAAAGAAAAAGACAGCAGATAAAGCCTGGTTTGTCTTGGTTCCATGTCAAATTGAGTCACGGTTGGGTCATATGGGGTAATTCTGGGGGATCTTCTTTGGGTTCTAAGCAAAAAGTGTTATTTGGCTCCTGCCCCAAGAAAACAGAAATGATGAAGATGCTAGAGCAGCAAGCCTCTTACGGCTGGAATTGTCAAAGCAGCTGACCCAGAGAAAATCATCCTGGAAATCTGGTTAAGGAGAAACCTGAAACCTAGTCCCTAATCCAGGCTGCAGCTACCTTCTTGAACTGAATTGTGATTTACGCATTTTCCACGCACCTACGTCTCTTCCTAGGATGCCTTTTTCCCAGGCACTACCTCACCAGGGGGTCTGTACCGTCCCCCACCACTGGTCTCTACTTAGGGCCCTGTGGTCAGTAGAGCTCTGTGACAGTAAGGCCTGGGGATCCTTACTCTGCTGGAGGGGTCCGCAGTCCAGGAGCAGTTCTGCTGCCTGTGGGGCCTATGAGTGAGGCAGGAAGGCTGACAGAGCCATGCCATGTAGCTGCAATGACTCAGCGGGGTCTCTGGAGCAGCCTGGCAGATGCCCCTGGCCACTGACCTTCAGTGCCTACACTGCATATACTGCAACTGCTTATTCCATGTAGTTTCTAGGCACAGAACTGCCCGGTCCCTCCCCAGAGGAAGGACTGCTGCTGTCCCAGACTGCTTGCCCTGGTCTGAGCCAGTGTATATTTCTGAGCCTCCCCAGACCCTGGATTTTCAAGGCTCCCTGGGCTTCTGGCAGGGGCAGGGTAGGGGGGAGACTGGGAAACTTCCTGGATTGGGGTTTCATGGGATCTGGGATCCTGCTACCTTGGATCCACCTTGTCACCTACCCCTTAGGCCCAGATAGTCCTCTCTCCTCTGTGTGGACTATCCAGCTATCCTTTTCCAGTGGGAGACGACAGGCTATTGTTAAGATGCAGATCACTCTGGGTAAAAAAAAAAAAAAAAAATAGGAGGTATTAGGCTGCCAGCGCTCTTCTCCTGTGAGCTGGCAGCACCTCCTTTATAACGGGAATGAGTTGGCTTGCTTGTGAGTGGGAAGGGACCCAAACAACTCTCCTGAGCATACCTGGTGGGCCTGGGAGGGAGGTCCTGAAAAATCACTCCCTGATTTCCCAAAGGGGCTAGAGGCCAGCCCAGGACAGGGATCCCGACAGTTTCCAGAAGTACCACTCCTAGGCTGGGATAAGCTTTTTCCCAAGGTCGGCCTGCAAGGCAGGCTGTGGAGCTCCAGGCTCAGAAACCACAAGAGGAGTATGCTGCTAAAGAGCGGGCATCAGCAGGAAGGTGGAGCCTTGTTTCAACTTCACCGTGCTTCCCAGAAACAACTCAAAATATGCAATGAAGGGACCCTAAGGGTGGTTCTCCCTTAATGATTGGCCATCAGTGAGCTTTGACTGGGCAACAGGGAGCTTTGGAGCCTCATGTTCTATCTAAAGAAAGGAAGAAAGGAGGGATGCCAAAGCAGCACTGCCACCCCGGGCCTGTGCTTTGTGTTTTGGCCTTCTCTTTCTCTCATCGTCTGCATTGAACTCCAGGAGAAGTTGGTCCTAGAGTTAGGGGCAGAGGGGCAAAGAACACACAACAACTCTGCACACTCACCCACCCCCCCACCCACCCACCCCTGTGCTCCAGCTTCCAACAGAGAAATGCTTCATGCCAGACTAGCTGCCTGGTCCCTCAGCCTCCCCAGCCTCCTCCAGCTGCTGCTTTGTCCTGAAGGCTCTGCTCCTGTAGCTCCTGCTTTCCTTGGGCAAGGTCTGCCTGCCAGCCAGCTCCACACTTCTCTCCTTGTTCGAATTTCACCCTGACTCTGGTCCCCACGAGGGATGCTCTTTTCCCCCGTTTCCCTCCTCTTCTGTCCCCTCTTTTGTATATGATATTTCTCATCATGATAACTTTTCCTATCTTGTTGCTCTCTCCCTCTGCTTGCTGTGTTCTCTCCCTCTGTTTCTTTCTGCAGATGGGAACTCAGCATTTCTGTTTCTTTTCTCCTGCCCATCTCTCTCTTTCCTCAGTTCTTAATTCTATAGATATTTGAAACTGACCAAACAGCCCTCTGTTTTGACTCTCTTCAGATTCCTTCCCAAGAAATGATGGACTGGGGCGGGGCAGCTGGAAGGGTTAGGGCCCCACCTTGTTCCCTTCCATCTTCCCAGCTGAGGGAGGGAGAGACACTTTCCTTCCTCTCCATGCCGTGTCTCTGTGTGAGAAAGCACCATCTTGGAGATGCTACAATGTCACCTCTCCTTTTGCTGGTCCCTTCTTTAAGCCTCCCAAGTCTCCCCACCCACCATCATCTGGGCTGTTATTATCTTCTTGGGACCAGTTTCTGGCCCCCTACCCTTCAAATAGGACACCAAGTAGGCAGCTTCCAGACACAATCCTAGCCCCTATGAGCACTGACATTCCCAAAGCCTGGCTCTTTGGCGCTTCCATCCTCCCCCTAGTCCCCCTTGTCCCCCTCAGGAAGCATCTGACTTTGTCCCTATGAAGTCCATATGGCACTCTCAGAATCTGTTACAAGCCTGGAGTCTCCAGCACTTTGGGGCATTTTCAATGGCTACCTTGGAGGCCACTCCATCGAGCATAAAACCCACAGACAGTCCTTTTCCTAAACATCACTGCTGCACAAGATCAGGACCCTGATAATATGGGTGGGTGACCATGAACCCCCGAGTGGACAAAGAGCTTCCCCTTTAGTACCCAACTTACTGCCTGCTGGTCACAGGGAACACAAGATTTCCCGAATGATATGATTCCACTAGGGCATCTTTTAAATGTTCTTTTTCTCTGAGTAATCCTGTATATCTGGGAGGTCATAATAGGACAGAGACTACGGGGTACATGTGTCTGAACCATCGGCCCAGGCCTTGTGGGTTATTTCTGATGTTTTCATTTTCAGCATGTCAGTCTGTCCTTTCTCACTGTGGAGGACAGCACTTGAATGTAGGAACTTTGCCTCATTCATCTTTGTATCCCCATGGCCCAGGAAAGCTCAGCAAATATTTGACAATGCAGCGAGGTTATGGGTGAGTGAATTTCTGAACAAATACCAGAGAAGAGCCACGCAGGGGAGGCAAAGCAAAAGTGAAAGACTCCCAGCTCAGGACTCCATGGCTGCCAAGATGCCAGGGGCATTCGGGATCCGTTCAGATGGGACAGTCTTCTGAAGTGGGAACAGTCTTGTGGACAGATCCCCACAAAAGCCTTTGTCCCAGATCTGCTGGGTCTGGACACAGAGCACCCTACAGCACTAATTTCAGAGTTACATCCTCCAGCAACCCTGTCTGCAGAAAAGTCTTGCACTGACTCCTCATGCTTGGCTGGTGGTTACTGAGTCATGTTGAGAGCCGTTTAATATCTTCCTTGAGACTGTCGCCCTTTCCCAGAGTCTGAGTTCAGTTTCCATTCCTGTTCATGGCCTCCAAGCCAAGGCACTGGCCTGTGAGGTAACAAAACTTGCTGACAGGGGGAGTGCTTAAGGGGTTCTGGGGGCCCCAGAATGAGGTGGAAGGCAAAGTGACAGTTGTTCCTGTTGAAGCTTACCAAGCAGCCTGGCAGGGGCTCTTGTGGGGGTGGTACACCTTGGCACCCCCCTCTTGCTTATTTTGCCTGCTGCCAGGGCCCGTAATTCCTCAGGCAGCCTCTCAGGAGAGGGCACATCAAACTTCTCTCATTCTGGGGGCCATTTTGGAGCCTCCTTCAGATGTCCCAGGCTTCTTTGAAGGAGTGCCTAGGCTGGGGTCTTGGGGGCCAAGGAAGACCCCTAGTTCTGCCCCTTGGCCCCAGAGTTCTGTATTGGATGCTTAACTCTCCACCATTAGAGCTGTCTTTCCTGGTCACTGAACTGATTACTGTTAAGCTATAATTTCTTTCTGGAAAGGATGGTCAGTTCCCATCCTTGTTTGGAGGGCTGCACTTCAGGCAGTGTTGAGGGGAAGGGACAAGGGGACAAAGAAGAGAGAAGGGCATCACAGAGCTTCGATACCCTCCTCCCGACCAGTCCTGGGTGGCTCCTCGTTCTCCCTGCCTCCCTCTTAACAATGGCCTGGAACAAGAGAACACCTTGCAGGTCTCTGGGCCATCCTGCTGGCCCCCATTACTTGGTTGCTTCTGCACCTCACCTGTCAGCACCCCATTAGCATGCCTTCACCTCGACTCAGTCTCCCACAGGTCTTGGCCATTCTGTTTTCCCTTCCCCTTCCTCACCTGCCCCAGCTGGCCCTCCTTTGCTTCAGCTGTTTCTCCTCCCTTTTAGCTTCACTGCCCTCATCTTGCCAAGGATTCACTCCCGCCTCTGTCTTTTTACTTTATACCTCTTTACGTGTCTAACTTTCTCCAACCCCTCCACCCACTCTGGACACTTGTTCCTTGGGATTTCTCCTTTCCTCCTTTAGGTTCATCTCTTGAAGGCCATGTTTCCTTTCACAAAAACTGGGAACCAGATGGATTCGGGGCCATAGCTTGGCAGAGCCAGCTGGGACTCCCTTGATGACCTGGCTTCCACACCTGCTTCTTCTCCCTTTAGCCTCCTCTAGTTGTCTAAGCGTTCAAGCCCAGTGAGCCCAGGGCCAGACCTGAGGCCCAGCACTGTGCATCCACCGTCCTCCCTGAACTCCTTAGCAAGCCTGCTGCTGGAAGACCGCACCCTTCCTATATATTGCATAAATATGTATATACAGAAAAAATTTCTTTTAAAACCCTATTAATTGTGAAAATATGTTAGTGTAGACCCCAAGCTTGTCAGCAGGCTTTCTGATCCCTTGTGTCCCTCTATGAGAGCTGGGAACCATGAGGTTTCTCCTTTGAGGTTCTTGAGCTACTGCCTCCTCCAGGAGTGCAGGGCAGTGAATGGGAGGTTGGAGGAACTGGTGGCCTCCCAGGCTGTGTGCCCCTCCCCCACCCATTCAGTGGCAGTTGCTACTGGTGGGGTTTCCCAGGCATCTTGGCAGGGCTCAGAATGTGCAGTGACAGTTGGCCCATAAAGCATCCACATCTTCCATGTAGTTTCTAGATGCAGAACTCTCTAGAAGGAGGGGTCTCGTGAATGGCCCAGCCCAAGCCTCCTGTTCAGCCCAGGCAGCTTTGCCTCTGAGTCCAGGGTGTCGATTTTGTGCTTTCCTGGGATTCCGGCAACTTTGGCCAGCTTGGGCTTCATGGGAGGAGGGGGTTGAGGAGCTGTGTTGGCAGGGATCACAGGGGCCTAGGAAAGCCCCTGCCTTTGCCAAGAAACAACTCTCTCCTCCCAGATGCTACCCTGGCCTGTCCCAGATGCCTGATGTTCCACCATTACTAAAGACTCATTCCCTGGATGGAGGACTGGCTTCTATTAAGCTACCATTTCTTTGTGGAAAAGTCACATTTCAAACTGCCAGCAGTTTGCCCCTCAATGTGAGTTGTCAGGGTGCCTTTCTGACCAGAAGTTGGGGGCCAAGTGGGAGAGGGGAGGTAAGGGCAAATGAACATGCCAAGTGCAGCCAGGCAGGCTGGAAAGTGGGTCTGAAAACACCACAAATTACCCAAATTACCCAGGAGGGGGCCCAGCCCTGAGGTGTCACCCTCCCCATGTAGGGGATGAGCTTTTTCCAAAGGCTGTATGTCCAGATCCATGAGGCTCCGGATGGGTTCCAGGTATTGAGGGGATATCCTGATGCCCCAGTGGTCTTGTTTTCTCCCTTTAGGTACTGGCAGCAACAGGTCACAGAGGCCAAGCTGTGTGCCTGCAATTGGAGGCCTTCCATGAGTGGCCCCAGAGGCTTCCCGGGCCCAGCATTGCCTGGAGAGGAAGGTCGGTGGCAACACTGAGTCAGCATCCTGAACAAATTCCAGCTTTCTAGTTTCTCTCCTTTTCCCAAACCTGGGTGATGGGAGTGGGGAGGATCTCACTTGTTATGAAATCCAAAGTGGGGTACTCTTGGGGCCCTTGGGCTTGGGTCTCCCTTTTCTCACTCTAAAGTGCAGATCCTCCAACCTCATTAGTTTCCATCTCTTCCTGAAATAACGTTGGTGCTCCTCTTAGGAATTATAAATCAGAGGCAAATTTCTGGGTGAGACCACAGGGCACAATCAGCTCCTCACTCCTAGACCACCTTCTTCTCACTAGGCTCTGACCTGTGGAAGCTCTCTCCGATTCTCTGTATCCCAGGTAGTCTGCTCTTCCATTTGTCTTTCTGCCCTTGAATACAACTTGCTTCTACTGTTCTTTTCACAGCTTCTCAATCAGTATGGGTCACAGATGTGCCAAGATAACGGTGCATGCAGTCCCCAGGGTAACTGGATGGGCCAAGTCTCCACATACCCCAGTGTGCTGAACAAATGCTTTTTTCTAGGTATACCAAGAAGTGAACAAGATTATGGAGTGCCACTCTAACGCTCACTCTCTTGCTCTCTTACTTTGTCTTCCACCATATGGATGTCTTTCTCTGTGTACTTTTCTGCCTCTTATCATTCCCTTTTTTCCTTTTTTTTTTTTTTTTACAGAGAAGACTGGACCCTGAGTCAGCAAAGAGTAGGGCACCATCTGACTTTCCACAGGTGCATCATCCACTGACACTGATGACAAAGAGGAAATGCCTTGCACTCCACCCCGATGTCAGGAATCTCTGTCCTATCATGCCACCCACGCTTGAAAGCTCCTCCATTGGCCATCAGGAAAGGAGCTCGTAGCATAGGGCACCTGTCTCTTCTCCTTGTCTCCTCACCACCTGGCTCTCAACTGGAAATGGCAAAGAGGTGGTGCCATATCAGGCCCCATCACTTGGTCCCCAGCAGTTTCAGTCCTGTCAACTCCGTAGACTCTATTTTCACTTCTGAGTGAGTTCCAAAAGAGACCCCCTTCATCAATGTCTGGATTTGTAATGTTAGTCTTGGAAGGTTACATCTGGGATGTTTACTCAGGGCCAGGTCCACGCCCTAGGTAGCCATATTGATTTGCTTCTCAAACCCTGGCTAAAGCTACGCTCTTTTTACCTGCTTGATAATGGGTTCTCTTGGAGTAGGAGCTCTTGGAGGGCAAGACACTGTTTTGCACGCATTTCTGGGTCCCTGGGGATGAGCTCGGAGCTTGGCACAGATGCTTAGCACATGCTTTTTTGAATAAAGTAACTTCACAATGGCATATACAAACAAATACTGTACATTTTTTCTCCTGAAATTTGAGCTATGGGAGACAGAAGAAGGATTAGGACAACCTTGGTGTACCCAGAAAGAAAGATGGAGGAGAGCAAGGAGAGAACAGGTGTGCCTGTATTCTGGTCAGAATTTGAGATCTGAGTTTGCCTAAAGGGGCAGAGTTGTTGCTGCTTCATACACACAGAGCTGATCTTGGGGGTGCTTTATGAATTTCTAATTCAAGGACTGTTACAGATCGTAAAACAACCTACTATGACTGGTAGTTGTTGCTAAAACACCAGATAGAGAAATCCTACCAGCCTCTAATCAAAGAGGAATTTTGTTTTCTGTCTGGGTAAGGCTCGGAGAATACTTGTTGAAACTCAACTGGGATTTAAAATATTCATCAATCCCACTTTCTCTATGCACCTTCATGCTATACTACTCCATTTTGTGAAGGGATATGTCCAACTAGGTGTCTAGCCTCAAAACTAGAATCCAAACAGTTTCTAGGCTCCCAGCTGCAGATGTTCCCTGGCGAAACTAAAATTTGAGGGAAATATTTTTTATAGTGAAAATCCTGTGTGTGTGCGTGTGCGTGTGCATGTGTGCCTGTGTGCATGTGAATGATTTGAGTTCATATATGTCAGTGTGTTGGGTTAATGCCCTCTACACACACACATAGCCACAATACTATTACTAGTATTATATCTATTTCCTCTGTTATTAGAGATTGCAGAAGGATTTCCTGTGTTGGTAGTGGATAAACAGAGTACGATGGTGTCTTAGTTATCTAGTGCTGCTATAACAAAAATATCACAAGTGGGTGACTTTAAGAAAGAGAAGTTTATTCTCCCACAGTTTAGGAGGTTAGAAGTCTAAATTCGGAGCACCAGCTCCAGGGGAAGGCTTTCTCTGTCTGTTGGCTCTGAGGAAGGCCCTTGTCATCAATCTTCCTCTGGTCTAGTAGTTTCTCAGCACAGAGACCCAGGGTTCAAAGGACATGCTCTGCTCCTGGTGCTTCTTTCCTGGTGGCATGATATCCCTCTTCTCTATCCTCACTGGCAGTGTTTGCATTCCGTCACCAGCTTTTCTCTAGACTTCTATGCCTTCCCCCATCATTCTTCACACTGTCCCCAGACAGGTCTTCACAGAACTTGAATATGATCAACATACTAACAAGCTAAAAGCCTCATGGGACTTCCCATTATCCACAAAACAAAGCCCCATCTCATTAGCTTGCCCATCCCTTTTGTCTCATCTCACTCCTCTACCCCTCCTCTTGGGTTCCAGCTCCACAGAGCTACTCAGAATTCTCCAAAGCATACCTCATGCTTTCCTGTCTCAGTGTGCAGCATACTGTCCTCCATCTTCACCTGGAGGAACTCCTTTAATGCCCAGCTCAAGCCTCCCCTTTCTTGTGACTTGCATAATTGAGAACAGTATCATCTGATTTCACTGAGCACTTGCTGTATATAATCCTTCAAAAAATTATTTTATTTTTACATTTCTGTAAATAGACTGTAAGTGAATAGTCCCTGCCTTATTTGCCTTAGTATCCCTTAAGTCTATTAGAGTGTTGCTATATCATACTCTCTAAATTAATATTTACAGAACTGGCAGAACGAGCATGGATTTTGTGGATCTTAGTCCACAAAGTCAAGGGTACAAGACGTGCTGCATTGATTTCTTTCAGCCTTCTTCCAAACACTGCTGCTGCTACAAAGGCAGGACATTTCTTCTCAATCATGACTGGAGTGCTCCCGCATTCAAAGTTGTGCAAAGATCCCTGAGTCTTAGGGAGTCCAAAGCATTTGGTCACTTGCCACAGGTCATCGGTTCAGACTTACATTGCTTCAATGTCCATTATCTCAATCCACATGGTCCCCATGTTCCCTTTAGACCAAGAGGGGCTCCCGCTTTTACACAGTGCTTGGGGCCATCTTTGTGTCTGGTGTTCTGCCTCCATGGTAAACAGCATACCTGTCCTTCCCTGAAAGCTCGTCATCTCCACCCAGCCAGGTCCACCCTGCATGTAGGATCCACCAACATTTATCTCCTAACTGTCTCTCATTCTCATCGGTTAGGATAATCTCTCTCTTTCCTGCTTCGAGACAACAAAACATGATCTCTTCTATGATTTAGGCTTCTAAAAATCAGAAGAGCTGTTGACTTCAAGTAGCTCCTTGCAAAAATCCCTGCATCAAGAAACCTCAAAGGGCCTGGCTGCCTGCTTGAAGTGGTTGACAAGTAAGACGTAGGGAGATCAAACACAAATTGCCTAATAAATTATCCTCATATAGCTGATTATCCATCCATCTGTCCACTCAAACATCCATAACTTGTTACAATGATGGTTCTACAAAAATGCTGGTGAGATCAAGCGATTTTTTATTTTCTTCGCTTTATTTGCCCACATTTTCCACATGCTTTATAATATGCACATATTACTTCTGTAATGTGAAAAGCCCTCATTAAAAAAAGAGGACAATATGAAGGTCAAAAGCAATATACGGAGTCATAAGATTCAGGATCACATTCCAGCTTTGCTACTTACTTACTCTGCGATATCTGTACCTCAGCTTGCTTATCTATTAATAGTAACATTTTCCTTTCTGAATCAAATAAGCCAATGTATGTAAAGTTCTTGGCATGGCCTGGTATGCAATATACATTCAATACATGGTTGTTGCTCTTTGCTGTCTAGTTGATTCCAACTCATGGCAACCCCATGGCTCAAACAGTTCAACATTTCACTACTAGCTAAAAGGATGGCAGTTTGAACCCACCTAGAGGTGCCTTGGAAGACAGGCATGACAACCTGCTTCCAAAAGATCACAGTTTTGGAAAACCTGTGGAGCATCTCTATTCCTCACACATGGAGTCTCCATGAGTCAGTACATTGTAGCAACTATTATTCATGTTAGAGTATGTATGGGCCTGAGAGCCAGGCTGGGTAGCATTTCTCCATTATGTCCATCATCTAGCAAGGACCTGGCTCATGGAAGTTAATAAAGTGTTATTTGTTAAAGAAATTACCAGATGAAGCATTTAGTTAATCTATATCCCAAACCCTGGAAACCCTGGTGGTGTAGTGGTTAAGTGCTACAGCTGCTAACCCAAGGGTCTGCAGTTCGAATCCACCAGGCGCTCCTTGGAAACTCTATGGGGCAGTTCTGCTCTGTCCTGTAGGGTCGCTATGAGTCGGAATCGACTCGACAGCACTGAGTTTGGTTTCTTTTTTTTCGGTTTATATCCACCAAACCCTAGATCTATCATTCCAAAAGTTAGATCATTCTCTTTATTGAACATACTCATTTATAGCACTAAATACCATTAGTCTGTGAATATGTATGTATATCTCTTTAAAACTGTTTTTTTCTTTGATTCTGTGATAAATCATATGGAGAGTATTGAAGGACCTAGAGGGATTGCTTCACGCCACCTGTCATCAGCCCAACCATACACATGTTCTGCATTTGTTTTTATGTTTTTATGACTTTCTAATTATCTGAGCACACACATTATATCTCTATTTATAACTCAGACTCCATGGCAGGGTTACTCACATATTAAGCATGAGTTTTTCTGCCTGTGATTTGTCATCTGTACTAATGAGGGAGTGAGGGATCATAATCAAAAGCTAGAAAAGTGACTAAAATCTAAAACACAACAACAACAACAACAAAAACACAACATGAACCAATATTTCAAAGTAGTGCATTCAGCTGAGCCGCACATTCTGCCTGATATAAACTCACTTTCTGTTCTACATTTTTTTTTTGAAACTGGCTATGTATTACTTATCTATTGCTCCATAACAAATTGCCACAAATTTAGCAGCTTAGACCTACATCTACGTTCTCACGGTTACTGTGAGTCAGGTATCTGAGCACGACTGACCTGAATCCTTTGTTTCAGAGTCTCTCACAAGGCTGCGATCAAGATGTTGGACAGGCCTGGGGTACCTTCTGAGACTAGACTGGGAAAGTATTCATTTCCAAGCTCTTTTTCACGTTGGACGGGATTCAGTCCCTTCCTGGCTGTTGGCTGGAGGCTGCCCTCAGTTCCTTGCTGCATGGACTTCTCTATAGGGTGACTTACTTCCTCAAAGCCAACAAGGGAAAGAGTCAAGAGAGTCTCCAAGCAAGACAGAAGTTACAATCTAATGTATTCACTGAAGTGACATCTGATTACCTTTTCCATATTCTATAGGTTAAAAACTAGTCATATGCCCTGTCCACACTCAAGGGATTCAAGAGAACCCCTTGCAAGGGATTCAAGAGAATCTCATAAGGGTTGAATGCCAGAAGACAGAGGTCCTCTGGGGCCATGTAAGAGTATACCTACCACATTGCCTAAAGGGGTTGAATTTAAATTCATGTTTGGTCAAAAACAGTCCATAATTGCTCACATAGATCATCCCTATGGTGTAAGGATGTGACAAGACCAGCCTTTTGTAATCCATTCCCATCTTCTGCTGTGAGAATGTTGCTAAAAATATTGTTCTCATCACCATTGAGTGCTCTTCTATAAAGCCCCATGAAGCACTCGCTTTGGAATTTACTTCCAGGAAAAACTTGACTCCCCTGAGAACTGGAAGTTTTTATTTTTTCCCCCAAATTCAGAATAATTTCTCTAATTATGTTTCTCTTTCATATCAATCTCCTGCGGCTTATGAATAACAATTATAGCTCTTACAATTTCTATCTCATTTTTGTTTTCTGACCTGACCATTTTCTTGTATATGTTGTGTTTTATTTTTATTTGTGCTTTGCAGCATTTTATTATATATATTCACATTGAAAGCCACTTAATTAGGAGTGATGTAAATCAAAAGGAGAGAGGTTTGGTGGCCTTGGACTTCATGAACTTTAAATTTGTGAACCTCTGTCCATTGAACAAAGTACCTGAATATTCTGTATTTTACCTATTCTCTTTATAAGTTGGAAGACTTAGTAGAAAATCCTTCCTAAATTGCTTTTCATTTATTTATTTTTAATTCATCAAAGTAAGTTGTAATTTTTTAAAACTAATATTTTAAGTTGGTTTAGTTGAAACTGAAGTTTTAGAGACTAGGCAATAACAGGAATGTTTCTTTGGACATGAAGCACAGAGAAGATCTGAAAAATAAACATAGCATACATTCATCAAAAGCTTACCAAGTATTTATTTAGGGCCAGATAGAGGTGACAAAAAGAAGGAAAATACAAAGCCTGCTCTTACAACTGTTGGAGAGGGTCATGGACATACATCATGACATTATGTAGTAGAGTCTTTAGAGGTGGGCATAAGGCACTAGGGGATCATAACAACCACTTAATTACAGGTTGACAGTTTACAAAGAGCTCTCAAAAGAGCAGAAGAAGATAACTGCGAGAGCTCCTGGCAAATCTAGCTCATAGTGAGCACGAAAATACGTTTGTTCGAATGTTCATCAAAGTTTTTTCTTTCAATGTAACTGCTCCATCTATTCTAAGTGTGAGGAAATGGCACTTTGGGGCTGGTGGTGGGAAGCGAGTCAAGGTTCTGGCTCTAGCTCTCAGAGATTGGCGAGAGCCCCTCCTTGGGGTATGTATGGCCTGGAGTCAGAAGGGCTGTTCTTCCCTGGAACTTCCCCCAGCCTGGAACTCTGCAAGTGCTTGTGCCCCCAGATACAGCCTTTGTGTCCTATATATCTTACAGGCAGGTGCATCCCCTTACCAGGGTTCTTAGCCTGAGGTCTGTTCGTGAATTTAGATAGGAACACAATACATATATTTTCATTAATGACTGACTGAGACTCAGCATTTCTTTGAATTATGAATGAAAGCAATAGACTAAGGTAATATTAGCTCTACATGTATTTTGTCAGTGCCCTGGTGGTGCAGTGGCTAAAAGCTACAGCTACTAACCAAAAGGTCAGTAAGTAGTTCGAATCCACCAACTGCTCTTTGGAAACCCTGTGGGAGAGTTCTACTCTGTCCTATGGGGTCACTATGAGTTGGAATCAACTGGACCAGAACAGGTTTTTTTTTTTGGGAGGGGGGTGTATTTTTTCACCAGTAGAAATCACAGATATTTTTATATCACTTGACAGTTGTAGATATCTCAAAATAAAATTTACACTCATCATTACTTGAAATCATGGTAGTTATTGGACCTGCGGCTAGGTCTTGTTATTTAGTGTATTAATAAATAAACACATATATTTCTCTGTCATACTTTTAATTTTATTTTGATAACTATATTTGAATATAATTCCACTATAATATTATCTATTATATTTTATGTACTTCAAAATATCACGTAGCAAAGGGTGCATAGTCTTCACCAGATGCCAAATAGTTGAGGCACAAAAAAGGTTAAGAACTGCTACAGGCTTAGGCTGACAGTCCCACAGACAGGTATCTCTCCTTGAGAGGACAGAAGGAAGAAGGTCTGGTGTTTTGGAGCAGCATTCCCTGCAGGCCGACTCTGCCTCCCTCGCACTGAGTTTTGTGGAGGAAAAAGGCAGCTTGCAGAAGTAGAAGGAGCTTGGTAAGGTTTACTGCTAAACAATTATAGGATTGATTATAGCTCTGGTTTATGCCTATACCAGCTCTTGGCACGGCAAGTGGTTCTCTTTCATCCCTTACTGTTTTATTTTTAAAAATACAAAAAAGTTACAAGAATAGAAGAATGAATATTTATGTACACTCCACCAAGAATTGCCAATTACTAACATTTTGGCTCCTTTGTGCATGTGCCGTCTCTCTATAAAATCTACTATACAGTCCATGGATGCAACCATGCAAGTGCTCACTAATCTATGCCAAAATCTGGAAGACAGCCACCTGACCAATCCACTGGAAGAGATCTATATTCGTGCCCATTCCAAAGAAAGGTGATCCAATGGAATGCAGAAATTATTGAACAATATCATTAATATCACATGCTAGTAAAAATATGATGAAGCTAATTAAAAAATGGTTGGAGCAGAACATTGACAAGGAATTGCCAGAAATTCAAGTTGGATTCAGAAGAGGACATGAAATGAGGGATATCACTGCTGAAGTCAGATGGATCCTGGTTGAAAGCAGAGAATACCATAAAGATGTTTACCTGTGTTTCATTGACTATGCAAAAGCATTTGACTGTGTGAATCATAACAAATTATGGATAACATTGTGAAGAATGGAAATTCCAAAACTCTTAAGTGTGCTCATGTGAAATCTGTATGTAGACCAAGAGGAAGTTGTTCAAACAGAACAAGGATATATTGCATGGTTTAAAATCAAGAAAGGTATGTGTCAGGGTTGTATCCTTTCACCATACTTATTCAATCTCTATGATGAGCAAATAATCAGAGAAGCTGGACTAGATGAAGAAGAACGAACGGGGCATCAGGATTGGAGGAAGACTCATTAGCAACCTGCATTATGCAGATGACACAAGCTTGCTTGCTGAAAATGAAGAGGACTTGGAGTACTTATTGATGAAAATCAAAGACCACAGCCTTCAATATGGATTACACCTCAACATAAAGAAGACAAAAATCCTCACAACTGGACCAATAAGCAACATCATGATAAATGGTGAAAATATTGAAGTTGTCAAAGATTTCATTTTACTTGGATCCACGATCAACACTTATGAAAGCATCAAGAAATCAAATGATGTGTTGCACTGGGCAATCTTCAGCAAAGACTTCTTTAAAGTGTTAAAAAACAAAGATGTCATTTTTGAGGAATAAGGTGCACCTGACTCAAGCCATGGTATTTTCAATCACCTCATATATATGCAAAAGCCGGACAATAAATAAGGAAGCCAAAAGAAGAATTGATGCATTTGAATTATGGTGTTGGTGAAGAGTGTTGAATATACCATGGACTGGCAGAAGAACAAACAAATCTGTCTCGGAAGAAGTACAGCCAGAGTGTTCCTTAAAAGCAAGGATGGTGAGGCTTCTTCTCACATACTTTGGACACGTTATCAGGAGGGACCAGTCCTTGGAGAAGGACATCATGCTTGGTAAAGTACAGGGTCAGTGAAAAAGAAGACCCTCAGTGAGACGGATTGACACAGTGACTGCAACAATGTGCTCAAGCATATCAAAGATTGTGAGGATGGCGCAAGACCGGTGTTTTGTTCTGTTGTACACAGGATTGTTATGAGTAGGAACTGACTAGATGGCACCTAATAACAACATAGAGTCCATACTCTTATTTCCTTGAATGTCCCAATAATGTCTGTGTGTGTGTGTGTGTGTGTGTGTATAAATATATATATTTATATCCCCTCTACCATGTCTGCCTTGAGTCCATCAGGACCTCTCTCATGCTGCCCTGGAACATCACAAACCCCAGACTCATGGGTCACCTGCTCCCCATCCCTCACAGTCTAATCATCAGAAAGCCCTGCACACCCCTTCCCTTGCCCTTCGGAACTGCTTACCCTTCCACTCTACCCTCTAGAATTCATGATCCGTATCAGCAAAGCACTGTGTTCTCAACTTCTCAGTATGTTTGCCCTGTTTTCTTAAATCCAATTAACTACCACGTATAACCCATCTCCTGAGTTTCCGTTCATCAGTAAGCAGTTCTTGAATAAACGGCCTTGGTTCTTTGAGCCTCCTTTCCACATTTCTAAATATGGGGATTAACGACAATGAGAACTGTCTTACAGGGTTGTTGATAAAGAAATGTCACATCCTTTAGAAACAGTGCAGTAAGTGCAAGTGGTTATTATTCTGTTACTTAGCGAGCTGAAGGCAAATCTCAAGTTTCATTCGTGTTTTTACCTCCAGTCCTTACTACAGTGCCTGGAGTCTGGTTTGACTTCATTCAATGTTGTTAATTGAATAACCGGACTCATGCGTATTTGAATACGGTAGCAACACAGATTCCTTCCCCAAACAGAATCTGTTATCAGAACTTACTTTCTCCAGGACAGGACATTATGTTGCAGAACTTAACCTTGTCATAAACTGGAAGATTTTTCCTGGGTATTTAATTTCATTTAGAATTTGGAAGCCAGTAATGTTTTTTTCTAATTTTTTTCACTTTTGTTGTAGAATCAGAATTTAATCGCAAGAGATAATAAAGCATGTTTTTATTTCTGTAACTTTTTTAAAGAACCAACCCTAAATCAGATCTTTGATTACGGTTTGGGTTGGTAGTGTTTATTAGTATTTTATTTTTTTCTCATTTCCAATCTTCTTAGTAATAAATCCAACAACACGTAAAGTGTTCTAGAAGGTCTATAACATTTGTCCTGTGTAATTAAGACAGTCAATTCAGATGAACATTTCAGTCCAGTTTAGCCAGCTTTGCAGATTCATTTCGTCTTTGGAGGGATATATCCACCTTGTCTGATATTAGAACCCTGGTATTCTAATATTTATCTAAGAGGGAGAAGGGAAAGAGAAGTAAACTAGCATTTATGAAACAATTTTACTATGCCATCTCCCTTACATACACTATTATCTTTGCTCAGTGAAAAGACCAGTGCAGCCTGCATTATTTCCTGTTTTATGGGTAAGGACTGTGGGGCTCCGAGATCAAGAATCTAGCTGAAGTTGGTATGGCCAAAAAGACGTGACTGTTTTCACAGCTCGCTCTTTCTACCCTGCTGCCCTCTAGGAAGTGACCAAAAATGTAGCTTTCCCCCAGAGTCCCCATAAGGCCAAGCAAATTGTGTTTTATCCACTTCCCCACCAAGCCACTCCAAATTAATTACATTACACATACTGTAGGAAGCTTTTGTTCATATAACACCTCCACTGTAATCCGATAATGTCCAGTGCATGGGTTTTATCTTCACTGTTGTAGCAGTTCATTTCATAGTACAGAATTATGAGCCCAGGGAAATGAGTGATCTCCACAGAGAAGATTATTAAACTGAAATTAAAGATATAAGAAACCTCTTAAATATTGTCACTGCTTATAATTTAGAATTCCCACACTTATTCAATACTGGAAAAGTACAAAAGGTGATTTAGGCCAAATGTTGTCACCTTTGGCTTCATCCATATCCACCCAAATCATCTACAAGGTGAAGTGTACTTTTCTCCTTATATAATTAATTTTATGGAACCAAAAAGGCTTTTTAAACCGACATTAATCAACTCTTTGGAAGAAAATGAGCAATGTTTCTCTCTAGTTATGATGTTACCTACTAATTCATGGGACAACTAAATTCTCCTGCTTCTTTACATTTGTGTGAGCTTAAAATAATCTTTTATCAACATCAGGTAGAATGTCAAAACTAGCTTTCGGATTGTTTAAAGCCTGGTGAGATCACAAGGCATTCCTGAAAATATGTCCTATCTTGACAATGCATTAAACCTTAAGAAAAGTTTAATTAACAAATGTCAGAATGTGTTTATTCTAAAAAAAGTGATATATTAGCAATTCTTTCCTATCTCCTGAGTCTAACAACATCTTAACCCTTAAAAAAAAAAAAAAAGATATTCTACGTCCTAACATGACTTATGCTAAGCAAAATTCGATGTTTTAAAATTAAAGTACATATCCCACCCAACCTATATAACTTAATACAAAACAATTTTTTTTTTTTTTTTTAGCAATTCCCTGCTTTAGCTCACTTTTATTTATTTATTTAATTGTGTTTTAGGTGAAAGTTTACATAGCAAGTTAGTTTCTCATTAAACAATACACAAATTGTTTTCTGACATTGGTTGTCAACCTCGAGATGTGTCAACACTCTCCCGTTCTCTACCCCAGGTTTCCTGTTTCCGTTTGTATAGTTTTCCTATCCCTTCCTGCCTCCTTTGCTTTTGGGCCGGTGTGCCCATTAATCTTGTATACATGATTGAACTATGAAGCACATCTCTCACGTGTGTTATTGTTGGCCCTATAAAAAATAGACCTGCCTAATCTCTGGCTGAAGGGTGAACTTCAGGCGTGACTTCTTTACTGAGTTAAAATGGTGTCCGGGGTGTCTGGGGGCCATACTCTCAGGGCTTCTCCAGTCTCTGTCAGGTCAGACCAGCAAACCTGGTCTGTGTGTGTGTGTGTGTGTGTGAATTTGAATTTTGTTCTACATTTTTCTCCTGCTCTGTCCAAAACCCTCTATTGTGATCCCTGCCAGAACAGCCAGTGGTGGTAACCAGGCACCATCTAGTTGTTCTGGGCTCCGTCTGGTGGAAGTTGTGGTAGTTGTGGCCCATTAGTCATTTGGACTAATCTTTCCCTTGTATCTTTGTTCTTCTTTCTCCTTTGCTCCAGCTGGGATAGGACCAGTAGATCCATCTTAGATGGTGGCTCCCAGGCTTTTAAGACCCCAGATGCTACTCATCACAGTTGAATGCAGAACATTTTCTTTATACACTATGTTATGCCAACTGAACTAGATGTCCCCCAAGACTATGGTCCCCAGCTCTCAGCCCAGTAACTGGGTCTGTTAGGGATCAGTTCAATTTTAGATGTACTTTCTCATTAATTTACAGATTATTAGTTTACTTAGTTCAATCATTAGAACCTAATTTTAATTGCAGTTTTTTTTTTTTTTTTTTTTTTTTTACTGACTGGCTGTAGCTACACAGCCACTTTAAGATCTTATTTAACATTTCTACACCTCACCATTACCTTCTGGAAAATGAGGATAACTATACCTCCTTATCTTTATCCATCTCTCTTATGCTTTTGGGCATAGCAGTTGAGAAAATACATAGCAGACGAGAAAAACCACTGTAGTAACTCTAAGAGGCCATGTTAAAAAATGATGCCTGTTTTGTTTTTTTTTTTCCCCTTTTTAAATGATGCACATGGGAAAAAAAAAAAAAAAAACAGGGAAAAAATAAGAAAAGTGATATAAATCAGCCATTTCTCAGTCCCGTGTCACAACACAATTCAGAACTGTTCTTCCATGACTAGTTTCCTTGCTCACATAGAAATACACCCACATGTGAGTTTTACAAAAATAGGATTCTATAATTTTTTTGTATCTTGTTTTTCCACTTAGAAATCTTCACATTATTTTTAAGAGTGTATCAGTATTCCACACATCAAATTTCCTTAATCAAATCTTTATTATATATTTAGCTTATGTCTCTTATTTAACTGTTATAAATAATGATGTGGTGCTAATGTGTGTAAATATATGTCGAGACACAGATCTGATTATTTCCTTAAGAGAGAATCCTAAAAGTGGAATTGCCGAGTGAAAGAGCATGCATTTTTTTTTTTTAAGGATTTTGCTACAAATTGCCCTCAAGAAAGATTTTTCCAATTTACTGTATCACCAACAACAGATGAGGGTGCCAGCTCCCCACGCTCTTGTCAACTGCAGGTAGATGCATTACTTTAAATCTTAATATGATGTTATATTTATCATTATTATTATTATTATTTTTCAGAATCTCTGGTTTCTCTGTCTCTCTTTTTTTTGGTCCTTTCTCACCTCTTGGTGAGAAAATGCAGGTTGTAAAACTTGAAAATGTCACTCTTTGAACTAGGATTCCTTCCTTGAGAGGCTCAAAAAGCTATTTCATAGAAAAATGTTGTTCAAGCTCTATAATTTTAAGCATCCCAAATCAAGGCACGGCAATCACCACTGGTCCCTTGCAGGCCTCAGGCCTACAAGGATACCTCCCCGGCCTAAGGAGAACGTTAATATAGGCAGTGTTTCCTTTTTATTCCCTTTGGTGACCTGTGCCTTTGAAATGTCTTTGAGGCTTTTGATGCTTTTTGTAGCTGGAGTTATTGATCAGGGGAGCAAAAGCAAATGCTAGCGATGGCAAAGAGAGGTGTTTTTACGTGAGCTTTCAGCTGGTTGTCGAAGGGGTCTGCTCACACTTCAAATAATCTCAGGAGTCTTGATGCTTGTGACAAGAGGGATCCCGAAGGAAAAATTCTTGATCTCGGCTGGGAAATCCGGGCAACCGGATACTTAATGAATGAAAGGAGAACATTTCTGAGACAACTTTACAGTCATAAAGGATTCATTTAATGTTTATATTTACCCTGTTCTGCTACTTAATTTTAAGCTCCACAAATGACATGTAAAAGAGAGCATTGGAAAGGTGTGCTCCATAAGACCATTTTGGAAGCAGTAGTGCAGTTCACCATATTTTTTCAGCTCCAAATTTTGCCTCCGCTGGGCACGTGGTATAAGTCCCTGGATGACACAAATGATTTAGGCTTAAATAACGACCTAAAAGTTGGTGGTTTGAACCCACCCAGCAGCACCAGGGAGCAAAGGCCTGGTGATCTCCCTCCATAAAAATTACAGCCACAAAAATCCTATGGAGCAGTTCTACTGTGATACACATGAGTTGGAGGCAAGTTGACAGCAATGGAGTTTTGTTTTTTTTGTGGGGGGGGATACAGGCAAATGGTAGGGTTGCATTTCTTGGCTCTCTTGGTGTTGGGTGGGGCCATGTGACTACTTCTGTCCATTAATTATGAGAAGAGGTGGCATAAATCCCTTCCAGACTGGAACGTTTGATTGCCTGTGTGTGACCCCCCAGCTTTCTTTCCCTTTAACGAGAAACATCTCAGATCCCCTAATAGGGGCACCATGGAGTAGAGCCTGCAGCAGAGCCACGCTAGGTCATGTAGCAGGAATGAGAAATAAGAAGCATTGGTTTAAGACATTGTGATTTTTGTGGTTGGTTGTTACTAGCCGAGACTGACTGATGCAGCCATTTTGCAGAATTTTTTTCCTGATGAACATTTAATGACAACTACACTTATAAAAATAAAAATTATCATTAAATACAATAAGAATTGAATTTGACACACACACATATAAACATAAAAAGCGTCTTTAAAAGCTGAAATAGTTTAAGCTCTTCCCAGCTCTCATTGTTATTATCAAGTTCTATGCCAATCTATTTTCCTATTCAAAATAAAATTTGGTATGCCAAAGTACAAAATGAAGGATAAAGAGTGATAATATCTACTGAATGTCTGCTATGTACTAGGCACAATGCTACATAATATGATATGTTTTGGTTCCACAGCCACCTTGGAAGGCAGATGATATTTGTGTTCGACTAATTGCCGTAAGGTTGACTCTGAGCATGATGATCTCATGTGTGTCAGAGTAGAACTGTACTTCTTAGAGTTTTCAATTGCTGATTTTTTGGAAGTAGATCATCAGGCCTTTCTTCCAAGGCACCTCTGGGTGGACTCAAACCTCTGACCTTTTTCGTTAGCAGTAGATTGTATTAACCATTTGTACCACCAAGGACTCCTATTTATGTTTACTGGGAAGGAAAGCTGAGATGCACAGAGATTAAAGGACTTAGGCTTTGAACCCAGGTTGGCCTCAGTCTCTGCCCTTGTATTTTCCCTACTCACAGAGGGTTTACTACTTTGATTGGCTATGCATTATATAAGATATTCCATTGCTCATATATTTGAAATATATAAAATCTTTTTGTGTTCTGGAGAAAAATGAGAAACCTGGTTCAATTCAGATTCAGGAACCTATGTGTACTGGGAATGCCAACACCATGAACTCTGCTGAGACTAAATTACAGTGGGACAAAGATAAAATCCTTCCAAGTGCCTTCTCAAGGCTACAATTTCCCCCCCCATCCAGTTAAGCCCTTTACTGAAGGTCTCAGCCATATTATTATTATTATTTTTTTACTGTAGTTGAAACAATTCTGTATGTGCAAGCAGAGATACTAGTAGAAAACGGCATGCTTCCTGCTGTGTGCAGTGGTTTCACTTCTTGAATGCCCTTACGAAGAAGAAGAATCAGAAGGAGAAGGTGAAGGAGAAGGAGGGGGAGGAGGAGGAAGAGGAGAAAGAGAAGGAGGAGAAGAAGAAGGAAAAGGAAAAGAAGAAGAAAAAGAGAATCATTCATCATTGTTGAGGTTGTCAAACCCTTCTTAGTATTACATGGGGCATTTCAGTTCCTCTTTGCCCAGAAAACTGAATAGGTTCATCTCCACCAAAGGTGTTCTGCACCTTTGGGAACATGCGTGACACATTTGTTTCATGGCCATATGGACACAGGATTGTTGACTCTTAGTTCTAACCCACCAGTCTCTTCATTGTCCTCCAAATACATCTTGGTCAATCCTGCCTGAACCATCTCATAATATTCTTTCTCAGATCAATAATATTAAAAAGCACACATCTCTATGTGATATTGTACAAATCACAAAATCTCTTCTCTTCATAACATAAGAAATTATTTTTGTGAGAGAAAAGGCATTGGAACCAGACAGAAGCTGAGTTTGCATCCTAGCTCTGCCACTCAGCCGGGAGATTTTGGGTAAATAGCCCAACCTCGCTGGCCCATGGTTTGTTCGCCTATAAAGGAAGATGACAAAAGCTACCTCATGTGGCTGTTATACAGATGAAACAAGATAATGCACATAAACGGCTTTGCCCATTCCTCGCCCAAGAATGGTCAGTCTCCAACTCCATCCTCACAGAGGCTTGAAGGCAGCAGCCTCCTCCCATATGCCTTTCCATGTCTTCATTGTCTACCACATTCACAGAATGCTGAACATACAGGGAGTACCCAATCAATATTCCTTGAATTGAACCCTGTGAGGCTAGTCCACGGACACTGCCCTCGGAGAAAACTCCTCTGTGAGGCAGTCGCCATCCAGCCTTTGGTTGTCTACCAGAAGTATCCTTTGAAGTCCAGAGGAATCTTTGATAGAGGCGAGTCAGATCTCAGCTGATAAACTCGACTATGAATGAATGATCCTAAGTTCCAATGGTGTGAGAAACAGTCCTAGAAGTGGGATAAAAACTGAACTCTTCTTGGTGTCTTTTGCTCCATGTGTGAGAAGCACCATGGATAATCTTATCCGGGGGAAAAAAAATCACGTTGCACCAGTTGGTTAGGAAAGGATTAGTTGAAAGAGAGAATGTTCACTTATAATTAAGAAGCAAAATAGGTTTTCTGCGACTCTCCTGAGTTGGTTTGTTTTTTCCTTTTTGTTTTTTCCTATTCGCCTACTGATTTTAATTAGTTTTACCCTAGATTCATGGGCCTGGTGAACTTGGAGAATTTTTATTTATTTAAATAAATAAAAAGAGGCTGCAAGTTCTTCCCCAATCACCAGGTTTTAACATTAAATTGTTGTTTTCTGGTGGGATCATCTGCAAAACTCTGATTTTGTCCCTTCTTCTGTTCATATCCTGATAATTGTGGCTGAATTCCCTTGACTTTAATATGCCATATATTCTCCACCTGGCAAAGGATTCAGACAGATACGGATAATAAATACCCCGTAGACATACAGACAGAGAAACTGCTGTAATTGCTTTCATAATGACTCTGAGACATCAAAGGAAGGCAAATAATGGTATTTAACACTGTTTCCATTCTTTTGCTGAAATGTAATTTTATAGAGTTATTGTCAGGCAGTGCGGTGAACATACAAGTACAACTGTCATATTCGGCTCATATTAATTAGCTGCCCACGAGAGGGCCAGGCGAGTAATGGCAAAGTTCTCCTCATTTCAGATGGTCTGATATTCAGAGAGAACCGCAAGTACAATGGCTTGATTAACATAGTTGCTTAGATCAGGTTTTCCCTGGGAGTGTGTCAATTGGCATTTTGAAGAATCAATTAATTAGCACTCCAAATAATCCATTCTTGGGTTAATGAAAGTGTTTTGTACAGCTGCAAAAAATTACATGAAGAAAAACTAAACCTTTGCAAAGTGGCAATGAGAAAGATTTCTCTCAGAGAATGGCATTGTCCATTTCAAAATGCCACCAAAAATGTGTTTCCTTTGAAAGCCATGGAGGTGACATGTACAGTTTTAACCACAAACTGTTCGTTTTGGCTTGGAGTAAGGCAAGTGGAGGATGCTATGGTGGCACGGAAATTAGAACTTTTATTTTCTTTATTTTGCCTTGTAATCGTGTTACTTAATTAGGGTAAGTCATGGCCAACGTTTGCATACCATTATCCACTATTTTAAACAATTACTCTTCGAAGGCAATATACTTATTAACGTATTTAAAATTCCAGGATCACAAGAGTGTTTCTGCTTTTTAGAACTTTGAGATTCTCAGACAAATGAGGATTACAAATTAAAGAAGCAAACTTATTTTTTTATCAAAGTTGTTTAACTTCGAGATAAGATGTATTATTTGCGATGAAGTTCAAATGATCAGAAAACCAAAGAGAAAATCTCAGACAACTTTGCCATCCTTACAATGTTATTTTTGGCACACCTCATCAACTCTCGCCTCTACTAAAAGAGAGTACGAACGTTGTCTTCTTTTCTAACTCTCTGGGGATTCAAATTTAAAAAACCCATTTTTATCTCCAAAATTTTCTTAATCAAGCTTCTAAGTGAATAAAACAGTCTTATTTGGTGATTTAGCTGTTTCCAGCTTCTAAACATTTGGAGCAAATTGTAGGTGGTGTTTATATAATATTTCCTCCTTCAGAAACTTCTGTGTTTATTGGCATTCTGATGTAAATCACCTTTAAATCATGTTCAAGGTCCTTGAAATGGAAGGCACAGAACAAATATTTGGTAAATTACGTTAAATGAGTCGTATCAACTAAAAAGTATTTGGAATTAAAATGTTAATTAAACCATTTGTATGAGTGTTTCCGTTTGCTTTTTTTTTTTTTTAAATAGTTTGATAAATGTGATTCCTAGTTAGTAAATAATTAGTAACTTTCCAATTCACTCTTACTCTTAAGTTACGACTATTGATTTAGGTAAAAAACAGCAAACGTAAAACAGTCCAAAACCCATGTTTTGCTAATTTCAGATATGGATGGCTTTGCTTTCTTTGTCTTAGTGTAGTCAATACTTCATAAACTGTTGGGATTTTCATGATACTCAACTGCCATTTCCTGCTTACTAACATGTGGATCTGAGTTGTAAAACTAGTTACGTGGTAACAGTTCATTTTAAAAGCCCCATACATCTAGCATATTTTAAAATAAAAAAAAAAAAAATTGCTTTTTGATTGGACCAAATTTGGTTCCGGACAAGGAAAAAAAGGTGAAAGAGAATTCAGTAAAAACAAGCTGCCTCTGTCTTTCTGTTTGAACGAATTATCTCCCAAACTTAAACGTTTGCTTTCAAAGATTAATGGTCACCGTGGCCAGGGAGGTGGGTGGTGGAGAAGAACCCCCTTTTTGGAGTGTTTGGTAGACACCCCACAAAGGCTTGCTTTCTCATATGTTTGAATGATGCTAGTGAGACTCAGTGTTGCCTGTTTATTGCTTATTCGGTATTTTTAGACTCTTTTAGAAATGTAAAATGGCAAAGTTTAGTTGTCACTGCTCGCTGTGGACTTCAGCCAGAAATGAGATCTATTGCTTATTTTGCTAATCAGCTCTTTCCGTATCTGCGTGCTCATTTTCTGATAGCTGATGAGGCGGCAAGGTCGTCGGACGTACAAGTACTTATTTAAAAACAGACATGAGAGTGAGATAGAGGTTAGTTGGGTCTATCAGAGCTGTCAATCAATTAATGAAAATTATTGAGCAAGGACACTGTGGGGGAAGTGAACAGAAGGAAGGAAAATGACCATGGAGACACAACATAGGGAAAACGACAGAACTGACTAAATGTGCTCACGTGAGCGCTAAAAACAGACATGCTCACATCCCAAGTGAGAGACAGCTTGGAGAAACAGTCACGGGAGGCTCCGCCACTCCAAAGGCTCACAGGCTGACAGCAAAGGGCTTTTGCCCAAAGGTACACCCCGAACAAAGCCTTTTCTTAGACGGGAAGGAGAGAGGTATAATGCCTGATGAATATTTTATTAAAGTGCCAACAACCTGTGGCCAGGATTTTTAAGTCATTTAAAGACATTATTCTCCAGACTAAAATTTGCGATGATAAATACAGGCCAAAAGAGTACAAAGAGCTCCCTTATTCAAGGTGAGAAAATATTGGCCTCCTACCTGTAACTATATGACAGCCATAAACAGCAAAACTGGCAGTTAGGGAAAGTCTCTAGATAGCCTCCCATCTCTACCGCTCCACGTGCTGGCACTAGGCTAGCGGGCACCGTTTATCAGCACACAAATGAAATAACTCATAACTTGATCCTTGGGGGGTAAATGGAGGAATTAAAAAAAATACACACACACACATATATATATATATATATATATATATATATGTATGAGAGAAATGAGGAGGGGGGAGGAGGGGAGTGCCAGTATGCTTGTGTGAATGAAAGATAGTGGAGGAGAAAAATGAAAAGGCTGCAGAGTCAGAAAGGAGGAGATACTGACACCAAATCTCTGCAAAGCGTTCAAAATTCTCCAGCTGCCACGCTTTTAATTTGCTACCATTCTAATTAAAATGCAAATTAAATTTATAATTAGCATCAGCGCTTTCTAAAGAAACCTCCTCGCCACTGCACAAACATATGGGATGATGCTGTAGTGTAAAGTTTGTAAAACAGAAGTAATGGCACCAAGCGGGGGCGGGGAGCTTTTTCATTTCCCCGGGAAGGAAGTTTTCTGCAGCAGTGGGCTCAGTTTCCAGGGATGGCAGCGTTCCTTAAAGGAAGATGGAAGGGGGTGAGCCCCCAAAGGCAACAAAAGGATTGCTGAATGTGGGAGATCGGCTGGGATGTGACTTGGTGTTGAATCAGGTGTCAAGGGTTACCCTGCATGTCATCAGGATTGTAGAGGAGGTGGCAAAAGGCAAACGGGGTCAAAGCTTCTAATCAAAAAGTCTATGACCAAAATTAACCGCTGCTTGCTTTCAGATAATTAATTTAAAAATTGATGGGAAACAAAGTACCAGAATTACCTCATGATTCAAATACATAGCATGTTTTCAAAGGTAAACTCTCTTCCCAACCAACTCTCCAAATCTGAAGAGGGGGTGGGGACCAGAGAAATGAGTTAACCAAACCAGTGATTTCTGTGAAGCCTAATTTGCTGAGGTGCTTGGTGAGTATGCCAGTTTTTCACCATAAGCCTTTAAAACCTAAATCTATAAATCTGGTATTTCGGATACTTCTCTTCAGAGGTGTGGTTGTGTTTAGTGAAGCTCATGGCTGCAGAAACAGCTTCCTTAGCAACTATAGTAGGTGAAGGGGGAAGATAAACACATAACAAAATTGCTCTTATATTCACAATGTTTTGGTCCCAGGGAATCTTTATGAATTAAAAAAAAAAAAAAAAAAATCTGTGATCCCCATGGCAATTGTGCTTTACTTTCCACTGGAGAACCCAACCTGTACCTAAGAGCCTTTAATATTCAAGGGACTTTCCTTTATCTATTAACCAGGCTCTCCATCAGATATTTTAAAATTTGAATGTAACAGGAATGAATATTTCATAGAGGTGTGTTAAGCTGTTATTAAACTATAATGTAAAGTAGGATTGCAGGAATATTTTTATATGTCAAAAAGTCAATTAAAATGATAAGCCTGTAATATCACTATTGTGGCACTGTACAAAAATTCATTTCATATGCACGGGAGAGTTTCCACCACCTTGCGTCCGGTGTGAGGCAGGACTGTTACATATTCAGAGACCTGCGTACTTCCATTTCATTAGTAACACTTAGGTCCGTTTTCGGCAGAGATTAAATGGAGAGCGATGGGGAATCAATCTTACCTGACTGGCTTTTTTTTAGTTAGTCTTACAAAGGCAGCGTTAGACATTCTTAAAGGTGGGTGCTTCCCCAAATGCACTGTGGATTCATTTAGAAATAAACGTCAATTTCTAGAAGAGCAAGATGCCTGTAATAAATCTGTAGTGACGCTGCCACCATTGTCTCCGACAAAAGTAGTGTTGGAGAAAAACATCACACAAAACTGGAGATGGACGGAGGAGGAAGTGAAAACTATTGTGAACCATAATATAGTAATTTAAAAAAATACAACCTCCTATTTGTAAGCTATGAAATAAAAATCAGCTTTGTGCAAGGGAGTATTTGCTTTTTGTGTACACACTTAGGCATAATTATTTAGAAGTATAATTGGTTATGTTGGAATATAATTGGTTATGTTGAATGCCTTACAAAGAGTTAAATGCTTTCTTTCCTAAACTATCTTTGACCATTGGTTCTTCCCTGAGAAATAGCCACTGTCAAAAATGAGATGTTAAAAGATGATCTGGTTGATGGGTTTGACTAAACTCAATTAATCAAGTCTTCACCAAAGAAAGAGAAATAATTCTTCCTTCCAATATTGTGATGAAAAGTATCTTCCTGTATTCACAAAGTAGAAGTTCCCTTAGTTTTTCCTGGTGTCTCGGGGGAACGCAGACCTCCTAAATAAGTCTTCTGTGTGTTGGACAAAGGACCAAAAACTGTGGCATAAAAGCTTTTCTTTGTTTAACTTCTAATTGTTGTCCTTCTCTTTATTCAGAAAATGAAGTCACCTTTGTCGTGGTTTCATGAACCGCTGGGTAATCAAAATTATTATGCTGCCACCTGTTGTCTGTTAATTATTCTGAGAAGATACTCATAAATCATAACACCGGACAATAAATCAAACTGTCAGGACCCAGGTCAAGGGTCACCCATGAAAAGTTATAGGTCACCCACAGGGTGTGAAAGAGCAGGGTTTGAGAGCATCACTCATTGTCAAACATGGTTGGGAGAAGTGCCATCAGAACAAAAGGCAAACTGGAGTACAGAAGAATTTTAGTGAGAGGACAAGCTCCAGCCGCAGGCACAAGAGGCATCGAACCAGATCTAACCACCAGCAAGAAGAGTTTCTCCATTGCCTAACTTAAAGACTTGCTGTTTCTTTGGAACCTTGCTGTAAATAGTGTTCCTTCTGGAAAAGTCAGAAGAGCTCTGGATTGGGAACATGAAGTCCCTTCACCTTCTCTTTTTCATAGTCACTGGCTTGCTGGAGAAGTTCAAGTCCCACTGTGTTCATGAAGAAAATCAAGACGCGTCAAAACATAGCTGATTGGAGGATGCTTCCGAATGTCTTACTTCCTGAATTAATTTGGTTTGAAATATGTTTTCCTTGTAGTGTGACAAGAACTTGAACTGCATTTAACATTTCTCAACTCATTTATTTTCAGTCCCCTGTATTTAAAACAACATCATCACTTCAAGCCAGTGTGCATTGATGGATATCCTTGATTTAAAACCTGGCTAGGGGTAAATTATTTCTGATGTGGTGGAAGCAACTTTAGGATAAGACATAATAAAGACATAATGATAAGGCAGCTGGGAAACAGAACTAATGTCCCAGTTGGGAGATGCATTGCCTGCTGTTTGCATTAAATTCTCTAAAATGGACATTGTGCCTTCATTAAAAATTTCTCTCTGAAATATTAATTTTTTTTTTTTTTACTTTGTGTTAATTTGTTATTTTCTGCTCAGATAACCATGGCTTTCCTCATGAGAAAGAGGAGTATAGCCAAGAGTGTCAGGTTGGGTCTTATTTTTTTTTGAAAGGACACATACACAGTTTCTGTGCAAACCATAGATCTCAGAACTGACTCAAAAAGACTACATGCTAAAACATAAACCTGCTGTACTTACATCCTTCAACTATGGCAATCATTATCATCCCATTTTTAACTGAGGCAAGTATGTTGTTATGTTGCAGTGGAGGTCAAAACCAATTCATCCATCCAAGATCCAACCTTAACCATGGTTTCAAATTTGCATACATGGTTCTAATAGCTTAATTCTAAAATCACAATAAAGTGATTTATGGATGCTAAAGCCTGCTGTTTAGTGAATTCAGCAGTTAACCACTAACAATTCTACCTACAATGTCATAAAATATGAAAGACATGTTACTTGGAAGATCTCTCATTATTGTGGAATTTATTGAAGCTTTTCTTGATAATCTTTAAAATTTCACTGCGTTGACATTTGGGTATGTTATTCCAGGGAACTGGAATAGAAGTTATCAGAAATGACTTTCCTAGTTTCCTCTCTAAGTAAAGTTGAGAGCTTTCATTTATTTGACAAATATTCACTGAGAACCTGCAAGAAGCCATGCACTCCATAAGGGGAAGGAAGTAGAGCCAAAAGAATAGAATCTCCCTCTGGAGCTTGGAGTCCAGTAGACCCCTCTGTCCAGCAGACCTCCTAGGTCCTTTCCTTTGGGAAAAGCTGAGACAGATCAATTCTGCTCATAGCGGGCTGGTGATCTCTTGATGTACATCCTGAGAACGTGTGCTCTGTGGCCAGCATGGGTAATCTGGGGCGGGGGGCGGGGGGAGGAAGTGAGGGTGTGGCAATCCCTATACAATGAAGATGTGTTCAGTTAGTGGAAAAGGGTACCCAAACCTTATTCCAGAAAGTTCATGTAGTGGACCAGTAAGGTTTTAGCCCTCCTGCCTTATACAAAGTGAAATGTCCCTATAGACTAATACCCAGAGAGAAAGCAAATTCTGAGGGAGATGGAAAGGGAGAACGGTGTTCTATGAGAACCTAGGAATGATATACTCCTTGGGGGCACCCCTCAGGCTACAGATGTGCCACCAGCAGGGGGAACAGCATGGGAGAGAGACCCTGACCTGGAAAACTGCTACAGGGGTTGGAGACACAACAGTGCAGCTCAGACGCAGACTGCTCCAACTCCCTAGTATGGGCACAGGACTGAGCAATGTTTTCACTCACCCACTACTCTCGAGTGACCCTGACATCCCTGCTGTTCCTCACACATGACAAGCACTCTTCTGATCTAGGGTTTCTATACTTATTTTCCCACTACCTGGAAAGTTCTTCCCCAGGAATACCCCCCGGCTTGCTCCCTCACATCATTTAGGCCTCTGTTGGAAAGGAGAGGACTTCCGTGGCTTTTGTAATAGTTAATTTTATGTGTTAACGTAGGTGGGATATGGTTCCCAGTTCTTTGGCCAAACACTAGTCTAGTTGTTCCATAATGTGATCTAATGTAACATAATCAACCAGTTACGGTCATACCAGTGTATAGTGAATCCTAAAACTAATTACTTCTGCATTATAAAAAGACTAGAATAGACACAGAGACACACACCACAGGGGTGAGGCAGACTACATGTGGAGATTGTCTCTTAAGGAAAGAAACTTCAAGGATTGCTGACAGGCACCAGAAACTAGGAGAGAGTTTCACAAAAGAAATCAGCATGGCCAAGACCCTGATTTGGACTTCTAGCCTCCAGAAATTTGAGAAAATAAATTTCTGTTCTTTAAAGCCAGCCACTTTTGCTATTTCTGTTATGGCAACACTAAGTAACTAAGATACCTGTCTTCTCTAGAAAGCTACTCCATCACTCTTTCTACTCACCTTGCTTTATTAATTTTTTAAATAACATATCACTACATGAAATCATACATGAAGTTGTACAGGAATGTAATGCGTAACAAAAGAAACTTGTCTTTTGTGTTCTCTGATATGTCCCCAGGGCCTAGGAGAGGGCTTAATGCTTGAATGAGGAGCTTACAATGTAGTTGTGAGTGTTAAATGAGCTCATGCATGTGAAGGGTTTAGAATGGTGCAAGGAGTCTCCACTCAGGAGGTGCTGGGTACATCAGTGAAATCTGTCTGAGGAGCTTGGACTTTATTGGTATGTCTGCTGGATGGTTCCTTGAGTTTTTATTCTCTTTTTATTTTAATAAAACTACATTTTGATATCTTCTATTGGAAACCCTGGTGGCATAGAGGATAAGTGCTATAGCTGCTAACCAAAAGGCCGGCAGTTCGAATCCGCCAGGCTTCTTGGAAACTCCATGGGGTAGTTCTACTCTGTCCTATAGGGTCGCTATGAGTTGAAATCGACTCGACGGCACTGGGCAGTCAAAGTATGTAAAAGCAGGGCAATTGGTACCCATTGGCAAAATATAAAAATACTGTTCCAGGGTCTCTTAGAAGAGGTCTGGCATAGAGGCCCTGGAAAGACAGACATGACATGTGTCCCAGGTATCACGGACCCAGGATCCCATGAATAGACATGCTAATGTGTACATACTCATGACTCTGCTGCAGAACTGTGGGTGTGGGTGGAGTGTTCCTACATAAATGTCACACCAATGTCTGCTGCACCAGACATTGTGGGAAAGACAAGGCATGGTCTATCATTGTCATTATTCCCACTGTCCAATGAGGAAACTGAGGCTGAGCAATATGGTTTTATATTAGTTCTATTTTTTAGGTATAGGAAAACTCTTTTAATGAGAAGTGAACTATTAGGGAAAATTGGGAACTGTGTGTTCTCAGACAAGTTACAGTGATTTTGTGGCTCAGCATTGACATATGTTCAATGAGGAGGTTGGACTAGTCTTCAGAATTTAGTCAGGTACTGGCAAGCTAAAAAACACAGTCTGTAGCTGAAGAGGGCTTGAACCACTTACTGATGAAGATCAAAGACTATAGCCTTCAGCATGGATTATGCCTCAACATAAAGAAAATAAAATTCTCACAACTGGACCAATAAGCAACATCATGCTAAATGAAGAAAAGGTTGAAGTTGTCAAAGATTTCATTTTACTTGGATCCACAGCCAACATCCATGGTAACAGCAGTCAAGAAATCAAATGATGTATTGCATTGGCCAAATCTGCTGCAAAAGACCTGTTGAAAGTGTTCAAAAGCAAAGATGTCACTTTCAGGACTTAGGTGCACCTAGCTCAAGCTATGGTATTTTTAGTTACTGGATATGCATGTGAAAGCTGGAGAATGAATAAGGAAGACTGAAGAAAAATTGATGCCTTTGAATTATGGTGTTGGTGAAGGATATTGAATGTACCATGGACTGCCAGAAGAACAAACAAGCCTGTCTTGAAAGAAGTGCAGCCAGAATGCTCCTTGAAAGCAAGGATAGAGAGACTTCATCTCCTGTACTTTGGGCATGTTATCAGGAGGGACCAGTCCCTGGAGAAGGACATCATACTTGGTAAAATAGGTCAGAGAAAAAGAGGAAGACCCTCAAGGGAATGGATTGATGTAGTGGCTGCAACAATGTGCTCAAACATAACAATCAATGTGAGGATGGTGCAAGACCAGGCAGTGCTTCATTCTGTCGTACACAGAGGCACTGTGAGTCAGAACTGACTCGATGGCACCTAACAACACAACAAATCTGGCCCGACACTTGTTTTTGTTAATAAAGTTTTATCGAATTATGACCATTTATTTACATATTGTCTATGGCTGCTTTTGTGCTATAACGGCAGAGCTGAGTAGTTGTGACAGAGACTTCAAAGCCTAAAATATTTATTATTTGGTTCTTTACCCCCCCCCCCAAAAATTGCTGGATCCTGGACTAGATAAATTCTGAGGTGTCTCAATCATCTAAAATCTGTGGTTCAATGGTATAAAACAGCTATACCTTCAGAATTTAGTAAACAGTTGTGTGCTGATTTTATGGCCATATTTAACAAAGATTATATACTACAGCTTTTCAAAGACTCTGACTAGTAACAAGCAATGCAGTTAAGGTGATGGAAGTACTTTTTCCAGTCAGGATTGTTATTCAAGATGGTTTGAATAAGGAATAGGGAAATGGTTAATATGACTGGTAATATTAGGTTAAAAGCATCGAATTCTCCTTTATTTTAAAAGATCTTTGAGATGCATTTAAAACTGATTCGTGACATCTAAAATATTTTAAACAGTTTGTACTTGAGATGAATTCAAAGAACATCAAAAACGTGACCCATTTTGATGTAGCATTTCTCAAAGATAATTTCACAGTAAGAATACAATTTTGAAAATAGAATTTGAAACCATTTTCTTTAATCTGTTATTTCTCCTAGCAATTTATTTGATACCTGTTATATCTTAAAGACAATATTCCCTATCTAGAGAGCTATACATTACATTAGTCACACAGACACTAAAAGCCTGAAGACGGTTGTCAAAATTCTAAAGAAAATTCCTGCTAATAAGTCCTGATTCCTTTTTGTGACTGTTGTGGCTGTTCTATAACATAGCTTTAAATACATAAAGAGCAATTGACAGAACTAAAAGGAATAATAGAGAAATCCATGATAATTAGATTTTAACACATCTCAGCATCTGATAGGTCAAACACAAAAGAGCTGGTAAGACCCTAGACTATCTAAAACTCATTGTGGTCCAGTCGATTCCAACTTACAGCAACCTTATAGGAAAGAGCATGGCTGTCCCATAGGGTTTCTTAGGCTGTAAGCTTAAGGAAAGCAGACAGCCACTGGTTTCTCATACAGAGAAGCTGGTGGGTCTAAACTACCCAATTAACAAATTTAACCTAATTTATATATTAATTTCATATTTATATAATAAATGTGAGATATATAATATATATTGTATATACATGTAAGTGGAAGTCTTGGTGGCCAAGTAGTTAAAGCGCTCAGCTGTTAACCAAAAGACCATTGGTTCGAACCCACAGGTCATTCCGTGGAAGAAAGATGTGGTAGTTGCTTCTGTAAAGATTTACAGCCTTGGAAACCCTATGGGGCAGTTCTATTCTGTCCTGTGGGGGGGGGTGGGGAGGGGCTTCTATGAGTTGGAATTGACTGGGCGGCGGTGTTTTCTGTTTAGACTGTAACCATTGCATCCAACAGCTATAAAAACAGCTATGTAGATCATTAAACCTAAAGTCTTGTCATTTTTAAGTCTTGTCATTGCTCCTTTTGCTAATACTACACTTTATGCTGCAGGTTTTGGCTTTCTGGGGACATCTTCCTTATCTGTTACTTTCCTTGGCTATGTTTAAAGTGGATATTGAGGACATGTCCCTTCCTGAGAGCTGAGAAGTTTTATAAAAGTTCAATTCCTGACTATTAAATGTTAGAAGATTGAATTTTAAATATCATACTGCCCTAGGTTCATAGGTTTTAAGCAGCACAACTGAAAAACTTAGTAGTTCTTACATATTTAATTCCAGGGTTTCGAATCCGAATCATGAATTTTCTCTCTTACCCTCCACTCAGACCAATGGTGTATAAGGAGAGGTGGGCGTGGTCTGTAGCACTGACATAGTGTAGAATTGCAAGTATATAATGTTAATAAATCATCAGATTGATGTTTGGTTGTTTTCAAATTCTCTATAGACTACACACCTCCTTATCGCCTGGGCATGAGGAAGGTGTTCCCACTGCAAACTCCCTTGTTTTGCTCCAGACCATCGCCTCTTGCTTCCATTTTACGTGGGGCTATCACCTTGAGGATGACAGTGCTGTCCTGACACACATGGGGTTGGCTTCAGTCCGAAAGGACTAGACAGCAACTGTTGGTATCTCCTTAAGGCAGTCGGCCATGGCCTTAATCTCATTTTTACCTTGCCTTGTTTTAGTCAGCTGAGAGATCTTGACAGTAGATATAGGAAGGTAAATTACCATTAGTTTTTAAAATCTGCCTTTGCCTCCCCAAATTTTTAAAAATTTTGTGTTTTACTGTTTGGTGTTTGAATGCAAATGGCTTTTCAATATTGCAAAACTGTAAATTTCTGGAATCTATTCATATTACTGGTTGAAAACTCACCAAGTCTTTTTTCAGACTACCTCTTTCTTGCAATACCTTGCCAAATGTATCCAGTAACCATTAACACAAAGGGCTAGGGTGTGTCTTCCAGTCTCTTCTAAAGCTACAAGTTCCTTGAGCAAGTAGTCTGCCTTCCAAATATTCACAGGTCTAACATGTGTTTTGCTACTGTCTAACATGGAGAGACATTTCACGTCACTTTCTTCATCACCTTCACTTTCCGGCCTCTGATACAATTCACTCACTCTGTGTCAGTCAGGTCAGGCTAGGCTCATGATGGGGTAATAATTCCAAACCCTCAGAGGTTTAAAATGTGAATTTTCTTCTTACTTACACAAAGTCTACAAAAGTTTAGGCAAATCTTTAGAACAGTTGTCCTCCTTGGTGCAAATCTGAGATACCAGCTTCTTCCATCTTGTGGTTGTGCCCCATGAATAAGGGCTTGAATTCTTTACACCACAGAGGGAGAAAGAAGATTTAAGGGGCTTTTCTCACCTCGATCTGGGCGTGATACAGGTCCACCAGCCGGAACCAGGCACAAGGCCTGTCCTACTGTGAGAACGTAGAAAGTGCAGACTTCTAGGACTTCAGGAATGACAGAAGGACCAGAAAATGTTGAGCCCTTGGTACTGTTTCTCACCAATAAGTACAACTGCCTCCCTTTTAAAGATGGGGAAACTGAGGCTCAGAGATAGTAAAACAACTTTCTCATGAGTCCAGGTTAGTAAGTGACAAAGCCCCAAATCAAACCCAGGTTAATTTGATATTGTACTAGGTGACATATTGCCCTTGATGTGTTTTGTCATTTCGGATATTTTTATACTAGTTATTGTCATATGAAGATGATTTTTAGAATTAAAATTCAACAGTAAAATAGTTCTCTGTAAGACCATAATGGCTCTCCGTTATTTTTTTTCTTAATAAAAAACATTTCTGCTTAGAATACGTGTGTTTTCAAGGACCAATATGTTAGAAAACATGCATTTGAAAAATTTACCTTTTGTGTATCTTTCCAGAGAGCCCAGAACTTATTTCTAATGGGCGAACTTAGTGCCATAATACATAAGATGGCTTTGCAGGTAGCATCAGCATGCTTCGTACCTTAATGGTTGCGACTAAAGGATTTGATAGGAACCCATGGCTGAAAAAAAGGGATAATTTAGTGATGAGGACAACTGTATACTGAGACACCAAGTCAAAAATGGGACAAGCTGGGAACCACTAGGTGTGGAAGTTACAAGAGAACTAGGGAGGCTAGCTGACAGAGTAACAGTTGAGAAAATCGAAGTTACCAGTTGATATTAAGATGTTAGATAATGAAGGAGTGGATGGGTGTCTTAGTCTGGGCTCTCTAGAGGAGTAAAACCAGTGAAGCATATATAAATATACAGAGAGAGATTCACTTGAAGGAAATGGCTCACACAATAGTGGAGGACGGAAGTCTGGTGATGACAAGACAAGAATGTAGGGTTGAGAGACAGAGAGAGAGAGAGAAAGAGATTTGCCAGATCATCCATTTTATGCTGGAGGCAGGACACAATGCCAGGAAAACTCCGCTCAACTGATTGGCTGTTCACATTACATTACAAAATGGAAGGTGATTAAGTAGCATTTGCCAAATCACTGAGAATCATAGCTTAGCCAAAATGACACATAACATTAGCCCACAGTGGGTAACAGGAGGGAGAACAAAAACGTGAGAAACTGGTTGCGTAGCTTGTTTTAACAGCTAAAATTTGCCTTTTTTGTGCTACCTTGTCTGTCTGAGAAAACAATGGTTACTGCCTGAAAATTTTGTTTCTACCAAATTTTATTCCTTTGAGGCTGCATAAGAAGAAACTGAAATGTTGGGTAAAATGATATACATTAATCAAAATTTTGGTTTTTAAAAGAATTATTCTAAATCCCTAGAGCATGCTAAACATTGTGACTTAATTCTTATATATATATTTTTTCTTTTTCTGAATACCCCTCTCCCACCCTGCCTCCCTCCCCCCTCTCGTAACCACAAAAGAATGTTTTCTTCTCCGTTTCAACTATTTCTCAAGATCTTGTAATAGTGGTCTTATACAACATTTGTCCTTTTGCAACTGACTAATTTCACTCAGCATAATGCCATCCAGGTTCCTCCATGTTATGAAATGTTTCACAGATTCCTCACTGTTCATTATCAATGCGTAGTATTCCATTGTGTGAATATACCATAATTTATTTATCCATTCATCCGTTGATGGGCACCTGCGTTGCTTCCATCTTTTTGCTATTGTAAACAGAGCTGCAGTAAACATGGGTGTGCATATATCTGTTTGTGCAAAGGTTCTTATTTTTCTAGGATATATTCTGATGAGTGGGATTGCTGGATCATATGGTACTTCTACTTCTAGCTTTTTAAGGAAGCACCAAATCGATTTCCAAAGTGGTTGTACCATTTGACATTCCCACCAGCAGTGTATAAGTGTTCCAATCTCTCCACAGCCTCTCCAACATTTATTATTTTGTATTTTTTGGATTAATGCCAGCCTTGTTGGAGTAAGATGAAATCTCATTGTAGTTTTGATCTGCATTTCTCTAATGGCTAATGATTGTGAACATTTTCTAATATATCTGTTAGCTACCTGAATGTCTTCTTTAGTGAAGTGTCTATTCCTATCTTTTGCCCATTTTTTAATTGGGTTGTCTTTCTGCAGTTGAGTTTTTGCAGTATCATGTAGATTTTAGAGATCAGGCGCTGATCAGAAATGTCCTAGCTAAAAACTTTTTCCCAGTCTGTAGGTAGTCTTTTTACTCTTTTAGTGAAGTCTTTGGATGAGCATACCCCCCAGTTATCTAGTTTTTCTTCTACATTCTTTATAATGTTTTGTATACTGTTTATGCCATGTATTAGGGCTCCTAACATTGTCCCTATTTTTTCTTCCATGATCTTTACCGTTTTAGATTTTATACTAGGTCTTTGATCCATTTTGAGTTAGTTTTTGTGCATGGAGTGAGATATGGCTCTTGTTTCATTTTTCTTGCAGATGGGTATCCAGTTATGCCAGCACCATTTGTTAAAAAGACTGTCTTTTCCCTTTTGAACTGTTTTGGGGCCTTTGTCAAATATCAGATGCTCGTATGTGGATGGATTTATGTCTGGATTCTCACTTCTGTTCCACTGGTCCGTGTATCTGTTGTTGTACCAGTATCAGGCTGTTTTGACTACTGTGCCGGTATAATAGGTTCTAAAATCGGGTAAAGTAAGGCCTCCCACTTGTTCTTCTTTTTCAGTAATGCCTTATTTATCCGGGGCCTCTTTCCTTTCCATATGAAGTTGGTCATTTGTTTCTCTATCTCATTAAAGAATGTCATTGGGATTTGGATCAGAATTGCATTAAATGTAGAGATTGCTTTTGGTAGAATAGACATTTTTATAATGTTGAGTCTTCCTATCCACGAGCAAGGTATGTTCTTCCACTTACGTAAGTCTCTTTTAGTTTCTTGCAAAAGTGTACTGTAGTTTTCTTTGTAAAAGTCTTTTACATCTGTGGTAAGATTTATTGCTAAGTATTTTATCTTCTTGGGGGCTACTGTAAATGGCATTGATTTGGTGATTTCCTCTTCAATGTTCTTTTTGTTGGTGTAGAGGAATCCAACTGATTTTTGTATGTTTATCTTGTATCCCGATACTCTGCTGAACTCTTCTATTAGTTTCAGTAGTTTTCTGGAAGATTCCTTAGGGTTTTCTGTGTATAAGATCATGTCATCTGCAAATAGCGATACTTTTATTTCTTCCTTGCCAATCTGGATGCCCTTTATTTCTTTATCTATCCTAATTGCTCTGGCTAGGACTTCCAGCACAATGTTGAATAAGAGTGGTGATAAAGGGTATCCTTGTCTGGTTCCCGATCTCAATGGGAATGGTTTCAGGCTCTCTCCATTTAGGGTGATGTTGGCTGTTGGCTTGGCTGTTGGCTTTGTATAAATGCCCTTTATTATGGTGAGGAATTTTCCTTCTATTCCTATTTTGCTGAGAGTTTTTATCATGAAGGAGTGTTGAACTTTGTCAAATGTCTTTTCTGCATCAATTGATAAAATCATGTGATTCTTTTGTTTTATTTATATGGTGGATTACATTGTTTCTCTAATGTTGAACCATCCCTGCATACCTGGTATGAATCCAATTTGGTCATGGTGGATTATTTTTTGATATGTTGTTGAATTCTATTGGCTAGAATTTTGCTGAGGATTTTTGCTTCTACATTCATGAGGGATATAGGTCTATAATTTTCTTTTCTTATAGTGTCTTTACCTGGTTTTGGTATGAGGGATGTGGTGGCTTCGTAGAATGAGTTTGGCAGTATTCTGTCCTTTTCTAAGCTCTGAAATACCTTTAGTAGTAGTGGTGTTAACTCTTCTCTGAAAGTTTGGTAGAACTCTGCAGTGAAGCCGTCAGGACCAGGGCTTTTTTTTGTTGGGAGTTTTTTATTACCTTTTCAATCTCTTCTTTTGCTATGGGCCTACTTAGTTGTTCTACCTCTGTTTGTGTTAGTTTAGGTATGTAGTGTGTTTCTAGGAATTCACCCATTTCTCCTAGGTTTTCAAGTTTGTTAGAGTACAATTTTTCATAGTAATCTGATATGATTCTTTTTATTTCAGTTGGGTCTGTTGTAATATCGCCCCTCTCATTTCTTATTAGTGTTTTTTGCTTCCTCTCCTGTTTTTCTTTTGTGAGTTTGGCCAATGGTTTATCAATTTTGTTGACTTTTTCAAAAAACCAGCTTTTGCTCTTGTTAATTCTTTCAATTGTTTTTCTGTTTTCTATTTCATTTAGTTCAGCTCTAATTTTTATTATCTGTTTTCTTCTGGTGTCTGTGGGTTTCTTTTGTTGCTCTCTTTCTATTTGTTCAAGTCGTAGGGATAACTCTTTGATTTTGGCCCTTTCTTCCTTTTGGATGTGTGCATCTATTGATATAAATTGTCCTCTGAGCACCACTTTTGCTGTGTCCCAAAGGTTCTGATAGGGAGTGTTTTCATTCTCATTGGATTCTATGAATTTCTTTATTCCATCCTTAATGTTTTCTATAATCCAGTCTTTTTTGAGCAGGGTATTGTTCAGTTTCCAAGTGTTTGGTATCTTTTCCCTGCTTTTCCTGTTATTAATTTCCACTTTTATGGCCTTATGGTCAGAGAAGATGCTTTGTAATATTTCAAAGTTTTGGATTCTGCTAAGGCTTGCTTTATGACCTAATATGTGGTCTATTCTAGAGGATGTTCCATGTGCACTAGAAAAGAAAGTATACTTGGTTGCTGTTGGGTGGAGTGCTCTGTATATGTCTACGAGGTCAAGTTGGTTGATTGTGGCATTTAGATCTTCCATGTCTTTATTGAGCTTCTTTCTGGATGTCCTTTCCTTCACCGAAAGTGGGGTGTTGAAGTCTCCTACTATTATTGTGGAGCTGTCTATCTCACTTTACAATGCTGATAGAATTTGTTTTATGTATGTTGCAGCCCTGTTATTGGGTGCATAAATATTTAATATTGTTATATCTTTTTGGTGTACTGTTCCTTTAATAATTATATAGTGTCTTTCCTTATCCTTTCTGATAGATTTAACTTTAAAGTCTATTTTGTCAGAAATTAATATTACCAGTCCTGTTCTTTTTTGATTGTTGTTTGCTTGATATATTTTTTTCCATCCTTTGAGTTTTAGTTTGTGTCTCTAAGGTGTGTCTCTTGTAGGCAGCATATAGATGGATCTTGTTTTTTAATCCATTCTGCCACTCTGTCTCTTGGTGCATTTAGTCCATTTACATTCAGGGTAATTGTGGATAGGTATGAATTTAGTGCTATCGTTTTGATGTCTTTTTTTGTGTGTTGGCAGTACCTTTTTCCCACTTGATATTATGTGCTGAGTAGATTATCTATATATATTGTCCTTTCCTCATATTTGTTGTTGTTGATTTGTTTGTGCTCAGTCTGTATTTTTCCCTTGTATTTTATTTTGATGAGTAGGATAGTTTGTCTCCTTTGTGGTTAACTTATTATTTACTCCTATTTTTCTAAATTTATAACTAACTTTTATTTCTTTGTATTGCCGTATCTTCCTCTCCCTATGGAAGTTGTATGATTACATTTCTTAGTCGCTCTTTATTATTTTAATGTTGTCTTCTTTTATATAATAACATCACTGTTACCCTGTTTTGAGCTTTTTTTGTTTTTTTTTTTAACTATCTTGCTTTGTTTTTTTGGATTTCCCTGTTTGGGTTGAGTTCTGATTGCTCTGCCCAGTGTTCTAGTCTTGGGTTGATACCTGATATTATTGATTTTCTAACCAAAGAACTCCCTTTAGTATTTCTTGTAGTTTTGACTTGGTTTTTACAAATCGCTAAACTTGTGGTTACCTGGAAATGTCTTAATTTCACCTTAATATTTAAGAGACAGTTTTGATGGGTATATGATTCTTGGCAGGGAATTTTTTTCCTTCAATTTTTTAAAATATGTTATCCCATTGACTTCTTGCCTGCATGGTTTCTGCCGAGAAGTCCGAGCTTATTATTATTGGCTCTCCTTTGTAGGTGACTTTTCTTTTATCCCTCGCTGCTCTTATAATTCTCTCTTTATCTTTCGTTTTGGGAAGTTTGATTAGAATATGTCTTGGTGACTTCCTTTTAAGATCTACCTTACTTGGAGTTTGATGAGCATCTTGGATAGATATCTTCTTATCTTTCATGATATCAGGGAAGTTTTCTGCCAACAAATGTTCAACAATTCTCTCTGTATTTTCTGTTATCCCTCCCTGTTCTGGTACTCCAATCACTCGTAGGTTATTTTTCTTGATAGAGTCCCACATGATTCTTAAGGTTTCTTCAGTTTTTTAAATTCTTTTATCTGATTTTTCTTCAAATATATTAGTGCCAAGTGATTTATCTTTGAGTTCAGAAATTCTAGCTTCTACTTGCTCAATTCTGCTCCTCTGACTTTGTACTGAGTTGTCTACTTCTGTAATTTTACAGTTAATCTTCTGAATTTCTGATTGCCACCTGCCTATGGATTTTTCCATCTTATTAAACTTTTCATTATGTTCCTGAATCATCTTTCTAATTTCTTCAATAGCTTTATCTGTGTGTTTCTTGGCTTGTTCTGCATGTTGTCTCATTTCCTTCCTGCTGTCTTGAAGGGATCTGTATATTAAACTTTTGTATTCTGGCTCTGGTAATTCCAGGAATGCACTTTCATCTAGAAGATTCCTGGATTCTTCGTTTTGAGACCCTGTTGAGATGATCATGGTCTGTTTCTTTATGTGACTTGATATTGACTGTTGTCTCCAAGCCATCTATAAGTTATTGTATTAGTTTATGCTTGCTTACTGTGTCATAGCTGCTTGCTTTGTTTTGTTTTGGTATACCCCTATGGGTTGCTTGAGTGAGCTAGCCTGATTATTTTTGCCTTTGGAGCTCTGACATCCTGTCCCCTGATGGCTAGAGCTGTTATCAGCTATATCAGTCTAGGAGTCCATTCAGTTTTCTTGCATGAATTCAGCCCAGGTTTCTAGATAGCTGATCATCAAGTGTGTGGTACAGGCTCTGTCCTACAATCTTAGAGGGGCAAGGGTGATTGGCGTATATACCGGTATTTGATTGCAGCAGGGGGTCACACTCTGAAGAAGGCAGGGGGCGGAGAACCGACCTCCAAGCGTCTCTGAGGAAAGCATGTCCCTGTTCACTAAAGTGTGCAGGCGGGTGGGTTCTGCAGAGGGACCGTGGGCACCCAGGGTTTTCGTTTGTAAGGGCTGGGAGGTATCGGTTATCTTTGTACCGCTTTTGCAGGTGGCTGGTTTTTTTTTTTTGGGTGACCTGAGTAGAGCTACCAGTCCTTAGGTCCCTCATGTGGATAGGTGATGACCTTGTTTAATAAAAAAAAAAAAAAAATTTTGTTTAATAGGCAGAGCAATATCAAATATCAAACACCCACCTCTCCACCACACAGCTGAAATGGTTGGAGTTTGCCAACAGTGCCTATTTTCCCAAAATAGGCCCACACAGGTCCATGCAGAAGGGAAAGGTGCTCAAACTCCATGGACGGTTTATGCCTGGACAGGAACCGCTTCTGACCTGAGCTCCTCTGGTTAGTGGAACTAACAAATTATCTTTTATCCCAGCTGCAAATTTTTTTGTTCCCCAAGGCTGGGAGGACAGCACTAGTTGCTCAATAGACCCAGAGAATTAAGCCGCTGAAGCTGGCTTGGGGGTGGGAGTGGGGCGCATTAAAAAGTAAGCAAGTACTTAGCTTTTGCCGTGGGTGCCGTTTTTCTCTGGGTACGGAGGTGTGAGCAGGCTGTGTGGCTGGCTGCTTCTCCCTGAGGAAACTGCGGCTGAACACTAATACTAGCCTGGTGCCTGAGGGCTCCCGGCAATTCAGGTCCGGTAACTCCTCTCAGCTTCTGAATGTCTCTTCCTCCCCCTGCCCCTCAGTTCATTTTCTAAGCTTGCCTTTGAAGCTCAGGACTCCCAGCTTGTCACAAATATACTTGTTTTTTCATGTCTTTGTTGTAAAGAGGGCTTGCCGGAAGTGTCTGTCTATTCTGCCATCTTGGCTGTGCCTCTGTTTCTTACATTTTTTAAGGTAATTTAGTAATTTTTTCCAAAGCATCTTAAGCTCAGTTTAATGATTTAAGTAACATTTTAAAGTACCAAAAAAAAAAAAAAAAAGCTAAAAAAAGAAAATCCTGTCTTTTAGAAGTTTCCATAATTAGCATTAGGATGAACATTAATTCATATATACTTATATGTCTATGTTTGAATAAAGTATATATGTTGTTATTGTTAGGTGCTATCAGTTTGGTTCCCCTAGCAACCGTATGCACAACAGAACAAAACACTACCTGGTCCTGTACCATCCTCACAGTCCTTACCACGTATGAGCCTGTTATTGCAGACACTGTGTCAATCCATCTCATCCAGGGTCTTCCTCTTTTTCTCTGACCCTCTACTTTACCAAGCATGACTTCCTTCTCGAGGGACTGGTCCCTACTGATAACATGTCCAAAGTACAGGCGATGAACTTTGCCATCCTTGCTTCTTAGGAGCATTCTGGCCGTACTTCTTCTAAGACAGATTCGTTTGTTCTTTTGGCAGTTCATGGTATGTTCAATGCTCTTTGCCAAAACCACAATTCAAAGGCATCAAATCTTCTGTCTTCCCTATTCACTGTCCCGCTTTGGCATGCATATGAGGCTATTGAAAACACCGTGGCTTAGGTCAGGTGCATCTTAGTCCTTAAGGTGATATCTTTGGTTTTTAACACTTAGGTCTTTTGCAGCTGATTTGCCCAATGCAATGTGTCTTTTGATTTCTTGACTGCTGCTTCCATGTGCATTGACTGTGAATCCAAGTAAAATGAAATCCTTGATAAATTCAATCTTTTTGCCATTTTTCATGATGTTACTTATTGATCCAGTTGTGAGGAGTTTTGTTTTCTTTATGTTGAGGTATAATCCATACTGAAAGCTGTGGTCTTTGATCTTCATCAGTAAGGGCTTTAAGTCCTCTTCACTTTCAGCAAGAAAGACTGTGTCATCTGCATAGCACAGATTGTTAATTAGTCTTCCTCAAATCCTGACACCCAGGTCTTCATACAGTTCAGCTTCTCGAATTATTTGCTCAGTGTACAGATGGAAAAAATGTGGTGAAAATATATAACCCTGACACAAATCTTTCCTGACTTTAAACCATGCAGTATCCCCTTCGACGGCAGTGGGTTTAGTATCCCCTTGTTCTCTATTGAAAGATTGCCTCTTGATCTCTGTACAGGTTCCTCATGAGCACAATTAAGTGTTCTGAAATTCCCATTCTTTGCAATGTTATCCATAATTTGTTATGATTCACACAGCCTAATGCCTTTTCATAGTCAATAAAATACAGATAAACCTCTTTCTGGTATTTTTTGCTTTCAATCAACAGCCACCTGATATCAGCAATGATATCCCTTTTTCCACATCCACTTCTGAATCTGGCTTGAATTTTTGGAAGTTCCCTGTGGATGTACTGCTGCAACCATTTTTGAATTATCTTCAGCAAAATTTTACTAGCTTGTGATAACAATGATATTAGTTGATAATTTGCGCATTCTGTTGGATCACCTGTCATTGGAATGGACCTGTATGTGGATCTCTTCCAGTAGGTGGGCCAGGTAGCTGTCTTCCAAAATTCTTGACATAGACTACTAAGCACTTCCAGCATTGCACCTGCTTGTAAACCTGCTTGTTGAAACATCTCAAATGGTATTCCATCAATTTCTGGAGCCTTGTTTTTCACCAATGCCTTTAGTGCAGCTTGGAGTGCTTTCTTTAATACCATCAGTTCTCGATCATATGCTGCTCCCTGAAATGGTTGAACGTTGACCTATTCTCTGTATTTATTCCATCTTCTTTTGATGCTTCCTGTGTCATTCCGTATTTTGCCCATAGAATCCTTCATTATTCCTCATTGCAACTCGAGGCTTGAATTTTTTCTTCAGTTTTTTTCAGTTTGACTAATGACGAGCACATTCTTCCCTTTTGGTTTTCTAACTCCAGGTCTTTGTACATTTCATTATAATATGTTGCTTTGCCTTCTTGAGCTGGCCCTTAAAATTTTCTGTTCAGCTTTTTCACTTCATCTTTTCTTCCATTTGCTTTAGCTACATTGCATTCAAGAGCAAGTTTCAGAGTCTCTTCTGACATCCATTTTGGCCTTTTCTTTTTTCCTATCTTTTAAATGACCTTTTTTTGCTTTCTTCATGTATGATGTCCTTGATGTCATCACACAACTTGTCAGGTCTTTGGTCATTAGTGTTCAATGTGTCAAATCTATTCTTGAGATTGTCTCTAAATTCAGGTGTGATATACTCAAGGCCATATTTTGGCTCTTGTGGGCTTGTTTTCATTTTCTTCAGCTTCGGCTTGAACTTGCATATGAGCAATTGATGGTCAGTTCTCAAGTTGGCCCATGGCCTTGTTCCGACTGATGATATTGAGCTTCTCCTTTGTCTCTTTCTACAAATGTAGTCTATTTGAATCCTGTGTATTCCATCTGCTGAGGTCCATGTGTACACTCACTGTGTATGTTGTTGAAAAAAGGTATTTCCAGTAAATAGGTCTATAGTCTTGCGAAATTCTATCATGCAATCTCCAGTATTATTTCTATCTCCAAGGCCATATTTTCAAACTACAGACCCTTCTTTGTTTCCAACTTTTGCTTTTCAATCTTGATCACATGTTTGATCAATTTCAGACTATAGAAGTTGGTAAAAAATCTTTAATTTCTTCATCTTTGGCATTAGCGGTTGGTGGGAAAATCTGAATAATCATCTTATTAGCTGGTCTTTAAGAGTATGGATATTATCCCATCACTGACAGCATTGTACTACTGGATACATCTTGAAATGTTCTTCTTGATAATGAATGTGATGCCACACCTCTTCAATTTGTCATTCCCAGCGTAGTAGACATCTGGTTCAAAATAGCCAATACCTTCCATTTCAGCTCACTAATGCTTAGTACTACACTAATGACTACAACTGTCAGTATTGATTACACCTCAACATAAAGAAAGCAAATATCCTTACAAGTAGAATAGTAAGCAACACCATGATAAATGGAGAAAACATTGAAGTTGTCAAGGGTTTCATTTTACTTGGATCCATATTTAATGCCCATTGAAGCAGCAGTCAAAAAACCAAATGACTTAGTGCTTGCTTTGGGCAAATGTGCTGCAAAAGACCTCTTTAAAGTTTTCAAAATGAAAGATGTTACTTTGAGGACTAAGGTGCACCTGACTTAAGCCATGGTGTTTTCAATTGCCTCATATGCATGCAAAAGCTGGTCAGTGAATAAGGAGGATAGAAGAACTGATGCCTTTGAATTATGATGTTGGTGAAGAGTATTGACTATACCATGGAATGACGAAGAACGAACAAATCTGTCTTGGAAGAAGTACAGGCAGGACTCTCTTAGAAGGGAGGATGGCAAAGTTTATATCCTATACTTTAGACCTGTTATCAGGAGGGACCAGCCCCTGGAGAAGGACATCATGCTTGGTAAAGGAGAGGGTCAAGAAAAAAAAGAAAGAGCCTCAGTGAGATGGATTGACGCAGTGGCTGGAACAATGGGTTCAAACAAAGCAAAGATTTTTCAGATGGTGCAGGACTGAGAAGTGTTTGTTCTGTTGTACATAGGGTTGCTGTGAGTTGGAACTGACTTGATGGCAGCTAACAACAATAACAATGCCTAGTGTATATATCTTCAAGTGTTCCATTTTATTTTTGATAACTTCCAGGTTTCCTAGATTCATATTTCTTACATTGTGCATTCCTATTATTAATGGATGTTTATAGCTGTTTCTTCTTATTTTGAGTTGTGCCACATCAGCAAATGAAGTTCCTGAAAGCATTACTCCATCCACATCATTAAGGTCAAACTGACTTTGAGGTTGCAGCTCTTCCCCAGTCGTGTTCTGAGCACCTTCCAACCTGAGAAGCTCATCTTCTGGCCCTGTATTAATGTTTTGCTGCTATTCATAAGGTTTTCACTGACCAATTTTTTTAGAACTAGATTGCCAGGTCCTTCTTCCTAGTCTATCTTAGTTTGGAAGCTCTGCTGAAACCTGTCCACCATGGTGACCTTGCTGGTGTTTGAAATACCTGTGGCATAGCTTCCAGCATCACAGCATCACAGCAACATGCAAGCCACCACAGTATGACAAACTGGCAGAAATAATTGAATAAAAATGATGTCACACTACTTATATAATCTTATAACAAAAAAAGTTAATCATCATTTTTCTTGAATGTAACAAAATGAAAAGAAATTAAATAAATTTCTGGGCTTCAGGTATATACTTCTAAATATAGATTCCTAGAGGATATCTCTAAGGATAAAAAGTATATCTCTAAAAGATATTATCTAAGGATAAGAAAAATATAATAAGCATAAAGGGCTTGTAGCTAGCTTTTCACAAGGTTTTAATAAAAAACAAAATAAAACAAAAACAATTGTTCTGAAGCTGATTCTGACTCATGGTGACCCCATGTGTGTCAGAGGAGAACTGCTCTGCAGGGTTTTCAATGGCTGATTTTTTGGAAATAGATCACCAGGCCTTTCCTCCTTAGCACTGCTGGGTGGACTGGAACCTCCAACCTTACGGTTAGCAGACAATTGTGCTAACCATTTGCACTACCCAGGAATTCCATTTCAATTTTAGACAGTGTCAGTTTATCCCCTGCAATGAAAGGAGAAAGTGCTGTGACTTTGTTTTTAAAGTCGCTTCCCTTATCTCCTACTTTATTACTTACAGAATTATTTTTCTGTTGCCAGGGCTTAAAAATTTTAGATCCTATTCTACAGCCATGTTTTTCACAGTCCCTTAGTCTTAATTCTACACTTAAATGGGACCAAGGCTCCCTTTCAATTCTTGATTCATCTCATGCTTGACTTGGTTTTATCATCAGGTCGATTTTGCTGTTGTCCTTATTGTTGAAGTCTTATTAGGGGCTGCTTCCTGGAGCTTTTACATAATTGTAAATGTCCTTATACTTGAAGGGCAATTTAGCTGGATATATTTTTTTAAGGTAATTTTTCTTTCATCACAATTTTTTAAATATCACCCTACTATCTTCTGGCAGTGAAAACTGCATCAGCCCTTTTATCAAAACTTCCAATGCTTTCTCACTTTTTCCTTGGTTTTCAACACACACACATATGCACATATATGCATATACACATATACATAAACATATACACATATATGCATATTTAATGCACATATGCACATATATGTGGGTGTGTGTGCACTGAATGTATGAGACGGTCCTGATTTTTTTTTTCCTTCAATAAGTGATTTGCTTTTTCTGTCTGGATGCCTCAATGTTTCTTCCTTTATCCTTGAAGTTCAACACGTAACCCGGTTCTGCCTCTAAGTTGATCATTTTGCTACTGGAAGATGATGTACCTTTAAAATATGCAATTCAATTTTTCCTTTAGTTTAACAACATTTTATTTTATATCAGAGATCATGCCCTTAAAGACTTACAGGGCTAGGTGGTCAGCAGAAATTTAAAAGGTGGGCTAGGTTAAGTCAAGAAGGAGCGATGGTGTCTGTGGTGAACCAGATTACCGATGTTCTGTATTAAAACACTAAGAAGTAAGTTAAAAAAAAAAAAAAAGAAGAAAGACTGCATAGACCAACCAAATACATCTTCTTAGCCTGTGAATCTTGGGTTATTACTGTGTATACTTTTTCTGTTCTATTTTATTGTGTTTTTTCTCTGTTAGGGACCACGATCAACCCATGATAAACTATATTTTTTTCTGTCTTTCTTAATTATTATCTTCTTTCAATTACTAGATCTTTGCTTTACCCTCTCTCGGCCTTTATTGCAGTTTGCTTAATCTTTTATGCCAAACATTCAGCAGTGTCTACTGTTTTCCTTAATTTCTAAAATTTATTTATTCACTCATTAATGATGTGACTAGACTTCAGTTGTATTTAATTGTAAACTTCCCTTTCAACTCACTTTTTTTGTTTTATTATTTATGTTTTGACCTCTGGTTTAATCAAATGTATGTTATTGCTGTGTTTCTATTGTATTAAACAATAATGAAGAACTGTCTACTGTGTCTTTCATCAGCTTTTTTATAGACCAAGTTCTTCTTTTGTCTCTTTTGTATAATTTTCTTTCTATCTATCTATCTATCTATCTATCTATCTATCTATCTATCTATCTATCTATCTATCTCTCTATCTCTCTATCTCTCTATCTCTCTATCTCTCTATCATCTATCTATCTATCTATCTATCTATCTATCTATCTATCTATCATCTATCTGTCTGTCAGTCTGTCTGTCTATCTGTCATCTATGTATCATCTATCTATCATCATCTATCATCTATCTATCATCCATCCATCATCCATCCATCCATCCATCCATCCATCCATCCATCCATCCATCCATCCATCCATCCAATCTGGAACCCCTGGCAGTGTAGTGGTTAAGAGCCATGACTGCTAACCTAAAGGGCAGCAGTTCGAATCTACCAGGTGCTTCTTGGAAACCCTATGGGCCAGTTCTACCCTGTCCTACAGGGTCACTATGAGTTGAAATCGACTCAATGGCAATGGGTTTGGCTTTTTATCTACCTATCTGTCTGTCTATCCGTCACGGATTGAATCATATCCCACAAAAATTTGCGTCAACTTGGCTAGTCTATGATTCCCATTATTGTGTGACTGTCCACTATTTTGTCATCTGATGTGATTTTCCTGTGTGTTGTAATGTAAATCCTGCCTCTCTGATGTTAATGAGGCAGGATTAGAGGCAGTTATGTTAATAAGGCAGGACTCAATCTACAAGATTAGGTTGTTTTAAGCCAATCTATTTTTTTTTTTTAATTTATTTTGAGATATAAAAGAAAGAAGCATGCAGAGAGACATGGAGACCTCATACCACCAACAAAGCCATGACAGGAGCAGAGCAAGTCCTTTGGACCGGGGATTCCTGCACTGAAAAGGTCCTAGACCAGAGGAAGATTGATGACAAGAACTTTCCCCCACAGCCTACAGTGATAGAAAGCTTCCCCCTGGAGCTGGTGCCCTAAATTCTGACTTCTAGCCTTCTAGACTGTGAGAGAATAAATTTCTCTTAGTTAAAGCCATCTACTTGTGGTATTTGTGTTATAGCAGCACTAGATAACTAGGACACTATCAGTCTAATCTAATGCTTTCATATTTTCCGTGTCATTTCTTTTTATCATTTTAGGGTCTGGATGAGTCTCTGTCTGGATCTCTATTTGCTCTGATATAATATGGAAAATTCTCCTTGACTCACATCTAACCTTCTCTGAGTCACGCTTATCATCTTCTCTGAACTAATTTTCCATAGACTACTGGATGGTGGGTTGAGGGAGAAGGAGAATACCAAAAAACCAAACCCACTGCGGTCGAGTAGATTCCGACTCATAGCAACCTCATAGGACAGAGTAGAACTGCCCCATACAGTTTCCAAGGAGCACCTGACAGATTTGAACTGCCGACCTGTTGGTTAGCAGCTGTAGCACTTAACCACTACTCCACCAGGGTTTCTGAGAAGAAGAATACATTCACCTTAAGTAAAGCTGAATGCTGGCTTTGTTTTTACAACTAGGCTTTGACTTCTCTTCAGAATTGACTTGACGGTCCTGTATCAGGTTTTTTGAATCTAGCAAGGAATTCAGATCATTCCCCTGGGGCAGTGTGAACCCCTGAGCCTATGAATTCAACAGAGACTGAATCCCAGTTGATCACTTGCTCCATGTCATTCATCCTTTCCAAGAAACTGTTTTCTCTTCCCAGTCAAATGGTGTGGATGAGGGAGGAGATGGCCACTGTCTACAGTCTCTTCAAGTTTAGCTGCAATCCCAAAGTACAAAAGTCTAAAGTACTGTATTTTAGTAGCCTTTCTGGAGGGAATGGGTGGAAATAGAATCACCTGTTTGTTTTCATGACTTTGCCTTTTGAGTTTTTGATATGAATGTAGGCTCTTTTCCTGGTTTGGTTGCGTTTGGTAAATTATTACTATCATTTTGTTAGGTATTAGGAGGAGAGAAAGCCTGTTATCCATCTTCATGCTGTTCTCTATTCAGAAATTCTGTCTTTGCATTTATACCACATGGAAAGGAAACTTATCTTGTTGGAGGGCATGTTTTGATACGTCTCAGAGTTGGAGAAAATAGAACTGTTTGGAGATTGCCCAAGGATTGTTTTTTGGTTACTCTATTGCAGATACAACACAAATGCATAGATAAAATTATAAAATAAAACACAGACTGGACCAATAGTTTTGGGGTAATTTATTGGCTTCTCTGATCATATTGTCTGAATAGAAGATATCCTGGGGAAAGACTTAGCATCAAAAAAATCATAATGGTTTACAATGAATTAGGGTGGGCTTTGCTGTGACTTGGGGCCTGGGGCCAGCATGCAACCTGAAGCTCTGGGGCATCAGAAAGGACACCTAGGGCTGATGAGGGAGCAGCACTTTAAGAGACAGGGTGGAGATGGCTTCTGAGACCTGAAATGCTACAGATTGCTCATTTCCCTTTGAACGGTCTCCCAGTTGGCCAAACACTAAAACGTGAACTAGATGAGAGGACACAACTACTTGGAAGACTAATTGGGCAACTGCTACCAATTTGGGAGACCCAGCATCAAAGCTCCAAATTCTAGGGTGAGTCAGTTTGGTTTGTGGATGTTTAATCAGCCTGGCTCAGATGGGGCTGACTTAATGTCCCCTGTGTTCTGATTTGCTAACTTATTTATTTCTATCTTGCTAGAGGAGTATTGTAAAGCTCTTATTGGAATAGGTGGAATATGAGTAAGCATGTGTATTAATCTCTCAATTATGTTATTGTTTATGATACGTTCTGAGAAACCAAGATCTCTAATTTTAGGTCAGTGCCGGTGCACATGAATGCTAGCTAGATAACTTGTCACCATCCCCACCACTTCCAATGGCTGATCCTTTTGAACAACCATTGGCAGCATTGTGTTATTTCTGGTGACCCTTTTTAAAAGATGAAACTTGGACTCATTTTTGAAAAATTCGTTAGCAAAATATCATTTAATCTTGGCGGTGGGGCAATAAGGCAGAACATTTTGCATGTTTGCAAAATAAGCTTCGTTTTGATGCATTTGGCTTTACTGATTATATTAATTAATTTAACAGAAAGTGTGGCGATTATTTATGACGCATTAAAAACGACTGGACCTTAATTGTTTCCCTGGTAGAACAAAGGACTTGAATTTCAGGGTGAAATTTGTAAAAAAAAAAAAAAAAAAAAAGAGCTTGCTGAGAAACAAATTAAAATTTTCAGAAATGGCCCTTTGGAAATAAATAAAATCTCGTGATGGAAAATAATTATGCATAACATTTCATGCAGAAAGCAAAATTCAAATGTTTATTTCAACTAGCTATTTTTTTTTCAGTCTATTTTCAGTCTATACTTACGTTGTTGTTGTGTGACATCGAGTTGATTCCGACTCATAGCGACCCTACAGGATAGAGTAGAACTGCCCCATAAGGTTTCCAAGGAGCGGCTCGTAGATTTGAACTGCTGACCTTTTGGCTAGCAGCCAAGCTCTTAACCACTGTACCACCAGGGCTCCAAAACACCTATATTTTGTTTTATATATGATTTGTTCATTTATTCTCCAAAGTATGTTTTTATTGCTTATAATATCTAAGACCTAGGCACCACACGAAATACAAAAATGAATCATGTGTTAAGCCACTGGCCTTGAAGTTTTTTTTTTTACTCTTAGAATATCCTGAACAAAATTTTATTTAAAAAATTTTAATATAATAAAGAACATATTTATTGTATTTTCAATTTAAATTCCCATTGTCATCGCAGATTTGTTTTTTTCTTTTTCTGCCACAAATTGAGGCTGGAGCACTTTTTTGTAAGCATTTTTCTTTGTTTTCCTGGTTAGCTATTCACGTAACATGAATAGCGATGAATTTCTGATGGAAGTTTAAGTGGGTGATTATTGAGGTAAAATTAAATCTGGTTCCTTAAGTTTATTAATTCCATAAAATTGCCATTACCTGCTACCAACCATAAATTTATCAGGCAGGGAAATCAGAAAACCTTCAGCAAGGAGTTAGCAAAGCAAGTACGTCACGTCTAAAATTCAGCTGACTGGTAAAAAAAAAAAAAAAAAAAAAAATTTTTTTTTTTTTGACTGGTAAACGTCAGATTAATACTTTAGAATAGTCATTTTAACCACACTTGGAATGTGTTTTATTTTGTTCCCCTCTGTTCTGAAGATTTTATTTTTACTGGTACGAGGCAGGTGTGTAGTAGATCAAAAGTTGGTGGGAGCCGTGCAGTAACCAACATATCGTAACCAACAGAGCTACTTCAGGTTATAATTATTATAGCTACACAGAACAGGTTTGCGCCTATGCTTTCTGGTCCTTAATGCATATCAAATAGAGTCTGAGGCTGCAGAGTTTCTATGAAGGCATGTGTAATGTCTCTTTGATAAGCGTCTTCTCACACCCCGAGGACTTTTATAGACAATTTGCATTTTACAATGAGAGAAATCAGCTGGAGAGGGTTTATTGTTTTCTATAATAGAGAAGAGTGTGAAAATATCCCAGTCCTACAGATGGCATTTCTCGTTAGCCTTGAACATATACATGTGCAAGGATTGTTGTATCTTAACTAATACCACCACCAAAAAGTCTATTTTTAAAGGTGAATTCACAGTTTGGTTGGATTGCAATAATTAGTGGAAGTTCTTTGAAGTTACACGGAGTACTTATTTGAACTCCTGGCCATGGGGTAACTTGATGATACTGAGAAGGAAATTTATTTTTGCACTGATCTCTTTTAAGCAGTCAGTTTTAATATGTCTATAATGTGATCAGTCTGATTTTTAAATAACTCAAAGGACAAATTAAGAATTCTATAGCCAGGGCTGCTGCGTGTGAACTTCACATTTGTGATAGTAATGTATACACAGGAGCATATACATATGTAAGCCAAACAAGCCGTGGCAATAAAACCAAAGGCTGTAATGAGAATCTGTAAAAGAAAACCATAAGCACATAAAAATGCACATAAATGAACAATAACATTTTGTCAGAAACCTTCATGATTCTCGCAGTAGATAAAATTAGCTCAAATGCTATATTGTTTCATCTTTAAGTTGAATAATATCTTCCAAATTTGACACAAGGATAGATGGGAAATGATTAATACTGGTTGTTAGTGCTACTGCCCAATAGAAATAAGTATTTCTATTTACGTTTACCTGGAAAAACAATTACATCTACCAGCAGTTCTCGAACTTTTGGTCGCAGGACACTTTTCACTCCTAAAAATTTAGGAGTGGAAAGAGTTTTTGCTTGTGAGGGTTATAACCATCAATGCTTACCATGTTAGAAATAAAAACTGGCAGTTTTAAAATATTTACTTATTATGTAATTTAAAAATAAGAATAATAACTCCATTACATGTTAACATGCGTGACACTTTTAATAATAAAACAAGAATGGTAAAAAGAATCTTGCTGCTTGTATTTCTGCAAATCTCTTTGATGTTTGAATTAATAGAAGATAGCTGGTTTCTTATATGTGCTTTTGAATTCGATTTGTTGTGAGACATTTTTTGGTTGAAGTATATGAAGAACATCGAGCTTCACACAGATATTTAGTTGAGAGAGAGAGAGAAGTATTTTAATAAACCTTTCAGATAATTGTGAATATTCTCCTTTGAGATTATACCAAAACTCAACAAATACTGGTTTATAAAAGCATAATTGCAAAGTGAAATTTGCATTATTAGTAGACATTTCCTACTCCCTCGCATTAAAATTCTTTGTTGTATCTTACACCTTGAGTGGCTGTTTTACCTATGTACGATTTTATATCATCGTGCATTGGTCATTTGCAAAATATTAGTTCTCTAAGGAAACCCTAGTGACATGCAAACCCTGGTGGTGTAGTGGCTAAGAGTTCGGTGGCTAACCAAAAAGTAAGCAGTTCAAATCCACCAGGCACTCCTTGGAAACTCTATGGGGCAGATCTACTCTGTCCTATAGGATTGCTGTAAGTCGAAATCAACTCAACGGCAATGGGTATGGTTTTGGTTTTAAGTGATATCATGCTTGGTAAAGTAGAGGGTCAGCGAAAAAGAGGAAGATTCTCAACAAGATGGATTGACACATTGGCTGCAACAATGGGCTCAAGCATAACAAAGATTCTGAGGATGGTAGGGTGCTGGGCAGTGTTTTGTTCTGCTGTACATAGGGTTGCTATGAGTTGGAACTGACTGGATGGCATCTAGCAACACTTAAAAGTGATGTAGATACTACAAATATTGACATATTTTATATTCTAATACAAAAATCCCACATTTCTTAATATTACCACTAATATCAGAAAAGTCTGTGAGTCTTGGGAAGCTATCAACCTTATGGTGGTAGATATATATATATTCCAAAATTTTTAGTTTTGCTTTAAAGATCAAGGTTTATCTTTGGCAACAAAAACAATCATTTTTCTTGAAGGGATAGACTCAAGGTAATTTTTGAGAAATTGTCTGCCAAATACCTACAATGAAATAACTATATATTGTCTGTCAGTCATTCTTTTAATTAAAAATAACGTTCTACAAATAAAAGTAAATAGTTGAGCTCACAGCTCAGAGAGATTTTCCTTGAAATAGCCACTGTACTTGGTATGTGTCAAAAGTGCTTTATACTATTTCCCATTTTGTCAAACAATATTAAACAAACAAACCTCTACTCTAGGTCAATGTTTAATAAAATTAACAATTTTTACCTTGCTGTTTTATCAAAACTAAGAAACCAGTTGCCATGGAGCCTATTCCAATTTGTGGTGACCCCATGTATGTCAGAGTAGAACTATGTTCCACAGGGTTTTCAATGACTGATTTTTCAGAAGTAGGTCATTAGGTTTTTCTTCTAGATACCTGTAGGTGGATTAGAATTGCCAACCATTTGATGAGTAGCAGTTCACTTAACCATGTGCACCGCCCATTCCCACTGCTTTTCCAAGAACCTACTTAATGCAACTGGCATTTCACGTTTAACTGCAAGCATGTGGTGACAAAGGAGCCCTGGAGGCAGAGTAGTTAAGGATTTGGCTGCTAACTAAAAGGTCAGCGGTTCGAACCTGCCAGCTGCTTCACAGGAAAAAGGTGTGGCACTCTGTTTCTGTAAAGATTTACAGCCTTGGAAATCCTATGGGGAAGTTCTCCTCTGTCTTATAGGGTTGCTATGAGTTGGAATCGACTCTATGGCAATGGGTTTGTTTTTTTGGCATGTAGTGGTAACGGATACAATGAATAGAAGTATAATTTGGTGTCGTTACCTTGATCCAAGCCATGGTGTTAGCACTTTCATCTTCCATTTCTTTTGCATCATCGATGCAAACATTAATGCCTTAAAAAAGGTAAATAATATTTTAATGTTATTATGAGCACAACTGGAACTCATAGCCCCCCGAAAACTGTCTCAGGGACTATCAGAAGTTCATGGACCACACTTGAAACCCACTGACACCTCCAATCACATGTAATAAAAAACTTCACTTTTGTCTGAATAATCTTTTTTTTATTAAAAGATCTCTTTAATTCCAGAGTTCTAAATTTTATCACGTATCTAATTTGAGTTTACTGCTTTTGATTTTAAAATAAATCAGTTTATTATTATTGATTTACTAGGACAAGAAAATGTGTCTGGCAGTTTGTCGTACTGTGGGGGCTTGTGTGTTGCTGTGATGCTGGAAGCTATGCCACCAGTATTCAGATACCAGTAGGGTCACCCATGGAGGACAGGTTTCAGCTGAGCTTCCAGACTAAGACAGACGAGGAAGAAGGACCCAGCAGTCTACTTCTGAAAAGTATTAGCCAGTGAAAACCTTATGAATAGCAGCGGAACATTGTCTCATATAGTGCTGGAAGATGAGCCCCCCCAGGTTGGAAGACAATCAAAAGATTACTGGGGAGGGAGGAGCTGCCTCCTCAAAGTAGAGTCAACCTTAATGACGTGGATGGAATAAAGCTTTCGGCACCTTCATTTGCTGATGTGGCACGACTCAAAATGAGAAGAAACAGCTGCAAACATTCATTAATAATCAGAACCTGGAATGTAAGAAGTATGAATCTAGGAAAATTTGAAGTCGTCAAAAAAGTAGTGGAACACATAAACATCAATATCCTAGGCATTAGTGAGCTGAAATGCACTGGTATTGGCCATTTTGAATCAGACAATCATATAGTCTACTATGCTGGTAATGACAACTTGAAGAAGAATGGTGTTGCATTAATCGTCAAAAAGAACTTTTCAAGATCTATCCTGAAGTAAAATGCTGTCAGTGATAGGATAATATCCATACGCCTACAAAGAAGACCAGTTAATATGACTATTATTCAAATGTATGCAAGAACCACTAGGGCCAAAGATGAAGAAATAGAAAACTTTTATCAGCTGCTGCAGTCTGAAATTGATCAAACATGCAATCAAGATGCATTGATAATTACTGGCGATTGGAATGCAAAAGTTGGAAACAAAGAAGGATCACTAGTTGGAAAATATGGCCTTGGTAATAGAAATAGTGCCGGAGATCAAATGATAAAATTTTGTAAGACCAATGACTTCTTCACTGCAAATACCTTCTTTCACCAACATGGACCTCGCCAGATGGGAAACACAGAAATCAAACTGACTACATCTGTGGAAAGAGACAATGGAAAAGCTCAATATCATCAGTCAGAACAAGGCCAGGGGCCGACTATGGAACAGACCATCAATTGCTCATATGCAAGTTCAAGCTGAAACTGAAAAAAATCAGAGCAAGTCCAAGAGAGCCAAAATATGACATTGAGTATATCCCACCTGAATTTAGAGACCACCTGAAGAACAGATTTGATGCATTGAACACTAGTGACCGAAGACCAGATGAGTTGTGGAATGACATCAAGGACGTCATCCATGAAGAAAGCAAGAGGTCACTGAAAAGATGGGAAAGAAAGAAAAGACAAAGATGGATGTCAGAGAAGACTATGAAACTTGCTCTTGAGCATTGAGCAGCTAAAGCAAAAGGAAGAATTGATGATGTAAAAGAACTGAACAGAAGATTTCAAAGGGCCTCTCGAGAAGACAAAGTAAAGTATTATAATGACACGTGCAAAGAGCTGGAGATGGAAAACCAAAAGGGAAGAACACTTTTGCCGTTTCTCGAGCTGAAAGAACTGAAGAAACAATTCAAGACTCGAGTTGCAATAGTGAAGGATTCCATGGGGAAAATATCAAATGACGCAGGAAGCATCAAAAGAAGATGGAAGGAATATACAGAGTCATTATACCAAAAAGAATTAGTCAACATTCAACCATTTCAAGAGGTGGCATATGATCAGGAACCGATGGCACCGAAGGAAGAAGTCCAAGCTGCTCTGAAGGCACTGGCAAAAAACAAGGCTCCAGGAATCGATGGAATATCAATTGATATGTTTCAACAAACAGATGCAGCACTGGAGGTGCTCACTCGTCTATGCCAAGAAATATGGAAGACAGCTTCCTGGCCAACTGACTGGAAGAGATCCATATTTATGCCTATTCCTAAGAAAGGTGATCCAAATGAATGTGGAAATTATAGAACAATATCATTAATATCACACGCAAGCAAAATTTTTCTGAAGATCATTCAAAAATGGCTGCAGCAGTATATTAACAGGCAACTGCCAGAAATTCAGGCCAGTTTCAGAAGAGGACGTGGAACCAGGGATATCATTGCTGATGTCAGATGGATCCTGGCTGAAAGCAGGGAACACCAGAAGGATGTTTACCTGTGTTTTATTGACTATGCAAAGGCAGTCGACTGTGTGGATCATAACAAATTATGGATAACATTGTGAAGAATGAGAATTCCAGAACACTTAATTGTGCTCATGCAGAACGTTTACATAGATCAAGAGGAAGTTGTTTGGACAGAACAAGGAGATACTGATTGGTTTGAAGTCAGGAAAGGTGTGTGTCAAGGTTGTATTCTTTCACCATACCTATTCGATCTGTATGCTGCACAAATAATACGAGAAGCTGGACTATATGAAGAAGAACGGGGCATCAGGATTGGAGGAAGACTCATGAACAACCTGCGTTATGCAGATGACACAACCTTACTTGCTGAAAGTGAAGAGGACTTGAAGCACTTACTAATGAAGATCAAAGACCACAGCCTTCAGTATGGGTTACACCTCAACATAAAGAAAACAAAAATCCTCACAACTGGACCAAGGAGCAACATCATGATAAACAGAGAAAAGATTGAAGTTGTTAAGGATTTCATTTTACTTGGGTCCACAATCAACACCCATGGAAGCAGCAGTCAAGAAATCAAAAGACGCATTGCATTGGGCAAATCTGCTGCAAAGGATGTCTTTAAAGTGTTGAAGAGCAAAGATGTCACCTTGAAGAATAAGGTGCGCCAGACCGAAGTCATGGTATTTTCAGTCGCATCATATGCATGTGAAAGCTGGACAATGAATAAGGAAGACTGAAGAAGAATTGATGCCTTTGAATTGTGGTGTTGGCGAAGAATATTGGATATACCACGGACTGCCAAAAGAAGGAAAAAATCTGTCTCAGAAGAAGTACAACCAGAATGCTCCTTAGAAGCAAGGATGGCGAGACTGCGTCTTACATACTTTGGACATGTTATCAGAAGGGATCAGTCCCTGGAGAAGGACATCATGCTTGACAGAGTACAGGGTCAGCAGAAAAGAGGAAGATCCTCGATGAGGTGGATTGACACAGTGGCTGCAACAATGAGCTCAAGCATAACAATGATTGTAAGTACGGCTCAGGACCGGGCAGGGTTTTGTTCTGTTGTGCGTAGTCCTCTATGAGTCGGAACAGACTTGATGGCACCTACCAACAACAACAGGACAAGAAATGGCCTTCTAAAAGCTACTTTAAAATGTCATTGAATACTTTTATCAAGAACTCAAAAATCCAAAAAAGAACATGTCTTATTTGTTATTTTACTAGTTGGAATCAAACAAGGAAAAGAGAAACCACACTAGGCATTTTAACAAAGGTAATTTAACATGATCTATGCTGTGATGTTTGAAGATATGCCACCAGTATTTCAAATACCAGCAGAGTCACCCATGGTGGACAGGTTTCAGCCAATGAAAACATTATGGATCACAAAAGAGTATTGTCTGATACAGTGCTGGAAGATGAGCTCCCTAGGCTGGCAGGTGCTCAAAATACACAATGGCCACAATAATGGAGTCAGACATAGCAATGATCTTGAAGATGGCACAGGACCAGGAAATGCTTTATTCTGTTGTGCCTAGAGTAGTCATGAGTCAGAGCCGACTTGATGGCAACTAAAAAACAATAATTTAATTTAGTAAATTGGCTTAGAGAATTTAGAGAAGTGTTTGAAGTTTGAACGAATGAAAAGATAATGCTGAGGAACCAGAAATGATAACCGTGGAGCCAAAGAGCTTGAGCAGGTGTCCCAGGAATGGTGCTCAAAACCCCAGAAGGGTTTCAGGCCATGCTTCTGCTGCTACTTCTAAGGGGTGAGAGGAGGCTGGTACTGGGAGTGGGGAAGAAGATGGATGCTGGAGCCCACTGTAGCTACTGGCAAAAACTGCTAATGCCGCTGCTGGTGGGGTGATGAAAAGAAGTGGCCCCAAGAGGAAGGAAAAAGCAATTAAGAAAGTCCCTCTTCTTCTAACAATTTCCCTTTTTCCCTTCAAGAGCCTGCTGTTGTCAGATTCTGAGAGAAAGTCAGTTTTTAAAGAAGACTTGAAAATGTAACTTTCAGCCTCAGCCCTAGTATCCCAGAGCAGACTATAGAAAAGCAGACTGTAGCTGAGCAGGAATAGACGAACAACTGGCATAGCCTTCCCTCTGGATACTCAGAATCCGTACTCTCTCTTTCAGGTGCTTGGACTGCCATGCAACTATGAGCATTTTATGCTTTGGTCTAACCAGAAAACAGTTCTTCCTACAAATAAAGATGTCTCCATTCTCCCTTCCAAAAAAAGATATTCAAAATTCCCACAATTATAGCATCTATCTCATGGAAAAATTCAGTAAACCCATATCTGGGAGATGTTTATTCTTCTCCCCTTGCAATCTCAACTACACCTGAAGAATTGGTAACCTAAATACAGATTTGGAGACAAAATTATTATATGAAATAGTAAGAGGAGAGGAGGAAGGAAAAAATTAGTTTATACATTGTTGTTGTTACTGTTGTTGGTAAGGGCCATTGAGTTGGTTCTGAATCATAGCGACTCTATGTGCAACAGAATGAAACCCTGCTCAGTCCTGTACCATCCTCACAATTGTTGCTATGTTGGAGCCCATTGTTGCAGCCACTGTGTCAGTCCATCTCATTGAGGGTCTTCCTTTTTTTCACTGATGCTTTACTTTACCAAGCCTGATGTCCTTCTGCAGGGACTGATCCCTCCTGATAATATGTCCAGAGTACTTGAGACGAAGTCTTGCCATACTTGTTTCCAAGGTGCATTCTGGCTGTATTTCTTCCAAGGCAGATTTGTTTGTTCTTCTGGAAGTCCATGGTATACTCAATATTCTTTGCTGACACCATAATTCAAAGGTGTCAATTCTTCTTTGCTCTTCCCTATTCATTGTACAGCTTTTGCATGCATATGAGGCAATTGAAAACACCATGGTTTGAGTTAGGCACGCGTTTGTCCTCAAGGTGACATCGTTACTATTTAATACTTTATAGAGGTCTTTTGCAGAAGATTTGCCCAATGCAATATGTTGTTGGATTTCTTGACTGCTACTTCCATGGGTGTCAGTTGTGAATCCAAGTAAAATGAAATCCTTGATAACTTCAATTTTTTTTTTTTTTTCCGTTTACGGTGATGTTGCTTATTGGTCCAGTTTTGATGATTTTTGTTTTCATTATGTTGGCTGAAGGTTGCAGTCTTTGATCTTCATCAATAAGTGCTTTAAGTCGTCTTCACTTTCAGCAAGCAAGATTGTATCATCTGCATATACCAGGTTGTTAGTGACTCTTTCACCTATCCTGATGTAGTGTTTTTCTTCATATTGTCCAGCTTCTCAGATTATTTGCTCAGCATACAGATTTAACAAGTGTCATGAAAGATACAACCTGATGCACACATTTCCTGATTTTCAACCATTTTCATCCCCTTGTTCTGTTTGAAGATGTGCCTCTTGGTCTATGTACAGTTTCTGCATGCACAGTTAAACGTTCTGGAATTCCCATTCTTTGCAATGATGCCCAAATTTGTTATGATCCACACAGCTGAATGCCCTTGCATAGGCAATAAGACACATGTAAACATCTTTCTGGTATTTTCTGCTTTCTGCCAAGATCCATCTGACATCAGTAATGATATCCCTCTTTCCAAGCCCTCTTTTGAATCCAGATTGAATTTCTGGAAGTTACCTGTTGATGTACCGTTGCAACTGTTTTAGAAATATCTTCAGCAAAATTTAACTTGTGTGTGGTATTAATAGTATTGTTCAATAATTTCCTCATTCTGTTAGATCATCATTCTTTGGAATGGACAGAAATACGGATCTCTTCCAGTTGGTTGGAACTCTGGTGACACAGTGATTAAGAGTTCAGCTGCTAACCAAAAGGTGAGCAGTTTGAATCCACCAGCTGCTCCTTAGAAACCCTATGGGCAGTTTTACTCCGTCCTGTAGGGTTGCTATGAGTTGGAATCGACTCAACTGAAGGGCTTTTCCAGTCAGTTGGTCCCATGGCTGTCTTCCAAATTTGTTGGCAGAGAGGAGTGAGCACCTCCAGTGCTGCATCTGTTTGTTTAAGCATCTCAAGTGGTATTCTGTCAATTTCCGGGGCCTTGTTTTGTTCTTTTTTTTTTTTCAGTGCAGCTTGGGCTTCTTCTTTCAATACCATGGGTTCTTGATCATATGCTACCTACCGAAATGGTTAAGTGTCCACCAATTCTTTTTATTTTTACTGTGTTTTACATGAAGGTTTACAGAGTAAATTAGTTTCTCATTAAACAATTAATACACAAATCGTTTTGTGACATTGGTTGTCACCTGCACAACGTGTCAACAGTCTCTCTTCTGGACCTTTGGTTCCCTATTACTAGCTTTCCTGTTTCCTCCTGCCTCCTCGTCCTTGCCCCTAAGCTGGTGTGCCCATTTAGTCTGGTTTTGTCTTATGGGCCTTTTTTAATCTTTGGATGAAGGGTGAACCTTGAGAGTGACTTCGGTACTGAGTTAAAAGGGTGTCCAGGGGCCATGATCTCTGGGTTTTTCCAGTCTCTGTCAGAGCAGTCAACCTGGTCTTTTTTTTTTTTTTTTTTGTAAGTTAGAATTTTGTTCTACATTTTTCTCCAGCTCTATCCAGGACCATCTATTGTGATTCCTGTGGGAGCAGTGGGTGGTGACAGCTGGGCACCATCTAGTTGTGCTGGACTCAGTCTGGTGGAGGCTGTGGTAATTGTGATGACCAATTCTCTTTGGTACAGTGACACTGTGTATTCCTTCCATCTTCTTTTAATGCTTCTTAGGCCATTCAATATTTTGCCCACAGAATTCTTCAAAATTACAACTCAAGGCTTGAATTTTTTCAGCTTGAGAAATGCTGAGCATGTTCTTCCATTTTGTTTTTCTGACTCCAGATCTTTGCACATTTCATTATAATACTTTACTTTGTCTTCTTGAGCCACCCTTTGAAATCTTCTGTTTAGCCACCCTCTTTTACTTCATCATTTCTTCCATTTGCTTTAGCTGCTCTACATTCAAGAGCAAGTTTCAGAGTCTCTTCTGATGTCTATTTTGGTCTTTTCCATCTTTTTATTGACCTTTTGCTTTCTTTGTACACAATGTCCTTGATGTCATCCTGCAACTTGTTGGGTCTTTGGTCATTAGTGTTCATTGTCAAATCTATTCTTGAGATGGTCTCTAAATTCAGGTGTGATATACTCAAGGTTGTATTTTGATTCTCATGAACCTGTTTTAATTTTCTTCAGCTTAAACTTGAACTTGCATAGGAGCAATAAATGGCCTGTTCCACAGTTGCCTCCTGACCTTGCTCTGACTGATGATATTGAGCTTTTCCATTGTCTCTTTCCACAGATGTAGTCGATTTGAATTCCATTCAGAGAGGTCCACATGTATAGTAGATGTTTATGTTGTTGAAGAAAGCTATTTGTAATGAATAAATCATCAGTCTTGCAAAATTCTATCATGGGATCTCTGGCTTAGTTTGTATCACCAAGGCCATATTTTCCAACTATAAGTCCTTCTTCTTTATTTCCAGTTTTCACATTCCAATCACCAGTAATTGTCAGTGCATATTGATTGCATGTTTTATGAATTCTAAACTCCAGAATTTGGTAAAATCTTCAATTTTCTCATATTTGTCATTAGTGGTTTGTGTGTAAATTTGTATAATAGTAATTTTTAAGTGGTCTTCCTTGTAGGTGTATGGATATTATCCTATCACTGTCAATCTTTTTTTCTAGACAGATCGATAAATATTCTTTTTCAATGATGAATGTGATGCCTTTCCTCTTCTGGATTACAGACAAGGTCCATCCTTCCCCATTGTACTACAACAACACAACTTCTCCTTGACCATAAGACAATCCTCTCAGCCAGTAAAAGAACCTCTTCCTTTGCCTATTTTTTCAGTGGCATGAGACTCCTAATATGGTCAGCTGGCAGTCTTAAATTCTAGTTAAATAAAAGCATTGTTTTGTCTCTTAGTAGAAGCATATCTCTTTTAGGAGTTAAAACCTATGGGCCAGCAAAATTAAAAAAGAATCAAAATTTTTGTGGATATAATTTTTGTGGTAATAGAGAGAGAGAAAGCCTTTCCCATTTCTACCTCTTGATTCAGAAACTTCAGTATTTGGACTATGGGAGAAATTGCACCTTATATCGGTTGCTGCTCAAAGAATATACCGCATCCTGTAAAAGTGATTCGCAGTTATTCAGGGTGTCCTCGTAAGTGACGCTGTAAACCTAAGTTGTCAGTAAGCTATTCTGCTATTTTATTAGGCCAATTGCTTCTGCATGATGGGCTACACGGAAAGGTTGGTTAATTATATGTCCACGAAAACACTTGTCTTAGTCATCTAGTGCTGTTATAATAGAAATACCACAGGTGATGGCTTTAACAAAGAGAAGTTTATTCTCTTATAGTCCAGTAGGCTAGAAGTATGAATTCAGGGTGCCAGCTACAGTGGAAGGCTTTCTTTTCCTGTCAGCTCTGGAGGAAGAGATTGGCTTAAGACTTTATCTAATCTTGTAGATCTCATCAATATAACTGCTGGTAATCCACCTCATTAATATTATTATGATAGAATTTAAAACACGTAGGGAAATCACATCAGATGATTATCATACAATACTGGGAATCACCACCTAGTCAAGTTGACAGATATTTTGGGGGGACACAATTCAATCCATGACAAGTCTAAAGCTATTTTTTTTGTTGTTGTGTCTCTTAATCAGAAGCAATGCTCGGTGGGATATCCTAAACCCAAAATCAAATCTGTTGCTGTCCAGTCGATTCCAACTCATGCCAACCCTATAGGACAGTAGGACTGCTCCATAGGGTTCCCAAGGAGTGCCTGGTGGATTCAAACTGCTGACTTCTTGGTTAGCAGCTGTAGCTCTTAACCACTATGCCACCAGGGTTAGATGGGATACCAAAATGGTTAATAATTCATTTCTTGGGGAAGAGATTGATTCTCACCCATATGACCATATGGTCTGTAATGTTTTGCATGTGATTTTCATAAGTCTCCTCTGCAATGGGTTCCACTAACGGCATTCATGTGTGACAAAAATATCTCCAAAACCCTGTACCCATTAAAAATATTCATTTGAAAACTTTTTCCCAGACCTCTTTGTCACCAATCTTTTTTCTTCCAAGTCTCTCATCATTCAGCTACGCTGATGCCTATGATATAGACCCATATATCTTACCACTTCCCAGTCCAAGTAAAGTGGACAACCAAATGTGCGCTTAAAATTTCTCTCTACTCAGGATTTTCTTTCATCACTGTGTTTCCAGAACTTTTCCTGTTTGTGCCTCTTCTGGTTGGTGCCAGTAAAAACACTTCTGGTTGGTGTCAAAATATTTTGAAGAAACATCTGTAAACCAGATCCACATTTTTTTTTTTTTTTTCTCTCCACCTCAGTCATGATGAATTTTCTGTGAGGTCACATGCGTGGAATGAGCAAGAGGAGGCAATGAGACAGGTGTAAGTGATCTAGGATTCTGAGATACTTACACATGACTTCAAGACTGCCCAAGGCTGACCTCTTCTGTAATATTCTCACTGGGCTATGGAATTAATGCTGCACACATCAAATTTTATGGCTTAGTGGACCATATGACACAGGTTTTATGAAGGAAAACATAGCTTCCATAACGACTTAAGGTTTCATAATTAGGCTCTATCTGAGCCCAGCAACATCATAGGAGCTGTTTCCAAAAGCAGAATCTGCCAAAGAGTGCATGACTTTTCCACAAACCCCTGTGGGTCTGCACCGTGTTTCTTCTATTATGACCTATAAGATACTCCATTCACCTCAGATACATAGAGTACCTGAAGATCTTCTAAGCTACAACGCTAAATTAACAGATAAGTTTGCACTGTAGACTGGGTTATGAAGTGCTTTCTTCTTCCTCGAGTCTCAGAAAAAATTGATCACTTTACAGGTTGCTTAACAAATAGGTCGCATTAACACATTCAACTCTGGCCTATATTGACTCTAACAGTCAAAGAGATCAACCATGCAGTGTGAGGTACAGCAACTGTATTTCACCTAGAGAGATGTTCCAACATATTCCAAGTCATTGGGTCCAGAATTATTGGTGACAATGTGGCTAGCCCATTAATTTTCATAATGTTTGTTTCTCACTCTCAGGCATATAAGTGTCTTAATAAGTTATCTCAGGTACTTGTTATTTTCTGTTCATTAGGTCCAATCAGCACATTGCTACCAATGATGTAGACCAGTGTTGTGTTTTGTGTGACATGTTTAAAATCAAGATCTTTGTGAACTAGATGATGTCGGAGAGCAAGAGACCTGACATAGCCCTGAAGCAAGACCATGAAGGTGTACTGTTGTTTCTGACAGGGGAAAGGAAACCGCTCCTGGTGGATCTTGTGAATTGCCAAGGAGGGGGGGAGCGGAACCCAGATAAATAGCAATGTTTCAGGTGCTACAGGCTGTGTTCATTTGTTCCGGTTAATATCCTATATTTGAAGCAGCTGATGTGATTGGAGTTACTATCAAGTTTTTTTACTTGATAGAAGTTTGTGAAAATCCACAGTCATTTTCCAAGATGCATTGCCTTTTACCCAAGCCGAATGGCAAAGTTAGATGGATATATAGTAGGGATCATTCTCCTAGCATCTTCCAAGTCTTTGTAATGACACTGGTTCCTGTGATTCCCTCAGTGGTTATACTTTTGGTTTATAATCGTGGTCGAGAAAGGAACTCCAAAGAGTTTCTCTTGGTTCTTTTTGCTACAATAGCCCTACTAGGTATTTGACTCTTACCTGAGCTAGTAGTTTAGAGCATAGGACTTAAATTTTCTTTCTGTAAACTCTTCAGTGCATTTGAAAACAGACAACAAACTCACATAATCACTACCATATGTGTGGTCATCATCATTACCATAATGGCATGTGCAGCAGCTACTTAGTCTTCCAAAGCCCTTTCTTCAAAAGACTGTTCATTCCAAGCAACCAAAGATGGTAATTTAATCCAACTGGATTAACATGGGAAACCCTGGTGGCATAGTGGTTAAGTGCTATGGCTGCTAACCAAGAGGTCGGCAGTTCAAATCTGCCAGGGGCTCCTTGGAAACTCTATGGGGCAGTTATACTCTGTCCTGTAGGGTCGCTATGAGTCGGAATTGACTCGATGGCAGTGGGTTTGGTTTTGGGTCAATTAACACGATTTACCAGTGTCCCAGTTTCCATTGTCAATTAACTCAGTACTGATTTAAATTGGCTACATAGGTGTTGAGGGTGGTGAAAGATTCTTCCTGCCCTCAAAAAAAAAAAAAAAGGAAGAAAGAAAAAAAGGAGCATGGAAACAACCAAGAGTTAATAACTGAAGGAAGCATCTATTACTTCTAGGGCTGGGAGAACAAAGAGAAAAGATTGAGGGTCAAGAACCTAGTAGCTAGGAGGAAGTCCCCACTGAGCATCAGACTGGTTGCTGCTGGTAATTCTCAGAAGGTATGATAAGGCTTATCTCAATTTTTTTAGGGCTGCCATAACAAAATGCCACAAAGTAAATGGCTGGAAAGATCAGAAGTGTATTGTTTCACTGTTCTAAAAGCCAGACATCCAAATCAGGGTATCAGCTGTGTTGACTCCTTCTGAGGGCTTTGAGAGAGGAACTGGTGGCTCCCGGCTTCTGCCTACTTAGCTTACGGTGGCTCCGTTCCAGCAACCCCTGGCATTCCTTTGCTGTTTGTAGATGAATCTTGACATGCTGTCTTCCCCCTGCATCAATCTGTGCCTGTTCTCCTTTTTTATAATTCATCATTCAGAAAGGATTAGGTCCCACCTCAGTCCAGCATGACCTCATGTTAACTTAAAAGATAACATCTCCAAAAAGGACCTTATATCTAAACAAAGTCACATTCATAGGTCCCAGGGGTTAGGACTTCTATATATCTTTTTGGGGGACACAAGTCAATCCAGCTGGTTTTGAGGATGCCTAAAGAATCTGAAGGCTGAATATAACTGCTGCTACTGAGCCCCCCTGGGATGGCAGGACCAGCTGTCAGTGCTGGAGGGAGAAAAACAGGAAGGAAGTCCCTTCTCTTCTCCACCTTTATTTCGACTTTCCTCAAGTGCCTCCTACTAGCAGAATCTATCAGGAGGCCAGGTAGCAAAATCATCTGGGAAACGTACCTTACAAAGTCTCGACCCCAACATTAGACAGCAGAGTGTAGAAGGAGCTAAGAGGTAATACATAAATAAGTGGCACATACAGACATCTTTTATTTTATCCTTAATAGTGGTCTGGACTGTTTATTACATTAATAGTAGACTTTGTGGAGAGGCAGTGTGTGAAGTGTTAAGGACTTAGGCTCTGAGAAACTCTCCCTCATCTTTTCCCTTGCTAGTTCTTCGACAGTAATTCTTCATTTATTCATTATTTAGCCTCCACGAGCTTCAGTTTCCTCTTTTATGAAGTGGGGAAAATAATACTTATTATCTTACATGCTGGATGTAATGATTAAATGACATGAACTAATGAATTAACATGAAGAGCTTAGTACTGTGCCTCCTACATGGAAAACATTCTCATGTGCAAATTATTAACTGAAAAAATTCCTGCAATTTTCTAAAATTGTAAAAAATACCTGCCTTTTCAGGTTGGCAAAATTTTTTATTTTTTATTAAATAATGTGCAATGCAGTAAGATTTTACCTTATAATTCCCTGCAAAGGAGATGAATATAAAAATTAAGGCTGATGTCATTGCATTAGTATTATAATCTGTTTTTTCAAAATTTTTAGCTTTTTAAAATTCAGTTTTACTTTGCATAATAATATGTAGTACTTTTACACTTTAAATTCATTTTTTCAATCATTTCTAGCACTTGATTGACAATTAGAAACCATTTGTGAAAGAACATTTTCCTGGCTTCAAAGTGTTGCGATCATTTGTGAAACTAGCCCAGAAAAGCCAGTGGTTTAACCCCCTCTCCACACACACAAAGGTGTGGTTGTTGTCATATTGGGTCCTGACTCATGGGATTGAACCATTGTGATCCATGGGGTTTTCATTGGCTGATATTTGGAAGTAGGTTGCCAGGCCTTTCTTCCTAGTCCACCTTAGTCTAGAAGCTCATCTGGGGCCTGTTCAGTACCATAGCAATGCACAAGCTTTCACTGACAGCTGTGGTGGCTATGCCTGAGGAAACCCCTTTATAAGGTGGTTTAAATACACTTTTGATATCTCCTTCAAGGCCTTTGCTTAAGCTAATGCATGATCAAGAGCTGTAATAATTGTATTTGTGAAGAGTTGGTTAGGTATCTGAGCTGGAGAAACCCCACAATTATTCGATTCACAATTGACTCTGCTTAATTCTTATCTTCCCTTAAATTGCAGAGTCGTAACGTTTTCTTCTCTCTCTCGAGAAGTATCAAGAAAGGGCTGCTAGACTGAACCTAGAATTTAGGTTGTGGCGTTGACCAGGGCAGTGGCTAAAGTTGGGCAGACCTAATCAATCTCAATGTGTCAAAAAGCATTCATTAGTCACTTCATGTGCCCTCTGGGACACCCTAATGCATTATTTGGCAAGAAATTAAGAGTTTATTCAGTCTGGTAATCCAAGGAGTTGGGCAACTTAGTATACCCACAGGCAGAAGAGGGTAGTTCTCAGCTGAAACAAATGTGTTTCTCATTTGCTTGAATTATTTCTAAGTCCTCAGGCCCAGGCATGTGCTCAACCTTTAGTGGACAAGACCTCTTTGGTGCTTAAGCAGGTAATTAGCTTGTAGGATTGCCTAATGCCAAACTCCAGGTAAAAGCAAATATTTCATTGCCCTTATCTTATGTTTCCTTTTGTTGTAATTAGTAGTGGCAATATCAAAGATTTTGGTGAACATTAAAAGTAAAATGTTAAGCTCTTTTCACGGGTTTTGAGAAAAAATAACTGAGACTCTTAATTCACTTCCTGGATTACTGTAAAAGTTAATAAAAAGGTATCAAAGCAAATGAAGAAGTGGTGCTATTTATATTTTTTGCACACAAATAATATGTACTTGTTCAGATAAATAAAAGAAAGTAAACAAAAAATAAAATAATATATGGGATAGTTAGGAGCTTTGTAGCCAATTTCTATACTCCATTTTTTTAAACCCCCATTTTACCCCACATTTTATTAGAGTGCTGTTTTGGATTGAATTGTGTCCCTCCCAAAAGATGTTGAAGTACTAACCCCTGGCTTCTGTGAATTTGACCTTGTTTGGAAATAGGTTCTTTGAAGATGTTATCAGTTTACATGAGGTGGTACTGGAGTGGGGTGGGTCCTTATGCATTCAGAGTGATGTCCCTATAAAACAGTAGAAGAAACAGGAGTAAGAGGGAAGATGACCAAGTAAAGACTGGAGAAGAGACAAGTTATATTTCTGCTGTAAGTCGAGGACTGCCTGGAGCTACCAGAAGCTGAGAGAGGCAAGAAAGGATATATTCCTTTAGAGCCTTCTGGAGAACACAGCCCTGCCGTCACCCTGATTTTAGACGTCTAGCCTCCAGAACTATAGGAGAGTAAATGTCTGTGGTTTTAAGCTATCTACTTTGTGGTTCTTTGTTATGGTAGCCCTAGGAAGCTAAGCCAAGTGTTTACATACATATATATAAGTTTTAAAAGTATGTATTAAAAATTTATTCCATATAGAACCCCGTTTCCTAGAGATAAAAACAATCAACATTTTGGTGCATTTATTTTCACATGCAAATGTGCATTCTTCAGCTCACTACACTTCATTAATCTATTTTATTATTTGGAATTTTTTTCTACTTTATTCCCTGCTCTGACCCTCCTTCTGGGATCAGCAGGCTCATCCATGTTTCTTCTCCTCAGGGCGGTGGGAAAGGCTCAGGAGAGCAGGTCCAACTCCCCAGAAGTACTTCAAGTCTCTGCTGCTTTGGTCAGCTCTTACCCATTGGTCAACACAAGTCACATGATCAAGTCCAAATATAAGGGGTGAGGAAGTGCCCTCCTCCACTAAGAGGCAAGCCAGGATGAATCTAACCTCAAAGGAGAGGGGGTAGACTTCCCCCAAGGACATGGAGTGAGGGAAGAACATAAATATTTTTGAACAGTAATTCAACCTACCCCATTGGTCATTTGGGTAGATGGTTTTATGAAGCATTAGTTCCATTCTTTTTATCATTTTTTTTTTTTCCCTGTTGGGTTGTTTGTTTTTTATTCCATGACAATTTTAATTGTAGTCTATAAAAAATACAATTTTACCAACTATGGCAGAAGGAAGAGGAAGACAGGAAAGAATAAAAGGAGGGGGGAAGGGAGACAAAGGAAGGGGGAAGGGAGGGAAAGGACGGGGGTAGGAAGAGAGAGATAGAGGGAGAAAAAAGGAAAGGAAACAAAGAAAGTAACAATGAGCAAGCAAAACCACTGCCAATACTTTTCTTCTGGTGAGTTAACCTTTACTCAGCTACATTGGGGTATTATTAAGATGATGAAATAACATATGTAAAGTGTTACATACAAGTAATAGTGTGTTAGTATTAAACTAAACTACCTTGCCAGGAGATCCATTTCTATAGGGCAGCGTATCCCATTCTGCACTATTTTTCTTGGCTCCATTCCCCCCGCCCCCGGCAAAAAAAAAGATGTGGTAAGAGACAGGAGCATTATCCCTGAAATCCTTTAACAAATGCAAAATTTTCTGATTTATATAAACTTCATTTTCTTCTCTGTTTTGGGACTATAACTACCATTCCTTCAGCCCTACCACCTCCATTATTTTTAAGAGAGCTTTTATACCTCCATCCATCCATGTCGGAGTTTATGATTTGCTCAGATCTTCACTTTCTTTAGTGGATGATTTGCCAAGGTAGAAATGTGGGCTCCTGGCTTCTTTCTTATCTTAGCATCATCCTTTTGTTTTTGTTGTTAGGTGCCATCGAGTTGGTTCCGATTCATAGTGACCCTATGTACAGTAGAACGAAACACTGCCTGGTCCTGTGCCATCCTCACAATCTCTGTTATGCTTGAGCCCATCACTGCGGCCACTGTGTTAATCCATCTTGTTGAAGGTCTTCCTCTTTTTCACTGTTTATGACATATTATTTCTTACCTCATCTGGTAGAATAGCTCAGATATGTTTTGATCAAAAAATACAGCTTGTTTTTGTGAAGAAACACAACCAAAAACTCACAAAGAAATAAAGCTTTCTTTTATTCTAAGAAATTAAAGGGAAAATCAGTCTACTCTTCCTGGAAGATATCAGACTCACTCTTGTGTCAAGTATTTTTGTACTTGCTATTTGTACTTGGTATTTTTTTATTCTACCTGGGCCTTCTGACACTTAATATCTAAATTGCAAGCCAACCATCACTATACTCCTCATCCCTCAAAGCACTTATCGCATACCAATACACGCGTGATTTGCTTATTATTGGGTTTACTGTCAGGTTTTGTCCTTTGGATTACAAGTTTATCTGAGAGTTAAGATATTTGTAAGTTTTGTTCTCTGCTGTATTATATAGGGTTCCTATGAGTTATGAATCTGAACCGACTGGATATCACCTGACAAAACAAACAACACGATATCCCCAAGCAGCTAGAACAGTGCTGGGCTCTATACTGCATTTTCTCAAATGCTGACTCTCGAATGAGGAGTGGGAACAAGGGTGGAAGGATGGTTCATATTTCCTTCCAAACTGCATCCCCCTTCAACTCTATCTATGCCATTTTATGCTGGCTCCCTCATACCTATCTCAGGTATACAGAAAGCATTAGTCATTCCCAGTTTACCCCATATCCTGTAGGGAGGTCTTAGGGGTTATTGAGATTGCCTCCACCTAACCCCTTGCACAAACGTCTATGTTCCAAAAACACCATGGAGCCCTGAGGAAGATGAGTAGACACGTATACATGAGCATCAATCTCTTATTTTAAGGAGTGTAGAAACCAGTGGAGAGGCACTGGAAGTGGACCAGACCCCTGATGTAGTCATAATTTTTCCCAGCTCTCATTAAGCTTGATTAGTGAAAATAGACTATATAGGTAAAAGTGCTGTTGACCACATTTGGATCCTGAAGCTCTAATTCATAATTCCTTGAAATGCTGATATATCTTCATAATATATATTAAAAGCATTGCTAATCAATAGACTTTTAAACTTTATTATTAATTATTATTATCTGCCATTTTTACTTTTTATATTTTTAAAATTTTGTTTCTTGGATGCAGTGTTTTCTCAGGACATTTCCCAGCTGCCCGGTCTCTTCAAACTGTACATTTTCCCACCTTAGACTTTTCCTGTTAAGTCAATTCTTAGACTTTATGTCACAAAATTAGAGATACTCATTAAAACAACATACGTTTTGGTACTTCATTAATTCAAATAATAATATTGCATCCAAAATTTATCATTTCCTGGGGGAAAAATAATCCATCCCCCACTTAACAAATACTTGTAGCAAAAAAATGTAGCCTGATTAATTTTACATTATATGTTTTCACAAATGTATTATGATCTTTTCCCATCTTAGGCATGAGTCACTAGTCCCTATCAAAGGCTATGTTGATTTCTGTATTAAAATCAGTATATCTCCATCCTTACATTTCCTTTTGAATTGCGAATGCCCCACTTACATTTACAGTCTAGAGTATGTGATGGAGTTGAGCAAAATGAGGATTTAGATTTGTGTTACCTTCAGGTGTTCTTAGTTTAAAGCACACATGGTCTTCTAAACTATTTTTTTCCAACCTCAGCTAGTTTCCTGTTTTGACCAAATTGAATATGTGTCCAGTCATCAAATTTGCATGACCTTTTCCTTTGGAAAATGGTTTGAGAAAATATGTACACATATATTTTGGGCAAGTTATTAAATCTGACAGTAAAAAGTATATATATTGTTTCTAAACTCATACTTTAGCCCTCTGCCATCTGTATGCCACTCCAAGACACACCTCTTTGCAAGACTTTCTATTTGCTATGTTTTAAATTACTCTGAAATTATAGTCTACACACCTGATTATCAAATGGGAACGCTACAACAGAGATAAAATATCTTTTCTACTCTCCCAAACCTGATGAACCAAGAGTTGTTATTTTTTTTCCCCTCTACTCTTAAATCTGTCATTTCTCTCAGATTAAACAGCTAAATTGAGCCACCTGTGAAGAAAACAATGTGATTTATTTCCAGTACAGGTAATTCTGGTTCTGATAACCTCTGCCTAAAAGCAGAAGCTTCTTAAGGAACTTTTTTCTGCTAAACAATTTTTCCAGTGGCTTGTTATTTTTAGAACAACTCTCCTCACCTCCGAGTGTCAGGGATCATCAGTGCATTGTTTGGGTCCACTTGGGTGTTGTACATTTTTAGTTGCTGCTAATTTTTTTTTTTAATTTTGATTAAGCGGATGTGATTCTTTTAGGAATCATCTATCACTGTTAAGATAACAGGAGTCCTAGTGGTGCAGTGGCTAAGAGCTTGGTTACCAAACAAAAGGTCAGCAGTTCGAATCCACCAGCTACTCCTTGGAAACCCTATGGGGCAGTTCTACTCTGTCCTATGGGGTCATGATAAGTCAGAAACCACCTGATGGCAACGGGTTTGTTTTTTTGATTATGATAATTGCCTAGTAGATGATTTCTATGCTCCATCCATGGCATACAATAGAGGAAACACTGGTTAATGAATACACTGAAGAACTGAGGAGTTAAAAATGCCAGATCTCCAAAAAGTAGATAAAAGAGTTAAAATTTCTTTTCAAATATCCTATTTGCAGACACTGGCAGGAAACCAGATCCAAATTCAGAGGGCATTTTAAGGAAATTTTATAAAAACAATGAAATTATTTGTAAAAATAATGATTTTAAGAAAATCTATTAAAATCGAGTTATCAAAATCTTTTGAATAAGCATTTTGGGCTTAACAGTAGGGCTGTATTTAAATTATTTGAGATTTCTTCTTGGGTTTGGAGAAATCTGACTGATTGTCATTGGGATGGTTTCTTTCAGATGAATCATACTATGTTACATTGTTATTTTTGAGGTAAATAGAATGATTTAATAGTATATTTTAGGTTAAAATACTGACACTATAGTTTTGTATAATCAGGAATACACTTGTGTGTGCATTTACATATGCTTAGAATTATAATATCCTTATGGTGTTCCAAAAAGTCCTTGGCTGATGCAGACACTTCAGTGCTCAACTCCTAGCTGATAGGTTGGCTATTTGAACGCACCCAGGGGCACCTTGGAAGACAGGACTGGTGATCTACTTCCAAAGGTCAAGGCCTTGAACAGCTTATAAAGCGTTTCTACTCAGTACACATGGCGTCGTCATGAGTCTGAATCAACTTGAAGACAACTAACAACAACAGCAACATTCCAGAAAGAGGGGAATAAAAAAATGTTTGTGATAAAGAACCTACTTCACTGGAGCAAGTTTCATGACAATGCAGTCACGTACACTGGCTAGAATGAACTTTGACCCCTGGTTTCAACCTTGTTCTTCCTTTTCTTTTACTCTATCGATGTGAAATAAAAACTGTATTCCTCAACCTCAGATTCCAGGATGCATAAAAGTGCATAATAAACACTTTTTTACATATGTCTCCTATAACCCAAAAAACGACTTGGTTAGGTGGGCATTCATTATCTGCATTTCACCACACTGTTTTAAGAAAACAACACAAAATGTTTTTAAAAATTTTACGTACACAGAGATTCAGTTCAAAATTGAAAACAACCTAAATGTCCAAAAAAAAAAAAAATATCACTTGGGAACTTATACACCTCTTAAAAGTTATATTTATAGAGAATTTTCATCAGCATAAAGCAATGCTGTTGTTACATTAAAAAAGGAAGGTGCTAAAATCTAGGTAGAGAATTGGCTCCATTGCGCCCAAATATGTGGCGGGGCGGGGGGCGGGGGGGACTGGATCACATGTTACTGTTAATTTTGTTATTCTCTAGATGGTTCCTTGCATTTGTAAGCCTTTTTTGTATATTTTTTCTAAATTTCTCCCACAATTATTCATCACCTTTACGGTTAGATAATATCTGTAAAAAAAAAAAACATTTATTGCTTTTTCCATAAAGAGTCACTCGGGTTCTGAAGATTTTGTACTATTCAGATACCCAGGCACAGTGATGAGGGCTGAGGCAGGACACTCCCTTCTCAAGCTGCATGGTGGTTCTCCCGTGTGCAGTGCTGGTCAGTTATCCTTAGACCCCTGTGACATTTTCAGCCTATTCAGTGATGATTTCTAGCTGGTACTTCATCAGCATATTGATTTTAAAGTTTTATCGACTCCTCTAAGACACTGCTAGGCAAGCTGTAAGCTCTTTCTGTAAGCTGTCAGTCCCTGTGCTCCTCACTCTGTGGCTTTGATCGAGCTATTGAAAATTTCTTGTGTGAGGCCTGGTCCCATTGGTGAGTTGCCTAGCCTCTGAAGAATTCAAATGTCCAGCTATCTGCATTTTTTCAAACTTTGCAAAGCCTCATTACTTTTTTCAAGACATAAATTCTGTAGGCATTACCATATGATCCAGCAATCACTGCCTTAGGTGTTTACCTAAATGAGCTGAAGACGTACGTCCACATAAAACCCTGCACCTGAATGTTCAGCTTTTTTCATAAATGTCAACAATTGGAAGCAACCAGTTTGGAAGATGCTATTCAATAAGTGAATGGATAAACAAACTGTGGCGCATCTATACAATGGAGTATTTTTCAGTGATGAAAGTAATGAGTTATCAAACCACAAGAAAGAGTGGAGGAGTCTTAAATGTATATTGCTAAGTAAAAGAAATGGAGCCCTGGTGGTACAATGGTTAAGTGTTTGGCTGTTAACAGAAAGCTCCACTGTTCCAACCTACAAGCTGCTCTGAGGAGAAAGACATGGTAGTCTGCTTTCAAAAAGATTACAGCCTTGGAAACTATGGGGCAGTTCTACTCTGTCCTATAGGATCACTATGAGTTGGAATCAACTCAATGGCACTCCACAACAACAAGTGAAAGAAGCCAGTCTGACAAAGCTATATACTATGTGATTCCAACTATATGACATTCTGGAAAAGGCAAAACAGTAGAGACAGAAAAAAGATCAGTTGTTGTCAGAGGTTCAGGGAGAGGGATGAGTAGGGGGAAGACAGTGCATTTTTAGGGCAGTGAAACTATTCTGCATGATACTACTGGTAGACACATGGCATTATGCATTTGCCAACACCAGTAGACCATACAACACAAAGAGTGAACTCTAAAATGAACTGTGGAGTTTAGTTGATAATAATGTATCGATATTTGTTCAATCATAACATATCTGCCACAGGAATGCAAGATGTTAACAATAGGAGAAACAGTATACAGGAGGGAAGAGAATATATGGGATCTTTCTGTACTTTCTGCAACATTTTTTGGAAAGCCTAAAACTGCTGTAATAATCTATTTAAAAATTTTAAAAATTCTGCAGGCATTAACTTTTCTGAAATTGAGCCTTGGTCCTCAACCCATCTTCAAAGCCCTCCTCGTCTATTCATTAAGCAGCCATTTTTGGGAAGCTCCAATCATGCCTCAGGCCCTGGGTTCACTACTAAAGTTGCAAAGAAGGTGAAGCCGATCTTCAAAAAGCTCAGAGTCTCATGAGGAAATACGATTTAGCCATGATATTGGTAGAATGGGAAAAGTGCTATAGGAACCCAGAGGCGAGGGTGTTTAATCTTTCTAAAGAAGTTGTACGGATCTCTTGTAAGGATGGGAAGTATGTATAACTAGTCCAGCAGATGGAGTAAGAGTTAGATAAGTTGAGCAGAAGGATGAAGGCATTCCAGTTAGAGGAAACCATGTGCAAAGGACAAGAGGTGAGATTGTGTAGGGCAAGCAGAAAGGAAAGTACCCCAGCTGATAGTCTCAACGTATATAGTGCATTCGAGGGTGCAGACTGCAACACGGTCCAAAGGTAGCTTAGGCTCCAATGCCAAAGGGCTTAGAATGCCTGCTCAGAATCATACTTCGCAAACTAGGGCAAATACAGTGTACGGTGATTCTCAAAGCATCCATTCAAGGGACAATATAAAAGTGACCCCATATTTAAATTAATATGGACACATTACATAACAAAATGCCAACTCTGCTGGAATTTTTAACACAAAACTTGAGAATTTGAAGAAAGAAAAAGTTTTAGCTCATACCAGGGATCCCCCCACTGTGTTCCCCAAACCTCTAGAGGCATCCATTTAATCCTGTCCACTGTGAGGTTTTATTAGTAAACAGCTTTGAGAATCATTATTAAGGAACTTGACTGGGCAAATTGTACATGGGGTCTTCATGAGTCAGGGCTGACTTGATGGCAACTAACAACAACAACATTAAGGGACTTGGAATTTATCACTTTGGAAAGACCCAGAGATGAGGATCTACCTGGTGTGCTTCAGGAACATCAAGGAAATAAAGTGTTTGAGGTATAGAGATAAGAAAGGTAAAAAATCAAGTTGAAGAGGGAGTCAAAAACCAGAAAACGTAGGGTGTTGAAGGCCTATGTTAAGGATTTTATCCTTTTTTTCTAAATATGATGGGAGGTATTTTGAGGGTTGAGGGAGGGGAGAAGCTCTTCAACTTAAGCTGGAAATTGGAGAGCCATCATTGAAATCTTTACTTTCCAATCCCTTATAACCAATTATGGGGTCCATGTGGTGCAAATGGCTAACACACTCTCCTGCTAACTGAACTTTTGGAAATGTGAGTCCATCCAGAGGCACCTCAGAAGAAAGACCTGGTGATTTACTTCTGAAAAATCAGCCATTGACAACCCTGTGTAGCACAGTTGTGTTGTAACACACAGGGGTCGCCATGAGCCAGAGGCAACTCTACGACGACTGGTTTTGTACCCAATTACAAGCCATGATTTGACAACCATCATCACAACTCTCCTCTCTTTCCTGGAGTGGTATAATAACCTAATAGTTATAATGCTTGATTCAATATACACACTGAGGCAAAAAGACATTATGTCTAAAATCTCTTAATGGTTCCTCACTTCTATCAGAATGAAGTTTGAACTCTTAACAGGACCTAAAACTCTCCCCAACTTGGTCCTTGTCTGTCTCTTCTTCAGCTTTTTCTGCCTCCTCTATCTTTCTGGGCTTCAGCCACATTGACCTTATTTCTATTTTTAAAGAAAAAAGATTTCTCTTAACTCAAGGTTCTTTTGCCATCACTTCCTCTTCCTAGATGCTGTTCCAGTGTCTCTTTCAGCTTGAACGCCACTTCCTCAGGAAAAAATCCTGGACCCTCCATACAGACTTAGCTCTCTGTCCAAGAGACTCATAGTACCCATGCTTCTTCATGGAATCCACCAGGTTTTTAGTTACTTAATATCTGTCTTCCTTCCTACACAGTAAGTTTCCTGAGGGCAGGGACCATCTTCACTGTTGCATTCTCAGTGCCTACCACAGCAAGCACTTGATAAATACATAATATTTATTCCTTTACTGGAGCTGTTCTGTGGGAGAAAGATGTGGCAGTCTGCTTCCGTAAAGATTTACAGCCTTGGAAGCAGTTCTACTTTGCCCCGTATGGATGCTATGAGGCAGAAATGACTGGACGACAGAGAGCTTTTTGATTTTATGTATTGATTGAATGAATGAATTGCTTCATGGATACATACTGCTGGGTCCACTAGCCACAATGTGCTGGTGAAGTAGGACTAGTTGTGTACATTCCCCATGAAATTTTCAGTTTATAAAAAGAAGAGGCTCTTACATGCTCCAGAACACCTAGCACTGTGGTAATAGATGTTTGATACAAAGCTTGGTTTTCTTGGTCTCTTGAAAGAGTCACATCATCTAATGAGACTCATCCTGACTAGGTATGAAACTTAGTTACTATTTCAAGTACAAGGCATGAATGAGGGCCAGTGAATTGTCATTTTTACAAATCCCTTGGCATTTGACCCATGTCCTACCCGACTGCTTATTGTCTATCTACATCCTAAATTTGGGTATTCTCCAAAATTTCCTCCTCAGACAATTCTTTTCTCCTCCCCTCAGACTTTAGAATACTTGCTCTAAAAAGATGGCTGGCCGTCAGATTTGTGAGGTGCCTTAGGCTGGATTCCCTAGAGAAGCAAAGCCACTAAAGCAAATAAATGTATATATAGAGAGAGATTTATATCAAGGAAATGGCTCACGAGGCTATAGAGGCTGGAATGTCCCAAGTCTGTGGGTCAGGATAGAGGCTTCTCTTGGTTCATGTAGCCGCAGGATGTAAACCCAAGATCGGCAGGTCAGAGAGCAGGGCTCTTGCTCACAGGCTCCAGAGATTGACGAATCCCAAGATTGGCAGGCAAGACTGCAGGTAAACTGTTAGCTCAAGTCCCAAGAACCAGAGGTCAGATGAATAAGAGCCAGCTGCAGGATCCAGAACAAGCAAAAGCCCACGAACCTGGCCAGAATGTCCACTTATATTTAATGCAGACCATACGCCCAAGGAAGCTCCCTTTCAACTTATTGCCTACTCATAGCAGGATCCTGTCATGGAGGAGAGCACATTATATCAAATCTCATCGTGGAAGTGATCACAACATTGTACAACTGCCAAATCACTGAGAATCATGGCCCAGTCCAGTTGACACATAACGTTATCAGTCACATGGGGTGAGTACTAACCTGCCTATTAAGGCCAGGAATGTTCCCCCTGGATGTCTTGTGTGATGTCAAATTTAACATACCGGTTTCTTGTCCTGGCAACAATACATCAAAAAATGTAGAACAAAACATAATAACAACAATGTGTGAGTCATCTTTGACTTGTCCATTTGCTTCTTTGCCTGTATTCCTTAACTTTATTCACTTCTGCCTCAGTTCCTAGACACCCCCTAAAGAAAAGTCCTTTTGGTATTTCTCTTAAACTCCTGAGATAGTCTTCTCACAGATTTGTCCACTTCCTGTATCTCCTCTGCCCAAACCATCTTAAAAAAACTCCTGCGAGTTTAAGTTTTCTAAAGTGCAGTTCTATTTATAGGAAGACTTTCTTTGGAAATAGGAATGATTGCTAACATTATGGAGTACTTCTTATGCAACACCATTTCTAAGAGGTTTATATGATTTAAATCATCCAACCCTCATGACAACCCCAAGAAGCAGGTACTGTTATTACCCCCAATTAAAATGAGAAAACTGGGGCACATATAATCGAAGGGCTTACCACAGGTCATGCAGCTTCTAAGTGGCAGAGCTAGGACTTAAGCCCAGGTGGTTTGGCTCTAGCATTGTGCTCTAACAAACAAGTGGTTCTGCCTCTGTTCTGTTGGACTGTCTCTAATTCATTCCAAATCCTTCCGTGGTTCCTATTTCCTACCGAGTTAATAGACACCTTAAGAGCTTTTCTAGTAGGGTCTCAGCCTACCCTTTCCACCCCATATCCTCTTCAAGTGAATACTGCACTCTAGAAAAACTAGGCTATGTCGTGAGCCCTAAAAATACTCTATCACAACCAAGGAATGTTTTTCATATTTCTAAAAGTCCCACTGGAGGCATTGGTGGTTTAGTGGTAGAATTCTCCCCTTCTGTGTGGAAGACCCTGGTTCAATTCCTGGCCAATACACCTCATGTACAGCTGCCACCAGTTTATCCATGGAAGCTTGTGTGTTGCTATGATACTGAGCAGGTTTCAGTGGAGCTTCCAGACTAAGACAGATTAGGAAGAAAGGCCTGGCCATCTACTTCTAGAAATCAGTCAGTGAAAATCCTATGAATCCCAACAGTCTGATCTGGAAACAATTATGGGGATGGTGGAGGACTGAGGAGTGTTTAGTCCCATGTGCATGGGGTCACCAAAGACAGCAACAACAGCAAGGGTTCCACTCACCCATATCTGTATCCCAGTTGATTTCTATTTCTCTTTCAAAGCCAAATCAATTACAAAGCTATATTTGAAGCTTTTTGCCAATCCTTCCTACTTGTTCCTTGCTTTCATTAAGTCCCTAAAGGAAGTTATGGTCTTTCTAAATTATTAAAAAAAAAAATTCTCTCCCTTGTAACCTCCCTTTGCTGTATAATAAGATCCTTGAATCTGGGCAATGTTACTTTTGCTTCTGCAACCTGTACAGCGCCCAGCATGATGCTTTACACACAGAATGACACCTTGAATTAAATAAATTGCTTGAATTGCCTCCATGACATAGATGCAGTGTGACCGAGCATGTTCTCCCATTAATGCATGGTCAGAATACCCTCACTTCCCCTTCCCTTTCCCCACAAAACCCAGCTCTTGACCTAGTCTGTATTTTTAATTTGGCCTTTGCAGAATATGTTTGAAAAAGTCTGTATGAATGCCACCAACTTTCTAGAGTCGAGTGGCTTATTAAAGTGGTGAGCAGAAGATTAAGCGTCTTAAAAATGATGGCTGATGTTGAGAATTACACAGAGTGGATGAAATATACCCGTTTCTAATAAACATGAAACTACCCTGAGGGGAAAAGTAAGCCTCCTCCCTCACTGTCTAAATCTTGACCTTATGCAGTAAAGCAATCAATGCTTAAAAGAGAGAATGAAAAGCAAACGGTGGGGACATTTTTAACTTGCACTGTCTAGCTTTATAGATTAAGACTTAAAAGAGTTATGAAGTGATGCAAGTAAAGGAGTTGCTTGGTGAAGGGGATCTGAAATTCTGAAAAATGACTTGTTGCCTAGTGGAAAGGTCCTATAATTCATGAGCACATTTCAGCAGCAAATGCAGTTGGTGATACTTTATAATCCTTGCACATTCCAGAGCCCCGGCTCTCTGAAGGTTAGACCTAAGGGATACACTTCAGAAAAGTTACATAAACAACTGTGAACCTTAGGCAGGGAAAATGTACACTTTGAACATGTTGAAACTCTCCATATTAAGTCAGTTTAGCACTTTGATTAAAGAGTTTAATCAATCACCATCCTAAGCTGTTTATTAATCACTTTATCAAGCAGTTGATGCATTGCCGGTTTTAATAGAATCCATTTATTTTGATTTCTACCTACTTCATCTTTCCAAAGGGCTTTTTGAATCAGCTGTGATAAAAAGGAGAGGGAGAGGGAGAAGCAGAGAAACAGAGAGTGGGAGAAAATGGTTGCATCTAAAACCCGGCCAGAAATCTCTAACTGCACCTCAACGTACTTTATTATCAACGCCCAACTAAGACTTAGCCAATTTATTATGGGGGAAAAAAATGCTCTGGGGAGTGAACGTTTGGGTGAACCACACGGTTTAGCTCAGATAAACACAGGCCATTCGTTTGCTTTCACACCTGACACTCGCATGATATATGATCCTAATAAGATTAATCTCCCTCCCCCCCAGCCCTGCTTTGTTCCAACCTATTTGTGAGCTTCCACTTTTCTTCATGGACATTTTCCCCACCTTGTGTTACAATTTGTGGTTAGAGTTAAAGGCCCTTGTTTCCTTCCTACAAGGAAAACAAGATTTGTGGGAATCAAACATTTGTTATGTGGCTTAAATTTTACTCGGAGGCTTTTAAATGTTCTTTATGCCTTATGCATAAAGGGAAGTGAGTCTTGGAAGACAGCCACTCAGCCAAACACATCAGGTCCAAATGCTGGACATGAATACAGCGTGGGTCTGAAAGTGCGCCCAGCACCACTCCCATTCTCAACCAGCTCTTCTTCTCAACCAATGCCAGGAATTTTCGGAGGAGGATGGTTATCTGGCGTTTCTTTTCATTCAATTCTTATTGATTTAGCTTGTAGACATGATAAATATCACACAAATATTTTAGCAGTATCTTTTATCTTTACTCAATTAAAAAATTCTATGAATATCCTCTATTTCATTTTTCCCCTCAAGAGGAAAATAATTGCAATGGAAAATATTATCTTTTACATATTAAAAGACAGGTGTCTTCAAGTCGATTCCCAACCCTATAGGACAGAGTAGTTTCCCCATAGGTCTCCCAAGGCTGTAATCTTTATGGAAGGAGATTGCCACAACTTTCGCCCTTGGAAAGGCTAGTGAATTCCAACCACTGGCCTTTTGGTTAGCAGCCAAGGGCTCAGCCACTGCCACACCAGTGATTCCTTTTTAAATATTAGTATTATGTTATTTTTGTTGTTAGCTGTCATCGGGTAGGCCCCTGATTCATGGAGCAGGCCGCCCTACTCAAACAGAGTAGAACAGCTCCACAGGGTTTTCTTGGCTGTAATCTTGACAGAAGCAGATTGCCCAGCCTTTCTTCTGAGGCACTGCTACATTGGTTCCGAATGCCAAACTTTCAGTTCGAAACCAATCACAAACTGCTTGCACACACAGGCTCCTGCTGGTATCACAGGAAGGGAGAAATAATCTATTCTTTGGTGCACTTTTTAAATACTGGTGCCTGTGTTCGGTATTTCATATATACTGCTCGGTATAATTTTGATAACAGCCCTATGAGGTAGGCAATTACAATCTCTGTGTTACTGAGCTGCTTTGTGCAATCTGGTAACCACTAGGCTCCTGTGACCATTAAGAGCTAGAAATGTGGCTGATTCAAATTGAGACATGATGTTATAGAGGCTGAAGGATGTTGGTTTCATTAAAAACCTCACTAGTAACTCTATGGTAGAGTCATTCTTAGGGGAGACATTTTGACATCATCCTTTACGGTCATCAAAAACTATGAGAGCATTTCATTTTCTTGACACTTATTGAGCAGACACTAGGTTAAGTGGCAAGGATACAAAGATCATAGAATAGTCCCTAATTCCAAAGGAATATATAGTCCTGTTGAGGGGAGATACATTAAAAAAAAAAAAAAAGCCGTGTGGTCCTTACAGTGATGGAGCAATGCACAGGGCATTATGGAACCAGAGAGCAGGGACCCAGACTTTCTGGAGATGGAGGGTAAGAAGGTGGAGTGAGATCAGAGGTTTCTGGTGGAGGATGTGCCTAAGCTAAAGAGTAAGTGAGATATAAGACCAGGTTGTAAGAAGCCCTGGTGGTGCAGTGGTTAAGGGCTCAGCTGCTAAGTGAAAGGTTAGTGGTTTCCAACCCACCAGTGGCTCTATAGGAGAAAAGGCCTGGCAATCTGCTCCTGTAATGAAAAAAGCCTAGGAAAACCTATGGGACAGTTGTACCCTGTCCTATAAGGTCGCTATGAGTGAGAATCAACTTGACAGCACACAACAACAATGATAAGAATAGGTTTTACTTTACCTTATAGACCTGGGGAGAGGGTTGGGGGCTAGGTGGGGATTGGTGGGAGAGGAGAGCCATCCCAGGTGGAGGTGGAGCTGAGGCAGAGACAAGTAGAAAGGAAAGCAGCATGGACAATGAGGGATTTGCAAATGTTATAGCAAACGCATGAAGACTGGGAATGACAGAAACAGTGCTGGACGATTAGGAAGGCCTTCCTCTTATGTAAAGGATTTAGTCTTTCTTCTGTAGCCTGAAAGAAACTATTGCCAGGTTTTTAGAGGAGTGATGAGGTCAGATTTACACTTAAGATCTGTCACTCTGGTGGGTATATGCAGAGGATGAATTCGAGGTGGACGAAGTGGAGGAAGACCCATGTAACCTCTGGCAGCAGTCCAGGTGAGTAACGATAAGGAATGGAAAGGAGACTCCAGACTCCAGGTTTAGCTGGAAGGTAAGATTGACAGAAACCAGTCACTGAATGAATGTGGGGATCCTCAAGAGGATGGCTGGCTTGCGGGACCGTGACTGTGACTGTGATCAGACGAGAGGAAACAGGCTTAGGAGAAAAGATGATGAGTGTAGTTTTTGCTACAATGAATTTGAAATGTCGACGGACAGCCAGATTGTTATTGTTAGTTGCAGTTCAGTTGGCCCCTGACGCACTGTGAGCCCATGCACGATGGACTGAAACACTGCTCTGTCCTGTACTATCCCCACTATTGATTGTAGATCAGACCATTGTGATCCAAAGGGTTTTCATTGGCTGATTTTTGGAAGTACATCACAAGGCCTTTCTTTCTAGTCTGTTTGAGATTGTAAGCTAACCATCAGAGCAACACACAAGGTTCCACTGACAGACAGATGGTGGCGGCACATGAGGTGCATTGGCCTAGAATCAAGCCCAGGTACCCTGCATGGAAGGTGAGAATTATACCACTGAGTTGGTGGTTGGATATTTCATTCTGCAGATCAAGAGTGAATCTTGGCCAGGAGAGTCACACTTTGGAGGTTCATGAGGATATAAAATAGGCAGAGAGTTACCCACGGAGAGGAGGGGGAAGGACTCTGCTCTGGAATGAGGTTGTTTAGTAGACAAAGCAATAGGGAGGTCTGATCAGAGGGCCACTGAGGTGGATCTCTTGGTGTTGGCCGGGAGGAGGTCATTAGGTGTTGGAAGGCAGCTCATAGGGCACTGCAGTCACCAGAGGTAGGCAAGAAAGACGCTCTGTTGAGAAGGGGAGGAAAGAGTTTGGATAGTAGCTGGAAAGGAAATAGGGTCCAAGAAGATTTTTTAAAAAATAAATTTAAGTATGTGTTTGTTTCTTTGTTTAAATAAGGAAGAGGTTTAAAAATATTTAGGACAAAGAGTAGAAGCCAAGAGATAATGACTAGTAGACTTAGCTCCTGTACAAGAGAGAAGAGGTCTGGGTTGAAGGCATAAGTGGGAGTTTGGGCTTTGAGCAGGCCCGGTCCCGGAGCTGACTCAGACTGCACAAAGGGAAGCGGGAGGAGACGTAGCTACAGGTGTATTTGTAGGGAGGGCAGAAGATCATTGACAAATGAGGTATGAATGCCCACTGTGAGGTGAGCTTCCCTGAGGTCTGATGACACTGGGGAAGATTTGTACTAGTTGGCATGAGGATAGGAGTAATAACTGACCAAAAACAAATTCAAGAGTTGGTGGGAAGTGGGAACAGACTAGCTGGGTGGCTGTCCACAGATCCCAGGCACGCAGCTACGGAAGCAGCAAAGGCAGAACATAGCATGGCTCCAAGGCAGTATTTGGCTAGATGGCTTGGGTTGGATGTAGGGGATGCAGGAGAATAAAAGGCGCTGGTAAAAGAGTGATTCAGATGGTCATGTTGAGATCCCAGCTGGGCTGGTAAGGAAGAGCAGCTAAGCAGTGGTAAATGGATGGAAGGGAGTAGAGAGACAGATAAAATCCTTTCCAAGGCTTTTAAAGAACAGGTATTTAGCTTGTAGTTCCCATGGTTAGTTACTTGTATTATAGGTTTCTAAAGGAGAAGCTTTTTTAGGGTTTTAAAGGAGAAGCTAAGGCACAAGGGGCTACTTTCCAAAAAAAGTTGCATTAAGTCGTCACAACCTGGAGTTTAGGGATTATGGTATTTGCATCTTTGTATACCTAGTAAAAATGAATAGTATTAAAGCAATATGAATAAAATAAAACAGAGACCTGTGTCTTAATAGCAGCCTAGTCTGTAAGTTCACACTATTACAAATAGAAATGAGGAGAAATCTGCATAGAAATATTAAAATGCTATGATAATTAACTTTATTATTTAAATGCCATATGAATCAATTATTTCCTGCTAATACCTTAGATTTGGCCTTTGCTACCTCTAGGACTTGGGCAAGGCAGCTGACCTTTGTGAGCCTTTCTGGGACCCTCAGATGGAAGGAGCCAGTTCGTTCACTGTATCTCAGCTCCTATTCCTTTCACACAGCAGGAACGGGGTCTTACCGATCTTTGTACACGAGCAGCTATCACTGGCCCTTGTGCACAGGAGATGCTCAATAAATGGTTATCAAACAGGTGAAGGAATGGAGGAGTATAAAGTGAGAGGATTGACTTGGGTGATCTAGTAGGGCCTTCCTAGCTGAAGGTCTCTCATAGGCTGTCATGGCCATCTCAAACAGCTCTGCGATAGATCACAAAGATCACAGCGGTTCTCTTCAATCTGCCATTCTAACCCATGGATAATAGAAATCCCAGACACATTTAGGGATGGGATGTTATCCCAGAAAAGTTGATTATATTTCTAATTTACTGCTTCTAGCTCTCTTCTCCTCTCCTTCTACCCTGCTTTGTCCAAATTTATCTATTTTTCTCTCACTGTACTCAACCTTTGCCCTTCTTCACTGATGCTCTTCTCAAAGATGCTGTTTTCTTAGGCTACTTAAAAAAAAAAAAACCTGTGGTAGTGTGTGTGTGTGTGTGTGTGTGTGTGTGTGTGCGAGGAGCAGGACGATCACGGACAAAGGTTTGTGCCATTGAAGCGAAAATCTCACCTCACAGTTTTATCAGGAGTCAGTCCTACTTCTCAGACTGGATAAAAGGACATTGGGACCTTACTATGAGGCCCAAGTAGAAATAAATTATTATTTTTTAAAATTACATTTGTACATCCACACAATCATTTGGGCAGTTATGTTGTCTTTTTAGCTCTTATATCAATCTGTATGAAGGTAGGGCTTTCTACTTAGGTTCACCTCTGTGAGGAGCCAATAATTTGTGTATGTATACTTGGAAGGGTATATGAGATATCAGCGTTAGGGTCAGTGAAAGCTTAGAGATCAAGAAAATTCCTTAAATTCAGTTTCCTAATTCTGAAATAGGGAAAAGAATACCTACCTCACAGAGTTTTATCTCAGCTAAAAAATGCATTGAGGAAATAAATCCTGGCCATAATCAAAGCAGGGGGTCTATCAAAAAATAAAATAAAACAAAAAATGAACCTGTTGCCGTCAAGTCGATTCTGACCCATAGCAACCCTGTAGGACCGAGCAGAACTGCCCCATAGGGTTTCCAAAGAGCAGCTGGTGGATTTGAATGCTGACCTTTTGGTTTGTGGCTGAACTCGTAACCACTGTGCCACCAAGGCGCCAGGTGGTCTATAAGTGGGGGAAATTTTGAGAATGGGTGAATGATGCATGGATATCAGAAAGTGCTTACCAAAAATATTAAATAGAAAAGAATTACTCCACGGAGTAGAGAACAATGTAAGGAAAAACAAGAAAATGTAATGATCTGAGTAAGTGTCTGTACGAGGGTAAAGAAAGAATCAAAGATACTGATCTTTATAAGATAGGCTAATTGTTATAATAAGGCAAAATCTTTGCCCTTAAGTCGATTCCAACTTATGGAGACCCCGCTTGTGTCAGAGTAGAACTGCGCCAAAGGATTTGCAATGGCTGATATTTCAGCAGTAGGTAGCAAGGCCTTCTTCTGCAGTGCTGCTGGGTGGGCTTCAACAGCCACCCTTTAGGTTAGCAGGCCAGCACAAATTGTTCATTCTACCTGGGCATCTGTTACAATAAACAACCTATATATCATAGTATCTAAACATAATTAAAGTTTATTTCTCGTTCCTGGTTAAGAAGTAAATTTCAAGATTGTCAGGGGGATGGGAGAGACATTATACTGGGCACTGTCAGCTTTAACCATGCCCTTGCAGGTCATTGTGGAAGGGAAAGAGTAAGGGAGGAAGACCACACAGAATTTGATGAGGGGCTTGCATGTGTTCTACATCCTTCCTGCCCTCATTCCATTGGTCAGAACTCAGCAGTCACTTGGCCCCAGCCTGTCTGACGAGGAGGCTGGAGAATGTCAGATGTTCAGAAAGAGGAACCATTTGTGTAAGCATCTAGCCCATATCTGCAATAATTCATCTTCTGGTCCCCAAATTCTACTCTTCCTCTGATACATAGAGCACATTCAGCCCCACTTCCAGAGAGACACCCTAAAGCCTCATGCAGCCATGCATCCTGTTCAAAGGTCAGGATAGTCACATGATGCACAGTCCTCTACACCAGGTCCAAAAATAGCTTCTCATGGTCTAGTGAATTTATGAATTAAAAAAAAAAAAATGCTATCTGCCCTTCTCTCCGCCATATGTTCACCAAAAAAAGGGGTAAAGAAAGCATATCATCGGTCCCTCCCAGTTGCTGTTGAGTCATTTCCCACTCATGGGGACCCCATGTGTGTCAGAAGAGAACTGTGCTCCATAGAGTTTTCAGTAGCTGATTTTTCAGAAGCAGATTGGTAGGCTTTCTTCCAAGGTGCCTCAGGGTGGGCTTAAACTTGGTTAGCAGGCAAGCATGTTAACCGTTTACACACAGAGAGCTTCTCAGTTGTCCCTCCATTAAACAGAAACCATCCCATTGATTGCAACTCAAAGCAACCCTATGCACAGAGGAGAACTGCCTGGTAGGGTTTCCAAGGAGTGGCCTGTGGGTTTGAACTACTGGCCTTTTGGTTATCAGCTGATCTCTTAACCACTGTGCCACCAGGACTCCTCACTGCTCCTTTGTTGTTGTTGTTAGGTGCCAACAAGTCAGTTCTGACTCATAGTGACCCGAGGTACAACAGAAAGAAATGCTGGGAAATGCTGGCCGGTCCTGCACCATCCTCACAATTGTTGTTGTGCTTAAGCTCATTCTTGCAGCCACTGTGTGGTCCCTAGCATCCCTGAAATTCCACTGGGCAGACATTGCAAGAACCCTTAACCTGGAGTCAGAGGGGTTCCAAGTTTAGGACAGCTGTCTAGGATGAGCTTCCTTTTCCAGTGTTCAGGCCCCGGCTTCTACCTCTATGGGCATTTTCTGTTGTCTTTTGTTGTTCTAGACCACATCCAAAATGAGTATTGAGGAGGTCGGCCTCCTTGGAGGCAGCACAGCTTTTGTATCCTACTTTCTACCCAAGGGGTGTTTGAGGGTTTTGCCAATCAACCAGTCTTTTTGGGCCAGACTTGTGGTTTTCATGGCAGCACAATTCTTTTAGAAACTTAGTAGGCTGCTGATGTACTTGTTTCTCATCGGTCTGTGGGTCAGTAACCATACCCAAAGTTCCTTCTAGATCCTGTCTCATTTCTTTGTTTCTTAGCTCTTAAATGTCTCTTAATTTACTGATGGCTGCCATGAATCGACTCGACGGCACTGGGTTTTGGGTTTACCATGAATCAGAAGACTACACCCTTCATCTGATTTATCCTTCTAGACTGAGACATTGTTCCATTAGGACATCTCACTGGGCTTTTGTCCCTGAAAGTCCTTCTTAATCCTATTACCCTTCAGTTTCTCGAAACAATCATTCTGACCCAGCATATCTTGGGACTCTCTATTTCTTTTCAGTTCTACTTGCAAAACAGTCAGTACTTTCCTGAGCTCATTTCTTACATCAAATACCTTGTCAAATTCAGCCAGTAATAACCAAAGCAGAGTATTAACAGTCTGTATTACAACTTCTTCCTTCAGAGCCATAATCTCAGTAAGCACATGGTCTGTGTACCAATTTACAGCAGACATCAGTTTTGTAAATTATTTTGCTACTACGTAACATTGATTTCCTGACATCCAGACAGTTATACTTCTTTCTTCATCAAATTTCTGCCAAGGCAATTAGATATAATTGAAGGTTCTGATTTGGCAGCTTTCTAGTTCAAAGAGCCATATTCAACATTAGGTGGGCTATATAAGAAAAAAAAAACAAAAAACTGAAGGCTCGGTAGATTAATATAGCAAATGAGGCTAGCAGTGCAGGTGAGATCTTCTCCAGGTAGTTATTAAGAAAGACAAATCTCCCTCCATTTTGCAGCTCTTCCATCCTGAACTTCCAGGGCTCACATTGAAGAAGAAAAGCCATCATGGGGGATCTAACAGGTAGGTTGAGATCAGGCCTGGGATTGGTGAACATCACTTCTGCTCACCTTTCATTTGCCAGAACTTAATCACATGGTCTCAACCTAACCCCAGAGAAGCCTGGGAGATGTAGTTTAAGCTATGTACCCAAGAAAGGGTAACAAGCTTTCTAGGTATTCTCTGCCATTCATAATCAAATTTCTTACTTTGCCTAAAGTTGGATTTCACTGCCACCAAAAGTAGTCAAAAAGTAATATATATACATATATATATATTCCTTTTTAAAAATTACCAAATCATTTGGCTTCTTCCCCAAACTGAATTACCTCAATCATTTTTTGGTACCTCCTGGATTCTCCAAACTTTTCCCTGTGACATTGCTCCATTAAAACTAGATGATTAAAAAAAAAAAAAAAAAAAACCCACAAATGGCCCACCTCTCTAAAGGTTTAGTCAAGTACTAATTATTTTTATTTGAAATGCTAGGAATAGCAACAGATGGACTAAAAATTGAGAGATCCTCCCCCATTCCAGTCTGCCTGGGCTACCACTTACTGTGGTGTGAGCTCCAGCCATTTACCTTCTCTGGACCTTATTCTGCTCCTCTGTTAGACAAAGGCATTAAACTCAATCTTTTGCACGGTTCTTCCACTGACATCGAGTCTATTTCAACTCATAGCAACCTTATATGACAGAGTAGAACTGCCCTATAGGGTTTCCAAGGAGCAGCTGGTAGATTCTAACTGCTGACTTTTTGGTTACTAGATAAGCTCTTAACCACTAAGCCACCAGAGCTCATGGTCCTTCCAGTTGTGCACTATTGCATCCTCTCTTTCCAGCTTTCAAGGGGAAAGGTGGTACTTAGGTTGGACATATGTCCAGGAAGGAAAGGGGAAGCACAGTCAGAAATACCATCTTACTTGCATATCCTCAGCAGCCTTAGACTGAGTTTGTCTGCATCAGGAGTAGAAAGAACATTTGCATCCCATTCTCCTTACTGCTCCTTCCCTTCCCTGCATCACTCTTACATTACAGGTGGTGAAGGGTGACCGTCTCTGAGCTCTCTTGTCACCCAAGCCTGGGTCAGGCACAGTCCAATAGTAAATCCTTTTCCAACAGGCTCATCCCTGGTGCAGCACAGTTACAGGGCCTCTGAGCAGCAGTTCCAGAAATATTAATTATGACTGAAAAAGGCTGTTGAGCAGCTCGATTACAGGCTCTCTGGGTGAGGCACCCGTGGCCCAGCTGTGAAAGCCATTTCCAGGAGACTATCAATTCTAAGGAAATGGCCATCCAGCTGAATTGTGGTGGATCAAAAAAATGTTAATTAAGCAGGGGACAGCACTGTAAAGCAGCAGCTTGTGCCCTCCCTAGGAACTAGTAGCAGAATGTTCCAAGAGCTTAAAACATGCTTCTGTTGCAATGGCTTTTATTTCCATTTCATATTCTGAATTCAGGGTAAATAAAATATTTATCCTTTTTTAATCCCTTCCTTCCTTCCTTCTTTCATTCCTCTCTTTCTCCCTCCTTCCTTTCTTTCTTCCCCCTTTCTCCTTCCTTCCTTCCTTTCTTTCAGTTTGTTTCATACCATCTGTGAATGACAGCATTCTGACAGCAGTGTGGGAGCATCTGAAATTCTTTGGTATTTTCTGGGAAGGTTTGGAACTACAACAAGGCTTCTGTCAAAATCTATCAGAGGCAGTGTTCTACAGACCTGGCTTCAACCTCATTTCCCCAGATTGGGCACTCCTGGAGTTAGCGCCATCTTGAATACGCATCCACTCACACTGGTTCAAGTAAAGAAAAGTTGATTGAATATTTTACCTAAAAATCTCTGGAACACCTGAGAGATGGAATATAATTCCATAGGGGGCTCATGGGGACTGGAGTGTGGAGCCCTGGGCCCCTCCCTCCTCTCTTACAGGGCTGCATCTCTTGGTCTTGTATTCCCTGTTGTCTGCTCCACTCTATTGCCTTCCTTTCTAGACTGAATTATCTGTTCTTCATTACAGTGGTGTGCATGGAACAGTGGCTGACAACACCTACCCTCCCAACTCAAGCACCTAGTATGTCCAGCCTGGGCTAGAGGTTATGAGCACAGACTCTGGAGGCATCCTGCCTGAGCTCCAATCTTGCTTCTGCCACTTAACAACTGTGTTACTTTGGGAAAAGTGGCTTAACTTTTCTAAGTCTTAGTTTTCTTACTTGTAAATTAGGGAAAATAATAGTACATACTTCCTAAGATTAAAATAAAATGCCTCTTTAAAGTACCTGGTAAGTAGAAAGTGCTCTATGAAAGCTGGTTATTAGTGTGACAAGTGCCCACTTTTATCCACTGAAAGTAGGCTCTGTTTCTCTTAATTTTAGCTTTTTACTGAGAAAATCTGATTGGCCCAACCTAGCCAAGGGATTTGCTCCTCTTAAGATAGCTGGGCACAGAAGTCCTGTGGAGAAACGGCACAGTATGGAGAAGGGTATGTGATATAAGCAATGATTGGCATGTTGACATCAGTACTATTTTTTTTTCTTTCTATCTGCTTGCCTTCATTATCCCTTGACTAGCTTGCTTGATTTATTTATTCATGTATTCTACACACTCTGATGAAGGGCAGGTATATGAAGGAGCCCAAAGAAGAGAAGGAACCAGGACTTTATTCAGCTGTTAGCCACCAGTACAACTGTACTGCTTGTTAAAATATTGAATTATATTTTGTTTGTTAGTATGATACACCTACACCCTGAGCACCACAGATGTTCTTGCTTGTCCCTACCACTTTGCTACTCCCACCAAAACCCACAGGCATCCTTATCATCCAAAAACTAAAGGAATCATGCCTGACACAGGACAGGTCCTCATAGACACTTGTCCAAAGCATGACCAGCAACTTATGTTCTAGCTACATTCTCTGATGAATAGCTTTTGTTATTCTTTTTTCCAATCCTTATCCATCCAATGGGTCCTCATGGCCTTCTCTCAGCTCATGGTTGCATGCTAGTTGGATAAAAAAGAGAAGAAGAAGGCCATGTAGTGTTTTCAATGACTGGCACTGGAGTGTTATATTGGCATAGGGGCAATGGGCTGTGACATTCTAATGACCAGTTTTAGCCTCTTGATCCACCACTTCTTACGTGTGTAAGTGTTCATTTCCCAAACTCATGGAAACACTGGATATCAGGGGCCGTAAACATTTTTCCATTCCGGTGGTCAACGAATGATATCTTATTGTTTCAAGGTTCATTTTCTGGTTACTAATGAGGTTAATTTTTTTTTTTTAAATATGTATTTATAAGCTAGTTTTTTCCTGCATATTTTCTGTTACTATTCTGTTCTAATTTCTCTATTTAGTTGTGGAAAATTATTAATTAAAGCAGGAGGATATACTGTAGTGTTCAGTTTATAATGTGGATGAAGACGGTCTTTGGAAAATTTGTGAGAAGGAGAAAAAGGGAAACTTCTGAAGGTAAACTAAATTAGGAATCTTTTCTAGTAATTTAGGCAAAAATCTATTTTTGTTAGAGAATTGACATTACCTTTGACTTATTGAATACAGGTATAGGATCAGAGTAGTGCAAACAAATGGAAGTCAATTTGTCTCATAAGAAGACCAGAGTTTGATGGCTGCACTGGTATGGCTTCAGTAGCTCAGTGATATCAAGTTCAGAAAGACTGCAATTATATTGAGCTTCTTCTCACACTTAAGGAGCCCTGTTGGTACAGTGGTGAAAGCTCTCTGCTGCTAACCAAAAGGTTGGCGGTTCAAACCCACCAGCTGCTGTATGGCAGAAAGATGTGGCAGTCTGCTTCAGTAAAGATTTACAGCCTTGGAAACACTATGGAGCAGTTCTACTCTGTCCTATAGTGTCGCTATGAATCTGAATTGACTCATCAGCAGTGAGTTTTCTCACGCTTGTTGCCTCGTGAATACAAGTTTGTTGTAGCACCTCTGGTCATCACATCTTCATTCCAGCAAGAGAAAAAAGAAAGAGGAGCCTATAACTGTAATGCAAGTGCTTTCCTAGGAATTCAAGGTTAATGTCATTGTTAGGGAGAGTGAATGTTGGGTCACTATATGATACATAGGAAAGGAAAAGGGAAACCTCCAAGACAAATGAGATTTCTAGCATTGGAGACTGCATGCATGGTGACCATTAAGAAAATGCAAGAGGAGAAATTGGTTGAGAGTTTATGTGACACTTTTAGATTGACGTATTTTGAGCTCTTCACACAGATGTAAGGCAACTGGAAATATGGATCTGAGGTTGGGGAAGAAATAGAGATTGAAGGAAGAGATTCAGTTCAGGAGTCATCAGATTAGAGAATAGAGTCATAGTCATGGGTAGAATATAGGTGGGTAGAAAGAGCAGAGGATTAAAGACAAAATGGCAAGAAAATTCTAGAAACTGTTTTGTTCCCTTAAGTTTCGTAAATCAATTCTCAAATTTGATATAAGAATTGAAACCACACAATTACCTTTGTCAGTGCTGCATCGCTTCCTAAAGCAACAAAAAACCAAACCCAGTGCCATTGAGTTGATTCTGACTCACAGTGACCCTATAGGACAGAGTGGAACTGTCCCACAGAGTTTCCAAGGAGCGCCCGGCAAATTTGAACTGCTGACCCTTTGGTTAGCAGCCGTAGCACTTAGCCACTATGACACAAGGGTTTCCCATTGCTTCTTAAAAAATAGAGCTTATTAATTCCTAAATAATAGACTCAGGCAGTGTTGTACTGGGGAGGAAACTTTCAGAGCTTCTAAAGCAGCTCTTAGATCAATAGAAGACTTCGCTCTCTAGAACTATTTTTTTCCTCTCTAGCTCTTCCCTGGTAACTATTCCGATTATGCATTTAAAAAAAAAAAAAAGGGTAGGAAAAAAAAATTCCCTGATACATTTAGCTGCCTTGAGGGATAAGAATATGCAGCAGTAAGTGTGATATGTAAAGCATCTGCTCTGTGTGGCCTTGAAGGTATATGCGGTTGCCCTCTCCTGAGCCTTTGTACTGAGCTTCAAAGCCACAGTGCTGGAGCTCAAAGGCCTGTGGGAGTGGTGCCATCTTCCTCCTTTTTACTGAAACTCGAAAGTGAATACACTTTGATAGTTGAGTTGGTGTTTAAAATTGTTGGTTCTGGTAATGCACCCTTCTGAAAGGATTTTTCATTTTATAATCACATATTTAGAATTTAAATGGAAACCTCTATTTACCTGAATATTAAAATGGGAAATTTTCTCTTGCCGAATCCTGAATGCTGCTGAGGAAATGTTGAAATTGTCAGCTGATGAGCCTATAATAAAACAAATAGCTGAGAGTTATTGAGTGTCTGTTATTATGCGAAATACTTTATATGAATTACCTCCTGCAACCCACACAGGTGTTTTGTGCAGCAGATACTATTATGCCCACTTTGTATGTGAGGCTTAGGTAAGTTAAGGACTGTACTGTGTGTGGAGTCCCTGGGGTAGTGCAAATGGTTAATATGGTTAGCAGCTAACTGAATGATTAGAGTCTACCCAGAGATGTCTTGGAAGAAAACCCTGGCAACCAGCTTCTGAAAAATCAGCCACTAAACACTTAAAAGATTAGCTCGGAACCTTAGGGGACAGTGAGTTTATGTTATGGGGAGAGAACAACTAGAAAAGGAGGGTGAAAATAATTGCACAATATTGTAATCAAGGTCCCTGAATTGTATATGTAGAAACAGTTGAATTAGTGTACGTTTTGCTATATATATTCTCAACAACAACAACAAAATAAAATACAAAGATGCCAAAATCCCAGGAAATATGGGTGGGGCACCACCCATGTCAGCCACGGTAAATTAGTGTTTTTGTTGTTGTTACAGTTATTCTACTTTCGTGAAAACACACAAATAAACCCTCTGAATTAATAGAAAAAAAAAAGAATGCAACCAATGTCACTGAACAATATGTGTCAAAATTGTTGAATGGAAACCTGTTTTACTATGTAGACTTTCACAAAATACAGTAAAATATTATTTTAAAAAAAGAACCCTATGGAGTACAGTTCTACTCTGACATACATAGGGTCGCCATGAGTCAGAAGCAACTTGATAGCAACTTTTTTTTTTTTGGTACTAAATAATAATCTATTTTGATTTGATAGGTAAGTGCTGATGAGACACAAAGACAGAGAATTTCCAAGGATAACAACAAAAGAGAAAAGCTGTCATCAATGGGATGAAGAAATGATAACTTGATGCAGAGATTGAGACCAATGAGCAATGTCTAAGCTTCATTTCTGCAGCTAATAAGGGCCATGGTTGTGTCTGCTCTTCTGTGAAGAAGCATTAATCAAGAGAAGTTTTGGGGTTGAGAGGTGAAAGTAGAAAAAGTCATAAATTCAGAAAAAAATTTACATAATTTCCAACAACTCCAGTTTTGTCACATAGCTCCAGTGGGAACAAGTAATAATGATTTAAAACTAGCATGCCTCTCGATTCAAAAACTGTTGTATAAAGCTTGTGGAACTTCCTTGGCAAATCTACAGTAATTATATTTTAAGGAGTATTTGTAAACTCTAGTAATTACCTAAACAAAGACAAGCAAAAGACACATGAGCTATATTATGACAGAAAAGCAGGTGTGCCATTGAAATAAGGTAACTATTTGGAAGGTGTCTTAACATCTTTAGAGGAATTCTCTGAACAGAGGCTCTGCCTCAACTCAGGGCAATATTTTTGCTCTAGTGTTTTTGTACAATTTTCCTAAACAAATTGAATGTCTAGAATGGATTTAGAGTTTTTGTTTCCTCTAGGGTGAGGTGGAGGGGGTGAGGGTCTGGGAGTGGAGGATGCCACACACAAAATAAAGAAGAAAAGGAAAAAAGCTTTTTTTTTTTTACTCTTCTATGCTTAAATTTTTTTTTTTTTTTTTTTATGCTTACCTAAAAAATGGCTGAATCGTGAAACAGCTGGGAAAAACTAGCTAGGTTTTACATCTCTATATATTCTGGAGACTTGAGCCTGTATTTTTGAGTCTACAAAAACTCCACAGAATGAAGGGACCTAAGTTGCACTGGGGTCTAATGTTTCATGTTCAACCTTTCATTCATCCAACATTCGTTGAGACCTGTGCAAGTTGCTGGAGAAAGAATGGTGGAGAGGAGAAAAGTATGAGGACACCGATGCACATAAACGGGGTTAAAGTAGGAGGCTCTGGCTGGTGCAAGTGGTTTAGTGCTTGGCTACTAAACAAAACCCACCCGGGGGTGCCTTGAAAGGAAAGCCTGGTGATCTGCTTCCAAAAGGTCACAGCCATGGAAACCCTATGGAGCGTAATTCTACTCTGATGATCCTGGGGTCGCCAAGAGTCAGCGTCTACTCCATGGCAACCTTTTCTTTTTTTAAAAAGTGGGACCAAAGAGGACATGATGACACGCAGGTATTTAGAGAATCTTAGTAACTGTTGGAGAAAGGTGGCCTATTTTCACAAGTCTTCATTTCTTGGAAGCATGCAGACTTCTGGAGACTACCCTACAGTCCTATTCTAAAACACCCTGGATTAAATTCTTTTCCATTTTTCTTTCCTGTAAGCTTCCTTTCTTGTTCAGAGCTCTCTGACTACACATTTTCATTGCGGACTAATCATATTTTAGATCATGTCAGCAAACTTCCTTAAATCTTGTTTCAAATGAGGGTGTCCAGACTAATGGGGTGAGCTTGTGAAAGTGGACTGAAGCCAATGCTTTCAGGGCTTTTGTTCTTTTCACTGATCTTTAGTAATCAGCCACAAGTCACAAAGCCATATTAGTCACAAATTCCCTACTTTGGGTTTGTACTTTACCTCTATAGACAGATCTTTTTTATTCTTGGGGAAGACAATGTAGTGGAGGTCTTCTCACGGGCGTGTGTCAGGAGGGGATTGAATTCAGAAACGCTCACTAGGCAGCCATATTTCTTCATCATTAACTATAGCCATCAAACACATACTAAGTGCCAAGCACCATGCTGAGCACTGAGGATATATTATTGACCATAATGGACTTCATTTTTCCCTCATAAGTTTTTTTAAGTTAGAATATACCTTTAATCATTCCTTCATGGGTTTGAGTTTGCTTGAGCAACTGTTTCCTTGTCCTTGTAGCAAATCACTCATAATAGGTGTAACGCTCCCCAAGACATTATGGTCCATCCTTTAGATTGTAAGAAGGAAAAATGTGCACTATCAACAGTGTGTTGACAACTAGGCCCCATTAAGAAAGTTTCTATAAGATCTCAAGATCTATCATCCACCAGGCCTAGATTAGAACCTCCATGCCCTAAGTTTGGAGTCCCTGGGTCATGCAACAGTTAATGTGCTGGACTGCTAACCAAAAGGTTGACAGAGCCTACCTAGAGTTGCCTTAGAAGAAGGGTCTGGCAATCTACTTCTGAAAAAGCAGCTGCTTAAAACCCTGTGGAGCACAATTCTACTCTGACACACATCATGGGGTCACCATGAGTGGGAGTCAACTTGACAGCAACTTATTGCCCTAACTTCTGGGCAGAGCAAAAAAAGAAGAAGAAAATGGAAATGTCAAACTCATCCTCATGACTTGTGGGTCACCCTGGAGTTGAAGTGTTCAGGGCCTGGGGCTTTCCTACCTGGAACCAGGTGTTTCTCCATGCCATCAACCTTCCTGCTCTTCCTGTGTCCTATCCAGTCTTGCTCTGACCTAAGGTAAGTCATCTTTGGGCTTCATTTACCTTCTCTGTAAAATAAGAGATTTTGATTGGGTGATTTAACTTTTGGAGTTATGGAATTCTTTAGGAATCTCATAGAAGTTATGGACCCTCTACCTAGGAAAATAACAAGGTACCGGAATACACACAACTTTGCATACACTTCCAGGGAATTCATGGGTTTCCTGAGCCCACTCATAAGCCACCAGTGATTAGCACAGTCAACACTTTTGCATCAGAAGGTTTTTTTTTTTTTCATATTTTCCAGATTACATCTTCCTTCTCAAAGAACAACAACAACAAAAAAATGTGTTCTCTAGGTAATAGTAAAAACGATTTAGGATAATTAGAAATAATTTCCAACAGAAGAGGCTCACCATATTTTGATCGATGACAAAGAGCTTAAAAGTAAATCTTAATGATAATAATATTGGTAGAAAAGACATTGGGCTGAACACATTCATACATTTTTATTAAGAAGTCATGTTACTGTACAGTCACACAAGGAGAACAATTGCATGAGGGCTGTAAAGAGTATTGAAGAAACGTTTGCTTGGGATGGAGAAGGAGTGATTGTGCCCCAGAAAAAGGGGGCAAGAGGTTGAACAAGGCCAATGCTATGCCCGAGTGATACTAAAACACGATCTCTCAAAGTGTGTTTAATCAAATACTAGATAGTACAGACAGTAAGGGGAAAAAACATGTTCCATGGTAAATAAGTTTGGGAAGTATTGCAAATGTATTATATACTTGTAGAATGCATTTCAGATTAGTACACTGAAGGCTCTGAAAAGTCCTGTGGGGGGGGGAGGGGAGAAAAACTGTTAGTGTTGTTTAACTTCTATTTTCCAAATTTATTTGACAAGAGAACACATTTTTATCCCACGTATCAGCTATTAATATGAGTCTCGCTGAATACACTTTCAGAAAAATAATTTTTGAGATGTCCTAGGGGAAAAAGGCTACGAATCAATTTCTCAGGCAAAAGTGATGATCAGCTGAGACAGCATCTACTCGGGAAACACAGGAGAGGCGCATAGTTTGCATGGGAAAATTGACAACGTTTTCCTGCTATAACAGAGGGACTTGAGAAAGTGATGAAATGATATAAAGAGTCATAGTCCACTGGGGTGGACTATAAACAAAAGGCCTGATTGGACTTAGATATAGGGTGTATTGTCTACAAAATAAGAGTATTTTTGTAATTATAAAATGTTTCCACTACTGATGACCTTGGATTGTAAAGCTGTCACTCCATCTGTTAAGAAGTTTCTGTGCTGAAATCTGAAGAAGAGGCACAGAGTCTTACCTGCTCTGAACCAGGGACACTGATGAGACCACTTGAGAAGTCTGGCACATCACCAGGGGTGATCTGATCCAGTAGCAGGGGAAAAACCGAAGACAGTACCACCTTTAGAACTTGGCCTTGGACTCCACGTGACAATGGTGCTACACCAGGCTACAGGGAGGTTGGGCACTCCAACAAGCCAAGGCATCAGGAGACTTTGTGCTGCCTGAGAGAGTGAGTTGATGACTTTCATGTCCCTGTGTCTGATGGCAAGTAGACAGAGGCTACAGAAAGGTCATTCATGGCTTGATTTAATAGTAACAGTGATAGGCAACATTTATTGAGTTCTTAGTATGTATGAGGCATTGTTCTGTATGTAGATTACCTCATTTATCTTTATTATTTTGGGGGGGCAGGTTCTCTTCTCTCCATTTTATAGATGAAGGGACCAAAGCTTAAGGAGTAGAGCATTTGCCCAAGACCACGCAAAATGTTCGTTGGAGAGCCAGGATTTGAAGCAGGCCATCTGAATCTACCTTTCTAGTGGATTTATGAGTTCTGGGGGGAGTATTTGTGATTTTATCCCAGTCATTTAGTAGATCTTTTATTGCAGTGAGATACCACTCTAACCTCAGTATGTTGTTGTTGTTAGTGGCCGTTGAATTGGCCCTAGACTCATGGCAACCCAACAAAATGCTGCCCAGTCCTGTGCCAACCCTATGAGGGGTTGTGAATTCAACCATTGTGATCCATAGGACTTTTAGTGGTTGATTTTCAGAAGTAGGTTTCCAGGCCTTTCTTCCTAGCCCACATTAGTCTGGAAGCTCTGCTGAAGCCTGTTTAGCATCCTAGCAAAACACGAGTTTCGACTGACAAATGGGTGACTATACACGAGGTGCATTGGCTGGGAATGGAACCTGAGTCTCCTAACTGAAATGTAAAAATTCAACACTGCACTCTTATTGAAGGAGAAGATCACGATAACTCAGTTGCTGTGAGACCAACTCAAGAGTAAAAAAATTGGCCCTGGGGATGGAGCTGAAGACATGTTGATTCCAGAGACCTTGAGTAGCATTTAGAGATGCACTAAATCAGTCAAACAAGGAGGACCCAGGAAATAGCTCAGTAATAGATTGGAGACCATCGAAATACTGATACTGTAAGTGCTTCAGAGAAAATGAAAAAGACTCATTTTCTATTGGGAAAGGATTATTCAAGTGAAATTTATTTGCATTAGTCTCTGTTATGGCATTGTGGTGGTGGTGAGGCTGAAGATAAATGGGATGCTCACAGTCTCTCAGAGCCCTGGTGGTGCAGTGGTTAAGAGCTTGGCTGCTAACCAAAAGGTTAGCAGTTTGAATCTACTATTCACTCCTTGGAAACACTATGGGGCAGTTCTACTCTGTCCTATAGGGTCACTATGAGTCTGAATCAACTTGATAGCAATGGGTTTTGGTTTATAGGAGGAAACTAACAGACTTTTGGTTCAAAGCAGCCATCTTCTGGCCTAGAGTTTGCAATTGGTATGAAAGGTTTTTGTCTACATAACACTAGGCCAAGCTGCACAATAGCAGCAGGAGTAGACCACAGGCGAACTTGACAATTTAGACACGGACATTCAATTCACCCAACATGTTGGGATGATGTCTGGAGATGAAGGGAGTCTGTGCTGACTTCAGATTTTTTCCAAGCCACAATGTAAATCTGTGCATTGCCCAATCCTAGAGTTAGTTTTCACAATTCACCCAGTGGTACAAGGTGGCCCTTGTATTGTAATGCTGCTTTGACATGGTCAATACACTATTCCAGAATGCAATGGGGCAGATGAAAGACGAGCCATTTCCTTTCTTCTGACATGGCTCTCATCTGGTCACTGGAAGGACTGGGCAGCAGCCAACAAGTAATGTCCAGAATTCTGCAATATCTTGAATGATTTTAATAGCCTGGTTTGGGGTGGAGATGATACTGTTTTTAACTAACTTGCCACCTTTTTGCATTCTTGATTATATAGTGTAATAGGAAGAGTCAAAAATTCAGGCTCAAGAGCATTGTATTTGTTAAATTATATTTTACAAATATCCTCAGTGTAAACCAGAATGCTAAAAAAAAAATCAGCCTATCCCAGTGAACTTTGATCTTTAGTTTTTTTTTTTTTTTTTAATAAAAACTATGTATTCAGAAAAGAAATAATTCAAAAATTATAAAATTCCTATCTTGGTTGGCAAAGAGAAGTTTTATACAGTAATACATGTTGTCCGAGAGCTGTTGCTTAAGGCAAAACTGGAACTCTTTGAGAAATATTTAAAAGACAATTGGGTCTGAGTCCCTCCTCTGTCTCTTTTCCCAGATTGATACATGTGGCCTCCTACACTTAAAATGAAAAGTCCTCAGACAATCCCAATCACATTGTCAGTCAGATAGTCATCTCCTGAAAGGGGCTCCTTCACCTTTAAGGATGCATGTACAATAGTGATATGTAAGCAGCTCAAAGACTCAATACCCCTTTTTTCTGCAAAGCAAGGCTGGGTTAGGAAAAAATCAATATGTTGGAAGTAAAGGTCAGACGAGGAAAAGTGAAATGAAACAGAACTAAGGGAACAATATCCTTCATGAAGACTGTTTGAAGTTCCCTTTACCCTTGTGCTAGCTTCAGTGCAAATACATTTTATCCGAGAACAGAAGGCAGTATTCTTGAGGAAAAGTCATATTTTAAATATTTATCTATTCGAGGGCATCCTTATTGCATATTATCTTTGTCCTATTGACTAATACTCAAAAAGAATAGTGTATACTTTAAAGCGCATGTTGCTTGAGAATTTGAGTTGCCAGAGTCTTTTTTTTTCCCCCCTGATTTTGTAAGCCATGTGATTCGAACACATATGCATTTGCCTACCTTTTTGAACAGTTCTCAATTTACTTTTTGAAGTGGGCCAGATGCACTACTATAGTCCTTAAAAGGGTCAGGACCATCTCCTTATTTCCCCACTCTCTATACTTATTGCTTGGGTATAGCTTTAAAGTAGCCCGTGAACCCTTTTCACTCTTGCAACACATTTACCCACAATTAACAATCAAGCCGTCTTCCCTTCATTCAGCCGTCCATTCTCCCCGGCCTCATTTTCCCTGCCTCTCTCTTGATCCGCCATTGTGCCGAGAGCTGTTTGTGCCATCTCAATCTGCCCCCCTCACCAGCCGCACAAAGATTGGGGGGAAGAAAGCGCCCGGTATTCAGATGCTGAATAGCAAATTGCTCTTGAGTGTCCTTGCTTCCCCCCGGCTCTCCCCCTTCCTTGGGAAGGACAAGGGAGGCGCTGAAAGCAACCATACATTTTGTTCAGTGCTCTTGAAAACAAGCGTTTCACACCTGAAGCCTTTCACTACAGCCCAGAAGCACCCCTTCAAACCACTTAATTGCCAATTGCTTCAGAGGTCCTTGTAAAAGTCCATTATGTCAGCCAGCTCCATGGTGGAGACAAAGTATACGAAATGAGAGTCCTCCTTCTTCCAGGGCCAACGTGGCATTAAATATCCCCAGATCACTGGTTTTCTTGTTGTTAACAGACCATGATTGGCTGCAGTTGGAGGTACGCACAGACACCATCTAGCATTCTTTGAAAATGAGAGATGCAAATTCCCTTGTGTTCGGTATCAAAATAAGAGAAAAATAAAGAGATACCAAAGACATTGGAGAAAGGGATCTTCCCACATGCATTTGCTACGCTGGGAGTTGAAGTGGGGAATGGGACAGAAGGAGAAGCCCCCAGAAGAGTGTGCCTATAAAAATGAGATCACCTCTTGTTTCTCCATTAGGTTGAAAAATTAAAGTGTGTGCAAATTCTCAAAGTTAAGAGGCTCTATCCTTGAAGTCCAAAGAAACCCACAATAAGATAGTCCGTAAGAAAAGAATGCTCGCGGCGAATCAGGGCTTTGAACCATTTCCAACCTGTTCAGTCACGGCTGATGAAATGAAACTGGAGCAGACGCAATTTTTTTAAAATTTGGGTGATCTGGAACCATTACTAGGATGGGAGTAATTACAGGTCTAAGCCCTGGAACGGGAGACTAGGAGGAGGCATAGTGAGCCCTTTCAGAAGCTTGGTGTCTGAGACTGGATTATTGCTCACACTGAGGAGAATGACACACATTCAAAGCAGCGTCATTGGCCGCCATCTTTGAGCGGGCCACCGCTTCCGACTCTTCCCAAAATCCAATTAGCAAGAGATTTGGTTGCTAGGAAATGCATACACTGCCTTTGTTTTCTAAGAGGGAGACTAAGTTTCTAGCAGTGCTTCCACCCATGATTTTTCCTGTTGCAGGTATGGTTTTGGTTCAAGCAAATTTTAAAACTTTGGGTCTGTTCTGGTGCCCCTTCCTCTGCCATGATTGAACCAGGAAGAACCACCTTGAATACAATGGAAATGAACATTTATTCACTAGTAGAGAACCAGTTCAAAGTTGCAGCTGCAGGAATTGACTTTAAAATGACTTGGCTTTTTTTTTTAGCTCCCCCCGCCATTCCTCTTCTCCCAGTCTTTACCACACTGAACAACACCACAATCAATTTGATGAAGATCCACACTTGATAAGCACCTGGGTAATGAATGAACTATTCATAGAGAAACATAGCTCTTGTAGGAAATGCTTATCCTCTAGTGCTGCCCAGGTGAGGGACACTCTGTGCTGACAGTAGAGGCTTGGCGTCAATTTGCCAGGGTTTAGTAGTTCAAGGCGTGTTCTTTTTAATAATGCTTCTGAGTTACTCAACTCCCACTGTGCTCTGGTATTTTGAAAACCACAGGCCTGATGATAGAGGAGTTTGAGAAACCTGTAAGTATGTCCTCCAGTTAAAAATGTGTTGTGTGTTTATTTAGATGTACCTGTCTTTCTCTTTATCAATAGCGTTGCCATATTCTCAGACACTTGTGAACTGAGGTTACGTGTAGAAATCCACGTGTTTCTTCCTATAAATTGCAGAGTAGTGTATGAGGGAGGACTTGTGAGCATCGTGATTCTAACCAAACATTATAAGTGGCTTGATTCTAATGAACCATTGTAGGCATCTTGATTCTAATAAAACATATATAAAGCTTGGCTTCTATTTTGAGCTGAAATACTCCACTGTGGTGATGTATAGATTGCTTTCCTTACCATGTGTAAACTTCCTTTGCCACTGAATAAACCTTCCTTGGGAAAGATGATTCTCCCAATGTCTTTATTGGTCCCCACCTCATTGTCGTTATTACCTTCAGACTCCCAACTGCAGTTGCTTGTCAAATCAGTTTGGCCATGCTCAGTCTTGTGACTGCAGAGATTTTGATTACCAGGTTTTCTCTCCTTCCCAAGATGTTGTTTTTTATTGTTAGGTGCCATCAAGTTGGGTCCAACTCATGCTGGCCTTATGTAAAACAGAATGAAATGGTGCCCAACCCTGTACCATCCTCATAACCATTGCTATTTTTGAGCCTTTTGTTGTAGCCACAGTGTCAATCTCATCATGTTGTTGTTGTTTGGTGCCGTTGAGTCGGTTCCGACTCATAGTGACCCTAAGCACAACGGAACGAAACACTGCCCAGTCCTGTGCCATCTTTACAATCATTGTTATGCTTGAGCTCATTGTTGCAGCCACTATGTCAATCCGCCTTGTTGAGGGTCTTCCTCTTTTCCGCTGACCCTGTACTCTGCCAAGCATGATGTCCTTCTCCAGGGACTGATCCCTCCTGATAACATGTCCAATGTATGTAAGATGCAGTCTCGCCATCCTTGCTTCTAAGGAGCATTCTGGCTGCACTTCTTCCAAGACAGATTTGTTCGTTCTTTTGGCAGTCCATGGTATATTCAATATTCTTCGCCAGTACCACAATTCAAAGGCATCAACTCTTCTTTGGTCTTCCTTATTCATTGTCCAGCTTTCACATGCATATGATGCAACTGAAAATACCATGGCTTGGGTCAGGCGCACCTTAGTCTTCAGGGTGACATCCTTGCTCTTCAACATTTTGAAGAGGTCCTTTGCAGCAGGTTTGCCCAATGCAATGCGTCTTTTGATTTCTTGACTGCTGCTTCCATGGCTGTTGATAATGGATCCAAGTAAAATGAAATCCTTGACAACTTCAATCTTTTCTGTTTATCATGATGTTGCTCATTGGTCCAGTTGTGAGGATTTTTGTTTTCTTTATGTTGAGGTGTAATCCATACTGAAAGCTGTGGTCTATGATCTTCATTAGTAAGTGCTTTGAGTCCTCTTCACTTTCAGCAAGCAAGGTTGTGTCATCTGCATAATGCAGGTTTTTAATGAGTCTTCCTCCAATCCTGATGCCCTGTTCTTCATATAGTCCAGCTTCCTGTATTCTTTGTTCTTATCATGATAAACAATTATTCCAGCCATGTTTCGTCAAGTACTCTTACTATGCAGTGTGTCTTAGTTATGTAGTGCTGCTGTAACAGAAATTTGTTCTCTCACAGCTTAGGAGACTAGAAGTCTGAATTCAGGGCACCAGCTCCAGGGGAAGGCCTTCTCTCTCTGTCAGCTCTGGGGGAAGGTTCTTGTCTCCTTTCAACATCTCTGGGCCTGGAGTTCCTTGTAGATCTCCATGTGTCTTGGCATCAATCTACCCCTGTCTTCAGGATACTTTCACTGTAGGGACCTTGGGTCCAAGGGACACGCTCTGCTCCCAGCTCTTCTTTCATGGTTGTATGAGGTCCCTGTGCTGAGAACCTCCTAGAGCCAGGGGAAGATTGGTGCCAAGACACGTGGAGGTCTCCAAGGAATACCTGGCCCAGAGATATTGACAAGAGACAAGAGCCTTTTCCCAGAGCTGACAGAGAGAGGAGGTCTTCCCCTGGAGCTGGTGCCCTGAATTTAGACTTCTAGCCTCCTAAACTGTGAAAGAATAAATTTCTGTTATAGCAACACTAGCTAACTAAGAATTTGGTACAGAGAGTGAGGTCTAGAGAAACAAAATAATAAGGATGAGCTGTCTAAATTGGTTCTAAACCTGGTTAGTCTTAAAGTTGTTGATGACTATGCTTCCAGTAGTAAAGAGGGCGCTGACAATCCATGGCATGAGGTGGCAATAGAAATATGCAAAATATCACCACCAATAGATCAAGTTTTGGTGAGAGGCAAAACTCTGGGTGATCACTTGTGATACTTTTCTACAATTTTGTCTGAATGAGAAGTATAAGGAAGCTGGTTGGTTGGTTGGTCCTATTTTTCTCTAGACAAAGCTGTGAAAAAAAGAGTTGTACACAGGGCTTCAGAGTCACAGCTCAAGTGACACATAAATGACCTCATCGGTGCCACGGCTGGCCTGAAAGAAAGACGTATCTCTTGTAGTAACAGCTGATATTGCTGAAAACTGAACCCAGAGTATTATCATAAATTACGTTAACTGAATTCTCAACCTCGAATGGTATCTGAAGTTAAAGTGAGGATTTTGATTGGAAGGAAATGGGATACTGAAACTTAGGACAGACATATGGACAGATAATCAGGAAGCTGAGGACACTGAGCCCCTAAATTCTGTTGAATCTTTTCTGGCAACAGAACCATCCCTCTCACCCCTAACAGAAGAGATTACTCTATCTTTGTCTGCTAAACCACCCTGCCCTGTAAAACCATTAGTCCCTCCACCCCTATCTGATGAGATTAATTTATCTGTGTCTGAAGATTCTTTTTCTGAGATATCGACTGGAGGGCTGTCTGAATCATTGTCTGGGGCATTACCTGAGGCAAACCCCTTATAAGACATTGTTGAATGTTCTCAGAATAAATCCCACCACCCATTTTTCTTCTAGACCTATAACTAGACTTAAGTTCCAGTGAACTCTGAAAGGTGAAGTACAACATGTGACACAGGTGGAGATGTGCTATACTCCAAAAGATCTGCTTGACTTTTCCAATAAGTACAAACAGAAACCTGGGGAATACGTGTGGGAGTGGCTTTTGCTCACTTTGGATCCTGCATCTGGCTCGTTACCATCTGACCTCTGGTTGTTGGGACTGAGCCAGTGGCCTGCAATATTGCCTGCTGATCTTGGGATTCATTGGCCTCTGCAGTCTGTGAGCCAGCAGACTGACATCTGACCTGCCAATCTTGGGTTTGTCAGCCCCTGCAGCTACATGAGCCAGGAGAAGCCTCTGCATGACACCTGGCTCATGTACTTGGGACTTGCCAGCTTCTAAAACCACATGAGCTATTTAATTGAGATAAATCTTTTTCTCTCTCTCACTCTCTCTCTCCACATATATATGTATATATACACAAACACACACTTTACTGGTTTTTCTTCTCTAGAGACACAGTCATAAGACACAGTGCTTCTAACTTGGTGTGATTTAGAGCCTAGAGGAATAGAAGATGCCTTGTCAGTTGGGGAACACACTCTTGTTGGTCTGTGCATAGCCAAAAAAATAAAATAATAAAATAAAAACGAGGCTTATTCCATACCTCATATCCCAAGAAATGTTCCTTCACTATTGTATCTTATCAATGGCCATATATATGAAATCAATTCTCCAATAAGCATGTGACCTATGGAAGGTGAAAGTAATTCTTCATCCAAGGTATTTATATGCCTTTCTTCCTTTCTGCTTTTTCTCTTGGCTTTTTTCCTTTGTGTTTACTTGCTTAGGTCATTTCTTTTCTGTTTGTATCATTTTTTAGTTTGCTCTGTGGGAAATATTCAAATGTATTAATGTATTCTATTAACCATTCGGCAGAACTGCTTATGTAGGATATATGATACATTTCCATTAGACATTGTGGTAACTGTTAATGGCAGTGTGATTTTCTTGTGTGCTAAAATAGTAAATGGGAGGAAAGCAACATTGACAAACTCTATTCTCCCCAAAAATGTTTATGGAATAAGGGAGTGTGGATAATGGATACTGGGAAGGAAAGCTAGTGGCTACAGTCTTGTAAAAAAGATTCAGCTTAGCGTAGAACACTGCAGGACAATACCTAACTAGATAACAGGTGTCATCAAGCTATGGCCAACAGGCCAAACCTTGCCACCTGTTTTTGTAAATAAAATATTATAGGAATATAACCACATCCATAAGTTTATGTGCTGTGACTCCTTTTACACAACGGTTGTGGAGTTGCAAATTGCAACAGAGGCCACATGGCCTGCCAAGCCTAAAGTATTCACTATCTGGCCCTTTTCAGCAAGTTTCCTGAACACTGGAATATAGGGAAAGAATTGCTGAGGCCTCCTACAATATATTTTACATGGAAGAACGTGAAACATTTGCAGAGGAGATTATCAGTTATATTTTTGTTGGGAATCTGGTCTTTACATGCTAGGAGGAGAACACTTTTTTTTATATATAATTTTTTTATTGTGCTTTAAGTGAAAGTTTACAAATCAAGTCAGTTTCTCACACAAAAACCCATATACACCTTGCTACACACTCCCAATTACTCTCCCCCGAAGGAGACAGACTGCTCTCTCCCTCCACTCTCTCTTTTCGTGTCCATTTCGCCAGCTTCTAACCCCCTCCACCCTCTCATCTCCCCTCCAGGCAGGAGATGCCAACATAGTCTCAAGTGTCCACCTGATCCAAGAAACTCACTCCTCACCAGCAACCCTCTCCAACCCATTGTCCAGTCCAATCCATGTCTGAAGAGTTGGCTTTGGGAATGGTTCCTGTCCTGGGCCAACAGAAGGTCTGGGGGCCATGACCACCAGGGTCCTTCTAGTCAGGAGGAGAACACTTTGAAATAAACTATATACCTGTGTGTATTTACCTAATAAAGTTTAATTAAGCTTGAATTAATGTCCGTTTGCATGTCTGTTTTCTCTGGTGGATCACAAGGCCACCATCTAATTTACAACCTGACTATGGCCATACCCATGAAACAGTTGCCACTCAGTGAATTTTTCTCAAATTGGAATTCTTTGGATGAATGTTCTTTGTTGAAGAAAAAAAAAACATTTCATAACCCCCTTAATCTTTAGTTCCAGCTCTTTGAAATCAGCTTGTGAAGCAGTGAGACCAGGCGTCGGTAGTTATTTTTGATGTGTGCCCATTACATCACTCTACTTCTGGACGTTGGGTAGACACTTGGATTTTTTTGTGAACAACTGCATGCTTTTCAAATGCATTTTCTTCTGCCTTTTGTCTTCATTTTATTCCACTTACTCCAACTTTCTGGCATTTTTGAACACAAGTGAACAATTTCTCTTAAGGAATAGGTTTCGTATAATTGCTTTAGCAACAAAAACACTTTTTATTATTCCAGAAACAATCCATTTCCCATGATAGATTCATGCTTCCTCTTAGTCACCATATTCAATATAGCAGCTGCTTTCCCCACTATCCCTTGGCACAACTGTGCCAACCTTCTTTAACACTTACCTGGCAACATTTGTTGACACAGACAGTGGCAGATTAAATCGAAGTCCTGCCAACACATCCTTGGTGCCATATTTGTAATCTCACATTATTTGGTGAAAGTCTAGCCATTTCCAAAGCAGGAAATAAAGGAGTTCTCCTTCTTCTTAGAAGAAAACGAAAACAAAAAACTCTTCATTGGCAGAAAGGAGAAGGCTGAATTAGCTCCCATTTGCAGAATGGAGTTTATACCTCTGGGAAATCTCTGAGAAATTTTAAAAGCAAGGAAATTTAAATCCACTTAAAATTGCTTCAGCTTCTTTTCCAGCCCAAGAAAATTTGCTTAAATATGTCCAGATGATAGTATAATTCCACACACAGTTTTAGTATTGGTTTTGAGCAAACTTTTGGAATTTCAGCTCTCTGAAAGAAATGGTCCTAATATATTTGAGTGCCTGTTTTGAGTCCAGCACTCTATGTGGGTTACCTAATTTCATACTTTATCTCACCTCCGTGTGTTATTTAATTTAATACTCACCTACATGTGTCAATTGGCTTCCTAGGGCTGCTATAACTAAGTAATACAAGTTAGGTGACTGAAAACCACTGAAATATATTCTTTTGCAGTTCTGGAAGCTAGAAGTCTGAATTCAAGGGGTTGGTAGGCTCACACTCTCTCAAGGCTCTCAGAAAAGATCCTTCCTTGCCACTTCCTAGCATTTGGTGGTTTCTAGCGAACCGTCACTCCACACTCGGCCTCCATTGTCACAAGGCCATCTTCCCCTGGTTTGTCTCTGTCTCTTTTTATAAGAATGTCAGTCACATTGGACTAGGCCCCACTTTCTCCAATATGACCTCGTGTTAACCTAACTGATCACATCTTTAAAAACCCTATTCTCAAACATGGTCATATTTCTAGGGACTGGGGATTAGGATTTCTACATATCTTTTAGGGGGAAACAGTTGACTCCATAACAACGTGTTATCTGATTTCATATTCACCTACCTGTGTTATTCAATATATACTCTTCGTGATTACCCTGGTAGGAAGCTATTACAGTGCAAAACTTATAGATGAGGAAATGGAGCCTCACAAAGGCCAACCATGTTTGCAGAGCTAGGAAGAGCCCAATTTTCCTCCCACTTCCTCAAGCTGCTGAAAAAACAATTGACCTTCCCTGACGAGGAGCCCGACAGGTCGTGGGTAAAAGTACACCTTGTGTGAGGGTGCAGCTGTAACAAGCTGATATCCCTACACACTCAATATTTTACCTAAGATGACTAAATGTACTAAGTCTGCATGTCACCAAAATGAATAAGCCCGAGCATCTTCCAAAATGATCATACAATTGATTTTACTGAGACTAAAAGAGAAAAAGCCTTTGGGAAGGGGATGGGTGGCGGGAGTGGATCTAGTATAGAATCAATGGGGAAGGATTGACTATGTTCTCTCTCCACTTTGTTCTTAACATTTAGTATTGGGTTCTGATGTGTGGTCATTGCTTGTGCTTTAAATATTGATACTACACAAGACTCCATTCTCTTGCAATTATCACTATCATTATAATAATAATAACAACAATAACAGTAATGACTAGTAGCTATTAACCATTCACTATGTAATGACAGGAACCCTGGTGGCACCATGGTTAAGATCTCAGCTGCTAACAAAAAGGTTGGCAGTTTGAATCCACTAGCTGCTCCTTGCAAACCCTATGGAGCAGTTCTACTCTGTCCAATAAGGTTGTTATGAGTTGGAATCAGCTCAAACTCAATGTGTTTGGTTTTTTGGTTTTATGTACTGCCAGAGGAGCCCTGGTGATGCAGTGGTTAAAGCACTCAGCTACTAACCAAAAGGTCGGCCATTCGAACCCACCAGCATCTCTACAGGAGAAAGATGTAGCAGTCTGCTTCCATAAGATTTACAGCCTTGGGAACCCTATGGGACAGTTCTACTCTTTTCTATAGGGTCCTGAGTCAGAATTGACTTGATGACAGTAGGCTTTTCTGGGATGTACTGACAGTTCATATGGATTAATTTATTTATCTCTCCCCAATACCCTATGAGTGGATACATTATTATTTATCCTCTTTAGATAAGAAAACTGAGGCTCAGGAATGTTAAGTAACTGCTTATGGTTATGCAGCAAGTAAACGTCGGAGTAAACATTCAAACCCTTCACTGTCTGATACAGAGCTTGTGTTCTTCATCTCTACACTCTTTACTATATTCTATATAGAGTCTCTGAGTGAAGTCTTCATAACCATGGCTTCAGCCTATCCATAAACTAAGCTGATGATGTCCAGATCATGTCATTGCCCAGCAATGGCCTGCTGAAGACAGACACATTTTCTACATCTTTCTAGAAATCCCCACTGATGCCCAAATCTGAACTTGTAAACTTCTCCCCAAACCTGCTTTTTTTTCTTTTATTTTGTCTCTTGATAAATAACAACACCTTGCACCTAATTATCTGAGCCTGAGCAAAGAAATGATCCCAGTCCTCTTCTTTTCATTCCCCCTGACATTCAGAGCAATTGCGGATGGAACTTTTCTTAGATTTTAGTGCTGCTATAACATAAATGGAAACCCTGGTTGCATAGTGGTTAAGTACTATGGCTGCTAACCAAGAGGTCGGCAGTTCGAATCTACCAGGCGCTCCTCGGAAACTCTATGGTGCAGGTCTACTCTGTCCTATAAGGCCGCTATGAGTCGGAATCAACTCGACTGCAATGGGTTGGGTTTATAACACAAATACCACAAGGGAGTGGCTTTGAAGAAGAGAAATTTATTTTCTCACAGTTCTGGAGGCTAGAAGTCCAAATTCAGGGCATCGGCTCTAAGGGAAGTCTCCCTGTTGGCTCTGGGGGAAGAGTCATGTCTTCCTGGTGATCTTCATGTGAAGTGACACCTATCTTTCTTATTTGTGCTTAATTGTCTCTGTGTCTGTGCTCCTCCTTATAACTCAGATGTGATTGGGTTTAGGTCACACCCTGTACTGATATGGCCTCACCAGCACAACAAATGAAACTGTATTTCCAAACAGGATTACATCCACGTATATAGGAGTTAGGATTCCAACACATATTTTGAGGGGGTTCATTTCAACCCATAACAGTACTGTTGAGTCTCCCTCTTTATTTTCTCTCATGTTTGTCCTCTTCTCTGCATCTCATTGCCACACCTTTAGCAGAATTCATCCGTCTATCAGTCACTGCACTTGTCTTCTCTAGGCCGCCCCACTCCAGCCTAATTATCCAGAAATCCATCATTGTCCCTGCAACTGGACTGATTTTTCTAAAGGCAATTCGATCTGCACTCTCTGAAGTTTAAATTTATTCAATGGCTCCCATTAACTGAAGATCTTCCTAACCCAACACACTTCGTGATATGGGTTCTCTTCACTGGACTTCCCTTTCTGTATCTTTCCTGAGATAGATGGCAAGCCCCTTAAAGACAGCAGGCATGTATTCTCAGAACCCAGACTGGTGCCTCACACACAGCTGGTACTCAAAAAATGGTTGTTGAATACATAAGTACGCTTATAGTCACAAGGTTATATCGATATTGCCTATAACTTAATATTTAAGATCTGTAGTGCAAAAAATGAGGTATTTTTAGTGTTATGGGCCACATAGAACATGTTTATAGGTCTATTGTTTCCCAAAAATTGTTTGCAAGTCAGCAACTAAGTTATTAATGCACATATCCATATCATTGGTCATACTCCACTGAGCGACTCTTCTCCAACTTGAATGAGTGATCACTGACAGAACATCAGATTAAATTAATTTCAAGGCACATGCCTAATTTTCAAATGAATTATCTTTTTATTATTTAAATCCAAGCCAAGTGTTTTTTGTTGTGTTTTGTGACTGAAGCAGTTACACATTACCTCTGCCCTGCAGATACAAAGTTAAGGTTGCTGGTTAATTGTCAGTATTTGGCAGTCAGGTTGGAGAATGACTTTGTCAGACTTAGTTCAACTGACTTGAACTTGAACACTGCCTGCTCCTCACACAGAAATTCCCAAAGCTGTTCTTAACAGGCCTCATAAATCTAGTAGTAAAAGGATTTACTGATGAGAAACATCTGCCTTAGGGCCCAATGAAGGTTCCATAGAAAATTCCATACTTTCTGTGCTGCTCCCTTATATGGATTTATCCTGCTAATCTTTATCATGGGAAAGCCCTTGAAATGTTCCCTCCCAGTTTCTTCGTGAGTTTTTCACATACCTTTTCTCCTTCGCAGAACCAATTACATTGTCTTGTTGTTGGAAAGACTGTGGAAGAGAACTGAGTTAACCCCTACCCTATCATTGTCTTTGGACTTGAAGTCTGGGTCTCTATAGAATTAAATACGGAAAATGCCAAATGGAGGACTCGTAGTCATTATCACACTATTTAAAGTCACACAAAATTACATCTAAGGAAATCTGAAGATAGAACGTTTGATGCTTTCACACCTTTTCCGATTTGGGTAGAAGAGTGACATTTGGATAAAAAAACCTCACATCACATACTCTTCCAGCAATATATCTAGTCTGACCCCAGACCGTACACATGGCCATCAAAGAAGATTGACAAGGTCAACAAGCATTGGACAGAAAGATATGCAGACAAGTCCTTAATGATGGTTGGATTTAAAAATCAGATTGAAATTTAGGATGCACATTTCCTAATTGAAATGGAGGATGTAGACAGCATGAGGAACAAAATGAGAAATTATTAATAAAGAAGGACAAATAACTGAGCTAAGGGGCCTGAGCTGTATTTTTGACTCCTAGTGGAACAGCCCCATATTTTCACTACATCTTGCAGAAAGGAATGCTTCTCTCTGGTGATGCATATCCTACACTCCCACTCTCATGGTAGGAAAAATCTAATTTTAATGTGTGCTTAGGCATGTGGTGTTTATGGGAAAAGATGTGTGTGTGTGGGTGTGCACTTAACTACTCGGGAGGCATCTGAAGTATGATTCAAACTTCAGGAGGCTTTCCTACTTTTGAATATCAAGAGACGAAAGCAGTAAAGAGGATGAATCCACTTATAAGCCAAGAAAAGCAACTTGGCATTTTCATATCACAAAAGTAGGGTTCATTTTTGCCATGAATTGTTAAGAAATGCTTGCCATACCCTAAACAGCTGATCTAGTTCCTCTCTTAAATTGGCGGTTGGCTTTTAAAGGCTAAATGGACCACATTTTGATTAAAAGCAAATACAAACCAATTGATACTTATCCAGTCTGACAGTTCTCATGGTCTTCAAAGTCAGGGAGAGTGGTACAGGGCTTAATAAGCTAGACCTTATAGGTATTATACAGAACCAAACACATGTTATGGAAGTTCATTTTTACAATTTAATTTTGATTATCTATAAATACATAAAATGTATGACAATACAAATTTTCATAACAATTTTCTAGTCATTTATTGTTTATGAAATTTTGATTTCTGTTGAACTTCAGAAAAGTTAAGATTTTCATCTGCTAATGAACTAGAGTCCAAAATTGATGTAGGGACAGCATCCTTTGGAGGCCAGTTCCATGATCATCCATGACCTCTGAATGTTGGTCCATTGCTCAGAGATGAGCAGGTTGACAGGATAAAAGGGAGAGGGAAGCATAGAGAGAATCTAGCCCTATACAAAGTCATGGGCCTGATTCCTGGTTTTGCTAGTTGACATGGTGAGTGAGAATTTCCTCCCCCCCTGCTGTTTGTAATAGAAATCCCTGGGGTAGAATATAAGCATGCGGTAGCTCCTTGATGAGATTGCTTCACAAGTTTTGGCACCCACTAGTACTCCTTTCCCAGTCCAGGATTTGGATAATCATCTTGGTTCGTAGTGGGTGGTATCTCACTGCCAAATTGTTCTCTTGAGAGTAAGGCTGACTCAGGTTTCCAGCAAATGGTCTGAAATTTCTGGACTAATTCAATTAGATCTGTAATACTTCTTTGTTTGATCTAGAAACTATTGGTCATATCACTGAAGGGCCTCTTGAAACTTATAGCTTTTACTCTGAAACTAACCTCTTCGTTTTGCAAAGTTTTTCAATGGACTGTAAGTTTCATGAAGGTAGGAGCAAATCTGTTTTACTGACTTGTGTTTTGGCCCCAAGGTCTAGCACAGTATCTGCCATCCAAGGAGTAACTAAAGATCTGTTGAACTGAACCCCAAATATGTGTCCTTGCTTCTGGTGTAATTCATACATGTGAGGCAGTCTGCAATAATAGGAAGAAGAAAAATAGAAGTGATAATCTGGCAGCTTTTGCCCTAGTTCTTTCTTTGCTTATTAACTGTGTTAATTACTTAACTCATCTGTTGTTGTTGTGTGACATTGAGTTGACCCTGACTCATAGCAACCCCATGTGACAGAGTGGGATGTCCCCATAGGGTTTCCTAGGCTATATTCTTTATGGGAGCAAATGGTCAAGTCTTTTTTCCTACAGAGCCACTGCTGCATTCTAATGGTCAACCTTTTGCTTAGCAGATAAGAGCTTAGTTGTTGGGTCACTAGGGCTTCTTATTAACTCATCTAAGCGTCAACTTTTTACCTGTAAAATGGGAGTGCAAGAAGATCCTGGCCTTGACTCACAGAGTTATCATGAGGATAAAGGGAAAAAATGGGTACATGAGTACTTGATAAACATAATGCACTATAGAAAATCAAAGTATAATTAGAATAACATGGTGGAAAAGTATTGAATTTCACTTGTCTTCCTGATTCTCTTCTTTGTCCCATTCTTGGGTTTGATAAGGTGAGGGAGTAACTTCCCCTGACCCCTACACTGTCCTAGCACTCATTTTTCTGACCTGTGTTTAATTTGATTATCTCTAAGGTTTCTTTCAAATTCAAACACGTGTTCTCAAGCCATGATTTCCTGATTTGTATAAATCAAAGATCGTGTACTATGACTTGGGCAATACATTTCAATGTTATTAAATAGTTTGTTACACCTAAAGAATAAAAACTAGATGACATAGAAAGTAAACAAAGGAGGCCCAACTTGTAATAAATTAAATTTCAGGCATTTTTGTTCTATGCTACTGAGGACACTGCTTCCTCTACTTGTTGTGAAAACAGCCCTACTATGGGGCTAAAATTTCACATGGTTCCAATAGTAATGCAGATGAAGGAAGTTGTAGTGGGCATCATAATGAAGATCAACTTGGCTACAGACATCTCTTGGGGAGACTTCTATAGGAAGAAGTTTCTAAAACTGTTCCTAGGTCAAGGTGGGAGACACCTGTTCATCTTTCAAGACCCAGTTCAAGTGACTCATTCTCCAAGAAGTCTCCCCTGACCCTTCTCCCAATAGGCAGGTGGAAGTGACCATTGCCCACCTTGTGTACCCACCTTTGTGTCCTAAGGAGATGTCTCTCATGCCTCATCTAATGATGCAGCCTACCTCTTCGTTTCCAGGCTGCTTCCCTTTACCTGACTGAGCTCCTTTAGGGTAAGCCTGGGTCAGTGTACAGCACATGGTGGTACTTAATAAGGATTTTTCTGCTTAAATGAATGAAGGAAACAAAATGAGGAATCTGAAGTAAGAAGCACAAGTGGAAAAGAAAAATGATTATGCTAATCTGGCTGAAGATAGATGTGAGAAAACATGAAGGCCACTTTGAGAGATGTTAATAGAAATAGCTGTGTAGTTGTATGACCTCATGATTGCAGATGAATGGAAATGGGCAGATGAAAATGGCTAATATGTCTGCACTGATACCAATGAGGCTTCAAATGGCAATTAGAAATCTTGATAGGAGAAGGTTGGTAGGACAAGATGATTTATGTCATTTAAATGCATAGTTCTATCCTAGGGGATGATGACAGGCTAAATGTGACAAGGAGCATTTTGAGTCTAACCAGGGTGACACTGGTGGCTTAAGGAATCGTTTTAGCCTGCTGGTTAAGAACAACAGAGCTGTGGGCTGAAGTAAGTCTGGTTTGAGCCCAAACTCTCTCTAGCCATGTGACATAAGTTATTTAAACTTTCTCAGCCTTAATTTTTTAAATATTAAAATGAGATTGATAATAATAATGTGAAGTTATTATTATTGTCATCAAAGCATCGTGAAGATCAAGTCCATTTAAACCATTTAGCATGATGCCTGGTAGAACTCAACAAATGTTTAACTTGTATGCCTTTGAAACTTTAAAAACTTCATACGAACAGGAAGGAAGTAGTTATAACTTGGGCCCTTGGATACTTCCTTATGGGAAATTTGAGTCATGAAAAGGGCCTGCCTTTCTCTATTAACTCAAAGCATTTATTGAACATTGCAGGGCCCTGGACTTGTTTCTATAGCATATACAAACATATGCATAAAGCACTGTCCCTGGATTTCAGTGTCTGGCAACTAAGTGAAGGAAAATAAAATGTGTCTATAGAAGAGTAAAATGAATAAAACAAAACGGCATATAGGAAACTGAGAAGCAGGGAGAAAAGAAAAAAAGGTGCTGGTAAGAGACAAGAGACCTTGGTTTAAGCCCTGGACTCCTGCTCATTCTCTGATCTTGAGGTGGTCTTACCAGCATTCTGGTCTTCAAGTTCCTCATCTGGAAAGTGAAAAGGTTGTTGTACATAATCTCAAATTTCCTTTAGGATTTGAAGGCTCAGAGCCCAATGTGGCTATTGCTGCCATCCAGACAGATGCTGAGGGAGAGATCATTTCCTCTTCAGGTGGCCAGGAAATGATCTACAGAGAAAGGACATTTGGGTCTGGTCTTGAAGGAAGAGTAAGCTTTCTCTGGGCAGAGAAGGAAGGACAAGTGCTCTTAGAGGAGGGAGGAGCAAAAGTCCAGAGGTGAACAAGGGCAGAATTTACTTGTAATTATCTGTGCAATCAGAATCACAGGACAGATGCAGACAGATGATCCAGTTTCATATTTAACTAAGTTTTACTGAGAATCTCTCTCCTGTATCAAGCTCTGACCTGAGGCTTTTACATATGTTGGCTAATTTAATCCTCCAAAAATACAGTGTCCTAGGTATCATTACTCCTCTTTTACAGATGAGGTGTGGGCAACATGCAGATGACCACAGGGGACACACAGAGTAAAAGGTAAAGTAGATTATCAGGGCCAACCCAGGCATCTGGTGACTGTATCTGGCTTGTTTAAAAAAAAAAAAATTTGCCATTGAGTTGATTCTGACTCACAGTGACCCTATAGGACAGAGTAGAACTGCCCCATAGAGTTTCCAAGATTGTAATCTTTATGGAAGCTGGCTGCCACATTTTTCTCTGGGGGAGCAGCTGCTGGGTTTGAACTGCTGACCTTCAGGTTAGCAGCTGAGTGCTTAACCACTCTCTTTCAAGGCTCCTTATCTGGCCTATAGACAACCAGTTTTCAACCTGTGGCATGAAGAAGCTGAAATTCAGAGACGTTAAGTGGCTTAACCAATGGAGTCTAAACAAAAACCAAACCAAATTCTAGCTCATAGCAACTGTATAGGACAGAATAGAACTACCCCATAGGGTTTCCAAGGAGCACTTGGTGGATTTGAACTGCCTAGCTTTTGGTTAGCAGCCGTAGCTCTTAAACACTACACCACCAGGGTTTCCAAATGGAACCTCACGAAAAACCAGCCCAAATAAGCTGGGATTCAAATGTGACTTTCCTGAATCCAGGCCTGGTACTTTTCCACAATATGATCTTCCTACTAGAAAGATCAGAAGAGAAACCTGGAATGGTAAGTGCACCCAGACTGCAAAGAGTCTTGAAAATCAGCCCAAGTCCTTAGATTTTATTTAGGGATCAACTGATGACTCTGAGCAGGATAGTGAAAAGCTCAGTGTTACCATTGATTTTTAGTCTGGAGATATGGGAACACAAACAGTACAACTTAGAAGTTGGATACTGTGATGGTCAATTATATGTGTTAATTTGGCTGGGCTATGATACCCAGTTGTTGTGTAAAACACTAGTCTTGTTGTCGTTATAAAGTGGTTACATGTGATTAAATCAGTTGGCCTCAAGTAAAGCAGATTACCTTCCATGAAGTGGGAGAGCCTCAATCACTCAGTTGAAGTCTTTAAGAACAAAAAGAAAGTTTCCCTAGGGTGTGATCTGTCTCCAGAGAATAAATAGATATTTTTTCCAGAACAATCTTACTCTTCACACTTCTCATCTTTTGACCTACAGATTTTGGGACAAAAGCCTACAGGAGTCTCCAGCCTATCGCCTTACCTATGGATTTTGGACTTGTAAGACCCCTACAATTGCATGAACAAATTCATAGAAGTAATTCTCTCTCTCTCTCAACATATATATATATATATATATATATACACACACATACATGCATAATATGTATGTAACAACATATGTGTATATACAGATATATACATAATATGTTGTCACTGTGTGTCGTCAAGTAGATTCTGACTCATAGAGACCTCATGTGACAGAGTGGAACTACCCTATAGGGTTTTTAGGTTGTAATCTTTATGCGTGCAGATCACCAGGTTTTTCTGCTGTGGAATTGCCAACCTTCAGGTCTGCAGCCTAGTGCTTAATCATTGCATCACCAGGGACCTATCTCTCTTCCTCTCTCTCTTTCTATATGTGTATACATATACATAGATTTATATCACTAGTTTTATTTTTCTAAAGAACCCTAAGACAAGTACTAATGACAGAAGTGTAAAAGTAGAGTTCAGAATGGAACACACAAAAAAAAGAAATGGAATGTGGAAAAGGACATGACTACACGTTGATAGAGTCAAGAAGAGGATTCAATCAAACACAACAGATGCCTGGAATAGTGAAGTGTCTTTCTTAGGGCTGTGTCTGTCCTAGTAGAAGAAACTGACATATACAGAGAGTCCTTGAAGCCATGTGGGTGGTTCAAGGAAAAAGATGAAAATCCCATGATGGAGTTCATGTTTACATGCATAACCCACCAGATCAGAAATTGGTTTCAGAGGTTTCCTTTCCCACCTCCATAATGGAAACAGACACCCTTTGCTGATTCGTAAGCATATCAACCAGAAAAATGGGGGTGGGACTCCAAATTTTAATATAAAGAGCAAAAATTAATTCAAGCACTGTGAAAATTTTGGTTTGTTAAGCGAGCATAACTTTCTGTGAAGAACTTAGCTAGATTACTTTGAAGGAGAAACTATTTTTTTGGTGATCTCATCAGTTTCTCTGTTTCAATGGTCTGTTTCACAACTGTTTACCTGCCAATACCCTGATTATGCAGTTGCCCTTATAATGGCAGATGGAGACTTTTCCCCCTGCAGTAGAACCTCGAAAATGCTGCTTTGAATTTGAAACTGGCTGATCTGATGGAAAGACAAGTGCCAAATTCTTAAGATATTTCTGCCACTGCTAACTTGAAGCATTTTGAATTTTAGTACTGAAAGGAAAAATAGTAAACTTCAGAAAATTAATTTGTAAAAATAATCTTTTCAAAATACAGGTCACTGGAGACTACGGAGTGGCTGACCATTTTTGTTAATGCCACAGTCTGTCAATTCAAACCCAGGGTTGGACAAATATTGATAAGCCTGAAGTGATCAATATAGCCTTGAGCTCAATTTAAAATATATATCCAGTGTCCATTTTATTAAAAGAGCAAACTTCTTAAAGTATGTTGTTTTCTTACCAACTAGATTCTGAATTATAAATGGCTCGTAGATGATAGAGTTCAAATGCAGCAAAGTAAAACTGAAGGTCAGAAAATACTATAAAATACTAATACATGTAATCTATAGCATCTTTCTAAAGTCACCTTAGCTGGAATCCTGTTCAATGTGCCACAGACAGCTCGTTCCTCAGGATCCCAGAAAGTCCAGAAGACGTGTGTAACAATACTGTAACAGTGTATAGTTACACACTGTGTTAAGTATGCAGAGTGGTTTGTTGAAGTATTAACACAAAATTTTGTTAACCATATTTTTATTGTATAGCTATTCTAAAAATTCAAAATTACTCAAAGCCTTTTTCATATGAACCCTTAATCTGAATGTTGACAGCCTTTTTCCTCTTTTCTTTCTTTTTTTTCCCCCTTCTTTTATTTTTTTTTCAGATAGTGCACTGTGCTGCCTGTTGAAGCCCTTTGACTTCAAAAAATGGTGGTCTAAAACAAATTCTGCCATCCAGAAGGACTGTGGCCAAGGCGGGAGCTATTGATATTAGTGTGTAATGTTATTGCTTTCTTCATTTCATAACTGCAAAGCAGTGTGCTGATCGCCCAGTGAGTCTGTCTGTGTGTTCAAGTAAGCTCCCTGTCGGGGTGGTGGGCTGATGGGTCCCAGACCTCCTTGCTTTCCAGGTGTGCTACATGTGAGTCCACCTCTGTGCTTTGGATTTTGATTTGTTAATAGCTTGAGAGGAAAATTTAAAGTTACAGTAATATTTTCTTAGACAGAGTGATGTTAAATCAACTTGAATATTCAAGTTAATGTCTGAATCTCTCTAATATAGAATTTTTTTTTTTAAATGGGTGCTAAGAATCTTTCCAACCTGTGTGCAATTGATCTCATTTGTATTTCTTTTTCTTACATGGGCAGCATAAATATATTAAGCAGACCCCAACCCATTTTTATCAGAGTAAGAAGCGAAAACTTTGTGGTTTTAATATGATGCATGTGGGGAAAACATCCCACAGCAACTACTTAATATCGTATTTTATTTATTTTTTGCTTGGAAACCTGGACAGACTGGGTCATATTCTTTACACTTTGCTTCCAGTCACTTTTTTTTTTTTCTTTACAATTGCCAAAGCTTGGCTGTTGCTATTTGGAGTTGCTAGACCCTTCTGGTCTAGCAATGACTCCCGAAGGTGGCAGAGAGCTTCTAAAGTTCTGAAGGAGAAAATTTAATCAGCAAAGTAATCATTTGTGCTGTTATGGGGAAAAAAAAGGGGGGGGGGGAGTGAATGACAAAACAGCTGTGGACCACCAAAAAAGTCAACCAGAGTTGGATGGAGGTAGGCCGGAAAAAAAAAAAATTGCTTCGAAGACATAGCTTTAAAGGAAAAATGAATCAGAAAAGAGTTCTGAAGTGCTAGAATGCACTGGCTAATAACTTTAAATAGTCCATTGAGTCTTCCGGAATTTTTTTTTTGTTCTTCTTCGAGAATAATCTGCTTACATCGTTAAGACCTCAGCTAAGCTCAGTAACACAAATTACCAGATGTTGTGTCCCCTAGCTTTTCCATCAAAAGACCAACCACCAAGCTTGTTGAAAGGAAAAGGTCATTGTCCCTCCCTGGCTATAAAACTATTTTTGCAATTCCTAACAAATGAAATGAGAATACCTTTCAGCTGTAGAAGGAACCCATCTCCCACTCCTTCCAAGTCTCCTGTTTGGCTTTGTTATTTTCTAATGCACTCATGTGTAAGCTAATAATGTGAACAGAGGGAAAATGAAGAGACTTAAAAAAAAAAAAAAGAGGAAAAAAGCAGAATGAATTAGGGCAATTGAGGTCGTTCTGTTTCCTTTTTGCTGGCAGGATTTTAGCCCTAGTTTTTACCTTATCGCTTATTACACAATTTCCGATAAAATGAGATGTAATTCCATTCTTATTGTTGGGCTATAGCCTATTGAACATGCATACATAGAATTCATTTCAGATTTAAACACTATCTTAATTATAACCTGAATAAAACGGACAACCTATCAGGTTCTCTAAATTGCATTCTAACACATAGTTTCATTTTTTATCACATTTTCTACCGATGACATATTAGGTATAGTAATATTCAGGAAATTTTTTTTTTTTTAATGCAGTACCTTAATTGTGCCGAAGTTATTTCCTATATGACAACTAATACTTTTTTCTGACTTAAAAGTGTGAGAACTTTAACCCTGTGTCATGCCTGGCGATATTTTTCATGATGTTCTCCATAATTCACACCAGGAAAACTTAAAAATTTAATATCAACAACAAATAGGATACATTCTCCATAACGAAAACATAATAAATAAATGTAACTTTCTATTTTCTTTAAAAGTAATTTGATTGTAGTTTGCATTTAGAATTCATGTATAGAAATTTTTCCACAAAAGGCGTGTTACAAGTTGGAAATATTGAAAGAAATATTGTACTTGTGATTAAAAGTCAAACATATACTTACAGTATTTTTACTCAAATAACATGCACCTTCTGCTTTTGTTCACTGGCTGTGCCAACTCCCCCCACCCACCCAAGTGAGCTATGCTATTTTTTTTACAGCAACATGTGGAAGGCAATTGGCATGGCTGCGCTTCTTAGGGTGTCTGGGGGAGTGGGAGAGAGGGAGGGCGTGGCCTGCAAACAAACACAGAGGACTTGCATTATTTGCGTAAAATACAGTAGTAAAATATCAAATCTATTCTACAAAGAAAAAAAAGTGTACATGACCTTAAAAGTTTAACTTTATATTTATTTGCCACAGGCTATTGAAAGTTGCTTTAAAGAAAAAATACATGCACAATTAAACATATAGTTTTATGGTTAATATAATCTTTCAAAGTATATTCTGAGTTAACTTAATAGTATAGGTCCTAATCATCAGAATGTAACAGTCCATTCTTTAAAAATATCAATTTACATTAAAAGTATATTTCCAAACATAAAATAATCATGTTTACAAAAAAGTATAGAAATTGTAGACAACATGCAGTTTTGTCCTTATACATATATTTTAATGTATGTAGTGTTCATTGAAGAATTTTTAGCTTAAAATCATTTATAATTTTACATGTCAAGTAAGTACCTATTTCTTTGAGGACAAGGGAATGCAAAATAATTAGCACTTTAATGTTAATTATTTGTTAATGTGTTAAGTTTACCAAAATATCTCATTTACTTAATAGGTATTGCTATCAACAACATACTTTTTTTATTCACAGAAAATGATATATACACACATATATAAGTAAATATCGCACACACACACACACACACACACTTTGGATTTTGTTCCCTTCTTTTTAAAATTCCTATGTAGCATCTAAAAGTAAACCTGGTCAACTGCTGCTTTAGAAGAGAGCCTGGTGTTTCCTGTGAAGTTTGTACTTAGGTGGTTAAGTAAAGCAGTTGGCCTGTAGCATCCCAGAGCCACCCTCCTGCCCACCAATGTCGTCTTGCAGATACTTTTTTTGAACAGTTCAAATGGAAGTTGACTCATTTTTCTCACTCTTCTTCTTTTACTTGAGATGAGGGGTTGTCCAACACACACACACACACACAAATACAGTTTTTAGTCATTTTTTTTTCAATTTAAATGATTTGCTATCACAGTTACTCCATCTTTTATCTCTAAAATAGTTTCAACCCTGTTAATGTCTGCACGTACTTTTTTCTTATCAGCCTCTCAGCAGCATTTGTGATTCATAGCAGCCATCAAAGTGATAATAAACTCATTCACAATACTAACAAACACGGGCTCCCAGTTATTTACGAGGCAAATTCACTGCAAGGCTGGGCTGCAGAACAGGGGAGAATCAAGATGGTGTTGATTGATAAATTGACAGGTTAATTTACAAGTGGATAATAGGAGTTAGACCCAGAGGGAAAAAGGAAAGGTCTGGATTCTAGCTTGGTTGCACTGCCATCTGTCTTATGCCCGGAAATCTGCAGGACTGTGAGCTGTCAGGATCAAATACATACGCGTTCTTCATAACTTAAAGATAAAGACCCCCATTTACTGCTGTTTGATGGGTTTGTTGCCTTGGTTCTTCACACCATTGACCCTCAATATGTCAAAAATGGTGCCATGTCTCAGTGTTTTTTATAAGTACCACTTAGGACATGGTTTAAAATAAGTTATTCTGTTAGTTGCACAAACTAAACAAAGGACAAAATTGTTTTCGAGACTGTCTTTCACAAACATTAATTGTATGATGGTTGATGGTTGAGATGCATTCTTTCTCATTTCCAAGGCCTCTAAGATGTCCTTGTTCTAGGGTGTACGTGCCTTCCACGAACACACACCTTGTCTTTTTTATCCTTGGTATTAGATGTTAGCTAGCTACAGTAAAAACAAATTATGGGAATCTTACATTGAGGGTTTACACCATTAATATTCTCCTAGAGTTTTATTATTGTACATTTGGAATAGATGTGAGAATTTTTAAAGATTTGATGAGAGAATTTTCACAAGGTACCTTAAAAATTAAGTACTATTAAATTTGCTCGTTTTTGTCTTCAACCGAAGCATTTTAGCTTACAGGACAGCCATTTATGTTATTGATTTTGTAGGAAAAGTCTTAAACAGTCAATTTTTTTTTTTTTTTTGACTTTTAGGTCTGGTATTTCATAAAATTTCATCACATGTTGTCACAATAGTGCTGTTTTACTGGGCTACTGCCACAGTTAAACAGCAAATTTGTAACTATTGCCACTTTGGAAAGAGCTTAATTTGTGATCTTTTAAAATTAGCTGGTTGGAGACTGTTCGCAGCAGTACGGCCGTGCCCCGCGTCTCCCAACAGCGGGCCTTTGATTCTTAGTTGCCAGCACCTATAACCAAGGCTGCTAAAATGCTCGGGTCGTGGCCCGAACCCTTTCTCCCCATACCGTCACATCTTAGGTGGACACTCTTCTCAGATTAGAAAGTTCATTTAATGCTGAGCTAATGTTAAAACTTGGTAGATGTGAGCAAGTACTGGGAAATTCAACACGTTTTCAAAGGAAATTGAATAAGGCACAAAAGAGCATGTCTGTTCAGGTTCTGTAATTCATTTACAAAATGCCAACAGTAATATTATTTTTAAACTGATTGTCTCCTATTAATCAAAGTATTAAAATGAACTATTAAAACCATGCCTCTAGTTGAAGAACTCGATAAAACCCACAGAAAATATCTGATCAAGAAAGAATGTCAGAAAAATAAAAACAAATAACTTGTGTGCATGAAGTTTTATGATGTCACAAGGTTAAAAATGTTCTCTTAAAGGGAAAATATCCTTTGAAAACCAAATGCATTTATGTGTGAATGCTACGTAGGTTGAACGGCTTTTACGGCTTTGTTTAAAAGTAGACAATCACCCTTCAAATTTTTCTTGGAAAGTTGTATAGCTTTTTTTTTTTTTTATTTTTTTTACAGTTCCCTAAAAATCACAATATGTTTATATTGAAGATGGTTCATTTTTGTTGATGTGGTGATTGTATTATTAAAAGGATGCCTGTTATTCAGAGAAGTGTTTCTTTTTATAAACTTTATAATACAGAGTAAACCTGAATTCTTTCTTCAGACTGTGAAGCCAGGTGTTTTCTGAGGACCAATTTCAATTTTGCATTATATATCATCATCCTTTATAGGGGTTAGTGGCAAACAACATGTTCAAATAGAAAAATTATGGTTAGCAGGTTTTAGAAATATGTACTTTTATACCGTATTTCTTTGGAGGATCCAGTAGAAGAAAAATACATTCAAAATTCAGTCTATTAGTCTTCTCCTATCTCTAAGATTCTAGCTGTAAAGCGATTATACTTATGGAACCATTATCTCTAATACATTATACTTTCCTAACTTAAAATACATAAACTAACTTTCTAGATATTTAGTTAAAATTTTTAAAAGCCCATGATCCTGCCGTGACGGAGCAGAACTCACTGTAATCAGAAACGTGTTGGTATAGAAGAGAATAAAGATCTGATACCAGAATGGGCGGGCATTGATCATTTCATGTGTTTATAATTCTGAACTCTTTTTAATAAAGTGCCCTTCCTTCTGTGCAAGCTAAGGAGAGGTTTTCTGCCTTTTTCTCTCCGCAGGGACTAAAAGAAATGCTGAAGCTAAAAAAACAACACAAAAGATATCAGATCTAATATCCCACCCAATTTCTGAGTTAAGCCAGTGACAGGTATGTTTCCAAGCAAGACTATTTAGACACATTGATTTTCGTTGTCACTTTCTTCTCATTTCATATGTCACGTCAAGTCTGGGAAATTAGATGAATGTAAGAAGGGTCCACTGTTCATTGTTCCTCAGAAGGAATTTTCAAAGTCAGCTAGCTGTGCTTGATAAAAGTAGCTCTGCCTGGAGCACCGCTTTGCTGACAGGGAAGTTTAGGTAAACTCAACTTTACCATTTCACTCCAAAGACTAGGAGCTTCTGGTTTCCAAGAAGGCATCTATTTAACCAAAGTCTGGTAAATACCAAAAGTAAAACATTAAAAGAAAGAAAGAAAAAAAAGCCTAAATTACCACTCCCCCAAAACACACACACACACTTCAAAGTCCTTTGAAATGAAAAAGTGCAACTCTGATTCTGGTGAACAAATTTTAGGGAGCAAGTCATGCAGGTGAGGTTGTCTTCAGCTGGATGCTTCCAGGATAAAGCGTTGACATCCAGTCTTTGGGTTGTGAAGAATTTGTAATAACAAATAGAAATCGATGCTGGCAACTGAGGGGTGTATCAATTATGCTTCTTTGAGCTCAAAGATTCTTCCCATGGTGTGTCTATTGGTCCACAAGAAGTTTATTTTTTAACATTGTAAAGTGTACTGTCATCTAATTGGCAAGATAGATGCTGAGCGTTGAGTAAGTCTAAATTATACTTTGACAGAGATAAAAATTGCTTTATTTTATGTGGAGTCAAATATTCACCTGGCCTTGGTTTTGAATGACAAGACTTTTCTGTGTCATAGAAAAAGGAATTGCAGAATAGGTATGAAAATAACATAAATATATATATATGTGTGTGTATTTTTATATATATATATATATATATATCTCCATGTGGTGCAGGAAAAGAGCAAAAAAAAGACCAAATTATTGAAAAGTATTAAGTACGGTGGATAAGTATCAGAAAGTTTCAAACTGAAAAGATTCAGGAAGAAGTGGTTTATTTCCATCAGCTATGGAAAGGAGAGGCCCATGACTGACTGGTGAAATCTCCAAGAGGAAGCGGTTTTGGGACCCAGTGTGTGTGTGGGGTCTGATGAGTTCTAAAGCAGACAGGAGGGAACTGGAGGCTCCTGGGCGGATTCTGCAGATGTAATAGCTGTGGTCTCAACTGTAAAACATTGCCCAGATGTGTGGAGAGAAGGGAAGGATCATGGATGACATCTTAGTGTAACAGAGATTTCCTTTCCAGAGCATTTACAATTCCATTCCTGCCTGTGCCTGAACTACAGCCTTTAGGAAATTTTTATTTGAGCCCACAGGGAGAAAGCACTTGCTAGGCTGTAATTTCCTATGATTTGAAATATGGCATAAGCAGACCTCCTGTGTAGGATCATTCGGAAGAAAAACAGGGTTTATCTTATAAACTTGTTTGACTACTTGGTCATTTTTAACTCAAATTCCCTCTTAAGATATTTTCCTTTAAAAGACAGGTACATGTAATTGTGTTGACATTTTTGGATAGTGACATATTGACCTATGTTAATTATTTATTAACATCATTTTTTAGCTTGAATGAAATGTTTCTCCTAGTCAGATTATTCAAAATAGTAAATTAAATTAGTTAAAAGAGGAGAATGTTAAAGTGTTAATATAAATGAGCATTTATGAAAACTAGGATTGAGGTCAAAATGCTAAATAAGAGGGAAAAAAAAAAACACAAATAAAAAGGAATTTAAAACTAACTTTCCAGAGGAAAATCATATAATTTTTTAATTCTAAACCTGGGCGATCAACTTCTAAAGGGCAGTTGATACCAAAGCAGTGAACAGAATCCAGTCCTGTGGATTCTTGGAGCTGTCTGGTTACCACCTGTTAGAGGTTGAACTGTGTCCTCCACAAATAGGTGTGGTAAATCCTAACCCCTATAACTGTCTTTATAATCCCACTTGGGAATGGGTTTTCTTTGTTTTGTTAACTAGGCAATATTAGTGCAAGGTGTGTTTAAAGTCAATCTTTTTTGAGATACAAAAAGAACAGAATGAACAAGCAACCAGGCAAACAAGCAAAGAGAGATGCCACGCCATGTGAAATCTCCAAGGAACCAAGAAACAGAAGCTGAAAAGAGACAAAGACCTTCCCCTCTAGCCAACAGAGAAAGAAAGTCTTCCCCTAGAGCTGGTGCCCTAAATTTGGACTTCTAGCCTCCTAACCTGTGAGAAAATAAATTTATGTTTGTTAAAGCCACTCATTTGTGGTATTTCTGTCATACATAACAACACTAGATAATTAAGACACCACTTCAGCATGCTGGGGACTGTTAATGTGGCTGTGGAATTTTAGGGACTAGAGGGAACGTGGCGTCTTGGGTGGTCCAAACTTAATGGAAACGTTGGAGGTTCAAGTCCACCCAGCATTATCTCAGAAGAAAGGCCTGGCAATCTACTTCTGAAAAACCAGCCATCGAAAATCCTATGGACCACATTTCTACTCTGACAAACATGGGGTCACCATAAGTTAGAGTAAACTCAAAGGCAACTGATTTAGAGGTGGCAAAGAAAGTCAACTTGCCACTGAGCCTCAGTTTTTTTAAGCTAGAAAATGAAGTCAGTTGCACTGCTTTCTAGTCCTAAACAATGAAAACAATGTTTTAGAATTTTAACTGAGCACTGAATTAATAGGGAAAGTAAAAAAAAAAAAGAGAAGATAGATGTGGCATTATTTATAATAAACACTAGTTTCTTCACCTATCAGTAGGCGTTACAAGGCAGAAGTGCAGGTTGGCCATGGCAAAGATCATCCTAGAACAAACTTTTGCAAGATCATGGGGTAATTATGGCCTGCCATCATTACACACAAATATGAGCATGTACATTTTTCAGAGGAACCATGCTGCCATATAACGTTTTTTTAAATTTAATAGAACCAGAGTTTGGAGCTGTCATTGGATTGAGTTGTGTCCCCCAAAAATATGTGTATGGGTTTGGCTAGGCTATGATTCCCAGTATTGTGTGATTATCCACCATTTTGTCATCTGATATGATTTCCCTATATGTTGTAAATCCTATCTCTATGATGTTAAAGACATGGGATTAGTGGCAGTTATGTTAATGACGCAGGATTCAATCTACAAGATTAGACCGTGTTTTAAGCTGATCTCTTTTGAGATATAAAAGAGAGAAGTGAGCAGAAAGATAGGGAGACCTCATACCACCAAGAAGGCAGTGCTAGGAGCAGAGCACATCCTTTGGACCTGGGATTCCTGCACGGAAAAGCTTCTAGGCCAGGGGAAGGTTGATGTCAAGGACCTTCCCCCAGAACCAACAGACAGAGACAACCTTCTCCTGGAGTTGGCACCCGGAATTCAAACTTCTAGCCTCCTAGACTGTGACAGAATAAATTTCTCTTTGTTAAAGCCAGCCACTTATAGTATTTCTGTTGTAGCAGCACTAGATAACCAAGACAGGGGCATAAGGACTGGAAAGGAAATTAAAGTCTATATTTACTCTCTAAACTCCTGAATTCTAGTGGCCCAAATCCCTCATTGATAAATTCTCAGGATATTTAGACCTTCCAGATAAATGGGCAGTGTATGTGTGTTTGTGTGTGTGTGTGTATGTGTGTGTGTTGGGAGAGGAGGATGGTTACAGTGTCTACTGGGCACTTTCAAAGAGTCAGCAAGGATGAGAGGAGATGTAGGGTAGCCCCACATAACTGTTTAAAATATTTTATAAATTGGCCTAGGGTCGGTCTTATATAGGAATCACAGTCAAAACCCCTGGGAAATTTGGATTGAGCCTAGGTCATGTGCAGTCCCAAGGGCAACTGGAAGACAGAAACTTCTGTGCATGTTTGGGCTGCTTTGACAAGCCTGGGATGGCACGATGGTTCCAGAAACAAATGGACTTTACTAAAATGTCACTAAACTACAAAGGTAGAAGAACCGTATAAGGATGTGGTCATGATGACTTCATATTGTGTTTCTGCCTTCCTCTGCTCAGTGATGATGACTACGATGGTGGTAACAACAAGGATGATGATAACAGCATATATTTATTGCATGTTACATTCTCAGCACAGTATCCTTTCCTCCTCACCACCATTTGTTACGTTGTTGTTGTTGTTAGTTGCTGTTGAGTCAATTCCGACTCATGGTGACCCAACATGTGCAAAACGTAGCTGTCCTCCATAGGGTTTTCAAGGCTGTGACCTTTCGGATGCTGATCACCAGGACTTGCTTTCAACGCATCCCTGGGTGGGTTCAAACTACCAATCTTTTAGCTAGTAGTCGAGTGCTTAACTCTTTGCGCCACCCAGGGACTTCCCATTTTTGTCAATTCACAAAGATCATAATGGAGACATTGGAGTAACTTGCTCAAAGTCAGAGAATGAGTCAGTGATGGCAATGGGATTTAAACCCATGGAGTCTGTCCAGAGACAAACGCTTGATCATGACACTGTACTCCGTCTCAGGAAGGCAGAGATAAAATTTCATCTGGGGTGGTCAGCAAAGATTTCTGGCATTTAGTAAATTGCCAGAGCAACCCTTTTTTGAATTGGCATGATCCCAATTCAAATAAGTGTTCCTATAAGTGTTCCCTTGACTTCCTCTTCCCTCCCCAGTCCCTCACTCGTTCAGTACATTCTATTCACATCGTCTCTTCCCCGCTTTTGGCCCATGACAAATTCAGGTCAGCAAATTGTTCATGTCTCTTGAGTTGGCTTCTTTTTCTTATGTTATTTTAAAAATTGTGGTAAGTATGTATAACATTATTAACAAAACAAAACTCACTGTCATCAAGTCGATTTCAATTCATAACGACCCTATGGGACAGAGTCTAGCTGCCCCTGTAGGGTTTCCAAGACTGCAAATCTTTACTGAAGCAGACTACCACATCTTTCTCCCACCAAGCAGCTGGTGGGCTTGACCTGCCAACCTGCCAGTTAGCAGTTGAGCACTTAACCACTGTGCCACCAGGGCTTCTTAGATGTAACATAAAATTTGCCATTTTAACCATTTTTAAGTGTACAGTTCAGTCGCGTAATGTCACAATGTTGTGCAACCATCACCATTACTGATCTCAAAAACTTTTTTTCATTCCCCAAACAGAAACTCTGCATGCAAGCGGTAATAACTCCCGATTCCCCTTCCCTCCAAGCCCCAGGAAATTTATAATCTACTCTGTCTCTATGAATCAGTCTATTCTACATGTTTCATTTGAACCAATTCACAAAATTTTTGCCTTCTTTGTCTGAATTATTTCAGTTAGAACAATGTGTTCAAGGTTCATCCATGTGGTAGCATATATCAGAACTTTATTCATTTCTGAGAGTGAATAATATTCTATTGTACATAGATACCACATTTTATTTATTAATTCATCTGCTGATGGATACTTGAGTTGTTTCTGCCTTTTGGCTGTTGTGAATTACGCTTCAATGAACATTGCACACAAGTATCTGTTTGAACCCATGTTTTCATTTCTTCCGGGTATAGGTCAAGGAATGGAATTATTGAGCCCTGTACTAATTCTATGCTTAACTTTTTGAGGAAATGTCAGACCGTTTTCCACAGTGGCTATACTATTTTACATTCCCACTACCATTGATTGTATGAGGGTTCCAGTTTCTCCACATCTTTGTCAACACTTAAGATTTATGTTTTAAATTTTATTATGGCAATATAGATCTGCACATATATGGTATATTATTGTAATCAATATATAGTATTATATATTATTGTAACCATTTTTAAGTATACAATGAAGTGATATTAATTACATTTCCCAAGTTGTGCAATCATCACCGCTATTTCTAAAAGGTTTTTCAGACAGTAATTTAGCAACCATTATGCAATAACCCCCCTTTCCTTCCTCCTCCCAGCCCCTAGTAACCGCTAATAAATTTTTGACTCTATGTATTTGCCTATTCTAGATATTTCATATAATTGGGATCATGCATTATTTGTCCTTTTGTGTCTGATTTATTTCACTTAGCATAATGTTTTCAAGGTCCATCCATGTTGTGGCATGTATCGAAACTTCCTGTCTCGTAATTGCTAATATTCCATTGTGGGTACATATGACATTTAGCTTATCCGTTGAGCTGTTGGTGGATATTTCTGCTTTTTGGGCGTTGTGAATAGTGCTGCAATGAACATTACAAGTGTTTGTTCAAGTCTGTCATTTAAAGACTTTTGGTAATTCTATGTTTAACTTTTTGAGGAGCTGGGAAAATATTTTTCACGTGGCTGCACCATTTTATATTCCTATCAGCAATAAAGGAGAGTTCAATTTCTCTATATCCTCACCAAGATATATAATTTTTTGTTTTTGTTTTTTGACACTAGCCATGCTAACAGGTTTGAGGTGGTATTTCATTGTAGTTTCAACTTACCTTTCCCTAATGACTAAGCTTTGGGCATCTTTTCGTGTGCTTATAGGCTATTTGTATATCTCCTTTGGAGAAATGTCTATTCAAGTCCTTTGGCCATTTTTTAATTGGATTGTTTGTCTTCTTGTTGTCTGTTTTGTAAAAGTTTTTAAAATATATTTTGGAAATTAAACCCTCATCAGATACGTGATTTACAAATATTTTCTCCCATTCTGTTGGTCGTCTTTTCACTTTGTTAATAATATCCTATAATGCACATTTTTAATTTAGATGAAGTTCAATTTATCCAATTTTTTTTCTTTTGTTGCTCATGCCTTTGGTGTTGTATCTGAGAATCTATTGCCAAATCCCAGGTCATGAAGATTTACCCCTGTTTTCTTCTAACTCTGTTTTATTTTCACTTTTATTTTTAGGTCACTGGTCCATTTGAATTAGTTTTTGTGTATGGTGTGACATAGGAGTCCAACTTCATTCTCTTGCATGTGAAAATTCAGTTGTCTCAGCCCCAGGTTTTGAAAAATGCATTCTTTTCCCATTGAATGGACTTGGCACCCTTGTCAAAAATAAACTGGCCATGGATGTATGTGTTTATCTTTGAATTTTTAATTGTATTTTATTGGTTTATATGTCTAGCCTTATGCTAGTACCATACTATTTTGATTACTGTAGCTTTGTAGTAAGTTTAAAATTAGGAAATATGAGTCCTCCATCTTTGTTCTTTTTTTTTTCCAAGATTATTTAGGCTATTCAGGGCCCATTCGAATTTCATATGTATATGAGGAATGGCTTTTCTATTCCTGAATAAAATGTTGTTGGGATTTTGATAGGAATTCTGTTAAATGTAGATCACTTTGGGTAGTATCGGCGTCTAAATGATATCAAGTCTCTTAATCTAAGAACATGGGGGTGTCTTCCTATTTATTTAGTCTAACTTTTTTCAGTGATATTTTGTAGTTTTCAGTGTACACATCTTTCACTTCCTTGGTTTAATTTATTCTTAGATGTTTTATTCTTTTAGGTGCTTTTGTAAATGAAATTGATCTCTTAATTTTCTTTTTGGATTATTTATTGTATATAGAAATGCATCTAATTTTTGTGTGTTGTTCTTGTACCCTGCAGTTTTGCAGAACTTATTATTTTAGCTCTAGTGGTTTTCTTATGAACCATTTGGGATTTTCTACCTATGAGGATCATGTTCTCTGAAAATAGAAATGTTTTTTTAAATTTTTGCTTTCCAATGTGGATGCTTCTGTTTCTTTTTCTTGTCAAATTGCTCTGGTTAGATCTTCCAGTAGAATGTTGAATAGCAGTGGTGAAAGATAGCATCATTGTCTTGTCTCTGATGTTACAGGAAAATGTTTCAGGCTTTTACCACTGAGCTCGTGTTAACAACGGATTTTTCATAAATGCCCTTTATTACCTTGAGAAAGTTCCATTCTATTCTTAGCTTCGTTAGTGCTTTTATCATCAAACTGTGCTAGATTATGTCAAATATCTTGTCTGCATAAATTGTGATGACCATTTTTTTTTCCTTCATTCTATCTATATGCTGCGTAACATTGATTGCTTTTCTTATGTTGAACCATTCTTCCATTCCTGGCATACATTCCACTCGGTTGTGGTGCATAATCCATTAAATATACTGTTGTGTTCAGTTTGATAATATTTTTTAAGGATTTTTGAAACTGTATTCGAAAGTGATATTAGCTTATATTTTTCTCTTTTTGTGATGTCTTTATCTGGCTTTGGTATCAGTGTAATGTTGGCCTCATAATTAGGGCACAGTCAATCCTCCTCCATTTTTTTGAAGTCTTTAAGAACTATTGGTGCTAACTCTTCTCAGAATGTTGGTTAGAATTCAACAATGAAGACATCTGGTCCTGGACTTTTCTCTTTTGGAAGTCTTGGTTAGTAATTCAATCCCTTCTTATAGGTTTTGTGAGATTTTCTATTTCCTCTTGAGTAAGTGTAGGTAATTTGTGTGTTTCTAGGAATTTGTACATTTATCTAGGTTATCTAATTTGTTCATGTACGTTTGTTCATAGTATTCTCTTATAGTCCTTATTTCTGTAAGGTCAGTAGCAATGTCTCCACTTCATTTTGATTTTAGTTATTTGTACCTTCTCTCATTTTTCTTTGTCAGTCTAGCTATAAATTTGTCAATTTTGTTCATCATTTCAAAGAGCCAACTTATGGTATCATTGATTTTCTCTATTATTTTTATACTATTTATTTAATGCTGCTCAAATCTTCATTATTTTCTTCTTTCTGCTAGCTTTGGGTTTTGATTCCTCATTTTTCTAGTTCTTCAAGGTATAAAATAAGGGTATTGATTTCAGATCTTCTTTTTTAATGTAGGCATTTACAACAATAATTTTCCTTTCCATAAATTTTTGTGTGTTGTATTTTTTTTTTTTCAGTCACCTGAAAATATTTCCTAATTTCCCTTGTGATTTCTTCTTTGACCTGTTGGTTGTCTGAGAGTATGTTTTTAATTCCCACATCTTTGTAAATTTTCCAAATTTCTTTCTGTTACTGATTTCTGAATACATTTCATTGTGGTTGGAGAAGATACTTTGTATGATTTCAGTCTTTTTAAATTTATGGAGGTTGATATGCCTAACATATGGCCTATACTGAAGAATGTGCTAATGTGCACTTGGGTAAAGTATTTTCTGCTGCTGTTGGGTGGGGTGTTCTATGTAATAGTGTTGTTCAAGCTCTCTATTTTCGTATTTATCATGTTTAGGTGTTCTCTTCATTATGGAAAGTAAGGTATTGAAATCTTCAGCTATTATTACACGACTGTCTATTACTCCCTTCAATTCTATCAGTGTTTGTTACACATATTTTAAGGTTCCATTGATGGGGCATGCATGTTTATAATTCTTATTTCTTGTTGATGAATTCATTTTTTCCCCCAATATATAACGCCCTTCTTTTTCTCTTGTACCAGTTTTTCACTTAAAGTCAATTTTGTATAGCCACTCCAACTGTCTTTTGATTATCATTTGCATGATGAAATATCTTTTTCCTTTCTTTGTATTTGTATTAAAAGTATTCTCTTGTAGACACTATATAGTTGAATCATTTTTTAAAAATCCATTTTGGCAGTCTTTGCCTTTTGATTGGAGTGTTTAATTCATTTACATTAAAAGTAATTACTGATAAGGAAGGATTTATTTCTATCATTTTGCTATAGATATATAATACATATGCATATAATTTTTTTTTTTTTAGTATGTCTTATATCTTTGCATGTCTCTCATTTCCTTTGTTACTGTCTTCTTTTTGTTAGGTTGATTTTTTGTAGTGAACTGTTTTGATTCCCTTCTCATTTCCTGTTGTACATAAACCAAAAACACCAAAACCAGTGCCGTAGAGTCGATTCCAATTCATAGCGACCCTATAGGACAGAGTAGAACTGCCCCATAGAGTTTTCAAGGAGCGCTTGGCAGATTCAAACTGCTGACCCTTTGGTTAGCAGCCGTAGCGCTTAACTGCTATGCCACCAGAGTTTCCCTGTTGAACGTATTTTCAAAAATTTTTTCTTTGTGGTTACCGTGGTGGTTACATTTGGCATTCTGAATGAATGTATAGCAATGTAGCTTGAATTGATACCAAGTTACTTCAAGAGCATATGAAAACTCTGCTCCTGTACAGCTCTTCCCCTTCTGATTTACGTCGTTGTCACAATTACATCTTTATATGTTGTGTGCCCAGTAACATAGACTGATATTTAATTTTATGCATTTGTATTTTAAATAATGTAGGAAATAAAAAGTGGAGTTATACACCAAATATACAATAATATTGCCTTTTGTATTTGTCCATTGAGTTACTTTTACTGGAGATTTTTATTTCTCAAATAGCTTTGAGTGACTAATGTAAAGGTTTGTGTATTTCATCAAATTTGGGAAGTTTTTTCCATTATTTCTTCATATATTTTTTCTGCTCTTCTCTGTCTTCTCCTTCTGGGAATCTTATAATGCATATTTTGGTATACTTGATGGAGTCCTACAAGCCTCTTTGGCCCTGGCCAATTTTCATCTTCATTTTTCTTTTTTGTTTTCTGTTCTTCATACTAGATAATTTCAATTGTCATATCTTCTAGTTTGCTGATTCTTTCTTTTGCACGCTTCAATCTGCTGTTGAATCCTTCTAGGGATGTTTTCATTTCAGTTACTGTATTTATCAGCTCCAGAATTTTTGTTTGGCTAGTTTTCATAATCCCTATCACCATACTGATATTCTCATTTTGTTCATACATTGTTTTCCTGATTTCCTTTAGTTCTTTGTTCGTGTTTTTTCTTTAGCTCTTTAAGCATATTTAAGATAATTATTTTATCGACTTTCATAGTAAGTCAAATATTTGTCCTTCTTTAGGAACAAGATGTGTCCCTTTTTTTGTTTCTTTAAATTGGTCATAATTTCTTGCTTCTTTGTATGAAGCCTGTGATTTTTGTTAAAAACTTGACGTTTGAATACTATAAAGTTATAACTCTGTAAATCAGATTTTCTCCACTCCTTAGGGTCTGATGATTTTTTAATGGTTGAAGCAGTGGACCTTTTTATGTGTAGCAACTTTTTAAAATGATTTTTGCAGAGGCCATATTCCTTGGGTGGTCATGAAGACTTTGGTCCTTTAGCTTGTGTTTAGCTAGCGTTTTGACAGAGAGCTCTTTGCCAATTACCAGGATGTACCGAGAGAGAGAGAAAGGCAAAGAAAAAAATCTTGTCTCAGTTTTTGCAGATTCGCTCTGTTTTTGAGTCCTTCTTCAACATTTTGCCAGGCTTTCATTGAACTTAGCCATTAGCTTAAGGTGAAAGCTTAGAGTCTTTTCAGATCTTTTATGAGCATACGGCTTTCTAAATCCCCTTGTATATGTATGTGCTTTTGAATTCCCTAGCTTCTCAAATAAACTCTCCCCAACTTTTTCTCTAGAACTTGAGGTAATCTACTGTATGTTTCAATCAACACTTTCCCCCCAGGCATCTTCAGGTTGCTTGTTAACCTTACAATGTTTTTGTGAAATACTTACCACTTTTCCCACTTGAGTGAGTCCTGTGTTCAGCAAAACAGAAACAAATGCCTTGTGTTTGTCCTTCAGATAACCCCCGGACAGGTTACAGCAGACATATACGATAATTTACAAATAAAGTCTACTCGGATCCTTATGGTGATTAGTGAGGCTGCTGCTGAACTGGGGATGCAGTGGAACAAGGACTAGAAAAGCCACCACAAAGCTTTCTCACCATTTTTATGTTGCTTTTTTCTTGATGTAGTGTTCATTTGGTGACTGTTAGAATGTTTTATAGAGTTCCAAAAAAGTTGGTTCTGGAGGTTTCTGCATATTTTTCAGTGTTTCTATGAGAGAATAGGAGCTCGAGCTTCCTATCTTGCCATTTTGCTGATGTCACTATTGAATTGGCATGTTTCTTGATACAAGGTAAGAATTCTACAGCTGTCACATTTTCCTATTTGTTATGGTCCTAAGAAACTTGTAATTAAGTTCTGTGCTCATTTCCTATATTTTTGACAGTTCTTGATAAATGATGTGTTGTTTTTGGAGATTTCAGTGTTCATGTTCATGTAGGAGCCCAGGTGGTTAAGCACTCAGCTGCTAACCAAAAGGTTGGTGGTTTGAATCCACCAGTCATTCTGCAGACAAAAGATGTGGCAGTCTTCTTCTGTAAAGATTATAGCCTTGGAAACCCAATGTGGCAGTTCTATTAGGTCCTACAAGGTCCTTATGAGTCAGAATCGACTCAACAGCAACGGTTTTTTTTTAATAATCATGTAGGTATTTTTTTTCCTCTATGTCCAGAGCCCTTTGTGGAAGGAAGTGATAGAGTTTAATAAATTGAATAAATGAACTTCAAAATTACCAAGAAAAAAAAAAAACTCCCAAGAAATAATCTCACCGCATAGAATCATGACTAACATGTATGTCCTTTTAGAATCTATAGCTAATAAATATCTGTTACTACATGTAAATGTATGTGTGTGCATGTATGCACATGTGTGTACACATGTGAAAAACCTACATTCTGGAAAAACAGAATCATACTATGGTAATGTTTTATAACCTACTTTTCCACTTAACAATGTAGTTTGAGTATTCTCTCATCATTATTTATGCTCCAAATTGTTTTCAAAGAATCTCACAAAGGGGTTTACTTCACTGTGGCCTCCCATAAGTAAGAGTTCAAATCATGCATTTAAATGTTAATTTACATGTAGCACTATAATCCACGCAATCTTGCATAAATCCTTCTAGGTAATTAAGTTCAGGGACTATTATTGAAGGGATTATTTCTCTTTACTAGCAAATTTGAGAATAACTTGAATATGCAAAATGTATTATTATAACAAATTTATATCAAACTCAGTCGGCAAAACCCCTCCTCCTTATCTGAATTTACTGTTACCCCTTTGCCCATAGGGGAAAGAGCTATGCTTTCTTCTTTAGCTTTTGTGGGACTCCAGTAGAAACTGAATCTCAGAGATAAAGAGAACAAATTCAGCTGAGCTGCAGTCTAATGCTCCATCTTCCACCCCTACCTCTTGCTGCCAGTTCTGAAGGCTCATACTACACTGTCCTCATTTCTCATTATTCAGAGAACAAGTGCTACATGCATAGTAATGATGACCTACTAAATTTCTCTTCCTACTCAAAACACACAAATATCTCAGGAGCACACTCAAATGACCCTGGGAAGAACGATCTTTTATTCACTTTACAGTCAGTTAACAGTCTGCTCTTCCACTGTTGTTTCTATTCTTTCTAGAGAGTTGCTTTTCGTTCCCATTGGTTCTCCATGGCCTCTCTACCTACCCAGATCTCCAATGCCACTCCTCTCTTTATCAAATTCTTTTTCTACGGTTTTATTTTATTTTGTCATTCTTTATTAGTGAACATCTATATTGAGAAGTTTTTTTTTTTTTTTTAATGTTGACATGTAATCCATACTGAAAGCTGTAGTCTTTGATTTTCATCAGCAAGTACTTCAAGCCTTCTTCACTTTTGGCAACAAGTTTGTATCATCTGCATATCTGAAGTTGTTAACGAATCTTCTTCCAATTCTGATGCCTCATTCTTCTTCATATAGTCCAGCTTCTCAGATTATTTGTTCAGCATATAGACTGAATAAGTATGGTGGAAATATATAACACAGGCATACACCTTTTCCAATTTTAAACACACATAATCCCCATGTTCAGTTTGAACAATTGCCTCTAGGTCTACGTAGAGGTTCCACATGAGCACAATTAAGTGTTCTGAAATTCCCATTTTTCACGATGTTATCCATTTGCATGCCTTTGAGTAGTCAATAAAACACGAGAATATATTTTTCTTTTATACTCTGCTTTCAGCCAAGATCCATATGACATTAGCAATGATATCCCTTATTTCATATCCTCTTTTGAATTCAGGTTGAATTTCTGGCTGTTCCCTGTCAATGTATGGCTGTAGCCATTTTTTAAGTTATCTTTAGCATAATTTTGTCTACATGTGATATTAATGATATTGTTTGATAATTTCTGAATTCCATTGTATCACCGTTCTTTGGAATGGGCACAAATGTGGACCTCTTCCAGCCGGTTGGTAAGGTATCTGCCTTTCAAATTTCTTGGCATAGATGAGTGAGTACTTCCAGCATTGCATCCATTTGTTGAAGCATCTCAATTGGTATTCCATCAGCTCCTGGGTCCTTGTTTTTTAGCCAGTGCCTTCAGTGTAGCTTGCACTTCTTCCTTCAATACCATTGGTTCTTGATCATGTACTAACAAAAATCTTCAGAACTGGACCGATAAGCAACATTATAATAACAGAAGAATATATATTATATTAAAGTAGCCAAAGATTTCATTTTACTTGAATGAATAATCAACACCCATGGAAGTAGTAGTCAAATAATCAAATGATGTATTGCATTGGGCATATCTGCTGCAAAAGACCTCTTTAAACTGTTAAAAAGAAAAGATGTTACTTTGAGGACTAAGTGCCTGACCCAAGCCATGGTATTTTCAATCATCTCATATTCATGCAACAGGTGGACAATGAATAAGGAAGACTGAAAAAGAATGGACGCATTCGCATTATGGTGTTACGGAAGAAAACTGACTATACTATGGATTACCAGAAGGAACAAAGCTGTCATGGAGGAAGTACAGCCAAAATGCTCCCTAAAAGTGAGGATGATGAGACTGTCTCATTTGCTTTCGACATATTATCAGGAGGGACCCATTCCGGGAGAAGAACACCATGCTTGGCACAGTACAGGTTCAGTGAAAAAGATGGAGATCCTCAATGAGATGGATTGACACAGTAGCTGCAACAATGCGCTCAAACATACCTACTATTTTAAGGATGGCACAGGATCAGGCAACATATTGTACTGTTATGCATGGGGTCAGTTTGAGTAAGAACTGACTCAATGGCACCCAAAAATAACATGTTGAGGAGATAGGTTGACAAGGTTACTTCAACATCAACCAACTGAAGATGAATCAGAGCAGAAGCCAGTACATTGCCAAAATTTCACTGAGATCGATTGAGAAATAAAATTACATTTAAGTAAGGTAACCAACACACAACTTTTCTGAAATACATCTCTTACCTTTATGTCTTTTTGATATAGTAAACAACATTCCTAAGAAAGAAGCTCTATGTAAATTCTAGAGAATTTTTTCACAGCATTGTTCATAATTCAAAGCGTGTCAAAAATCCATATTTGACTTGTTAATGAATCTTGACATTGGCATGAGAGAAACAGCCTCATAAAAATTTAAAGAAATGTTTGGACTACTACCATGATTGCCATTGAGAGGGAAGAAAGAATATCCTGTTGAATGTATTTAACACTTAATTTTACAGCTTGAGTCTTCAGGAAACTTCTCCCTCTAACATCTTTTCTTCCTTGGTGTTTTCTACTCTAGGTCAGGACTTCTCAGTAAATAATGCCGGAACTGACGACTTGTGCTAACTCACATGGGTATGTTGTTGTCCACAAATTTTCCCAATTAAATGGCTTCTTTCTTGAAGCGTAGGACCACATAATATCTTCTATAATCATATGTTTCTTGGCATGCATCCACTATTGTCCCTCCACACTGAATGTGTTGGACTATAATGTTTAATCCTTAGACATCATTTAATTCAAGAAAGTTAGAAATTTTAGTGCTGGAATACAATTATCAAATGGCATCTGATGCTGAGCTTCGATATAAATGCTGGTAAAAGAATGCCATGAGGAATTTTTCAACTCACCCCACTCAGTCTCCCTCTTGACCAATTTCCTCCATTCTAGTAACCCTGGAGGTGTAGGAATAGAACAATATGGTTCTGTAGATAACAATTTGAGAATGACTGGTTAAATTTAAGCTTCTAATTTTTCTTGGGAAACTAAGGGCCAGAAAGATTAAGTAGCATAGCCAGTGTGAAACAGCAGGTATTGGGCAAATCTGAGTCTAGGACTCAGGTTTTCTGATCCTGTCCGCTATGCCTTTTCTTTGAAGAGGTGCAACAAATGAGAATAAATACAAAAAATAGAAAATATTGTCCCAGGATGCAATGTTGAGACAAGTTGCTTACAAAGCCCATTAAGACATTGGCATGTTTGGTGCTGAGGGCTTTATTCATGACTCCATATTTCTCTATTTTTTCCATATCTCTGCATTTAATAACAAATCGTATTAGTAGTCTTTGATATCTATAGATACATGGTTCTGTTAGTTCCTGAATATCATTAGTGTCCATTTAAGACTTTGATATTAATATCACTTTGATGATAGATACTATCTTGATAAGGATACAGATCATATGGACTAAAAAATTTTAAAGGTATTATAAAATGAAAATACTGTCTGTTATGAATTGAAATGTGTCTCCCAAGCAGATATGTTGGAGTCTTGGCCTCTGGTATCTATAAGAATTTCCTTGTTTGTAAATAGGGCGTGATCAATTATGTTTACATCAGGTCAAACTGGAATAGAGTAGGTTCTTATCTAATCTGAGTGATATTCCATAAAAGAGGAGAAGAAACACAGAAAGACAAACAGAAAGAAAATGGCCTTGTGAAGGCAGAGTTATGCTACATCTGCAAGTCAAGGAAGGCCTAGGGCTAACAGAAGTCGAAGGAGACAAGAGAAGATCTTCCTCTGGAACCACTGGAGAGAACATGGTTCTGCCAAACCACCATCATGAATTGAGACTGCTAGCCTCCAGGACAATGCAACAATAAATTTCTCTTCTTAGAAGTCACCTACTTTGTGGCATTTTGTTGCAGCAGCTCTAGGAAATTAGGAGTCAAATTTCAAAATGTTGCCACTATGGGCATTATGGTATCTGTTTTCTGACTCTGAATTGGCAGAGAGTACCAAACAAAAGAATACCAGCTTATATTACCTGAAAAATTGAGAAAAGTGTTAACAATATGAAATTCAATAGGACCGATACACCGCAACTTTGTAGAGTTAAATGCGATTTCTGTTTGGGAACCATTGTGGAGTAAATTAAGATTTCTGCAGTTTCCCATCATGGTGCTCTGAGACTTTTACAGGGTGAATGATTAATGATGGAAACAGCAGAATAAGAATAGCAGGCTGTCTCTAGCTTCTTGATGTTGCCACAAAAGATAGAAATTGCTAGACTATTCAACCCATAGCGACCCTATAGGACAGAGTAGAACTGTCCCATACTGTTTCCAAGGAGTACCTGGTGGATTCAATCTTCTGACCTTTTGGTTAGCAGTTGTAGCTCTTAACCACTATACCACCAGGGTTTCCTTGATAGTTCTATTCAAAGTTAATTGTAATTTATTCAGGTTTCATGTGGACAGGAAAAAACGTCAGAGAGAGAGACACAAATCAAAATATTGAATCACAGAATATTGCATGCAGGCTGGCTCTGGGGCAAACAATTTTAGATTGCAAGGGAAAATTGCTGAATGGCCTAAGCAGGTAGGGCATCTGCCTCACTGTAGTCTGCACTTTCTGTTGAGTGAGGCAAGGGGGAGATTTAGCAACCTTGTGTTGTTTTCAGGGTAAAGTATTGGAGTCAAGCAGATGCAGCCAATCTCAAATGAGAATTCCTGATCTACCTTGTGTTTGCCAGATGTGTGTGTTATAACTTCATCCACCCTCACTCGAAAATAGGATTTTTCAAATCAAGAAAACAAAAGTAAGAATTAGAACTAAGTCCTAGCAAGTTTAAAGGCTATTCAACTACACAGCCCTGTAAGAAGAGTCTTTTATTAGAAATTTTTTTAAAGGTTGCTGTAGATAATTTGGTTTCTTCTTGTCTCATCGTTATCCCCTGAGATAAGCTGGAAGTACACTATTGTCAGTTCAAACATGTCATATTCAGTCTGGTGCAATCCCTTGAACCCTGTGGTGCTTGCTATGGAAATCTAGAAGTAGCCCATATGAGACATTGCAGAAACCTTCCTTGACATTGGCATTGGGGTCACACAGACCTGGGCCCAGATTCTCTCTTCTGCCTCTTACAAGCTGTGTTGAGATTCCAAAAACCAAACCAAACCCATTGACATCGAGTAGATTTTGACTTAGCAACCCTATAGGTTGGAGTAGAACTGACCCATGAGATTACCAAGGAGCACCTGGTGGATTCGAACTGTCGACCTTTTGATTAGTAGCCATAGCTCTTAACCACTAGGCCACCAGTGTTTCTGTGTTGACATTAGGCATGTTAATTTCTCTTTGCTTCATTTTCTATACCCGAAAGCAAGGATAACTGTAAGAGCTTCATGGAGTTGGTATGACAACAAGAAATTAAATGCGGTACGTGTATGCCAACTTTCTAGTCATAATAGCAATGCGTTAATGTATTACTTGTCCTCTGAGTCATTTCTTTTTAGATGACATTCTGGCTGCTAGTCCTTATTTCTAATTTACCTCAAGTTTTCATGTTTGGAGTTATCTGTCCCTTTAGGCAACTATTTTGTGATTTTTTTTCCAACAAGGAGAACTCTGTATACAGTAACCTAGAGTACCTGGACGAAGTGCAAGTCCTTGCCTCAGAGCTGCTATAATGATTCCCAGATTCCATGCCAGGAAGCATCTTGAAAAGCAAAGAGCAGGTCCCTACTGTGGGCTCAGATAACAGCTGAAAGCCTAGAGGACATGTGTAGCTTACATCCAGACTTTAGAAGTTACTAATCTGAAAATGAGTGACTTCCAAGTTCTAGCTCCTGAGGCATAATTGTCAGTTGTAAATCAAGAAAATATAAGAATAAATGAACTATTACTATGTTATCTTTTGGGGATCAAGATTTCTCCCCCCTTAATTAAGTCATTTCTAATTAAGTATATCCTTTATTCTCCAAGTAGTCTAGGTTTTTTAGATCATTGTAAACATGTTTTTCCTCCTTTGCCTCCTCTGCCCCCATATCCAGCAAAACAGTCCTGTCAAGACTTCTTCAAAATATATCCAGAAGCCATCCACTTTTTCCAGCATCATAGGGAGAACTCCCGTCTCCTGGGCTTCACACTTTTACTCTTGCCTACAGATAATCTGGAAATCCTAGTGGTGTAGTGGTTAAGAGGAGGGCTGCTAACCAAGAGGTTGGCAGTTTGAATTGACCAGCTGCTCCTTGGAAACCCTATGAAGCAGTTCTACTCTGTCCTATGTGGTCACCATGAGTCAGAATTGACTGGATGGCAACAGATTTGGTCTTTGTGCAGATAGTCTACTCCCCGAAGCATAAATGAGAGGTCTTTCAAAATGTAAATTAGATTATGTCACTCCCATAAATAAAGGCTTTTGATGACTTCTCGTTGCTTTCAATGAAGTAGAATGTTCCTTAGACACATGGATAGCAAGACCTTGACTCACTTACTTTGGACACGTCATCAGCAAAGACCAATCTCTAGAAAAGGACATTATGTTTGGTAAAGCAGAGGATCAGCGAAAATGAGGGAAACCTTTACTAGGGAGAGTGACATGATATCTACACCAATGGTTTCAAATACACCAATGATCATGAAGATGGCACAGAACCAGGCAAAATTTTGTTCTGTGGTTCATGAGTCCGCCATGAGTCAGAGTTGACTCAACGGCAACTAACAACAGCAACAAAACCCCTTACTGTGGCCTACAGAGCTCTGCATGATCACTCTTTCTGCTCACCTTCATACCCAATCCCTTCTCCCCTGGTCCTCTTTTGTAGCCATTCTGAAATATTTGGTTTCTTTAACACCAAGCTCCTTTGTGCTTCAGACTCTGTTTTGTAACCCCTTCTGTCTGGAAAGGCCCTGCTTATTCTCATATCTCTAAGTATCACATCCCTAGAGACTTGTTTCTGGAATACTCTATCAAAATAAACACCTTATTCTATTTGTTTCTTTATATGATTTGGCACTTTTGTAATTATATTAAAAAGAAAAAAACAAACTCGAGTAAATCATTAGCCATTAAAAAAACTAAATTGGGTAACCAGAAGCCTCTATACTCAGATGGTTTTATGGATAATTTTTATCAAATCTTTAAGCTATAGGTAACATCTAACCTATACAAACTGCTTCAGAGAATAAAATGTGAAAATGACAATATTATTCTATTAAGTTATATAAAAATCGCCTAGCGTAATGTAGGAAAAATAATTATAAGCTAATCTCATATGTGACCATAAGAGTAAAAATCCTAATACCAACAAATGGAATTCATCTGTGTGTGTATTTACACACACACACACACAAAAACACACTTCTTTCTTTCTTTCCCTTTCTCTTTCTTCCTTTCTTTCTTTTCTCCTTTCATTCCTCCCTCCCATTCTTCCTCTCTCCTTCCCTTCTTCTCTCCTTCCTATCGTCATTCTTTCCTTCTTTCTTCTTTCCTTAATGTATTTATTTATAAAAACATCCTAAGGGCTTTGTGTAATATAAGCCTAAAGTGCTGTCTTAGTTCCCTAGCACTGCTCTAATATAAATATTACAAGTGGTGAGCTTTAAAGAACAGAAATGTGTTTTCTCACAATTCAGAAGACTAGAAGTCCTAATTAAGGACATCAGCTCTAGGGGGAGACCCTTGCCTCTTTCAGCTTCTGTAGCCTTCATATTCCTTGGCATCTGTCTTCCTTCCTTGTGCACTTTTCTGTATGTCTGATCTACTGTTTTTACAACTCAAAGTGATTAGATTTAGAATCCACCCTATTCTGGTATAACTAGCATAACAAAGAAAATCCTCCTTCCAAATAGAGTTACATCCACAGGTATAGGGGTTAATATTAGGGTTATTATTCCAACACATATTTTGGAAGGACACAAATCAACCCATAACTGTTGCTATACACGGAAGAAATCTCAAAACATGATGTTTAAAGATGAAAGTTTATCTCTCTCACTAACAGTCCTGGAGGAAGAGTTCTTTTTTGTCAAGCAGGTCAAATCTATTCATCATTTTAGAAACCCATCTTGTAGTTCAACACCCCCTTCCCCCGGCCCACAGAGTAGTGGTCCTTACATTGCAGTTCATCAGTATTACCTAGGAACTTGTCAGAAATGCAGATTCGCAGGCCTCAAATCAGATGCACAAATTAGATGCACAAACTTGCTTGAACAACTTCTCCAGGTGCACACTAAAGTTGGAGAATGCATGCTCTCGGACAGGGGTTAGTGACATTTTTCTGCAAAGGGCCAGATAGAAGTATTTTAGGATTTGCATGTTAGATGGTCTTTTTCAAAAATCTTCAACTCTGCTGTTGTAGCATGAAGGCTGACATAGACAATACTGCATTACAATAAACTTTATTTACAAAAACCATTGGAGGGCCAAATTTAACCCTAGGGCCATTGTTTATTGACTCTTGCCCCAGGGCATTGTCTTCATCCACATGTTCAAAGATAGGTTTTGTTCTACCTTGTTGGAAGCAGAAAGATAGGAGCTTCAAGAAAACAGTTTGGCTTTTAATTCGTTTGGATGCTGTAAATATCCTTCTGCTCACATTTTGTCAATCAGAACTTAGTCACGTGTACATACCTAGCTGCAGGTGAGACCAGGGAAGAGTAGTGAAAAGCTTGTACCAGCTTATACCGTTATTACTACAGAAAAAGGGGGAAAAATTGTTGGAAAAAGCAGCCAAGTCTGTCCCAATGGCCAAATAGTTTATAACCCAGAAATGCAATGATGGTTTAATATTAGAAAATCTATCAATAAAACTCGCCACAGTCATGTCAGCGGTGGAGTTCCAGAAGACCCCGGTTTATGGGGATGATGCCACCCTGGGGTAGACAGAGTATGATCTGCACAGTCAAACATGCAGCTCTGGTTTGGGATTAATGGATCGAAAGGAAAAAAAAAATAGAACCATCTCAGTTAATGCACAAAAACATTTGACAGCGCTCAACACTCATTGATGATGAAGACTCATAGCAAATTTTGAAGAGAAGGGAAAGTTTCATAACCTGACAGACGATATAGTTCCAATACTTTACAGAAAAAGTCATACTTGCTGGTGAAAATTTGGAAGCATTCTCATTCAGTTGAATAGCAAGATACAATGCCCATTATCATTATTCAATTAACTTTAAAACTGGATGCCTCAACCAATAATAAGAAAAAAAATAGATATAAGAACTGAAAAGAAAGTGAAAAACTGCGTTCACTTGTAGATGTGGATTGGATACATAGGAAATCACAAAGAATCTACAAACTCTTAGAGTAAGTATGAAATTTCAGTAAGTTCATTAGAGTGAAGACAGTAGAAAAAATAAATTCTTATTCACTAAACATAAATTCCTTGTTATTTTGCATTTTTTATTGTAATATACACACAACATACACAACATTTCATCTATTTCTACTTGTACATTTCAGTGACATTGATTACATTCTTCAAGTTATGTACCCCTTTTTGCTCTCTTTTTTCCAAATTATCCTACCACTCTCAACATTCCTACAATGCACTCCAAACAAAAAAAATTAAAAACCGTTTCCCCTCCTTTCTACCTCTGGTAACCACTGAATACTTTGGATTTCTATATATTTGCTTATTTCATATATCATAGAGTATTTTTCCTTTCGTGTCTGACTTATTTCACCTAACATAATGTCTTCAAGGTTCACCCACGTCATGGCATGCATCAAGGCTTCGTTCCTCTTTATGGCTGAGTGATACTCTGTTGTATGCACATAACACATTTTGCTTATTTATTCATCACTTGATGGAAATTTCAGTTGTTTTCATCTTTTGGCTAGTATAAATAGTGCAGCAAGGAATTTTGGTTCACATATGCCTGTTGCATCATTTTCAGGTCTTTTGGCTTTATACCTTGGAGTGTGTGATGGTTAAGGTTGTATGTCAACTTGGCAGGGCCATGATTCTCAGTGGTTTGATAGTCATATGTTGTTGTGATCGCTTCCATGATGAGATTTGATATTATGTGATCACCTCCATGATGGCATGTGAGTAGCCAATCAGTTGAAAGGGAGTTTCCTTGGGCGTGTGGCCTGCATTGAACATAAGTGGATATTCTGGAAAGGCTTGTGGACTTTCGCTTGTTCTGGATCCTGCAGCTGGCTGCTGTTTGTCTGACCTCTCGTTCTTGGGACTTGAGCTAGCAGCTCACCTGCGGTCTTGCCCACCAATCTTGGGATCTGTTGATCTTTGCAGCCTGTGAGCAAGAGCCCTGCTTTCTGACCTGCCAGTCTTGGGTTCTTCAGCCCCTGTGGATACATGAATTAGAAGAAGCCTCTCTCCTGATCCACGGTCTTGGGATGTTCCAGTTCTGCAACTGCATGAGCCACTTCCTTGATATAAATCTCTCTCTCTCTCTCTATATATATATTTATATGCTTTTACTTCTCTAGAGAAGCCAGCTTAAGACAGAGTGGAATTGCTGTGTCATATGGTAGCTTCATGTTCAACTTTTTGAGGAGCCATCAAACTGTTTTCCACAGTTGCTGCACCATTTTATACTGCCACTATCAAAGGATGAGTGTTACTGTTTCTCCATAGCTTTGCCAACACCAAATGTTTTCCTTATTTTTGATCATTGCCATTCTAATGGGGGTGAGATGGTGTCTCATTCTGGTTTTGATTTGCATTTTCCTAATGGCTAGCATGTGCTTGTTGACTATTTGAATACCTTCTTTGGTGAAATATCTGTTCATGTCTTTCATCCAGTTATCGATTTTTTTTTGTTAAATTGTAGAAGTATTTTATCGATGTTAGATATTAGACCTTTATCACATATATGGTTTCCACAATTTTTCTTCCATTCCGTAGGCTGTCTTTTCATTCTTTTGACAAAATATTTTGATTAACAGAAATATTTAATTTTTATGACATCACATTTGCCTATTTTGTCTTTTGCTGTTCATGCTTCTGTTGTCTTGTCTGATAAAAAAATAGCCCATTAAAAAAACCTAGGTCCCATGGCTTTGTCCCTACATTTTCTTCTATGAATTTTATGGCTTTAGTTTTCAAATGAAGGTCTTTGACTTATTTTGAATTGGCTTTTGTGTGTGGTTTAAGGGGTTGAGTCCTGGTTTATTCTTCTGTATATAAATATCCAATTATCCCAGCATAATTTATTGAAGAGACTCTTCCCATTGTATGAATTCAGTACGTTTGTTGAAACTCAGTTGACCGTACATGTATGGATTTATTTCTGGGCTCTCAATTCTGTTCCATTAATCTATATGTCTATTATTACACATTGGAGAAAATGTTAAGTAGTAGTGGTGAAAGTGGGCATACCTTTTGAAATTCATGAAGCTCAGCAGACCAGAGCTGGAGGCTTATCATTGTGTAGGCTGAGAATTCTGTTAAGTAATGCTTCCGGGATGTGTTAGTTTTGTAAACTTTTACCATTTTTTCCCTTTATTCCTAGGAGATAAGACTTCCAAGCATTATTATACCTTACCTGGGTGATAGTTAGGGAGCCCTGATGGGTTTGTTTAGGTTTTCTGTGTCATATATGGAAAACCAGAGGTTTCACATGTAACCTAATGGAACAACCAACAAAACAAAACAATCAAACAAAAAACCTGTTGCTGTCCAATCAATTCCAACTCATAGTGACGCAGTAGGACTGAGTAAACTGCCTCATAGGGTTTCCAAGGAGAGGCTGGTCAATTATGAACTGCCAACCTTTTCGTTAGTAGCTAAGCTCTTAACCACTGTGCCACCTAGGCCAACCTAAAGGGGAAAAAAAAAAAGGGAAACAAAACAAAAATACAAACCCATTGCAGCTGAGTTGATTCCAACTCATAGCGACCTTATAGGACAGAGTAGAACTGCCCCATAGGGTTTCCAAAGAGCAGCTTATGGATTCGAACTGCTGACCTTTTGGTTAGTAGCTGAAACTCTTAACCACTATGCCACCAGGGATCCAACCAATGGAAAGGTGCCAGCAATAAGTTATCTATCTCGTTCCCAGTGGCTTACTGTCATGCCACAGACGGGTGGCACCAAAATGCCACTTGCCTCATTGGTGGGTTATATTGCCAGATATTTCTAAAAATCCATAATAGCAATCAAAAATTTAAACACACAAAATTAGTAAGCATGCATTCCAATACTGAAGACAGATGTCGTCTTTTTTTTTTTAAACATAAACATTTGGTAATGAAAGGGCTTAGTGTTTGATAGAATCTCTTGTAAAATCATATGAATTTTTCCTTTTTTTGGATTCCTGCTCTTGATTACTAATTCATTCCCTTCACTAGTTTTGGGTCTGTTGAGATCCGTTATTTCTCTTGAGTCAATTTGGGAAGTTCATGTGTTTTGAGGACTTTGTCCATTCCTTCTAAATTATCTAATTTGTTGGTTGGCATACAACTGTTCATAGTATCTTCCTATAATCTTTTTTTTTTCTGTAGGATTAATTGCAATGTCTCCATTTTTGCCTCTTTAGATATTTGCATCTTCTCTCTCTTTTTCTTTATCAGTTTAGCCATTTGTTTGTCTATTTTATCAATCTTTTCAAATAACCAACTTCTGGTTTTGTTGGTTCTTTATACTGTCTTTCTCTTGTCTATTTCATTTATTTTTTGCTCTATCTTTGTTATTTCCTTTCTTCTGGTAGGTTTGGGTTTGTTTTACTCTTTTTTTTTATTTCTTCAAATTGTAGGGTTAAGCTATTGATTTAAGATCTTTCTTCTTTTTTTTAACATAGGCATTCATTGCTATGAATTTCCCTGTGAGCATGGCCTTCACTGCATCCCATACATTTTGGTATGATGTGTTTTCATACTTATTAGATTGCTAAGTTTTTTTTTTTTTTTTTCAATTTCTATCTTGTTTTCTTTTATGACCTATTGGTTGTTTGATAGTGTGCTATTTATTTTCCTCACATTTGTATTTTTCCCAATTTTCTTCCTGTTCATTTCTAATTTCATTCCATTGTGATCTGAATAAAAGTTGATTTTAGTCTTTTAAAATATATAAATTGATGTCTGGAAACCCTGGTGGCGTAGTGGTTAAGTGCTATGGCTCTTAACCAAGAGGTTGGCAGTTCGAACCTGCCAGCAGCTCCTTGGAAACTCTACAGGGCAGTTTTACTCTGTCCTATAGGGTCGCTATGAGTCAGAATCGACTGGACAGCAGTGTGTTTGGGTTTGGATATTGCTGTGTCCTAAAATATGGTCTATTCTGGAGAATGATCCATGTGCGCTGGAGAAGAATGTATATTATGCTGTCGTTTGGTAGAATGTTCTATATATGTCTGCTAGTTCCAGTTGGTTAATAGTGTTATTCAAATCTTCTACTTCTTTATTGATCTTATTTTTCTTTGTTTTATCCATTACTGAAAGAGATGTATTAAAGTCTCCTATTATTCCTGTAGATCTGTCTGGTTCTCTCTTCAGTCTGTCAGGGTTTGCTTTATAAATTTGGGGGCTCTGGTGGTAGGTGAATGATATTTATAATAGTTACATCTTTTTGTTGAATTAACCCTTTCATCATTATATAGTGTCCTTCTTTGTCTTTTATAACAGACTTTGACTTAAAGTCTCATTTGTCTGGTATGAAAATTGCCATGCCTGCTCTCTTTTTGTTATTGTTTGCATTGAATGATTTTTTTTTTCCTCCATCCTTTGACTTTTAATCTATTTATGTCTTTGTTCCTAAGGCGTGCTTCTTGTGGACAGCATATAGATGGGTCATTTGTTTGTTTGTTTGTTTGTTTTTATCCACTCTGCCATTCTCTACCTCTTGACTATAACATTTAGTCCATTTACCTTTGTGGTAACTACTGACAGAGGATTATTTACTTCTGCCATTTTGTCATACATTTTTTGTGAGGCTGATGGCTTCTTTGTTCCTCTTTTTCTCCATTACTGAGCTCTCCTCCTATAGAAATTTCCCCTCTTATATATTTTGTAAGTGTTGAGCCATTTTGTTTTCCTTCTTTTTTGGTATATAATTTTAAAATTTACTTTTTTTGTGGTTACCATGAGGATTACATTTAACAACTTACATTTAAAACAATCTGTTAGATCTTGATATCAACTTAATTTCTTTAATACACAAAATCTCTATATCTACACCAGTCCGCCTTATTACAGTAATTACAAAAAGAAAGAATTTTTTACAGAGCTAGTATATAGAGTAATGGAATAGAATGGAGAGCTCAGAAACAGATCCACCCATATATGGAAATGTGATCAATGATAGAGGTGACATTATACATAATGGTGAAAGAACAGCAGTCAATAACTTATTTTAGATCATCTGGTTATCTATATAAGATTGTATCTCTTTTATACTCCATACATGTAGATTGAAAACTCAAATATAAGAAGCAAAACTTTAACATTTTAGAAAAATTTTAGGAGACTAGATTTATTATATTGGAATACACAATATCTTATATGATTTAGAAAAAGCACAAACCAAACAGGATAAGGTAGATAAATTTGACTATGATAAAAACTTCTTTTCAACTAAAGCACTTTATACACAGTTATAAAGCACAATCCACAGCCTAGAACAGCACATATAAATATGTCATATCCACAAGAAGGAATCTACACAGCAGTTACAAATAGTGATTTAGAACTACATTTATCAACATGGGTTTTTTTTTTAATGTAATCATATTAAGAAATAAAAGTAATTTATACAATGACAAATCTTATCATTGTAACTTCTATATAAAATTTAATACACATACAAAATAAAAGTATATATATATATATATATACACGCACACACACACACAGAAGATAAAAGAACTTTCCTGAGAATTTTAAGTACAGAATTCAGAATAGCAGTTAACCCAGGTAGTGGACGTGGGGTAATGTGATTGGAAGGAAACCATAGGAGTTTCAACTTTACCTGTAGTATTTTATAACTTAAAAAGATCAAACGCGAATGTAGTGAAATGTTAATATTGGATAAATTAAAAAATCTGGGAATTAAGTACACAAATGTTTATTATATTAGTCTTTTGACATTGTATATGGAACATTTTATAATACTAATATTTTATGTTTTTCTTAAGATTTTTATTAAAAAATATACTTTCATATCCACTCTCTCACTTTCTCATCTATTTTAACTTAAAATATAGACTGTCTTTTCTGGACAAAGGTAAAACACTATCAACAACAAGAAACCAAAAACCAGCGTTCAAATTTATTTGAACAGTATAAATATGGCTTTTGTTTAGTTATGCCATATAGTTCTACATTTTTTTTTCCCATAAAACATTCTTGCTGCACACTCATTTGTTGATTCCAGAACTTTTGTCTTGATTTTTTTTTTTTCCATTTTGGCCAAATATGCAGATTTGGACCATTTCTCATTTACTTTCATATCCTAAGCATCTATCCATGAATTAGAATATAATATAGTCAGTTTAGAACATCGAAACAACTCAACAAATATTTGCTGAATATCTCTCTGGTTGAACATCCTAACCCAGTGTTAATTATAACTGTGACAAATACTCATTATAGAATATTTTGCAAATTGGAAAATTATAAAGAAGAATAGTAAAATCACTTTTAATCCCATCATCCAGAACAATTTCTCTTAGGCTTGTTAGTTGCTGTTGAATCAGTTTTGACTCATGGTGACCCCATGTGTTGCAGAGCAGAATTACCCCACAGAGTTTTCAAGGCTGTGACTTTTCAGAATCAGATTGCCTGGCCTGTCTTCCGAGATGCCCGTGGGTGTGTTTGAACCATCAATGTTTCAGCTGGTAGTCAAACACTCAACTGTTTGTGTCATCCGGGGTCGCTCTTAGCCTATTGATATATTTATCTTCAGCTTTTGCCATATATACACATGTGGAGTAAATTCACCTTGAATGCTGGTTTCCTTAAGGGTTTTCCCATATTCTCAGACTGGATTAATGGATAAGGGGAGGATTGGTAGCAAGTAGACCTTTTACTTGTCTAATTCGTGAGAAGGAACAGAGACCCCCACGTAAAGCCATATGGTCTAAGAAGCAAGTATTTGGAAGAACCACTGTAAATTTATGAACTTTTTGAGGAAAATAAAAATTTCAATAATCTTTCTAATAAATACAGAAAACATACTTTTTTTGGTGAATGGTCATGAGTATATGATCTCAAAATTTTAAAAATTAAAAAAAATTTATACATAACATTTAACCATTTCAAACTGAGAATCTAAAACCATTTTTAGATCTTCCTCAAGCAACATACCCTAGGGATAGATTGAGTACTTGATGATTGGTTACTTACACAGTCTCTGGTCTCAGCTGCTGAAAGCCTGTGCTGAGCCCTCAGGTGTTAAGGTGCACCATGTTCCTTGTCAAGGTAAGTGAGGAAAAAGGTCTCCCCCCAGCTCTCTTTCACATATCATTATTGAGGCTTAGGAGAAGTATTATTTATGCCCAGCAAACTACCAAGTCTTAGTAAATTGAAGTAACTTCTTAAATTCTTCTATCCCAAGCTCTTTCTTCACAGGGCCTCAGAAATAATCTGTCAAGTCGAGGTGCAAAGGGAGAAATGGCGGAAAAGGGTAAACATGCCCTTCATGTTCATACTGTCCTCATTTATCTGCCTGGCTCTGCAAATACACATATACCATGAAGTTTCTTCCTTCCTGCTGAATAAGCAATGGAAGTTCCCTTAGATGCTTGGAGGAGGAGGGCCCACGTTACTGAAGTAGCCAAGTTATAGTTTCAGCTCAGTCAAAACCCCCAAATCAAATATGCATTTTTCTCAACAAGAATCTATTGCTGATCAAGCCAGAAAAAATGGTATGATCTGATTCATGCAGTAAGCCTCCCTTTACTTGACATTGCAGTCTTGTCAACATGGCAGAAAATTTATCCTGAAAATCCAGGGCAAATGTTTGTTTTCCATAAAAAGGAAGGGGCATGGTTAAGAACGAGGATCACATAGTCATATCCCATCACACAGACCCTTGACCTCATATCCTCATCCAGTTTTCCCTCTAGTTGCCTAACCAACACTCCCCAGAACCTTGGCGGGAACTTCCCTTCCCCACATTCTCAGCCTGCAGGAACTGAAATGGCTCATTACTTCAAAACGATTAGGTGGGCAATAGAGAAAATTAAAGTAGAAAAGAGTGGAAAGAGTAATGTGCAAATTTCCCCTAAGTTTTTATTAAGTCTTGATTGCAGAGAATCTTTTCTTGCATGGATAGTCAGGATACTTCACTAGTGTTTCACTACCCAGAAAACATCTTCAGCAAACACACTACCATATTACATTCATGAGACTGTTGGAGAAAATGCAAATATACATGGCTACAGGGACATATAATATCTTAGGAACTGGGTATTACCCATCTTTCATTCCGTTCCATCATTGTATAGCTCTATGATCTGTCTCTAATATATATTTTTCCCCGGGAAAATACTTTAGTACCTTAAACTGTCCAAAACCCATTTGATGTCTAGACATTCTTTTTCAATCATCAAATAACGAGTCTCTGGGGGAAAGGCTTTTCCTACTGATGTATGCAATAGGTTGTTCTTGACTGGCTGGTTTCTGCACGAACAGTGATCTCAATCTCACCTGCACTTTAAAAGACTTCTCAAAGTCACATTTAATTAACACTGGCTCTGTATATGAAAAGACTTGATAATGACTTCTTATACTCAACGCAGGTAATTTTTTTAGATCATTCCAACCCATAAAATACAATGTAGAAATTACAAAGTAAAATATGCATATTACTTAAATCCCCTTAAATGCCTCTTTGTCTTGTTTCTCTTGATATTTTTTTCACCGCTCATTTGCAGTTCATGCTCTTTGTAACCAGCTCTCTCTTACTCAAAAATCAAATACTTTGACGAGTGAATTTTCATCACATGGAAACATATTTTAAAGTCCGTCAGAAACCAATTTTAAGAAACCAGATTGTATCAGTTGTTTAATATCTTTCTCAGAATTCTTGTTGTAAGGAAAACCTACAGATATTTGAATAAATCTCTGAGCAAAACTAAAACTTGGAGAAATAAAATAGTAAAAAAAAAAAAAGAACAATTCAAAAGTTCCTTATAGGAAACTCCTTATCCAATCGATCACATGAATAATTGTGGATTGTAATTAACACATGTGAATTTATTTTCTAACCTTCTCAAGTTCTCCCATCCCACTAAATGTCTACCTTCTAAAGAGAAAGAAAAAAAAAAATGCCTACTAATATTAAGTCTTTCCAAGTGAAAGGAGAAATCTGGTCTAATCCTGAATACATTATTTTCTTTGGGGAAAAACAAACCAACAAAACACTGGCAGACAACTATGCTGAAACCAGGTCTAGAATCTTTGGCTAGCCAGTCACCACCTTTCGATTCCAAGGTGAGCACCTCCTCTGCCCATCTTCACAAGCCCTGGGGGACTCAGTGTTCCCAGGTTGTAATGGAGGTGAGCAGTATCTTCCTCTACCAGTCAGGGGCTGTGACACATCTCTACCAGGTCAGTGGAGAATGTCACAGTGGAGACTTCTTCCCAACTTTCTAAGCTCAGCAAACTAACTACTTTTCAGTTTAGTGGACGAGGGTGGTATCACTGGTGTCCTCTGGCAGCGAGCAGGTTGAAGCGCCGGGAAGAGATCATTCATACATACCCTGAGTGGTAATGTTGGAGTCTGATCTTAAAAAAAGGAAAAGTAGAGTATGAGAATAATTAATTCTGAAGATAACCCAACAACAACCACCAGCTGGCTCCTCAGTTTCTTAAAAATTTAATATCTCACATCCTTATGGAGACCACAGTTAAGCTATGTATTTGATACATTCATGTCTACCCTCATGCCCATCTGTTAGTCCCATCTCTGTGCTGCAGTCATTGTCTGAATGCCACCCCAGTTTTGGTCAAACCCCAAAATTTTCACATAGCTTTTCTGATAACTGAACAGTTCATTATTGAGAATTCCTCAATATGAAAGAAGCATGAACATAGACATGAAAATACAAAATGTCATGCTCTGGAATGCAACAGATGCCCATATAGCTTTTAAAAAACAACTTTGAGTTTTTATTGTTGTTTGCTGCCCTCAAGTCAACCCCTGATTCATGGTGGTCCCATGAACAAGGAAGGAAACATTGCTTCGTTCTTCACCATCCCCCGATCAGAACTTTGAATAAGGGGTCTCATTTACAAATTAGTCAACAAACAAATATTGAGGATCTATTATCTAAATGGTATTGTCCCAGGTTTTGGGAGAATAGAATGTGAAATAAGAAATAGTAATTTTTCTCAGAGCATTGACTTTACAATGAGAAAAATCACAAATATGTAACTAAAACAAAAGGTAGTATAAAGTCTGTGCTCAAAAGAGGTCAGATTTTAATTAGAAGAATAGAAAGGAACTGATTCTGAGTACAGCAGCCAAAAGTTTCCATAAATCTGTGGCATTTGCACATGGAAATTTCTGGAACCCCATGAGGAAAGGTACAGATATGTGAATATGCTTGCCCTAGCGAGGACAAAGAGTGTAAGTGGTGAAATTCATCAGAAGTGGTGAAGAGGTCAGGGTGTTTTGGATTCAGATTACAGAAGGTCTTGAATGTCACCTTGAGGCATTTCATTCAACTTTATTCTACACACCTTGGAAGTTTGTGATCAAGGGGAGAAAGGTCAACCGACCTGAGCTTTAGAGAGATAACTAGGACAGCCACGTAAACCACAGATCTGATTGATAGTCTAGTTAATGAGAAGCTGTTAATATATTTCCACCAGCTTGTTTTTGGCTTTTGCTTACTTGGTATATCAGTTTCAATCCTTTACTTTCATACTATCTATGTCTTTTTTATTTTTAAATCTAGCCTGACTAGTGCCTTTTAAAGGAACGGTTCATTAATTTACATTTTTTAGGGTCCCTTTTTTTTTTTTATGAGTCAGAATCAACTCGACGGCAGCGAGTTTTTGTTGTTGTTGTTTATGATTATTGATATAATTGGATTTATTTTGTGCTTCATATTTATCTGACTTTTCCAGTGTTTCAATTCTTCTCCTTTCTTACACTCTTCCAAATTGCTTTTTTTTTTTCTTCCCATTCCATCTCACTCTGTACTGGTTTATTTCTATTCTTTAGTATATCTGCTTTAGATTTTAACCTGCAGACTTAAGCATGTCTCGGTCAATATTATTAGCCTCCTCAACTAACGTCTAGGAGTATTTTACCTCCAATAAATCCTGTTTCTCCTTATTTGAAATATATGTTCATAATTTGTTTTGTTCTTTTAATCCACAATTTATCATTAGCAGTTGAATATTAACTTTTAAAATTTATCAATATATTAAGCATTTCCTTTACTTACCATTCCGTTTTACATCTCTGAATGTCCTCTAGGGCCAACTTTACTTTTTTGGTGTAATTCCTTAGGATTCCTTTTTTTTTTTTTTATAGCAAACACTTGTATGTTTATTTTCTCAAAAAAGTTTTTCACTTGGTTTAACAATTCTAGATTACAGTTATTTTTCCCCAACCTTCTAAAAATATTATTTGACATTCTTCAGTCTTTCATCTTTGCTCTTGAGAACTTGTCAGCACAAAAGGCATTCCTTTAAAGGTAATTCATTTTATTTTTTTCTCTTTCTGACTGATAAAAAATTCACACTTTTTGCCTGAAATGTTCTGTAGTTACACTACAGTGATGTTACTGGGCATGAAACTCTCCTTCTCTTTCTTGGGATTCATTAGCATCTCAGGATCTGAAGATTTATGTGTTTCAGTGTTTTGTGAAAAACTCTGACATGATTTCTTTAAATAATTATTTTCTTTCATCTTCTGTAGTTTTCCTTCACTAACATCTATTAGACATATACTTTTGATTAGACTCTATTCTTCATGTCTTTTTAACCTCCTTTTCATATTTTTCATCTCTTAGCATAGTTATTGCTAATTTCTTCAGATAAACCTTCCAGGCCAGCAATACTCTCCTCTATTGTGTCTAAACTACTATGCAAACTAGTCACTGATTCTAATTTCAATTATTATATTTGTCATTTCTGGATAATTATTTCCTTCTTTTTTATCTGAGTGGTTATGTTTTGATAGTCATTTGTTCCAAATTCATGATTTTTGTTTTGTCTTGTTTTTTAAAATATGTTAAATTTATTTTTAATTATATGTCCAATAATTTCAATAATCAAAGTGGTTACTGATTTAATTCTTGATTCTGCTGACTCCTGTGTGTGGCTTACTTTCTTTTGTTTACTGGGACTTTATCGTGTGTTTGTTTTTGTCAAGACCACTATATGGTCTTTTTGTTTGTTTTTAATTTGACACCTGCTTTGAGGATACATTCCTCCAGGGAAGATTTATGTTTGCTTCTACCAGCCCTGGAAGGACACTAGCAACCTGATCCATTTTAAATTATAGTTCTTTGCATTTTTTAAAGCTATGAAAAAAAATTGTAAATTCAGACCCCAATACCATATGAAGGCAGGTCATTGTTTGTGTTGATATTGCTGTTTTCTTTTACCTTCTACTCAGAGGTAAGCTAAATTGTTGTGTTGACAGTCTTAAATGGTTGTTTTTCCCTAGCTTAATTTCTCTCTGAGTGTGAGGCCCGTCCTGAGTTCCACCTTTATGCAGAATTTCTCAATTGATAATTTTAGTGTATTGTCTGCAGTCATCCCCTGCCACTGATGCTGTAGTGTGAGTAACACGACCTCAGATTAGTAAGTTGCTTCAGTACTATTACCTCTGCCCTTCCATATCTATGGAAACCCTGGTGGCTTAGTGGTTAAGTGCTAGGGCTGCTAACCCAGAGGTCGGCAGTTTGAATCTGCCAGGCACTCCTTGGAAACTCTATGGGGCAGTTCTACTCTGTCCTATAGGGTTGCTATGAGTCAGAATGGACTCATAGTTTTTTGGTTTTCCACATCTATACTCATTTCTCATTCATGACCCCAAATTTCCCTTACTTCCTTTCAGGTACACCCAGTCATTTAAAAAACAAGTTTTAAAATATTGCATTAACCATTAAATGGATCTTTTTCAATTTTTTTTTTTTTTTAGCAGAGAGGGAATGATTTCAGGATCTCTATTACTGCTGAAAGTGGAAGTCTGATTTTTTTTCAAATGTAGTGGAGACACTCTTTAAGGAAGTACCAAACCCAGAAGCTTTCTTTTTGGTCTTTACCAGAGAAAAGTTTTTTTAAAAGAGTTTAAATTGGTAGAAGACCCTATTTCATTAGGTCCCAAATTGGAAGAATTAAATGGCACAATAAAATACAGCCCTTAGAATCAACTAGAAAGTCTAATATTTTAGTAGTTGTCAAAAGAGAATCATCTGCAGTTAGTATAGAAGCCAAGATAAAAGAAAATGACCAGGATAATCCAGCAAGGTGTGATGTGGACAGCCATGAGAAAAGGAGGCTGTCTTTTGGAGATAAAAGTAAAGGCTACAGCTGGCAGAGATAGTTTTCTTGATCACATCTGTATTGAAGAGTGAGAGACGCATGGCCGAAAAAGCAATAGTGGACTTCTTATCACCGAGACCTGGACTTGAGTGATGCCTTCACTAACAAATAATTGATGTCCTTGGTTAAATCATTAAACTTCTCTACGATTCAATTTGTTTGCCAGTGTAATAGCTACAATTAAAGGTTAGTCATATGCTTTGAAAGAATTCATCTATATAAAGTGAGAGAAAGGGTTTATGGCACGACATAGGCACCTAACAATATCTGCTACAGTATTCTTGGATGGTGCAAATGATTTAACACACTCTACTGACTACTGACTGCCAAAACGTTGAATTGTCAATTCCATCCAGAGGTGTTCCAGAAGAAAGGCCTAACAATCCATTCCTGAAAATCAGCCACTGAAAACTCTACGGAGTATAATTCTACTTTGACTCACATGAAATTACCATGAGTTGGAGCTGACTCGATGGCAACCGGTTCTGGTTACAGTATTTTAGTTGTGAGAACATCACCAGTACTCTACTTATGGGGGACTGGAGGTGAACACCAGAATAAAACTTGAATTCTTCATATATTTTATATTTTTGTTTAAATTAACTACTACTAGCTATATTTTCTTTGTACCATATTATTAGTTAAGTTACTCTCAACAACTTTTTTATTGAAGAAAAATACGGATAATATAAAATTCATCATCTTAACCATTTTAAAGTATATAATCCAGTGGCTTTTAATACATTCACAGTATTGTGATACCATGACCACTACCTAATTCCAGAATATTTTTATCGTACCAAAAAGAAACCCTGTTTCAAAGAAGCAGTGACTTCCTGTTTTTTTCCTCCCCGCTGCTCCTGGCAACCACTAATCTGCTTTCTGTTTCTATGGATTTGTTTATTCTGGACTTTTCATATAAAATGAAATTATACCATATGTGGACTTTTGTGTCCAGCTTCTTTCCCTTAGCATACATAATATTTTTAAGGTTGATCCATTTTGTAACATGTATCACTTCATTCCTTTTTACGGCTGAATAATATTACAATGTATAGATGCACCACATTTTGCTTATCCATTAATCAGTTGAAGAACATTTGAGCTGCTTCTAATTTTTGGCTATTAGGAGCAATGCTTCTCTGAGCATTCATGTACAAGTTTTTCTAAGAACATCAATTCTTTTGAGTGTAGACTTAAGAGTGGAATTGTTGGGTCAGATGGTAATTATATGTTTAACTTTTTGAGGAGCCACCAAACTTTTCGATAATGGTTGCAGAATTTTACATTTCATCAACAATGTAGAAGACTTCAATTTTTCCACACCCTTTCCATCAGTTGTTATTTTCTTTTTTAGATAATAGAAATTTTTTTCTTTTTTTTTTTTGTAAGCATGGTGTCTCATTGTGATTCAATGATTCAATGATGGTGAGCATCTTTTCGTATGTTCATTGGCCATTTGAATAGCTTCTTTGGAGAAATATTTATTTAAGTCATTTGTTCATTTTTTAAAGGGGTTGTTTTCTTGTTGTTGTCCTTTCATTGCCACCTGAAGGATTCCTTTTAACATTTCTTGTAGGGTAGGGTTACTAACAACAGATTCTCTCAGTTATTATTTATCTGGGAATGCCCTAATTTCTCCTTCATTTTTGAGGATATAGAATATTTTGATTGACAGCTGTTTAATTTGTTTGTTTTCCTTTCAGCACTTTGAATATGTCATCCTACTCCCTTCTGACCTTCATAGAGTCTGATGAGAAATCAACCATTAATCTTATTGAGGGTCCTTTGTATGTGATGAGTCACTTCACTCACGCTACATTCAAAATTCTCTTTGTCTTTGGTATTTTACCGTTTGATTATAATATATCTCAGTGTGGATCTGTTTTCATTTATCCTGCTTGTGGTTTGTTGAACTTTTTGGATTTGTAGATTCATCTCTTTCTTAAAATTTGGTTAAGTTTTGGGCCATTAGATCTTTAAATATTCTACTTCCCCTTTATCTCTATTTTCTCTTTTGCTAATCCCATTATGTGTATGTGGGTACACTTGATGGTCTCTCACAGGTCTCTTAGACTCTGATTCTTTATTTGGCCTGTTCAATCTGCTGTTGAATGCTTCCAGTAATTTTTTTCAATTGTACTTTTCAACTACAAAATTTTTTTTGGGGGGGGTACCTTTTTTAATGTTTTTCACTTGGTGAGATATTGTTCTCATGATTTCCTTCAATTTTATGTACAAGATTTCCTTTAGCTCTTTGAGCATATTTAAAATTGTTGACTTAAAGTCTACTAAGTCAAATGATTTAACTTCCTCAGAGACAGTTTTTATTCATTGTTTTTTTCCCCCCTGTGTATCAAGAGGGACTAGTCCCTAAAGAAGGACATCATGCTTGGTAAAGTAGAGAGTTAGGGATAAAGAGGAAGACCATCTATAAGATGGATTCACACGGTGGCTGAAACAATGGGCTCAGACACAGCAATGATTTTGAGGATGGTGCAGGATCAGACAGCGATTTGTTCTGTTGTATACAGTCGCTGAGTTAGAATCGACTCGACAGCATCTAACAACAAGAACAGGCCATGCACTCTTGTTTCTTTTTATTACTTTTGTAGTTTGTTGAAAACTGGTCATTTTGAATATTTTAATATGGCAAGCCTGAAGATCAGAATCTTAACCCTCCTCAAGGTTTGTTATTGCTGCTTGTTATCATTTGTTTAGTAATGTTTTGGAACTAGGTTTGTAATTATGTATTTTATGTTGTGTGTGACCACTGAAGTCTCTGTTCTATTAGCTTGGTGGTGAGTTAGTTATTTGACAGAGATTTCCTTAAACACCTCGAACAACAACAACAACAAAAATCTCTCGTCTTTACAGACAGGGTCTGTGTGTGTGTTGGGCCAGACCTTCCACATTCAGCCAGGCAGTTTACAACCCTACATTAGCCTTTACTTCCTGCTTGTGCACAGTGTGGAGGTGAGAGTTTAGAGATCTCTCAGGTCTTTTCTGAGTATGCCCCAAGCTCTGAGCATCTGCGTGGCTTTCTAGATTCCCAGGAATATATGGAAACTTTTCAAGTGTTTCATCCATTCCCTACTTTGGATTAAATTGTGTCCCTCAAAAACATATGCTGAAGTCTTAACCACTGTACCTGTGCATGTAGCCTTGTCTAGAAATAGAGTTTTTCTTATCAGTAAAGTTAAAGGAGATCATATGGGTTAGAGTGGATCCTAGCCCTAATCCCTTTTGAGTGACTTTTTTTTAAATAAAAGAGAAGAACAGATGCAGAAATGGAGTCTGCTCTGTGACAGTCTGCTGCAGTGTGTTGATGGCTGCAGATGCAACTATAAACAACAAAGAAATGCCAAGGACTGCTGGTAGCCACCAGAAATTAGGAAAAAGGCATGTTACAATTCCTCTCTCAAAACCCACAGAAGGAAGAGACATGGTTGAGACCCTAATTTAGGCTCCAGATCTGTGAGAAAATAAATTTATGTTCTTTTAAGCCACCATCTTTGTGATTTTTTGTTATGGCAGCCTTAACAAATTAAGACATTTCCCCAAAGCGTCTCATCTCCAATTTTTCCTCCTACACTTTGCAGTTTGTCTAGTGTTTGCCCCAACTGTTATCTCTTACTCCAGGAACTAAAACCAAGGCCAAACCCATTGCCATCTATTCGATTCTGACTCATACTGACCCTGTAGGTTTCCAAGGCTATAAATCTTTATGGAAGCAGACTGCCACACCTTTCTCCCGTGGAGCCGCTGAGTTTGAACTGCCAACCTTACAGTTAGCAGCCAGGCACTTAGCCACTGTGCCACAAGGGCTCCTTCCCTCAGGCACTAGCAGTTATGTATTTGCCTTCAGATGTTGTCAGCAAATACTTCCTGGTAGTGTCCTCAGTCCTGGAAGAGTTCTGAGTTAGGTTAAATAAAGGCGAGTCCTTTGAGCCAGTCCTTTAAGAAGCCATCAGACAGGCGAAAACAACAATATTTCTTTGAAATAAGTTCCATGGTTCTCTCTCAGGTACCAGGAGCCTGTATCTATAATGCAGGCTATTGTCTTCAAGGCCAACACCAAGCTGGGGAGTGGAGAGTAGTACCAGGGTAAGTTAAATGCCACAAAACTGCCTTACTGAGACACAGTTATTTTTTTCAACATTCCTCTGGTTGTTGAAGTGGGGCCCTGATGGCGCAGTGGTTAAAAGCTTGGCTGCTAACCAAAAGGTCAGCAGTTCAAATCCACCAGCCGCTCCTTGGAAACCCTACGGGACAGTTCTATTCTGTCCTATAGGGTCGCGATGAGTCGGAATTGACTCAAAGACAACGGGTTTCGGTTGTTGAAACTTGATTGAATTCCAGCGTTCCAAAAAATTGATTTTGACAGTTTTTGCCAACTTGCTGCTTTTGTTGAGAGACAGACTCCTGAATTTCCCTACTTCACCTTTTTCACTAATGTCTACGTGAACTTTTTTATTGTTTTATATCTATATCTATGTCTGTATATATATATAGATATATATGGAAACCCTGGTGGTGTAGTGTTTAAGAGCTATGGCTGCTAACCAAAAGGTCTGCAGTTCGAATACACCAGGTGCTCCTTGGAAACTCTATGGGGCAGTTCTACTCTGTCCTGTAGGGTCACTACGAGTCAGAATTGACTCAATGGCAAAGGATTTTGGTATATATATATATATATATACCTTTTTTTTTCGTTTTAATTCTGAGTGAAAGAATTCCTTCAGGACTTGTTTTTCTTTCTTTTTAAAGGCCTGAAGCAGACATTTGAGAAGATTCAGTTGCGTGGAATGAATAAAAGCCACCTTACAGGAGAATGCCTGTACAGAACGTGTTCCTGTTTAGAAGCACTCCACTTCACACTAGTCTCTTCAACCAAAAAAGTAAAAATCAAGTATATGACTTTTATTTGCCGATCAAGTACCTAAGTATAAATATCATAATAAGGAAAAAAGTGATACATATTTGACATGCTTTGTTTAAGTGACGTTTACATTTACCTGTTTAAGTGAGTGTACTTGATAAGAATGTTCTACCAGAGAAAAAAGAATGTGTTCGAAGAATTATTTTCCTAGAGAATCTTACAATTGTATCATGTACTTATGAATTATTAAGTCAATAATAAGTTTATAAAACCCACCAAATTTTCAAGTATCAGGTCTTTATTATTCTTTAGGATACATTTATATGATAAATTTTTTATTGTAAATGGATATTTGGGGAGCTAAGTGCTAATTCGGAGACTTTTCATTAATTATTTCTCAATTTGTTGATTATCATTAGTAAAAGCGTATGTGAATGGTATAAATTTAATGTTTTAAAATCACTAATGTTGTTAAAATAATAAATGCATCAAGTCAAAGAACAGAAGGAATTTGCTTCTGATAGTGGACATTATTTCACTAGAGGAGGGAACACTCAGCATTTGAACCCTTATGTTTCTTGTGTCATAGAAGGTAATCCATTGTGTCAGAGAAAGTAGTAGACAGGGCCTTACCTTTGACCATTGAGGCCCAGTCTGCTAGATTCTCCTTCTGTTTAGTTCCTTGAACTAAGGTTAAGGCGTGTGGCATGTTTTCGGTTCACTTGTATGCTCTGACTAGGATTTTGTATCTTGATGTGTGGTAGGCAGAACTCTAAAGATGTCCTCTCCAGATTCCCACCCACTAGTTACTCAATCAAACACTAATCTAGGTACTGCTGTGAAGGTACCTTGCAGATGAAATTAAGGTTAATAATTAGATGACTTTAAGATATGCAGATTATCTTGTATTATCTGTGTGAGTTCAGTGTAATCACATGAACCTTGGAAGCAGCAGAAGAAGACAGAAAAGTTTGTCAGAGACACAACGTGGAAAAGAGAGACAGAAGTGAAATGAGATAGAAGGGGTGGCCAGAGAGACTTTAAGCATAAGAAGGACTCAACCCACCATTTTTGGCTTTGACGTTGGAGGACACTGACCATGAGTCAAAGAATACAGGTGTCCTTTAGAAGCTAAGGATGATTCCCTCCACCATCAGACAACAAGGAAATAAGAACCTTGGTCTTACAACTGAATAGAACTAAATTCAGCTAACAAACTAATAAGCTTGGGAGCAGATTCATCCTCTAAACCTCCAGAAAAGAATGCAGCTCTACTGACACCTTGAATTTCCACCTTGTGAGGCACAGCATGCCACCTCAGGAGTGCTGTACCTGTACTTTGGACTTACAGAACTGTGAGATAATAAATGTGTGTTGTTTTAAACTGCTGAGTTTGTGGTAATTTATCACATTGTAAATTCGAGCAGTAGGAAACTAACAGAGAAAGCAATGTGAAAACATAACTATCACTTGAAAAATATTCTTGGCGAAGGCAAAGGTATTGAAAGTGAGGATGGAATCAAGTACCAGTTGGAACAATGTCCATCAGTAGTGCCCAGCTAGACCATTCCTGTGCTGTAATCTTGTATGCTGCTCTATAATCTCTTTTGGTTCCTAATCATTTTCTACTACTAATACTGTCACAAACTCTTCTAGTTCCCCAAAACATTCCAAGATATTCTTATTCTGCTTAAGCTATACAGAGCTGGTTTCTGTTGCTTGCAATCAAGAACTCTGAACTATACTAACACTGGACATAGAGTGTGGGCTGCAAACAATAGAAACAATGGTATCTTAGGCTGGGTTCTCTAGAAAAGGGAAACTAGTGAAACGTATATATATGTTTCATACCATTGCCGTTGAGTCAATTCTGACTCAGAGTTGCCCTGTAGGGTTTCCAAGGAGCATCTAGAGCTACTGGTGGATTCAAAGTGCCGACCTTTTTATTAACAACCATAGTTCTTAACCACTACACCACCAGGGTTTCCATATGTATATGAGAGAGAGAGAGATTTATATCAAGGAAATGGCTCACGTGGTTGTAAAAGCTGGAAAGTCCCAAGTCTGTGGGTCAGGCTGGAGGCCTCTGCAGACTCATATAGCTGCAGGGGCTGGAGAACTCCAGCTTCAGATGGTGGAGACAGGAATTCCAAGGTAGGCAAGCAAGCTGCTATCTCAAGTCCCAAGAACCAGAGGTCAGATGAACAGGAGCCAGCTGCAGGGTCCAGAGTAAGCAAAAGCCAGCAAGACTTGCCCGAAAGTCCACCTATATTGGATGCAGCCCACACCCCCCCAAAAGAAAAACCCCTTTCAACTGATTGTCTGCTTACAGCCGATCCCATCATGGAAGCAATCACATTATATAGATCTCATTGTGTAGGTGATTACATGATTATACAACTGCCAAGCTACATCGTAACTGCCAAACCACTGAGAATCATGGCCCAGACAAGTTGACAAACAAGCTTAATAATCACACATGATTAAAGCGGGTATTTGGAAGGAATTATCTGAATTATTTGGGGCTAAAACATGCTCTAGGTTGGAATCTGGCAGTTCATGTTTTCATGGATTGAATTATGTCCTTCCAAAAATGTGTGTATCAACTTGGTTAGGCCATGTGTGGTTGTCCTCCATTTTGTGATCATAATTTTTTGTTGAGAGTATTAGAGTGGGATTGTAACACCACCCTTACTCAGGTTACCTCCCTGATCCAAGGTAAAGGAGTTTCCCTGGGGTGTGGCCTGCACCACCTTTTATATCTAAAGAGAGAAGAGGAAAGGGAAGCAAGCAGAGAGTGGGGGACCTCATAACATCAAGAAAGCAGTACCAGGAGCAGAGTACATCCTTTGGACCTGGGGTCCCTGTACCTGAGAAGCTCCTTAACCATGGGAAGATTGAGGACAAAGACCTTCCTCCAGAGCCAACAAAGAGAGAAAACCTTCCCCTGGAGCTGACACCCTGAATTTGGACTTGTAACCTACTAGACTATGAAAGAATAAATTTCTCTTTGTTAAAGCCATCCACTTGTGGTATTTCTGTTATAGCAGACTAAGATATATGCCATGTAGTAGAATAACACTAGTATGCCTGTGTTCACCTGAAATGAGGTGCATCCTTGTAACCGACAGGGTTAAACTGTTCTTCCTCCTGGAATGAACTGACAGGGTTAAACTGTTCTCTTTCCTCCCGTCACACCTGGGTCTGTGAGCTCCTGCTAAGGCATTCTGTGTAGCAACTCAAGGCTGTATTACTGCTTTTCTGTTCAAGGCCACTTCACTACCCACCAACACCTCCTTCCATCTGGACATGAGCAATAGCCTCAAAGCTGTGTTTAGATAAACTTCATGTGTCATACCCCCCCAAAAAACACATGCCCCCAGCAGCCATATTGCACCCCAATGCACCCCCATACATGTTAATTAGTTCCTGAAACTGCCTGCCTATTACCAGCAGCATCATGAATTATGCATAAGTTCCCTATCACAAACCCCGTAACTGCCCTAGAATCCCCAATCTCAGGGAGCTTGGCTTGAGATTTAGTCTCCAAGCTCCTGCTTGTCCGGCTTGCAAGAAAATCTACTTTTTCTTTCTCAAAGGCTTGGTATCTCTCAATTGACTCAAGGGGTCACACCGGGCAGGACCCACCCTTGTCGGGTTACAAGGCAAGTTTCTAATGCCATGCCCAAAAAAAGGAGGGAGTCAAGGTAGCAGGATGGGTGGCTGTTGAAAGAGAATGACAAGGTGGCACTATTAAAATCCAGAAACTTATTTTTTTTAATTTTTATTGAGCTTCAAGTGAACGTTTACAAATCAAGTCAGACTGTCACATGTAAGTTTATATACATCTTACTCTGTACTCCCACTTGCTCTCCCCCTAATGAATCAGCCCTTCCAGTCTCTCCTTTCGTGACAATTTTGCCAGCTTCCAACTCTCTCTATCCTCCCATCTCCCCTCCAGACAGGAGATGCCAACACAGTCTCAAGTGTCCACCTGATATAATTAGCTCACTCTTCATCAGCATCTCTTTCCTACCCACTGTCCAGTCCCTTCCATGTCTGATGAGTTGTCTTCGGGAATGATTCCTGTCCTGTGCCAACAGAAGGTTTGGGGACCATGGCCGCCGGGATTCCTCTAGTCTCAGTCAGACCATTAAGTATGGTCTTTTTGTGAGAATTTGGGGTCTGCATCCCACTGTTCTCCTGCTCCCTCAGGGGTTCTCTGTTGTGCTCCCTGTCAGGGCAGTCATCGGTTGTGGCCGGGCACCAACTAGTTCTTCTGGTCTCAGGATGATGTAAATCTCTGGTTCATGTGGCCCTTTCTGTCTCTTGGGCTCATAGTTATCGTGTGACCTTGGTGTTCTTCATTCTCCTTTGATCCAGGTGGGTTGAGACCAATTGATGCATCTTAGATGGCCGCTTGTTAGCATTTAAGACCCCAGATGCCACATTTCAAAGTGGGATGCAGAATGCAGAAACTTATTTGATCTAGTTTATAGAATCTCATCTTATGCTTTCTTAGAATGGAAGTAGTCAAAATCTAAACTTAATATTTGGCCTGTAGGACACAAAATTAGAATATTAGTTGAATTCAAAGCTTCTCCATATCTTTTATGTCAAAGTTAGGAAAATGATTAGAAAAGGGAAGGAACCCTGGTGACACAGTCGTTGACCACCTGGCTGTTAACTAAAAGGTCAGTGGTTTGAACCCACCAGCTGTTCCAGGGGAGGAAGAGGTGGCAATCTGCTTCTGTAAAGATTTACAGTCTTGGAAACCCTATGGGGGCAGCTCTACTCAGTCATATGGGGTCAATATGAGTCAGTATTGACAAAAAGGAGTTTGTTTCTAGAACCCTAAGATTTAAAATGAGGATACATGGGAGGATTTAGAGGTCTCAGCCTTCTCTTGGAACAGTTAAATTCCTCATCACTTGTATGGTTTCATCCTGACGTAGAGAAGAGGTAGCTCCGACTTAAACTTACTGACTTTCAGGACAATGAATTAAATTTGAAGTTTCGCCAGAGGTTTTAGGTCAGCAATATGCCAATTATTGGGAAATAAAAGCATTTAGATGAGAATATATGGGAGAAATTCAGAGGTCTTGCAACTGCCTCAGATGCAGGGCAGCCTCTCTTTCCTTCTTGATGAGACTCTTTCTCTGTTGCATGAAGGCATTTCAAGTAATTGTCTTGCCTATGTTATTAATTCAAAAATAGAAAATCATTCCCAGCCACCTACTTTGAACTTCCCTAATCCTTCCTTGTCTCTCAAACTGTAACTAGCATTATATCCTAAAAGACTCCTGGAGAACATTACAAAGGGTAACTTTAGGAAGAACTTTAACTCATATTGACCAAAATCTGTGAGTGGATCTGAGCTTGTTTGTAAACAGAGAGAAGATCATCACTTTTGATTTGGCTGAATTAATTGATTTGGTTTCAGTATGCTAGCTGAATTCCCTGGGAGTGATTTTAATTGTTTGCTTGGATAGCTTCCTAAAATTTGAAACCTGGACCTCAAAGGTGGCCAGAACTTAAAAGAAAGAAAGAAAAAATACTGAAATATCAGAAGAACCTTGGTATAACACAGAGAAAAAGCCCCCAAAACTTTGGGGTTAGAAGGTTGGAGGGCATTTATCATGCATTACTCCAGATCATTTCCTAACTACGTCCTCTTAGCTACACCAGAAGATACTCTCTTTACCAAGAAATTGATATATATATATATATATATATATATATATATATATATATATTGTGAGGGCAATGCCAACATCTTTGAAGTATGGTTATTGGCATTTTTTTTTTTTTACAAGCATGAGAGACTGCACTTGAAACAGGTTTCTGGTTTCAGTGGGTAGGAGGATTGCAGATAGACAGAAGCCAAGTGTTCACACTTAATACCTGGAATCAAGAGGCCAACAAGGTAATAAGGCCTTAAAAGTGTTTGAATCTGGTTAACTATCATGACATTCCCTGACACAAAGCCGATTCAGAATTGCTCCAAGTTTCCTAAATGATATGTACAAGTTGGTGTGCGTGTGTATATACTGGGGAGGCTTCATGTCTTATAAACTTAGACAAAACATGAGAAACTATGTTTAACATTTGTTATTAATACCTGAGTCGGTTCCTAAAACCAGTCCATCTTGAATGACAGGGAAACAGATAATATTGTGGTTGGATCGAAAGTATGTATCATGATTCTTATTCCAAGTCTGAAGAGTTTTACCACTGGTACAAGGGAAATATCTAGATTTTTTGTCAATTAAAAATATTAATTCAACACTAACACAATTGCTCAAAAACCCAAAATACCTCTGTGGTCCATCAGTTATAGTGGCGTCTTGTAAGTGTGAGAGAATAAATGAATATTTGATTCATTAGATCCCACATCATCCCATGGTTCTGTTTCCCATTCTTAAATGGAGTATATATTTGAAATGCAAATTCTGATTTTTAAATAGACACACACACATATACAAACAGAGCTTCTGGCAAAATCCCCACTTATTTTTGTGACCAGCAAAGTAAAGGTTATTATGATATCATTATGTCTTCTGGAACTTCTTGTCCTTAATGAATGAGAAAGTTCTTTCCAGGGGAATCTCCTTCTCCAGAGAGAGATTAGTGGTACCATCAAAGACCTGAGAAAAGCAGTGTCTTAGGCTGGGTTCTCTAGAGAAGAAAAACCAATAGAGAGATTTATATCAAGGAAATGGCTCATGCAGCTGTAGGGGCTGAAAGGTCCCAAGTCTGTGGGTCAGGCTGGAGGCTTCTCCTGGCTGAGAGGCTGTGGAGACTGACAAATCGCAAGATTGGAGGACAAGATGGCAGGTAAGCTGCTACCTCAAGTCCTGAGAACTGGAGATCGGCCTAACAGAAGCCAGCTGCAGGATCCAGAGTCAGCAAAACCCCACAGGCCTTGCCAGAAAGTTCACCTGTATTGGATGCAGGACACACCCCCAAGGAAACTCTCTTTCAACAGATTGGCTACTCACAGCAGATCCCATCATGGAGGTGATCACATTATATCAGATCCCATTATGTAGGCGATCCCATTATTATACGACTGCCAAACTACATCATAACCGCCAAACCACTCAGAGTCATGGCCCAGCCAAGTTGACACACAACCTTAATGATCACAAGTAGGAATAGTGATTCTTAATACAATTCCACTTATCTCTCCAATTTGGAAAGTGCAGAAAAACAGAATGAGAATGAATTATCTTAAAATCAAATAGATTTTACTCTAACAGTAACGGCTATTTCAGGTGTGGTTTTTCTGCTGGAGAAACTCAGCCCACTCAGTGGCACCTGGAATACCATCTGTGGATCTTGGGAATGCTTTCTGTTCTACCCAAGTAAATAGAAAATGTCAGAAGTTGGCTTAAACAAACAGGGATAACAGTATACCCTCCCTGCCTTCCCTCATGGTTTCAACTGTATCCAAATAGTTCCCAAGGCCCTTGACTATCTCATCACGTCAAATGACATCTTGCTGGTCTACCAGATGGATAATGGCATATTGATAGAACCTGGAGAGAAAGGATTAGTAGGTATGTACAGCAGAACACATGCAGGCCGTAAGTTTACAGATAAAAATTCAAGGGTTTACCAACTCAGTGAATTTTTTCATGGTCTATGGATCTGGAATATTTTAGGATATTCCCTTAAAATGGAGGCTGATGAACCTCCTGTCTCTTAATATCAAGGACCAAAATGCTTTGTTGAACGTTTCATATTTTAGAGCCAATATATGTCACATATGGGTGTTCTACTCTCTCCTATTTACTTAGGATTCCAAATTGAGTAGAACCCAGAACAAAAAGGTCTTCTTTAGTGATTTAAACTTCAGGGAAAAATGCAACAGCCCTTAGCTTTTATAATCCAGTAGATCCAATGATCCTTGACATATTTGTGGCCATTTAGGATGAAGCTCTAGCTTTTGGAGTAAAACCGTATTTTTTAAACAAATAAATATACCACTTCTAAGAAACAGTTATTGTGTTGCTATCTATTTCATTTGGTGATTAAATTTCTTATCATGAGACATCAAATGATCATGTAACTTCTGTCAAGCATCCCATTATAAAGTGGGTTTTATATTATTCACCTATTCATTAAAGTAGGAGCGCCAACTACCCTCCAAACAGGATTGGGGCCAAGCAGGTCCGAAAGACATAAGTAATATCCTGACTTCCCTACTCCTGGTCGGGAAACTATATACATAAACCTTGCTGTGAGAAAGGTTTATAGATGATTCTGTGTGATATACTGGTGCCAGCAGAGCTTGGTACTCAAAAAAGATAGAGAAGAACTTAAGTTCTGTATCTTGTTGTTCTCCCTCCTTGCAAATTAACTCTGGACAGAGAGGTGGCTTAAAAGCGGGATATATAGCTGCTGTGAAAACTCTTGGGTAATGGCCAATGGTTTGTCAAGGTGGTCAGGGGATAAGCAGAGCAAGTTTGCAAAATAAACAAGGGAGAAAGCACGTGACTTCCAGAAAAAGCAGAGTGTGAGATTATTTCACAATGTTTACAAAGGTCAGACTCACTGCAGAGGAGGGTCTTAATAACCAGTAGTGGTTTTCTAGAAATATCGTTCCCTTGTGTTAGTTTATATTTCAAGTGACCAAGTGTTAGATGCTCAAGATGGGCTTAAAAGCATGAACTTCCCCTTCACCAAGACTGTCCAGGCTACTCCCACTAAGGAACGTCTACTTTACCAGTCACTATTACTGACACTAAAATCTAGATATGTATGCAGGTGACATGACCTTGCTTGCTGAAAGTGAAGAGGACTTGAAGCACTTACTAATGAAGATCAAAGACCACAGCCTTCAGTATGGATTGCACCTCAACATAAAGAAAACAAAAATCCTCACAACTGGACCAATGAGTAACATCGTGATAAATGGAGAAAAGGTTGAAGTTGTCAAGGATTTCATTTTACTTGGATCCAGAATCAACACCCATGGAAGCAGCAGTCAAGAAATCAAAAGATGCATTGCATTGGGTAAATCTGCCGCAAAGGACCTCTTCAAAGTGTTGAAGAGCAAAGATATCACCTTGAAGACTAAAGTGCGCCTGACCCAAGCCATGGTATTTTCAATTGCGTCATATGCACGTGAAAGCTGGACAATGAATAAGGGAGACCGGAGAAGAATTGATGCCTTTGAATTGTGTTGGTGAAGAATATTGAATGTACCATGGACTGCCAGAAGAACGAGTAAATCTGTCTTAGAAGAAGTACAACCAGAATGCTCCTTAGAGGCAAGGCTGGCGAGACTGTGTCTTACATACTTTGGACAGGTTGTCAGGAGGGCAATCTCTGGAGAAGGACATCACACTTGGCAAAGTACAGGGTCAGTGTAAAAGAGGAAGACCCTCAACGAGGTGGATTGACACAGTGGCTACAACAATGGGCTTGAGCATAACAAGGATTGTGAGGATGGCACAGGACCGGGCAGTGTTTTGTTCTGTTATGCATGGGGTCGCTATGAGTCGGAACCAACTCGATGGCACCTAACACCAGCATACATCTTGGAAGGATCAGCCTCAGAGCAGGATAATTACATTGAAACACTTCAAATATATAGGATCCAACACTTTTTCTCGCCAGAATAATTACTGTGGCTTTGGATTTGTTGTTCATGGTCATCAAACATCTACAAATCTGCAAGGAGCATTGCAAGAGATCTTACTGAATGCTCTAGACATGGTTATGGATTTCCACGTAACATTGCTTCTTTGAGGATGAGGGGACTTCAGCTCACTTATTTTGAACACAATATCAAGAAAAATCAATTGCTAGAAAAGACATCATGTTTGATAAAGTAGAGGGTCAGCGAAAACAAGGGAAATCTTCCATGAGATGGATTGACATGATAGCCACACAATGGACTCAAATATACCAGTGAGGATGAAGATGGCACAGGACAGAGCAATGTTGTCCATAAGGTCGCCCTGAGTTCTTCACCTCTCATCAAAGTCAACTAACAACGAAAACAACCAGGTATTATGGATTTAAGTGTGTCCCCCTGAAAGATATTTGAAGTCCTAACCACTACTACCTGTGAAGGTGACATTGTTTGGAAATAGGGACTTTAAACATGTTACCAGTTAAGTTAACATGACATCATACTAGAGTAGGGTAGGTCATAATCTATTCTGAGTGGTATTTTTATAAAAGAGGAGAAAAGAAGGAGAGACAGAAGGGAGGAACCTATCATGTGAAGGTGCATCTACAAGCCAAGGCATAACTGGGAGTACCAGAAGTTGGAAGAAACGAGGAAGGATCTTCCACCATAGTGGACAGAGAAAACATGGCCCTATTGATGCCCTAAGTTCAGGCCCCTGAGAATCGCTATACTTTGATTCATTAGCCTTAACATACTTGTCACAACTCAAAATTTTCTGGCATTATCCAATGTTTAAATGGTGTATTGAAGTTTCAGTTACAGTGCCACTTTAAAATTTTTTGCTTCTTTTTTCCATGAGTTTGGAGACTGCTGGTTTAGAAGTGCTAGTCTGCAAGGGAGGAACGCATCCACTAGTGCACAAATGACATTTCCATTGAATTGGAAACTAATATTACCTCCTGGCTATTTTCAGGTTCTTTTGGCTCTAGACTAAAAGGAAATGATAGGGATTTTGGTGTTGGCAGGTGCGACTGATCCTGACTGTGAAGGAGAAATAGGGTTATTACTTTACAGTGGGATAGCAGAATTAATGGGTGGAACCTATGTGGTCTCTCAGGGTACCTCCTTATCTTACCATTTATAGTAGTAAAATTCAATAAAAGAATAAAAAATTATAAATTAGAAAGAACTTCAAGGGCTTATATTTGACAACAATAAAGTTTTGGTCTACTCACTAGTTTGAACAACAATAACAACCCTACCTGGTTGAAGGCAGAGTACATGCAAAAGGCAAGGAAAAAGTCACAAATAGCAGCTATGCTTTCAAATGAAGTTGTAGAAATGAGTGTGATGACCTTTATATGTATGAGTTTTTGCTGTGTGATGGATGAATACATTTATGTATCATAATTTTGAATTTATTTTCTTTTTCTGTCATTTTGTATTTGGTCTGTGCTACTGAACATTTGATTAATAAAAGCATAATTTCAAGAGGCATGATGACTGCATAAGAGGAATGTACAGCACCCAGTGATCCTGGACTGTGAGTTGGATGAATTAACCGATGAGACTTTGAGATGTCTACTTTTGGGGAGAGAGTGAGTATGTTTATTGTTGCACGGTTCCATGATGTCCTGAGTATCCACCGATGTTTTTCCTTCCTGGAAGTATAAATGAAGAAAGAAGTATATACAGAGATGGCAGACTATGGTGGTCCTTTTTCATTCTCTTGAGTACTCAACATCTGAATGTCCTTTGTAGTTTGGGTGAGTTTCCCTTGTGTCAGTTTTGGTGGGACTCCATTTCAGAAGCAGAAAGGACCATATCTTCTCTTTTCTCTCTCTCTAGTAGCTAGAGTGAGGTTTTTGTCCTAGGCTCAGCTAATTGGAACTTTATGTCGAAGGTGTGATACAAAGACTCAGGGGCATTTTAGAAGTGGTAAGACGAGTACTGGGGATGGTGCAGTTCCAGAAGCTGAGCTGCCAAGGAGGTAGGGATATTGGAGCTGGAGTAGTGTCCTATCCAGAGTTTTCCTGTGGTGAGTCCTTGGCTAGATTTTCTACTTACTAGCAGGCCCCATGCCATACCCTTGACTCCTGCCCATGTTCCAAGCCTGTTCTTGTGCTGTCCTGTGAAGGCTTTGGGTTCTCTGATATTCTTTCTGATTGTATTTAACATAGGCTTCTGTTGCATCCAACCCCAACTAATATAAAATGTAACTTATAACGTGTTATTCTACACTATATTTTAAGTTTAGATTTCCCCTAATCTCTTATGCATTAGGTGAAATAAAACTTACATGCACACATATATACATGTATATGCACTCAAATATATACAAAACAAAATACCAAGTTATTATTATCATAGTATTTTGTTTTTCATTTTTATTTCCATTCTTTAATCTGACACTCACTGTTGGTATTTATGTGAAAGTAACAGCAAGATCATATTTTTACTGTGACAGTCTTCTTCCCCTGGTTGATAAGCTACCATCTATTTAATTTAAACAAGTAAAAATTCATTTTAATGTTACCTTTCACAATTAAATTCCTGATACTGATCACCAAACACCATGCTGCCTGTGACACTATGTTAAGTATGATGTAGAATGGATAAAAAGACATAGAGATCTCCTCCCTAAAGCGGCTTGCAGTCTAAGAGAATCAGCATGATTATAAATAAACATGAACATTCACAGACTAGAACAGACATGGGGGAAATGAATATTTTTATCTATTTATTTGATATGGAGTACAATGGTTGGGTGTCAGGAGAAAGATTTTGAAGAGAAATAATCTTTTTATATGAGAAAGGAACATGGAAAATTTGAGAGCTTTTTTTCCTCAGCCAGTGTAATTATTCAACTTGGTGGTAAACTTTACAAATTCAAAATGAGTCCTTCCTCTGTTCATTAAGATAGCATCACGAATGCTTGGCATAGACAGCGTGTGTCTGTATAGGACAATGTGCTCTGTCTGACTGCTAATAAGTCCCTCCTAAAGTTGAGTCTTCTGTCTTTATGACATTTGAGCTTCTGGCATACTAATTTTATCTGACACAATACAGTCAGGTCCTCCGGATGCGTCTTCCTATTGATCAGTTTCATATAAATAGTTGGTCTTTGTTCCTCTGAAGACAGCATCCCTGAAGTAGCTGTTAGGCAAGTAATGACCAAAAAAAAAAAAAAAAAAAAAAAAAACCCTGCAGTTATGTTCACATTATTTAACAGATTCAGTTTGAATTCTGAATAATTAAATAATATTTGATCTTAGAAAATGTTTAGCCATTGGATGTATTGTACCTGCAATTAAGACTTCAGAGGGTAGTTGAAATATTACCATTAAAGCTTTGTGTAAAATTTGACCAAGGTCAAAAATGATTAAAATTTCCCCTGTTAAACACCAAAGAGGAAGCCACCTGCTGTTTTTTTTTAAAAAAAAGTCTAAAATAAATATGAAAAGCACTGTCACTGGCTGCCAACGTTCATTCCCCCACCCCTGCCTGGCCTTCTTCCTGATAGCCGTCTACTTCAAGGGAAAGGGAGACCTTCTCAAGGAAAAGGAAGAAAATGCTGATTGGTTCAGTTAACCATGTTGACTCTACTACGCCGTTGCCAGTAATTGGTTCAAAAGTAGGCTTGCCACACAGCTCTAGCAAATGAGGCTTGAATGGAGTTGGTACAGTGGGGAGAGATGTGTACAATGAGGGTGAATAACAAGGCTGGGGATGGTCTCAGAAATACAGTTAAAAATTGTGTAATTCATCCTGTAGGCAATGGTCTTTGCATTTCTGGGTATAACAGGTAAAGTTGGAGGAATCCATACTTTCATCCGTCCGGACATACCTTCTCTCCTCTCTTCTGAATGTGGCTCCACCTCCGCGGGAGCACAGACTAGCTTTCATCGTGAATGCTGCCTAAGCAGGACTTCCACTTCTACTGCTAAGTGACCTTACATATGAGGTTCAACAGTTTGGCAGAACAAATCAAATGGAAATGAATAAGAATGGTTTAGGAATTGTCTGGTGGCCAGAGAAATATTTTCTAGGCAATTGAGTATCCATCAATTGTTCCTTAGTGTGGTAGTGACTAGACAACTAGACGGAAACAGCAGAGCTGATCCTAGGAGGAGCTAGTATATTGCTATTAAGGGATTTTAACACAATGGAAAAGAACTAAAGACTACACATGCCTACTAAGCTCCACACTAGGCAGTTATTGCCTGGCCTAGGAATTGGATCAGTATAATCAATAATGAAATTCAAATGCTTTCTTGTATTAGCCATGTTCCCTTATTTTTATCCCAGAGAAACCCTCACTGAATTTGAATATAGTTTCTATATTTTTAAAACAATGTGTTGACTAATATATGGTTGAAATATAAATTTTTTCATTTTACGGCATTCAGATAACGTGTCCTAAAAAGATTCTGATACTCTTTTTGTGCTCAGAGATATTTTCTCTGTAAAATTTATCTTTGTTTTAGAGAATATTTTTTAATGTGTGCATATGTTTATTTATTTATTTATGAGATTTCCTTTAGGGATTCCGGATAGTGGTAGCTGAGATTGCTCTTCTATTATTTTTCTTCAGTTCTGAGTTTATTTTTGCTAATTGCCCTCGGCCTGAGGCTTTTGCTGTCTGGTCAATTGTTTCCACCCCAACAATGGTGGGACGAGATGCTGGATCATTCTTACGACTGAAGCCTACAAGTCACTTGTTCTCCTTTGACTAGTGAATTACTGAGTGTGACATCCATCCGTGCCAGGTGTGTGTTTTGATACATATTGGCTGTCTGGCATGAACTCTAATATCCGTATATTTTATATCAGGGACATCTGTCTTTTTCAAAGAAAAATCGGAAGCACAAAGATGTTTTTCAGGTTGTAAAAACTAATAAAAATAGTACCTGTTACATTCTTAAATACAGTGTTAAATTTCACTCCGCTGACAGTGACATTGGGGCATGACTGTGCAGTGATTGAATTTTCACCTTCCATGCGGGAAACCTGGGTTGATTCTTGGTCAGTGCACCTCATGTCCAGCCACCCCCCATCTGTCAGGGGAAGCTTGCATGGTGCTGTGATATTGACCATACCGACTGAATAAGTATGGTGAAAGGCTACAACCCTGACACACACCTGGAATACTATACAACAATTAAAATAAACTAACAACAGAGGATGGATCTCACCCACATTATTCTGAGCAAAGGAGGTCAGATAAATTAGAACACATAGTTTGTATTATTCAAAAGGGTACATGGGGGTATGATTTCACTTATGAACATTTCAAAAATTGGCAACTGAATCTAGAGTTTTAGTCATCAATGTATTGATTACTTTTGAATAGGAGGGTGGGTTCTTGGCTGGGAAGAGACATGTGTGTTAATAAAACTTCACATTTTGATTTGTGTATCAAAAAGTGTGTTCTTTATGAAAAGTCATCAGTTCGTACCCTTATCATTATTACACTTTTCTATGTGAAGGTTACACTTCAATAAATGTTATTATTGTTGTTGTTAGCTGTCATCAAGTTGGTCCCTTATCCCTGGCAACCTCATTTACATTGAAATTGAACAGTTGTGATCCACGAGGTTTTCATTGGCTGATTTTCTGAAGTAGATTGCCAGGCCTTTCTTCCTAGTACCTCTTAGTCTAGGAGTTCTGTAGAGACTTCTTCAGCCTCATAGCAACATTCAAGCCTCCATTGACAGAGGAGTGGCACCTGTGCTTGAGGTGCATTGGTCAGGAATCAAACTCTGGTGTATCTTATGGAAAGTGAGAATTCTACCACTGGACCACTGCTGCCCTATACACTTCAATAAATATGTTTATTTAAATGTTTACATATATAATAAGTTATGATGATGAAAGACATTTTTCCAAACTATTATTAAGGAAAAATATTCTTCAACCAACTGAGCTAGAAGACACGATAATTACCTTCTATTGTCTTTATAGAAAATTATATTACAAAGGTATTGATCCATTATAAGTCAAAGGTATGCAACTAAAAATACAGGAAAGCAACATTAGAGGATAGTGTCAGGTTCTTAATCGGTAAAAGTTTTATGTTATTTCTCTAGAAAAATTCAGCATGTATGACATAGGATGCTTTTAGGTATGAATAACAGAAAAACAACTTACATGGTTGAAACAGTAAGAAAGGGGAGCCATTAGGTCACCTAAGAGGATGTTCAAGGTGAGCAGATTTAGGGTTATCTGGACCCATATGGGAAACCCTGGTGGTGTAGTGGTTAAGTGCTATGGCTACTAACCAAAGGGTTGGCAGTTCAAATCCACCAGGCACTCCTTGGAAACTCTATGGGGCAGTTCTACTCTGTCCTATAGGGTTGTTATGAGTCGTAATTGACCCGACGGCCCTGGGCTCTGGGTTTGGACCCATATGCTTTCCATATATATATAGACTTTGCTCTACTCTTCATGGAGTTTAGTTTCAACCTAGATCTAGATATGGTGGTGGCTTGGGATGGTAGTTACCAGGATTCATGACTTTTATAAATGTCTGGTCATGGAGATATATGGGTTGACCTCCTTCGGCTCCCTCTTAAGAGTGAAGAACTTCTCCCTGATGTCTTGCATCTCAGTTGCCAGAATTGGATCAAATGTTCAATCTTGAACCAATCCTGTAGTGGAATAAACTTATTCTTAGAGTCATCAGACCCATCCCTGAAGGTGGGCCTCTACTTTGCTAAGACAAGAGACTGTGTGAGGGTGGGGTAAGTACCTGGAGTGGGGAACTAGTAAGTGCTGTGATTAGATAATGAACCGTGTCCATCCTAAGCAGTCATAATGGGAAATCAGTGATAGCAAAACAAAGTAAAAAACAGATGTATTCCAGTTTGAAATGTCCATTTTTATTTGACAATTCACCAGATTATTTAAATAATGAATTTCTTTGTATACACCTTTATATATCTGAATTAGAATTTTATTCATAAAATTTTAGTTACATATAAAATCAGTATTTATTGAATTAGTATGGCATACAAAAATAAACATCACATTTCAACTAAAAAGTGAGAGTCGCTATACAAATTATTCTAGAAACTATTCTTATTTGGGCCTTAATTGTCTGAATATTATAGAAGAAAACAGTTTTTTTTTTAATTATTATTTTACACATTGTTTTAACACAGCCTGTCCTACCTGGGATATTGAGTCACTTATAAAGGCTCAAAGAGATCTCTAAATCTACCCTCAATCTCCCACCCCCTTACACACACACGTGTGCACACACACACACACACAAACACATCGCCAGTGACATAGACTAAACACTCCACAAAATAATGAAAATAACTAAGGTTGGATCTACTCATACAAAATGCAGAATTCAAGCCTGAATCTGGATGACAAATTTTAAGATGACGACCTCATTGCCTCTCTGAGTTGGGGTGGAAATCGCCACCTATTAACCCTGTAAGTTTGGATGAGTCTTTCTTGGCCTGTATTTGCTCTTTGACACAATGAGACTCATTTGGCCAGGAGAACATGGAGTCAGTCAGACCCACAAGTTGCATCATCAGTGGCCAATAAAGGTGTCACCTGTGACAAACTCCCTCACCTCTTCAGCAGTTTCCTAACTACGTAATAGGAGCAGTGCCTGATTGGCAGGGCTCTTGAGAATCTTCAGTAAGATATTTATGATTCTTAGGACAATACATGAAACCCAGAGGAATTTGATGGTAACAAATGTGTTAGGATCTATTTGAGATTAATAAAAAGTTGCAGAGCCCCTAACCTCACAGAACTCCCCCAAGCTGAGATACTATTGGGATTAAATAAGATGGTGGCTTAAAGATATCTGACATGCATAAGAACTCATATGTTATTTTTCTTCTTTTTAAGCTTGTTTTATAGAAGCTGAGTCCTGACACTCAAAGATCCATTTAGAGATGCCTAGTAGTTGCCATAGCTTAATATTTTACATCATTTTTTATATTGTTGCAGGGTGATTGGGTCTCACTTGTAATGTTCACCAGTTGCTGTCTAGTCGACTCTGACTCACGGTGACCCCAAGTGTATCAGAGTAGAGCTGTGACCCACAGGGTTTTCAATGGCTGATTTTTTGTAAGTAGGTTGCCAGGCCAAGGAGCCTCTGGGTAGACTGGAACCTCCAACCTCTTGGTTAGCAGTTGATCACCTTCACAATGGTTTACACCTTCCAGGGACTCCATTTATAACGCTGGAAGTCAGTTATCTGGGCATCCATTGTGACCCACTCACTGTCACTTCCATCACATCCCACAATTCTCCTTCTCACCTTATGAGGATGTATCACTCCATTTTACCAATGAGTTAAGAGCAGCTAAGGGAGGACATATGATCAATAGCCGTTGTCATTGAAGGAGGAAGGCCAAGCTACACTGAGGGCACTGGCAAAAAACAAGGTTCCAGGAATCGACAGAATGCTAAACGAGATGTTTTAACAAGTGGATGCAACACTGGAAGTGCTCAGTTGTCTATGCCAAGAAATTTCAAAGACAGCGATCTGGCCCACTGACTGAAAGAAATTCATATTTGGGCCCATTCCCAAGAAAGGTGACCCAACAGAGTGGAGGAATTACCAAACAATATTATTAATATCGTATGCAAGTAAAATTTTGCTGAAGAAAATTCAAAAACAGTTGCAGAGGCACATTGACAGGGAACTGCCAGAAATTCAAGCCAGATTCAGAAGAGGATGTAGAAAGAGGGATATCATTGCTGATCTCAGATGGATCTTGGCTGAAAGCAGAGAACACCAGAAAGACGGATACCTGTGTTTTATTCACTATGCAAAAGCACTGGACTGTGGGGATCATGACAAATTATGGATAACATTGCAAAGACTGGGAATTCCAGAACACTTAATTGTGCTTATGGGGAACCTGTATTTAGACCAAGAGGCAGTTGTTTGAACAGAGCAAAGTGAACTGGATGGTTTAAAATCAGGGAAGGTGTGCATCAGGGTTGTATCCTTCCACCATACTTATTCGGTCTGTGTGCTGAGCAAATAATCCAAGAAGCTGTACTATATGAAGAAGAACACAGCATCAGGATCGGAGGAAGACTCATTAACAACCTGCGATATGTAGATAACACAGCCTTGCTTGCTGAAAGCAGCAGAGAGCACTTGAAGCACTTACGAAGATCAAAAACTTCAGTATGGATTACATCTCAAAATAAAGAAAAATCTTCACAACTGGACCGATAAATAACATCTTGATGCACTGACAAAAGATTGAAGTTGTCAAGGGTTTCATTTTACTTAGATCCATAATCGAAAACCATGGAAGCACCAGGCATGAAACCAAATGAATTTCATTGGGCAAATCTGCTGCAAGAGACCTCTTTAAAGTGTTAAAAGGCAAAGATGTCACTTTGAGGGCTAAAGTGTGCCTGACCCAAGCCATGGTATTTCCAACTGCCACATATGCATGGGAAAGCTGGACAACGAATAAGGAAGACTGAAGAACTGATGCCTTTGAATTATGGTGTTGGCAAAGAATACTGAACACACCATGGACTGGCAGAAGGAGGAACAAATCTGTCTTGGAAGAAATACAGCCAAAATGTTCCTTAGAAGCAAGGATGGCAAGACTTTGTCTTATGAACTTTGGACATGTTTTCAGGAGAGACCAGTCCTTGGAGAAGGACATCATGCTTGGTAAAGTAGAGGGTCAACGAAAAAGAGGAAGACCCTCAAGGAGATGGATTGACACAGTGGCTGCAACAATGGGCTCAAGCATAGCAAGGATTGCGAGGGTGGCGCAGTACCCTGTTTTGTACACAGGGTCACTATGAGATCTCCACCCTCAGCTGCTCCCTGGATGTTCAGGCACTAGTTGTCCAGCACACCCTCAGGTTAGGAGCAGCCCAGAGGAGCGTAGCACTCCGTCCTTGTAGAAATTCACAGCTTGGAGAGGGGCAACCTGAACACTGTAAAGTTAAGAGAACAGGCTGCTCAGGTGCTTGCTTACCTGACAGCTGGATTTAGAAGTGAAACTAGTGCAGGGCACTGCACTGCCAGGTGATTAGAAAGGGTGGGAGATACTCTTGAAGACTCTCCTGGCCCTTGTGGTGGTGGTGGTCATAGCAGCAACACCAGTAGTCGTGGTAGTAGGTTGTGGGGGTAATGGTGGTAGTGATGGGGCAATAATGATAATACCAGTAGCAAAAACAGTGGCAATAATATACTCTCCTTTTTCAGGAAAGATGATTTAAGGGTTAAGAACCAGAGGAAGCAACAATTATGGACGGGCTGAAAACTCAAAGTAGAATAGAAGAATATAAAAAAGCCAGGGAAATGGCTAGGGAATAATAAAATAAGAGGCAAGCTAAACCAGTGACCCTTGTCAGCAGTGAAAAGAGGGAGATTAGAAAATGTTTCATGCTAATTTCCATGGAGATTTCTCTAATTTCTCGAAGATTGCTTTCCGCGGCTCCGCCTGGCCCGCCCGGCCCGTGTCCTCGGTGGTCCGCGCCGCCCGGGTTGCTGGGCCCCGCGCCGGGTCACTCGGGCGGCTCCCATGTCTCTAGGAGCTGCGCGCCGCCGTCCTGCGTCCCCGCTCTCCTTCCTTGCTCCTGCTTTTTTTTTTTTTTCCCCGCTGCAGCCTTAGGATTCTTGTCACATGATGGCTTCATCGGGCCCCTCTCCTCTTGATCCTTTCAAGCTCTTTCTCCTGCCTGGCATATCAAAGGAGATTTGTGGGTCACCGAGCCGGGACGCGGCGTATAAAGTCATCAGCCTGCTTGGTACCACCTCTATCATTTGCCGCATTGTTCTTGATAGAGCCTCGGGCTGTCTGGGTCTCCATTAGATAGATTAGTAGATTAAGCCAAAAGTACTAATGATTAAAAACATGAAAAATACCAGTGTAGACACCGTGTTACAGTTTATTCGCTTTTCACATGTTCCCCAATGAAATTCATTAGCACTGTATGATGAAGGGACGCATCACATGACAATATACGTTACAGGTCCTTATTGTTTAACATTATTATTATTTCAGGATTTAATTAGCAATTTAGATATTAAACCCTGTGTTAATTCAGAAAAAAATGAAAAAGACAGAATGCGCTAGTTTTTGTTTGTTTTTGTATGTAAATGTGTGCATAAGTCTTCTAAAGGAATAACCATTTTAAGGTCACCAAATCATTGGGATTCTGACACGAGTACTAAAATAGTAAAATATTATTGTAAATGGAAGTGTTGTACAGTGTATATGTAGATGGATCCAAACCAAAACTAAACCGTTTGCTGTTGTGTGGATTCCAGCTCACAGCAACATTATATAGAACAGAGTATAACTGTTCCTTAGGGTTTCCAAGGTTGTAATCTTTATGGAAGCAGGCTGTCACATCTGTCTCCCACAGAGCGGCTGTTGGGTTCAAACCATGGACCTTTTGGTTACCAGCTGAGCTTTTAGCCACTGTACTGCCAGAGCTCCTTTGTAGATGGACAGGTGCATAGTACAAGAAATCTCCGAAATAAACTGCAGAGAGAGGCTCAGGATTTCAAAGCGTTTCCAGGAAGAGATTGCTAACCTTTGCAGCCATATATGGCACAGATAAGATTGCTTCTTCCTACTTCCTTATGGATTTTCCTTCCGGGTATCTGGCTTGGAAACCCTGGTGGTATAGCGCTTAAGATCTGCAGCTGCTAATCAAAGGGTCGGCAGTTCGAATCCACCAGAAGCTCCTTGGAAACTCTGTGGGGCAGTTCCACTCTGTCCTATAGAGTCGCTGTGAGTCGGAATCAAACTGGGCAGTGAGTTTTGGTTTTTGCCTCTTGCTTCCTTAAGGCAGGCCATGAGCATAATTGCCACGGAAGCTACAACTAAGCCCGAGGCACTGATCTCAGTGGAAATTTTGTTGGAGTAAAACTGCTCTACCAAGTCATTTTTGATCAAAGACCGCGTAGTAGCTCTTGCTTATACAGACTGCCTTCCTTTCCCTGTCCTTTCTCCTCAACTTGTAGACCATCCCAGGCATTTTCAAAGGGTGACTTGTCATGGTGTCTTACTTTCCACAGGCATAATTTTTATTACCATGCTTTAGTTAGTCACATCTTGAAAGAGCAGGACAAGTTTCTTTGGCATTAATTATCTATTGTAAAATTCTACCTATAAGAAACTGAAGTAAACGTCCACTTAAAATCATGCTTCATGATAGGACCTTAATGTCCAATTTCTGTAGTGTTTTCGGGAGTACAACACAGGCTCTGCGTTAAAATGCAGAATAATTTAGTTTTTTGCAATCTTTACAATTCATGGACCAACTAAATGTAGCAAATAAATAAATTGCATATCTATACAATACTGAAAAATATAACCTTTTTCTATGCCCACAGATAAATTCACAATTGCTTTATTTATTACCATATTTTCTATTCTATTATATGTCATATTATATTTCTAGTATATTATAAAATATAATATAATATTTATATATTATATTTATAGTATATTATAAAATATAATAAATAAAGTAGCATATTATATCTAGTATATATTTATATTTGGTATATATTAAGGAAACCCTGGTGTACTGGTTAAGAGCTACTTCTGCTAACCAAAAGGTCAGCAGTTCGAATCCACCAGGCGCTCCTTGGAAACTCTGTGAGGCAGTTCTGCTCTGTCCTAGAGGGTCGCTATGAGTCAGAATCGACTCGATGGCAATGGGTTTAGTATATATTAATATATATAGTGTATATTAATATGTATAGTATATATTTCTTAGCACATTATCTAGTACTACATTTTAACCCTGGTGGAGCAGTGGTTAAAAGTTTGGCTGCTAACCAAAAGGTCAGCAGTTCAAATCCACCAGTTGCTCCTCCTAAACCCTATGGGGCAGCTCTACTCTGTCCTGTAGGGGCGCTATGAGTCGGAATTGACTAGACGGCAACGGGTAGGTAGGTAGATATTTACTAAAGAAAAATTCTTTAGCCCTTTTCCAGAATTTTACCTTTTTAATCACTAGATATTATTCAGAGCTGGTATGGCATTTACGTGATGTTTATTCCACTGTTTCCTTCGGCCAAGCTTGTGGCAACATTGACAAAGAATCCAACTCTGGCCCACGTGTGGCCTCAACAACTTCTCCAACCAGCACACCCACCAGGAGGCCAGCGACAGTCCATCAGGGAAATTCTGTTTGCCATCCCTGATCCAGGATAACAAGCACACTCTGTGGATGTGAACTACTGAAATTGTCCCTCACTACCAGTTCTTGACTATTTGGGTGTAGTTCTTATTCAATAATTCATATGACAAGAAAGTTGACTTTATGTGTGCTTCAACCACAAGTGACTTTGGATAGATCATTGACTCTTACTCCCACTTTGAGAATATTCTGAACTTCATTTGTGGGGCATAAGAGACTTTTTGAATTACTCTCTGCATATGGAAGCATTCCACTGTCAACTGGGTTTTGATTTTGAGAATAAGACACAGAACATTTCCAAAGGACTGTTCTATTAACTTGTTGCCTACAATTGTTGATGACTGTATTATGAAATGCACAGTCAAAAACAAAAACCTGATTCATAATCAAATAGAAAAAAACTTTAAAAATAGTACATTAAAATCCTTCTTTCTAGCTAACAAAACATGTAAGACTACTAGGAACTTTCTTTTTCCCTCCCTTCCTTCCTTCCTCCCTTCCTCCCTCCCTCCCTCCCTCCCTCCCTCCCTCCCTCCCTCCCTCCCTCCCTCCCTTCCTTTCTTCCTCCCTCCCTCCCTCCCTCCTTCCCTCTCTCCTTCTCTTCCTTCCTTCTCTGTCACTTAAGCATTTCTAACATACATACATTTCATATGTCAGAGATATCTATATCTATACATTATATATCTATATTAGTCTGGAAATAGCACATATGCTTGGAGCAATAGAATTTAGGACTTGGTAACACCTCAATTCTATCAGTGGGCATGGACCACTTCACTAAATATAAAACCTTAGTGGTATGGTGGGGAAAAATAGTAGGCTCATATTCTTGTTGATGTTACCTTGTCCTCATTAAGCTTCTTTATTTAGTATACAATTTGGTCCTTCATATTTCTCTGTCTTTGTCACCTCCTCAAAATTTCAGATTGCTCTTGCTTTTAACTCTGTGCTTCATGGCCATGTATTCCCATGGGATAAAATTCCATCATCTGCAGTTAAAGTTAGGAGGAATGTTAAGTGTTATATCATTAAGTTCATAAATATGCAATAATAAAATTACACTTGCTGTCAGTGTTCAGCAAATGCCTTCATGTATGCTGGAAGACACTAACTGACCATATGCCTGGGATGTTAGATATTAGCGCTTTGTAAGAAGATTTTCCAAAAGTGATTTGTCCCTTTTGTTTAAGGGTTGTATGGATTGTCAAGATAGGGAATGAGAAAAGGGGATTTTATATTTCATCTTAGCACCCAAACCAGATATGCCACCCCTTTCCACTCTCAGTGTTTCCTCGGAAATGTTCTTAGCAGACTCAAAATCCCTCTGACACACTTTTATTCTTCTATTAATACTAATGCGAGCTGAGGTAAGAGCCAGGAACTATTTATCAGGGTCTTAATGCAGATCGGATAACTTAAATCATTTCATATTCAAACAAAATCTCAGGAGCATTACTCCAACTTGCCTTGCTTAGATAATCCTGTTTTTATCTATTTTAATAATCTGCAAAATTTCCCTTGATCAATTACGCGGGTATATGCAGGCTGTCATGCTTATATTTCTTAGAGTAAAAAGATGGAAAGCAATAGCTTGGCCTAAGAAGCAAGAGGGAGTGGGAGCAAAGGAGCATAGCCAGTACAATGTAAAGAGGGGAGGTACTGGTATCATAAAGGGCTTTAAAAATTGCAGTACATGTGTGTGTGTTTTCCACTGTCACTCTGTAATTACCTCCATTTTCTCTGCCTCTTCACTCACTAAACTTAATAAATTAAAAAAAAATTTTTTAAGATCCAGTGAGAATGATACCCTTAATATCCAGAAACGACATGTGGAACTTACTTCTTTAAATTCTTTCACAATCCAAGAATACTTAGGTAGACCCAATCAGTTAGGGTTTTGAGAGGAGACCCTGCCTGAAGTCTTGCTCCCAGGCTAGGCTTTCTTAGCTTCTGCACTATTAACCTTTGGGCTATGCGGGTTGTCCCGTCCGTTGTAGGATATTTAGCAGCATCCTTGGCTTCAAACCCAGCTCCACCCCAACCCTCTTTGAGACAACCAAAATTTGCCATATGTCCCCTATTGAGAACTACGGCTCTGGGATATTGTATGTTTTGTTTACTCTGCTTAGTATTTTTCTCTATTCTTCTCTTCTCCATCCAACCTGCTCCCTTAATGCCTTTTTGAGTGCCTCCTCTTCATCTTTCAGGTCTCAGCTGAGAAGGCTACTGGTAAAGAAAAGTCTTCCTTGATGGGGAGAGTTGCTTTAAGGTCCTGCCCTGTGCTTCCAGAGCTGGCAGACATCAGTCTTTATGGCCATCCACCCCTAATCCCCTTGGGAGTAGTAATGCCTCTAAGGACCCAAGCTGAGTCTTTCCCTCATATATCTTCAGCACCCAGCATAGTGCCCAACACAGGAGAGTAGGTGCCCACTAGAAATAAGTGGAACAAGTTTGAATGTTGAGCTATGGGTATGCCTTACGTATGATATACTATATACTCTTCTTGGGACTGAGCAAATACCAAAGCAACCATTCCTTTGTTAGTAAATTTAGAATCCCTTTACTGTTGCTTTCCGTCATGGCTCCACAGCAGCCTGACAAAGAATGCGATTTTGAAGGTGACTGGCTGCCTTGTTTAGCTATTATCTTCCCAAAGAACTCATTCAGAAATTTGGGTTGATAAAAATGTCAGCTATGCCTGGGTGCTTTTCATTGCAATATGGCAGATTTCCCTGGCTCCTAAACCTTGGGGGAACACGCTCATCTAGTGAGCATCCCCCTCCCAGTGCCAACGTTTCCTGTGCTATTCTCCAATTGGTCGGCTTGTAAAGAAGGAGAACTTGGCAGGAAACAAGGCCTTTCCGTGGGCGTGCGCGGGAGATTTCCAACCACAATAGCAAGCTCGCACCTTGCGTCTGGCTCGTCTCCTGCTTCATTGTGATTGTTCTATTCTGTTTCCTCTCTCTTTCTTGTTGGGAAGCTGGCTGTTTCAGAAGGAGTGAGATGACTCTAATTTCATGTTTTCAAAAAGCACACAAAATTTGGACGCCCATGTATGAGTGGACTTATCGCGTTAGGGGCGACGTCCCACACAGGCTGAAGAGAATGATGTCTGAGCTCATTCCGTCTCCCTTTGAGTCCAGAAGCCTCTTTCTCTTGGCCATGTAGACGTCTCAGCAGTGGATATGGCTTAAAAAAAAATGAAACAAGGAGACCAGAGGACAGAAATGTACAGTAAATAAGGCATAAAATGGTGAGAAAAAGATTTTGCCTTTTGCTTATGTGTCCCTTCCCTACTTCTCACCTGCTTACCAAAAAAAAGTCAAGTAGCATATCTTTAAGGGATAGAAGAGCAAAAGAGGCTGAGACAGACCGCATTCAGCGCTCTGTTGCATTAGTGAGGTAGCCCAGTCTTTTGTGCTCTATCTTCCTCCAGGTGTCAAAAATACAGTGAGACTTAAGTTAATGGATACTGTCCAAATTGCAGGCAGTCCAGATCGGTCTATGCTTGCTCACTTGGTGGCTGCATTAGCAATGAAACTCAGTTATAAAGACCACATCCATTTTTGAGAGCTCGCATAAGCATGTGAATCAGCTTGTTTCCCTTAAGATAGCTCACATTCATTAAACATATACTATGTGCAAGCCATTGAGCTCAAGGCATTATAAGCATCATCACCTTAAATCACAACCATCACCTAATTACCCTCTGTCCTGAATTAGAATGGCAGAGTGAAATAAAGCAGCAAATTTGAACCAGGAGAATGGAGTTCTCAACCAGGAAATCCATATAGATATAATCCAGCCATCTCATTCAGATTTTCCTGGTTTTATTCGTACTCATTTCTGTGTATATGTGTCTGTGTGTGTATTTACTTTTATGAAACTGTATTACATGTGTAGGTTCATGTATCTAACACCACAGACAATGCACAGAGTAGGTTCCCATGGCAAAGGTCCCTTATGATGCCCTTCTATGACCACACCCACTTACCTGCTAACCCTACCCCCTCTTTAACCCTGGCAACCACCAATATGTTCTCCTGCTCTATAATTTTGTTATTTCACCAGTGTTACATAAATGCAGTCAATTGTATGTAACCTTTTGGGACTGGCTTTGTTCAGCATATTTCCTTGTGATTCATCCAGTTTTTACATGTACCAATAGTTTGCTCTTTTTTATTACTAAGTTGCATTCCATGATATGGATGTAGCACAGTTTGTTGAAACACTTATCCACTGGAGGACATTTGGGTTGTTTCTACTTTCTGACTACTACAGATAAAGCTGTTATGAACATTCATTAGCATACAGATTTTTGTGTGAACATAAATTTTCATTTCTCTGGAATAAATGCCCAAGAGTGCAATCGCTGTGTCATGCGACCATCGCGTATTCCCTAGGTGATGCAAACGATGGTTAGTGCACTCAGCTGCTATCAGGAAGGTTGGAAGTTGAGGTCTATCTTCGGGTGCTGCCGAAGAAAGGCCCGGAAATCTGTTTCCAACAAATCAGCCATTGAAAACCCTATGCAGGACGGTTCTGCTCTGACGCACATGAGGTCGCCGTGAGTTGAGGTTGACTTGATGGCGACGGGTATAGTTTTATAAGAAACTGTCAAAAGTTTTTTCCAGAGTTGCTGCACCATTTTATGCTTCTACCAGCAATGTGTGAGTGAGCTAGTTTGTCTACAGCCTCACCAATATCTGGTGTTGTCACTATTTTTTATTTTATTCATTCTGACAGATGTGTAGTGATGCCTCACTGTGGTTTCAATTTTCATTTTCCTAATGGCTAATGATATTGAACATCTTTTCATATTGCTTCTCAGTTTAGGTGTGTGACACTCTTAAAAAAAAATTGCATCTCCCTCCAAAAAAATTTTGCATCTCCCTCCATAAAGTGGGACATTTAATGGATATTCATGTGTATGAATCAAGATGGAAGGGGATGTATGTTTTGTTATTTGGCACATGGCTTTCAGAAGACCATGCCTAAGCTGCAGTTGAAAGAAATTCATGGCAGTGAAAAACACATGGTCCTTTCTGATCTTTCATCATGTGCAGTCACTGGGAAATGTTGGTTAAGATTAAAAAGCAAACAAACTCCAGAATATTTAAGATGTTATTAATAGGAAAGGGAATATTCCTAAAGTACTTAGCTTTATGTATGGTTTTAGTTTTATTAAGAAGCCTCATCTAAATGCTTGAGGAGTCCCTGGGTGGTGCAAATGGTTAAACGCTTGGCTCCTAAATGAAAGGTTGGTGGTTCGAATCCACCTAGAGGTGTCTGAGAAGAAAGTCCTGACAATCTACTTCCAAAGATCACAACCATTGAAAATGCTATGGAGCTGGAGCGCTGTTCTAGTCTCAACACAAATGGGTTCTCCGTGAGTTGAAATTGACAGGACAGCAACTGGTAGTGGCTCAGAGCTTGCCATCGTACACTAATGCATGGTCCTATGTGAGGATTTGCTTGTTTGCATTTTTCGGGGGGATGGGTGGCAGTTCACTGTGGAACAATCCCTGTTTTCTCACTCATGTGGTGTGGCTAGAGAGGTTGAAACCATGGTCTATAAATCACAGCAAGTAATGTGTCTACATCACTGATGTCCCAGTCATCTGATGAAACCCCCTACCGTTTTTCCTTTGATTCACAGCAGTTAGATGTTCTTGCTGTTTTTGACAATCCTCTAAGTATCATCCAGGGAGTTAGGTCAGTATTTTTTTTTTCTGACATACTAAGATAAAAATAGCATAAGGTATGCTGTATCTCATACCTTACCCCCCTCTGCAAAAAAAAAAAAAAAAAAGAAGTATGAGAAGGAGGTAAATCTCAGCGTGAATGCAGCCATGGCCATTTACTAACCCAGTGACTTTGAACTGGTTACTTCATATCCCTGAGCAAATTTTCCTCAGTTGTGACATGGGAAGATACTGTGGCTTCACAGTGTCGCTGTGAGGATTAAATGGGATGATTATACACAGTTTTTAGCATATATTTTTGCTTGTGGAAAGCACTCCCTCCCCACTACAATCTCCATTCCTACGTTTCTTGCTTCTTCCTTCTAGCTTTATTTGCTGAGAGCCCTGGCTCTCCACCAGTAACAGCATCAGCAGCACCTATTTGGTATGACCAGCCCCTACTGGAGCCACTAGGGACAATAGGATAAGCCTCTTCTCGCCATCACTCATCAGGCAACCTTCTTTGCCAAATACCTTGAACTCATGACACTAAGTCAGGGGGTACAAAACCTTTATTTTGGAAGACTAGTTCATCTATTTCAATCCTATTGATACTTTCCTTAAAAAAAAAAAAAAACAACTTAGAAACCTGCTATCTCTGCTTGGGAGTCCCTGGTGGTACAAATGATTGGTACCACTTGCTGTTAACTGAAATCTGTAAGTTCAAGTCCACCCAGAGGTGCATCAAAAGAAAGGCCTGTGATCCACTTCCAAAAAATCAACCTTTGAAACTCTGTGGAGTGCAGTTCTGCTCTGACACAAATGGGTTGCTATGAGTTAGAGTCCACTCGAAGGCACCTGCTCTCTCTGCTTGAATACATGCAGTGGCAAAAAACTCACTTCTTTACTGAGTAACCCAATTAATTTTGGGTAGCTATAATTATCATAAAATTTTCTTTCTGTTTGGCTGAAATTTATCTCTTCTGAAAGCTTAGCATGACCTGTGTAGAACATCCTTCACACAACTGTGCTTGAACATGCAAATTTCGATCTCACATTTCCCCGAAGTCCCCTCTTCTCCTAAATAAAGGACCCCTTTTCCTTTTCCAGTGACTCTTCATATGGCAAAAGTTTGTAGGCCTGACATCTTCACCATTCTGTCTTCTTTAAATTCTACTTAATTGATATTCCTATTAAAATATGCTGCCAGAAAGGACCATCACTCACCAGATGTGAACGTATAATAACCTCCGTATTTCTGCACACCTTGCTTCTGTTAGTGCACTGTAACATGGCATTTTGCTTTTAAACAGTCATAGCCGAGTCACAGTTATAACTTCCATGTGGCTATCAAGAACCCCTGCATCTCATGAATTGCCTAACTAGCCCCAGAGTCTATTTGATAAGTCAGGGTTCATTTGTCTACTCCTCCAACAGTAATATCAAACCCTCTCCCTGTGCCAGCTTCTGGACACTGGAGATGCTACATATGATTCCTGCCCTTGCAGAGCTCAGTCTTTTGTGGGTTGGGTGGAGAGAATGATGGACAGACTCTTACATGAAGCAGATAATTAGGTAAGAGTGTGGTACAGTGATACGCGAGTTCCAGATTCAGGGGTAGTGGAGAAAAGTGATTGATTCTCACAGAAGGGTGGTTAAGGTAGACTTCCTGGAGGGGAAAACTGACATGGGGATTCAGATAATGGTCTCACCTAGTTTGCTTGATCCTTCAAAGGGTCTAGTTTGTCTATTTCCAACCTAGTTCCTTGCCTCTGTGCTCTTAGCTCCATGACCATCACATACATCGAAGAAAAGTGTTGCCAAGATACGGCTAAATATAGCCAACTGAAACTTATTCACCACCCTTTTGTCTTATTTTAATTTCTGATGCTGGACCAGAAAGAAGGCCAGGATAATGCTGGTTTTCACTGAATATCCCAGCACACAACAGGTGGTCATTAGATGCCTGTGAGATGAGGAAACAAATAAATGATCGAGCAACGCCATGTTTTTCTGCCCTTTGTTACAAAGCACTGTGTGGTTATGAGTCACCTTTGTCTTCTTGTTTTCTAATTCTTCTTTAGCATGACATTGTTTTTATAACTAGAAAGTGGTACACATTCCCCCAAAAGTAAATACATTAGACACAATGAAGTATCCCTTGACAGAGAAGTTTAAACTTCCCAAGCTTAGATTTTAGGGGATCAATAAATAAATAGTAGAGGACTGCAGAGCAGAGTCAGCATGCTGGGACAGAGCTGTCCGTCTATCCAGTCTGTGAGAAAGGCCACTCGTCTTTGGGAATGACGTAGAATTGAAAGCAGGTCCTGCATTGTCAAGCTTCTCTGGATGGACACTTCCCTTGATCTTTACCCTTGTTGTTGTTAGCTGCAGTTGAATCGGCCCCCGACTCATGGCAACCCCACACACAATGGAACTAAACATTGTTTGGCTCTGCGCCATTCCTATGATCAGTTGGGGAGCGGACTGTTGTGATCCACAGGGTTTTCACTGGCTGATTTTCAGAGGTAGATCATCAGGTCTGTCTTCCTAGTTTTAGTTGGGAAGGTCCTCTGAAGTCTGTTTGGCATCAGAGCAACACGCAAGCCTCCACTGACAGACGGATGGTGGCTGTTCATGAGTTGCGTTGGTCTGAGGTGGAACCTGGGGTCTCCCACATGGAAGGTGAGGATTCTACCTCTGAACCACCATTGCCACAGCTAGCGCAGACAAAAAGAACATATGACATAATTAAAATGTAATAGAGAATTGAGGAATGGTTGGCTAGCTGTGCAAAGCTAACAGAAATGTGTGTGTATTCGTGTGTGTGTGTGTGTGAGAGAAAGAGAGAGAGAGATTTCATTGTTTTCAGGTGAAGTGAAGGAGGACGCAATCTCTTCCATCCAGGGTCATTCTCTCAAACCCTGTTCTCAAAGTTACCTTTGATAGAGAGGGAAGATAAAACAATTCTTAAGTGCTCTTCACTTACCTGAGTTTTACAGCTAAGCTGGGAACTGCAGAGAGAACATAAGACTCTCGGCTTCCAAGTCTGATAAGAATGCGGTAAGAAGTGTAGGTAGCCTGCAAGGAGACTCTTTTCTCTTGACATTTTCTGAGCCCCTCTGAAGACTGAAGGGCTGCTTAGAGCTCAGATAAAAACCTGATCTTGGAGATATTTATCCGAACTAGTGTTAACTCTAAACCTTTTACATCACCAGTCTCTGCAGAGGGGTCACGGGCCTGCATTGAGTTCTCTTTAGCCATTGGGCTCCTCTTTGATTATTTTGGAGTTTTACAGCTAAAGTAAATTTCACATTTTGTATGAAAATAGCAAAGAATATATATATATTGAATTTTTTTTCTTTCTTTTGGGCTTTTAGCTCCCCAATAGACCTTTTATTTATTTATTTTTTCTGTGCATTGAGACTCTCCAAGTTCATGTGCACACTCAGACATGATAAGCATAAAGCAGCAGCCTGTCAATGAACCTTAGGGGTGTTTTCAAAGAATCATTTACTAGGCACAGTCCTCCTTTTGGGTCTGCTGAATCAATACTCATGTGGTCCTCTTGCACGGGAACTGATTTTCCTCGGGGTGCAAGTGCACCCCTTTTCTTCAAAGATTTAGGAATATTTGAATATTGCACCGTGGCTCCTTGCCTGGTTCAGTTGCTCGGCTTGTGCGATATTGTAAACACATAACGATGCTCTGTACGGACAAAGACAGGATATGGTTTTTCCATACTTCTAGCAAGTGGCACTTAAAGTTCTGTAGATGGAGCTGGAGCCAGGGTGTCTAGAACACCAAGCTTTCTGACAACCTCGCTTTTAAGTGCAGCAATTGGCTTTTCATAGCAGTGACCCCTGGGACCTCTGCACTAACACGAGCATCTGATATTGGTGCTATATGTTAGGACTGTCACAGGAAGTCTAAATTAAATGGCAAATGCCCTTCTGCCTGAGGTCTGCTTTCGGGTATCTGCACAGAGGTGGACCCTCCCTGAAGGAGAAGAAAAAAACTCCCTCATGTAGCCAGAAGTCAATAAAGTACAAGATCTGGACCAAATTGATTGTGCCCGTAGAAAGGCATGGGTTACATATGATGTCAATTAGAGTTTTATTAATAGGGGCCGTTTGGAAGCTTAGATTGGCATTAATTTTAATGAGGGATTGTATCAATCAAAAATTAGCCCATGGTCATTTACTATTGATTCCAAAGTCAACATCTTTAATAAGTTACAATAGCAAAATGGTTTTGGTAACTTAAAGTTGTTTTTTCGAGTAAAGTTACTTTTTTTCTTTTGCGATTTTGTATCAGCATATCATACTTTTTATCAGAGAATCAATGAAATGAATGGACCAGACGTCATCTGGTATAATCTCACCCCCAGTGCTCGAGGTCAGTATTATGTCACAAATGAATAGCACGAATATGCCTATCATAATAAGCGACGTATAAGATGCTCAGAGATTTACAGGCAAACGCTTTTTCATAAAGGAGTTACCCTTCAACAGCATAAGGGAGCTTAATATGAGAAGGAACTCCACGAAGAGTCTACGTACAACATAAAACGATTGTTGGTCATTCGAAATAGCCCCTGCCTTGCAATCTGCAGATCGAAAACTCGGAATCTCTGTCCAAGAATTTCTTCCCAAATGGCACCCTAATGTGTGTATGCATGCTTCTCCTTCATACCGTTTGCTGGTGGTGTCCTGACTTTGTAGCTGCTTTTCAGGTAAAACAGGCAGAATGGTGCTTTCCAGGACCTCGTGCTCTAAAATATCAGCTCTGTGTCCCATCACATCACTTTCTGCTATTATCCTATTTTATTTTCTTACAGTTACCACTATAAGACATTGTATTACATATTAATCTGTCTGTCTGTTACCTGTCTGTCCTCCCTCCTCTGCCCTCCAATTAGCATCAACTGGAATGGAAGGTCTTGAAGTCAGGGACACAGTAAGTTTTGCTCCTGATTGTAGCCCTGCTGCCTGGGACCTAGCATATACCCAGTATATCCTTTCTGAATGAACGAATGGGTGATTTGCTGGGGGTGAGTAGGTGACTAGCATCAGTCAAGCATCACGCTGAAGCAGGAGATATGTGCCATGCATTGATAGACAAAAAGCTTTTACAAACTGCAAGCAAGATTTCCCCCTCCCCTCACAGGCCTCTCAGATGGCAGCAGTTGAATAGTTAAGAATGAGAAGCTGGAGCTCTGGCTTTGAAGCTCATCAGCTCTGTGACTCTGGGCAAGTTGCTTCATGTCTCTGAGCCTCCCTGCCTTAATGCATTAAAATGGGTTTGTTACTAGCAAGGGCTCTATGAGTTTAACATTGATTCGATGAGCATATAGGTGCAAAAATTTCACCAGGGTGCTTGGCATAGACTAAGCTTCCAATAAAAATGTTATTATTACTATTATTATTGTTGATGTTGTTGATTTATTTTATTATTGGCATGATTGTCTATTTTACACAGTTTTTCCTTGTTAAGAACGCAAACTGAAGCAATTGTTGAAGCAGGAATGGAGGTAATTCATTACTGCTTTTGCCCTTGGGGTGTTTAATGACCACCAGGGAAGAGTTCTGCCTTCTGTACACACGGCTTCACACCCTTCATTTGCAGAACACGTACGTGCATACACAAGATTTCCCTTTAAAGGTACTTCCCAGCTCAGCTGCCGTTCTTCTGATTAACCAACTTTCTCTTCAAAGACTTGAAGTCATGAAGTTTATTTTTTGTGACACTCACGTGAGTATAGAAACAAGAATTGCCAACGGTTTTTTTCCAGCAGGCTTTTATTTCAGTTTCATCATGCAAACTTGCAGATGTTGTTTACATGAAAGACACATTTGTAGAAAGAAGGTAACATTGACAGATGACATCTGCTGTCAGGGACAATTCTAAAAAGCATTGTGAAGCCAATTCCACTATTTCGCTATAATTTTCCACAATTGTCAGAGCCTTATTCAGGAGTATTTCACTCAGAATTAGAACATAATTTTTGGTAAGTTTCATTCTCTTAAACTTTTCTTTCTGAGGTATAATATACATAACCAGCTAACCAATCAATACATGTGGAAATTGAGTATCTTCTATGTACTTAAAAATTTTCAGACTTCTAGTTATTCCTATAATAAAATCCAAGCTCATATATGTTTTGTAAGGCACTAAGTGATCGGACACTTCCCACCCCTTTTCTTGCTTTCTCTGTTCTCATCCCTCTGGTCTGCCTTCAATTCCTTGGGCATTAGCTCATTTCTCATCTTAGAGCTTTGCCTTCAGTTTTTCTCTGTCTGGACCACTCAATCCCAGGTCTTCATGTGGATTGTTCTTTCCCATCATTCATGTCCCAGCTTCAACACCAACTCCTCGAGTTTTTTGTGCCACACAATATAAAACAGTAGGCTCCAAGCCAGTTATTTCTTAATACATCTCCCTTTTTTTTTCTTCTTCGTTCTTAGCATTATTTGAAATTATATATAACCCAGTAAACCCAGTATATATAGAAACTCTGGTGGTATAGTGGTTAAGAGCTACGGCTGCTAACCAAAAGGTTGGCAGTTAGAAACCCCTAGGCGCCCCTTGGAAACCCTATGGGGCAGCTCTACTCTGTCCTGTAGGGCCGCTTTGAGTTGGAACTGACTTGATGGCAGTGGGTTTGGGTTTTGGGTATATGTGTATGTGTATAGAGGGAGAAGGAGAGGAGCCCTGGTGGCACAGTGGTTAAAGCACTTGGCTGCTAACTGAAAGGTCTGTGGATCAAACCCATCAGCCGCTCTGCTGGAGAAAGATGTGGCAATGTGCTTCCATAAAGATTACAGTCTATAATGTCACTATGACCCAGAATCAACCTGACTGCAGCAGGTTTGGTTTTGGTTTTATATATATGTTGTTGTTGTTGTTAGGTGCTGTTGAGTCGGTTCCAACTCATAGCAACCCTAGGTACAACAGAACAAAACATTCCCCGGTCCTGTGCCATCCTCACAATCGCTGTTATGCTTGAGCCCATTCTTGCAGTCACTGTGTCAGTTCATCTCTTTGAGGGTCTTCCCTGGCCCTTTACTTGACCAAGCATGACGCCCTTCTCCAGGGACTGATTGCTCCTGATAACATGTCCAAAGGCTGTGAGGCATAGTCTTGCCATCCTTGCTTCTAAGGAACTGGTTGTACTTATTCCAAGACAGTTTTGTTCATTCTTCTGGCAGTTCATGGTCTATTCAACATCCTTCACCAACATAATTCAAAGGCGTCGATTCTTTTCAGTCTTCCTTATTCATTGCCCAGCTTTGGCATGCATATGAGGCAATCAAAAACACCAGATCCCTCTTCCTAGTCTGTCTTAGTCTGGAAGCTCAGCTGAAACCTGTCCACCGTGGGTGACCCTGTTGGTATTTGAATACTGGTGGCATAGCTTCTAGCATCACAGCAACCTGGAAGCCCCCACAGTGTAACAAACTGACAGGCGCATGGGGGTTTATATATGTACATATGTATACTATGCAGTATTTTAAAAATTACTTGCTTAGTTTTATCTCTTTCGCTGACCAAAATGTAAGACTTAAAAAACCAGGGTCCTTTTCTGCCTTATTTCCTGCTGCGTCACTAGTGCTTAGAGCCACGTTTTTGGAGAGGGTAGATACATAGCACTGTGAGGAATACAGAGATATTTCAAGACGGATCTGTGCTCTTTAGAAGCTTTCTAAGAGAGTTAAACATGGAGTATATGAAAAGATAATTTAACAAGTCAGTATTTTTAAGCGATGAAAGCAATAAATCCTGGGAGATCTGAATACGGAGAGACGACTTTGCACTGATCAAGGGTGGATTGAGTGTGGAGGTGGATTTTAAGCTGGACCATGAAGAGTGAGCAGAGTTTATAAAAGGAGAACAGTCATAAGTCAGCTCTTTATTGCACAAATCCAGGGTATGTCGTTTCACATTTATTATCTGAAATCTAGCTATATTCAGTAGAGCCCAGGTGAATGGAAGGAAGAAAATGCATTCCGATTTTATTTTTTGTTGCTTTTCTCATAAATTTTACTTGGAATAGAAAGTCTTTCCAATGAAGTACTGCCCACCCTTACAGCTTATCTCAAGCCACTTGCTCCTTACCGCATTTGCTCCAGATGGACTGCTGTTAATGTTCTTCCGATATTCTAGAAAATACCTTGCTCACCCGCCCTTCTGAAACTTCACTGAAGCTTTTCATTGGGCCAGGACTCTCTCCTAGCTGGGCCACTTCTGATAAATGCCTTCTCACACTTCAGGTTGTACTTTACATATAAGAAGCTCAGAAAGCCCCTTAGTTAACCCCCAGACTAGGCTAGATCTCCCTGTTCTTGGCCTTCACCCCGCCTCTACTTCTTTCCTTTGTCATCACCACTACCCTTCTGTCAGTTTGTCATACTGTGATGGCTTGTGTGTTGCTGTCATGCTGGAAGCTACGCCACCAGTATTTCAAATAATAGCAGGGTTGCCTGTGGTAGACAGGTTTTAGCGGAGCTTCCAGACTAGGACAAAATAGGAACCAAAGCCTGGTAATGAACTTGCAAAAATTAACCAAAGAAAACCTTATGGATCACAACAGAACATTGTTTGACTCCCTTGCTTTGGACATATCATCAGGAGAGATCAATTGCTAGAGGAGGACATCATGTTTGGTGAAGTCCAAGGTCAACAAGGGCAAAGGAGACTCATGGTGAGATGGACTGGCACAACAGCCACAACAAGAGACTACAACATCCTGGCAATCATGAGGGTGGTACAGGACTGGGCAATGTTTCCTTCTGTTGTGCAAAAGGTTGCCATGAGTTGGAGCTGATTCAATGGCAACTGTCTGTCTATCTACCCGTCTACCTGTCTGCCTGTCTACCTGTCTACCTGTCTGTCTATCTATCTATCTATCATCTATCTATCTGTCTGTCTGTCTGTCTATCTGTCTATCTGCCTATCATCTGTCTATCTATCATCTATCTCTCTACTTACCTACCTATCTACCTATCTGTCTACGTATCTATCTATAACCCAGCTAGTCTTTCTACCTATAATCTATCTAATCTATCTATAATCTATCTATCTGTAATCTATATAATCTACCTACCTACCTACCTTGTCCATCACATTTCCTTGTCACTACCTATAGAATGTTGGTGTTCTCTCTAGACCACAGATTACACAAGAACAGGAACTCTACCTGTTTTCATCACCTCCAAATCTCACGATCAACATACAGTTAGCATGTCCGAGGAACTGAGTAAATTTTCCCCAAATGAATGAATGCATGTAGAGGGAAAGCAGACAGTAGTAGTCTCTCAGTAGGATACTGGATTGCTGAGCTTAACTCGAAGCTCTTTCTATAACCATAGATTGTTACTTAATAGAAACCAATCTGAAAATGCCAACATTACCTTATTTACAAGGTGCTTTATTCAGTAAAGCTTTTAAAGGGCCCTGCCTATGGGAAGTTCTGTGTAATTTGGGTGGTATGCCAGAAACCACGTACTGTCAGGCTGCCAGACCAAAGAGGCAGGCATGGTACTCCTGAGACTTTCACCCAACAGGATTATTAAAAGAATCTGTAGGTGGGTGGTAGCTCATAAAACCAACTCTGAATGCTTTACTTTGACCACAGGTTCATTATATGGACCATACTGGGGAGCCTGCTGAAGCCTGCAGTCACCCTTAGGGCTGCCTTGTTAGGCTTGCAAGGAAGGTAGGCACTATGTGAGGAGGGTAGGCACTATGTGAAGAGAGTAGGTATTTGAAAAGCAGTTAACAGTAATATGCCCCAGGTACTGCCAACAGTAATGTGCTTGGCTGCTAACAGAAAGGTTGGAGGTTCAAATCCACCCAGGCTAGCCTCCAAGTAAAGGCCTGGCAATCTATTTCCAAAAATCAACCACTGAAAACCCTAAGGAGAACAGTTCTATTCTGAGGCACATGGGGGTCACCATGAGTGGAATTCAACTTGACAGCAACTGGTAATGGTAATAATGGCTGCCGTTGACTGAGGCCTCCCTCCCATACCCCAGGCCCTCTACTGGGAACTTTCTATATATCATCTCCAATCCTTACAGGAAACTCCCAAATTAAGAGTTATCATCCTCGTTTTAGATCAGGAAACTGAGACTCAAGAAGACTTTGTGGCCATAGGAAGCAAGCTATTAAAAAGTGCCATTCCCCTTCAGCAGTGACAACTGATGGAGCCCCCAAACAGCTCTCATAGAGTTTTCTATGAGAAAATATTATTGATGGACAAGGCCTATTCACCTCATCCCTTCAATCTAAAACACCACGCACTGTAGGGTATATTAGAGATTTAATAATGGCTTAGAAGGAAAAATAAAACATGGAATTAAATATACATTTTTTAAAATAATAAACTAACCACAGCATTAGATTACGAACCACTGTTTTTGTTTTTTAAAAATTGAGGTAGGAATTTTATACCATAAAATTTATCCTCTTAAAGGATATAATTCTGTGGGTTTTAGTATATTCACAAATTTATGTAACCATCAGCAAGCTATGTGGCTTTAGAACAACCATTTCCCATTCCCTCCTCCTCTCAGCCCCTGGCAACCAACTATTAATTAATTTTTTGTCTCTATCAACTTTCCCATTCTTGACACTGCACATAAATGGAATAATATAATACTACGTGGTCTTTTGTGTCTGGCTTCTTTCATTTAACATCATGTTTCTGAGATTCATCATGTGGTAGCATATACCAGTACTTCACTCCCTTCAGTGACAGAAAAATATTCCGTTGTGTGGCTATACCATTATTTGTTTATCTGTTTGTCAGTTTTTGGGCATTTGGGTTATCCCCACTTCTTGGCTCTTATGAATAACGCTGCTGTGGACATTTGCGTACAAGTTTTTATATGAACCTATATTTTCGTTTTTCTTGGGTAGCTACCTCGGAGTGGAATTTCTGGACCCATTGTTAGACTTACATAGCTTGATTCTAAGTCATCGTCACATTCAAAGTCTAAAGTGACTTCTGGGAGGCTGTAGAGTGTACTGGTTACCTGCGCAGCTAAATTGACGGGGCTGAATGTCAGCTCTTGAACTTACGACCTCTTTGCCTATGTACAAATTCCCTAATCTTTCCATAAAAAAAGGCACTGCAATGGCATCTACCCCACAACCCTGATTTGAGATTTAGAAGAGTTAACACATATATAGCATTTGGTATCATACCAGACTCTTCATAAATAGACCAAAAAAAAAAAAAAAAAAACAAATCCGTTGCCCTCAACTCAATTCTGACTCACAGTGACCCTATAGGACAAAGTAGAACTGCTCCTAGGGTTTCCAGGGAGTGGCTGGTGGATTCGTACTACCAACCTTTTGGTTAGCAGTTGAGCTCTTAACCACTGCACCATCACGGCCCCCTAAATAGACCACACACAAAAAAAAATACCACACACACACACAAATAAATAGATAGTAGTTATTGGGCTGAATCATTTTGGATGAGTGACAATTTACAGCACTTCATTTATTTACTTGTTGCACATCATTGACTGCGAACCCCTCTGTGCCCATCAGGCTTTGAGGCACTGAGGACACAGCCCTCAAGGAGGTATAGTGATATGCTGTATTTCAAGGCCTGTGCTCATGATCCTGACCAACCTAACAAAACCTTTAAGATTGATAACTTAAGTTTTGAGCATATGGAAATGTGCCTGGATTCCATTTGAATATTCTATATTTTTAACCTAATTATTTTGAGTTTCTTCCTCATTCATGTATTTGGAAACCTCTTGGCTTTGTTTCAAGGTTGGTTGGGCTTCTCTGACTGAAAAATCATGCTTCAGGAAACACAAAGTGGTTCCACCAGCCTCTCTCAATTTGACAAATGGTGGTGGTTTCCAGTGCTTTGCCCTACTTATGACAGAAGTGCTTTTTATTTTTTACTTTCGATTTCAATATTGCATCTTGGTGTATTATCTTTGAAGGCACGTGAAACCTCTACTGCTGTTAGCTGCTGTCAGGTCAGCCCCTGCCTCACGTGATACTACACAACTGAACGTAATGCTGTCCGGCCATGTGCCATCTCCAGGAATGGTTGTGGATTGGACTGTAGTGATAAATAATGTTTTCAAAGGCTGATTTTCAGAAGTAGGTCACCAGGCCTTTCTTACTAGTCTATCTTAGTCTGGAAAATCCCTAAAAACCCACGGCTGTCAAGTTGATTCTGACTTAACTGAGATCCCAAGCATTGAGAGAAGGAAGTTTGAGTAGCAGAAGACCACAAGAAGTAAAACATAATTACAACTTGAGAAATCATTCCCAAGGCCTAGCCTGCAAACCAGTGCAAAAAAATCATCATTAATTCATTTACTCTCATCTAAATGTTTCTTTTCAGAAGAGGCTAAATATAATTAATGTAAAGTTTAAGATATTTGCTTATTAATAAATGAATCTCCAACAAAGTCCTAGCTTAATGCATGGCAAGTATTCATGGGGGCATAAGAAGGCCAGGACATGGTTTAGTCAGATGGGACTAGATTTGCCTTCATGTCACACATGCTCCATATCAGTTTGTTACTTTTATGCTAGATTTCTGAGTCACACCAATCAATAGAATTAGTCCCCGCTTTCCCTACATGCCTTCATTTAAACATCAAGGTGAAATTCAAAGGATTGCAGAGACTACTTGGGTCATCCAGGAGATCATTGGCCTTCTGGGAACTGCCTTTGTTTTTTATTTCCCCATATTGGTTTTACTGCCTAGAATTGGATTGTGTGCTCCCCTCATTCATGGCCTCCTGCCCAGGACCTTTCAGGAGCTGAGCAAAAAAAATCCTATGCGAACAGTCTTGCAGACACGGAATAAGGTGTGGGGATAGAGAACTGGTTTTATTTTTTCTGAACTATTTAATTGCAATCTTGTGTGGAAACTCCCAGTGATGACCAGGGACTTTATAAAACATTGTAGCCTCATTCAACAACAGATTACTAATTAGTTCATTTACTTGGGTACTAAACTTATCTAAGAAGAAGAGCAGAGCCTAATTAGAGAAATCTCAGAGGGTATTAAACCCCAATCCTTTAAAGTTACAGTTTTTTTTTTCAAAGCACAAATCCACAGAAGCATGCAAGCTTGTACGTACGCAGGTGCATAACACATATACTGGAAACAGAAATTCACATGAGTGGTACCCCCACGTACTTGATGAGAGCTGCCCATTAGAAAGGACTTCGCCCACTGTTTGTCTTGGTAAAAAAGAAGACACATCCTGCATAAAATATACTCAAGTCGAGCCAAAGCATGAATTCATTTTTCCTTCAACTTAGACATCCTTCCTTAAAAGATATGGTGGAAATTAGAGGCTTTTGGTGTGTTTTTCTTCCAACATTATAATATTTTTTCTTGCATTTCGTGGGAATCTTTACGGACATCCATCCTTTTTGTTTAGACTAATGCTTATGTTATGGCAGGTCAATGCTTTCATTTATTTGTATAGCCCCCTCCCCTCCCCTTCAAATTTTCCAAATGGCAGTTATATTCCTGGAATTATACTAGGTACTCTGGGAAACACCTAGAATTAGACACGAATCTTGCCATCTGAGTAGCAGCTGTATGTCAGTCAAGTCAACAAATGGTTAATGATTATTTATAAATGTAAGAATTAATAAGGTAGAATCCCCTCCAACTAAATAGAAATTGTTGTTAGCTGCCCTCGAGTAAATTCTGACTCATGGCGACCCTTTGCGTGCAGTGTAGAACTGCACTCCTTAGGATTTTCAAGGCTGCGATCTTTTGGAAACAGATTGTCAGGCCTGTCTTCTGAGTCACCTCTGGGTGGGTTTGAACCATCAACCTTTCATTTAGTAGTTCAGTGCTTAACCATTTGCTCCACTGAGAGCTAAATAAGTGGAATAAAATGAAACATATATATGCGTGTGTGTAGAGAGAGAGACTGTTGCAGAAGAGAAGTGTCAGAAAGGAGGGAGAGCTAGAAATCTGAAGAAGTCAGGGAAGTTTTCACTAAGGAAGTGGTTCTCGATCAGGGTCTGGTGGACAAGTGAGAAAACTGGCAAAGGAGAAGTGTATTAGTTTAACGAAGAGAAAGGACAAGTGAGAAAATTAAAAAAAAAAAAAAAACAAAAAACCAAACCCATTGCCATCAAGTCAATCCCGACTCATGGTGACCTGATAGAACAGAGTAGAACTGCCCTATAGGGTTTCCAAGGAGCACTTGGTGAATATGAACTGCTGACCTTTTGGTTAGCAGCCATAGCTCTTAACCACTATGCCGCTAGGGTTTCCAGTGATAAGATTAGTGGGCATTTAAAACAGCTTTTTTTTCCATGCCTGATGACAGTGCTTGAGGTGGGAAGTGGAAAATTAAGCAGACTAGTGGATAGGGGTATCTCTTGTGTGCTCTGCTTCAGAGTTTGAAGTAGGCCATAATAACAGCATAGGCAATAATAATAATTACTGCATTTACGCAAATAAAGTGCAACTTCGACGTAGTTTGCCACCTGTGCCCTCCCCCTGCGATGTATTTTCATAAGTGCCGCTATGCTGATTTTTTTTACAAGTTGCTGCAAAAAAATTAAAACATAATGTGCTTATGAAAACACCTCATGGGGGAGGGCCCAGGTGGCAAACAAACATAGAAGGCCTGTGCTATATGTGAAAAATATGGTATTATTTTTAATATTAACATTTATTGAGAAGTGACCTGGAAACTACTAAAAGATACATGTATTGCCTGTATGACCATCATAATATTTCTAAAAGTTAAGTTCTATTATTATCCCAATTTCACAGATAAGAAAACTGAGGCACAAAGAGGTTAAATAACTTGTCCAAAGTCACACATTAGTCGGTCAGTGGCTGAGTGAGATTTCAGTACCCTCTTCTGCTTTTAAGGCTCCAGGGAGCCACAGAGCGCTCTTGTTCACCTGGCACAGCATAGTCAGATTTGCCCTTGAGGAGAAGGAACTGACTGGAATCAAGTCGATCCTGAATCATATCAATGCTATAGGACAGAGTGCTTCTACCCATAGAGTTTCCAAGGCTGTAATCTTTACGGGAGCAAATTGCCACATCTTTCTCCTGTGGAGCAGCTGGTGGGTTCAAACTACCAACATTTCCATTAGCAGCTGAGCACTTAACCACTGCACCACTAGGGCTCCTTTGAGGAGGATTACTGTGTTGGAATAGCAGGGATATAGAAATATGCCAACAAAATATACGGGGATTTCTGTAACATAGTTATGAATAGAGTGAGAGCCCAGAGAAAGGAGATGTTACTTTCAGCTAGGAGCAGCACGTAGGGCTTCATGGACAAGCTAGCATTTGAGCAGAGTTTTGAAGAACAGGTAGGATTGAATCCTGTTGGAAGAGAAGGAACAGTATTCCAGACAAAGGGAATAACTTGAGCAAGACCACAGCAGCCAGGAGCACATTGTGTGTGAGGAAAACTGTAGTTGTATTGACTAGTGGACAGGGTGCACGGAGGAGGGTTGGGCAGGGAAAAAAGATTAAAGAGAAAAGCAGGAAGGCCCCTTCAAGGACACCAGCTTAACCCTTAGGCAATGAGCACAACTGGTGATGGTGGGGGGTGGTTTGTAGAACATTGGAGAATCACTATAAGTTAGTTTTACTCAGGCAGTGAGTAAATCGGATCCAAGGGAGGAGAGGCTGGAGGTCAAGGATGATCAGGTGATTGTTTGGACTTGAGTACCTCTGTGACTCTTTCCTTATTCAAGTCATACCCAGTGAGGAGACCCTTCCTGGATCCTGGTACGGAAAAGCGATAAATGAAGGGAAGTAAGCTGTTTTGATGGGGATGTGACTTGCATAATATTAGGAGATGATGACTGTGGTACACCGAATTGCTTTTATATGCCCTTTCTAGCCATGGTCTCTTAACTTCAGCAAAATGATTGGCTGGAGCTATGCAAATAAGTTATGTAAAACTCTTGTAGGGATTGGACAGCGACTCTACAAATAAGGTGTCTGTGGCCTACTGAGGGAATTGGTTAGTTTCACCATCTTGCTAGGCTTAAAAGAATCAAGCCCACATAGGTTGAGGGGGACCTCACTGCCATCAAGAAGAAGAGCCAGGAGTGGAGTGCGTTCTTTAGACCTAGGGTCCCTGCACTGAGAACCTCCTAAATCCAGGAGACAGAGAGAGCTGTAAGACCGGAGACAGCATCAGAGGGCACAAGACAGTCTGAGTGGCGAGAAACAAGAGACCAGCATGAGGAGGCTGAAGTGGGCTCGCCGACCCACGGAGCAAGAGAGCTGAGCGCCTTTGGGCAGGAGGCTTGCTGACAGAGTGAGATGCCTCCAGGCACATGTTGGTGGAGCTAAAGAGATGTAACACTTACTCAAGCAGGGCAGAGTCTGAGGGCGAGCGTTGGTGGTGGGCATGGCCAAGAGCAACGCCATCTACTTGTGGGCACAGTGGTGGAGCTGAGAGGTTGAAAGCTGTCCTGACTGACAAATTGTATCCTATCTCCTGAGTTGTTCCTTTTATTTCCAAGTGGATCCTTATCCAGAGCTGTAACCTCCTACTTCCCCAATAAACCACATAATTGTGATTATGGTCTGTGAGTTCCGTGTGGCCATTGAAATGAATTATCAAACTCCTCAGAGAAGTAGACAGTGCTGTGGGAGGGATGACTGGTGTCAGAATTGGTAAAAGAAAGTTGGAGAGTGTAGGTGTGTCTGACCTCTACCTCATAGGAATCAGCTTTGGGCTGATGGTGATTATTCTCCCCCCTCATGAAGTTAGAGGATTCAGGTGATACCTTTTGACAATAATGGAATGTGGATATGTTAAAATCTGTGAAATTCAAACTTCACAGGGTAGGCATGCCTGATTAACCACTTGTAAGGTGAATGTATCAGGTGTTCCTAGACTTCCTTTGGCATTTATAACTGCAAAATCTTATAAGTCATGGTTTAGATCTTTATTGTGTGTTATATATTAAATATAACTAATTTGCAGCATGAGTTTTTAATATGCATTTACTTTTGTCAGTGTGAGCTCTGAGGAATAATTTGCTAATAAGTAGGGAAAGACACATTTTGGAGATCAAATATTTTGGTAAACCTGACCACCTTTAAGAATTATTTTAAAAAGGCTGTTCTTACTATCTGTATGAAATGGCTTATGTTAGATTAGTCAGCTTGTGTCAGTGTTAATCAAAGGATGGGGTCAAGGATCATAACTATCAGCTAAGCGGGAAAGATCCATTCCCTCTCCCCACATCCTGAGAACAGGCTTCCTGGCCTGCAGCCAAGATGAATAGGCCAATGTTGAGATGTTAATGGTGTATTTCTCCCCAAGTAGAAAGAACTATTTCTGATTAGAAAAGTAGTGCCTGCTCTTTGCAAGCAATTCAGAAGTAGTAGATCAAATATATAGAAGAAACAAAAAATCACCTGCAATCCCAATACCCAGAGTTACCAAAATTGTGTGTATATATGTACACCTATATTATGTGTGATTATCTTAGTCATCTAGTGCTGCCATAACAGAAATACCACAAATGGATGGCTTTAACAAAGAGAAATTTATTTTCTCGCAGTCTAGCAGGATACAAAGTCCAAATTCAGGGTGTTGGCTCCAGAAGGCTTTCTCTCTCTGTTGGCTCTGGAGGAAGGTCCTTGTCCTTAATCTTCCCCTGGTAGAGGAGCTTCTCAGGCACAGGGACCCCGTGTCCAAAGGACCCACTCTGCTCCTGGTGCTGTTTTCTTGTTGGTATGAGGCCCCTTTGTCTCTCTGTTAGCTTCTTTTATATCTCAAGAAATTGCCTCAAGGCACAATCCAATCCTGTAGGTTGAGTCCTGCCTCATTAACACAACTGCTCCTCATCCTCCCTCATTAACATCATAGAGGCAGGATTTACAACATATAGGAAAATCACACAATACCGGGAATCATGGCCCAGCCCAACTGATAAACACATTTTTTGGTGGACATAATTTAGTCCATGACAGTGGTCAACAATAAGATTATTCTTTGCATTTCTTTTTTTTAATTTTGCTGTGTATTACAGGGATCATTCTCTGCCAATAAATAGATCTAGATCATATTGTTTTAGCACCTGTATGGTACACCAGGTGGAAACCCTGGTGGCATAGTGGTTAAGAGCTAAGGCTGCTAACATACCCTTTATTGCTGAGCTGCATTGCATTGTACTGTGTACCACAATTTGTTTATCTCTTCATCTGTTGAGAAATATTTGGGTTGCTGGGTCCATGTCTAATTATTTAGCCTCCTTTTTTTTACGGTGCAAACTTTAAGAAGCCCTCTTGACACAGTGGTTAAGGGCTTGGCTACAAACCAAAAGGTAGGTGGTTCGAATCCACCAGCCACCCCACAGGAGAAAGAGTTGGCAGTCTACTTTCATAAAGATTACAGCCTTGGAAACCCTCTGGGGCAGTTCTTCTCTGCCCTATAGGCTCAGTATGATTCAGAATTGACTTGATGGCAAGGGGTATGTATGTAAGTTGCAAACAGTTCATGTATTTGCTGCTAACCAAAAGGTTAGTGGTTCAAATCCACCCAGAGGCACCTTGGAAGAAAGGCCTGGTGATCTACTTCCAAAAACGAGCCACTGAGAACCCTACACGGCACAGTGCTACTATGACACACATGGGGTTCGGGGTTGTCATGAGTCGAATCAACTCAGGTACAACTGGTTATAAGAACATTTAGTTCCCAGGTCCTGCAGGCTCCATGTCTTGCCCTTGCCATTATCTACTGGTAGCCCTGAACTCTTACTTGAATAGATGGAGAAACAAAATTAGGCATGGTTCATATTACAGGAGTTTATAGTGAAGGTTTTTACCTGGCCAAATGTGAACCACACAAATCGGAGTTAACTGCCAAAATTTAAAATTGATTGAGTTCAAAGAAAAATCCAAATTTCTGGCTTATCTTAAAATTTAGAAAACCTAGCAGCACTGGATATGTGAACCACTTGGTTAGACAAAAGAAATGCTATTCTCGAATTGCTTAACTAATTTAGAACGCTAACCTGGTTCTTGTATTCATTGCAGCTTGAAAATTCTGCCCTAGTCAGGTTTAGCAAGAGACTTTAAACCATCCATCCATTCATCAATGTCAGCTGAATGTACTGATTGCATGCAACACACTATGATGGCTGCTGTCTATGGACAGAGACGTGAACACAAACTCCTTCTTTCCAGAGAGCTCACAGTTTACCAGAACTAACCGAGACGCTATTGCGCTGTTACAATTCAGCAAATATTCTTAAATCAAAGTAGAATGGTCAGTGGTGGTCATAAATAGTTTTCCTGGAGTACAAAATATTGTCATGCAGACAGGCAGGAGGGAATGGTGTGTTGGGTAAAGGAAGAGCATATGAAAAAGCATCGAAGCATGAAATGAAAGACAAGTTTGGGGACTTGTAATTAATTTAATATGGCTGGGATTAAGGATAGGGAAAGGAGTAGAAGCTAGGGACAAGTGCTCCAAAAAGAGATGCCTACTAGAAGAGAACATTGTTTGGGATTAAATAGATTTCTCCCCAGTAAGAACGAATCAGTTACTTAACACAAGTGGATAACCACTCTGCAACTAGAAAGCAGAGAATTGGTTGTTGTGTAAGATAAGACCTGTAAGATCCATCTCCACCCCCTAGCTCTCTTCTGAAGATTTCTGTTACTATTAGGTGACGTATGCTGGTATTGGTCATACGTTTTATTTTTTCACACATTTATTTTCCCTTTTGCGAAAATGATTTTCTTGTAAATTCTTGATTTAAGTTAAAAGCATAGGGTTCTTTGGAAATAAAGAAAATGATGAGACCTCAACTCTAGTAATTGCAGTCAAATATTTGAACTTGCAAGATACATATTTCAAACAGGGTCTTCCAACAGTGGGGTTTTTTCGATGCTTTAGTTTTGCTTGTTCCATCATCAGCGAGGCCATTTCCCACCCCCACTCCCTTTTAGCTCAAAATTTCTTGGCAATATCCAGGTGAAATACAATACCCATTAACCCTCATTAACCCTCTAGCATCTTCTGTGAAGGGGAGGTGTTCCCAGTACAATGAGAAGAACTTAGGTCGTGATAAGAGCACAGTGTTTGTTGGAAAGTCTCTAAAATCATATCTAAGATGGGGGAGGGACAGACAAAGGAAGGTGAAAGAAGAATAAAAAGGAGGGGGAATGATATTGTTGCCACAAAATATGAATTTATTATTGTTTACCTTCAGGAAAGCAGGAAAACTGTGCGTATCTTTCTTCCTTAATTGCTTGGTTGACCTGGGGGAAACAAAAAGAGAAGTCTAAGTTAAATGCACAGCATTTCTTCTGCCGATACTCATCCCCTGCCCCCAGTTTGCTTCTGGCTGAGTACCCATGCGGTTTCTGTGCTTCTGGGCAGAGAGAGGCAGAGTCACTTTAATACCCCTTGAGAAAGTGCTTCAGGAGGCATTTGCAGAGAGCAAGGTGCCACGCCACAGCCTTGTCTCCTCAACATGCCCCAGATATTGAACCTTCCAGTAACTACAATTACAACCAAAACCACAAAATGCAGATTTACAGATTGTTTTCAGCAACACCAATTCAAATTTACTTATATTTACACTAGAAAAATTAGGGTAAGTGCTATTGTGACCAGAGAAACAGACCAGGATCAATAACCAACCAATTCTTGGCTAATAAAGCACTTCTCTAAGGTCTACGGTTGCTCTATTCTGACTTGAGGTTGGCCTCTAATGTCTTATCCATTGACTTTTCCCGTAAATATGTCTAATCGAGGCCATGTAGGATTCTAAAGAGAAATGATACACTCGGTTTGGTAAGAATTGCTAATTAACCAAGTATGTAAAACCTGTAGCTGCTGCTGCTCACAGTATTTCTCCTGTGGTGAAAATTCATAAGTCACAAGGAACTAAAAAATGTAAAATATCAACTTCCATTTTAGGTAGAGAGATTTTTCTTAATTCTCCCTCTCCCAAGTCCTAAAGGTTCCAAATTCACTTTTAAGAAAAAAAAAAAAAAAAAAATTAAATGTCTGTAACAGCATTTCCTGGAGTGATCAAAACTCCAACCAGAGAAATAATGTGTGGGGTATTTTCATGTTTCATGGAATTCTTTAATTATGCTTAACCTCAGTTTGTACAAAGTTCTCTTTATTACAGCCACAAAAGATTATACTTCATATTAGAAAGGTCAAGAAAGATTAATTTGGTTCCTTGTACACTTGAATCATTAATTTTGTTCAAGTAACAGAGCAGGATATTTAATCAAACCTAAAGGAAATAAAATAATGAATGACAGGGGAAAGGAAAAAGGAAGAAATTTTGAAAAGGTTTCTTAGGATACATTTCCAGTTGGGAGTGTCACCCCAAGGTGCTAGCTCATGCAAAGGCATTCTGGGAAAGGCAGCTTTGCCTGCAGAACTCTCCTGATGTATCAGGCTTTCCCCCTCCGTGCTAGGTCTGTTCTCTGAGCCAGAGGCAACAATTTCCTTTCTGGGTTGATTGATTACAGTCTGGTACAAGGGAGTGAAGACTGTGATGGCCATTACCACAGGGTCTTGCTGCTGTGACTCAGTGTCCAGTTTGAGAAACCATCCCGAGCAAGGGCCAGAGATCACAGGGAAAACCAGTTATAGGAGTGACTGTCTCAGGCTGAATCTATTACTCGTCTTGAAGGAGAAAACAACCAGAATGCGTGCCTCGCAAACAAACATCCCAGCTTTCCCCAGCATCTTGGGACTCTTTTCAGGTTTGTTCTCTCATCAAGCTTCTTACTTTGCTCCAGTTGCTATGAAACATAGCACTGTTCCATGCGGGAGGGGGGAAGGATTTGGAAGATGTTATTTAAGCAGAAACTTAATGTAAGGTTATGTTTAAGGCCCTTTGAGGAAGATACCTTTAAGTTGTTTGAACCATGATGTGGTAGATAAACCATAGACTTCATAGTCTCTGTGTACCAATTGCCTGGACCAATTGTTATGTGTTGTTAGTATTATGAAATTGTTAGTATTATGTTCTAAATATGATATGACATTTTTATACAGCTTAATAAAACACACCAATAAAATGTTTACAGCCAATTACTCATTTTGTCCTCAGGGGAAGCTTTGAGAAAGAAATTATTTTTGTTATAATTTTACAGATGAGGGACTACAAATTTCCATTCTCAAGGAGTTAAATGGAGGAAATGCCCAGTTAAGCTACTTTATGGCAAGGGTTCTCATACAGGTATTTGGACAGGTAGTGAGGATGACTCTCTGTGCCAAGTTCAAGCTTAAGACGCATGTTTATGGAACAGAAAGCATTCGGAGAAATAGAAATAGGAGTGTTGACGATGTGGGTACCTTGATGATGAGGTATTATTGACAACATTTAACCTTTAAAATTAAGAATTTCTCTACTTTACAGCACTATAAATATTTTAAAGAGATAATCCGGAAACTAGAAGAAGATATTTACAACCCACAGAAAAGTCAATGATTAGAATTCAGAATATATAAAAAACTGCTACAAATAAAAATAAAAGACAAATCTACTGAAATACTAAATGGACAAAATTGATGGACAGGAATTTGGTAGCAGAGAAAATGCATATTACTATTAAATATGTAAAAAGCTCATCTCAGATTTATTAATAATCATATGAATATTAATTAAGACCACTCAAAGTCTAGATTGGCAAAAATCAGGAAGTCTTAAAAAAACCACATATATTGCTTTGGGGAGTATTAATTAGCACAACTAATTTGGAAATCAATGTAGAATTATGTTGTGAAGTTAAACATTCAAAAATCCTAAGACCCAGCACATGTGCCCCAGGAAATATGTACATGAATCTTCAGAGCACACCTGTTCACAACAGCAAAAGACTGGAAACAGCCCAAATATCCATCAGTGGGAGAATGGATAAATAGTGATACAGACACACAATGGAATATCTTCAGTAGTATGAATAAACTAAATCTATAGGCAACAACATGGAAGCTAGCAAAGCAGGGGAGAGTCGTACTATATGATACCATCACTGTAAATCTTAAAACATGTACAATTAATCAATACATTTTTTCAAGCCTAATACATATGTGATAAATGTATTTTAAACAAGGCAGTGAAAAGTTAAGCACAAAATTCAGGATAATAAGTAATTCTGGAATGAGGTAGAGTGATAGAACGTATGGGGTACAGATATTCAAGTTATTGGTGATTAAGTCATTTCTGGTTCAAAATGTGTCAAAATGTTATTTGCAAAAAATAATGAAATACATTTTCTCAGTGATGGTGTCAGTCATTTGTGTTGGTAATAATACTATAAAGCTTCTACCGTGAACATATGAGTCTCTGGGTGGTTTAAACTATTAACATGCTTGGCTACTAACTGCAAGGTTAGAGGTTTGAGCTCACCCAGAGGCACCTTAAAAGAAAGGCCTGGTGATCTACTTCTGAAAAATCAACCATTGAAAACCCTGTGGAGCACAGTTCTACCCTGACACACATGTGGTTGCCATGAGTCAGAGTCAACTAGACAACAACTGGTTAATTGGTTCAACTGGACCATAAACATGTCTGCTTTTATCTAACCACAATGGTTTATTAAATAAACAAAACATGATTAAAGTAGTGACTCTTGGATCAGGATGAAGGCCCGACAATTTGATTGGGCCTTATGCGTTTTACAAGAGATGCGTAAAAGAAAATAAAATGGAAATATTCAAAGCAGGAAAACTCAAACAAAACAAGGTATAAATTACTGTAATACTTGCAAGTACAGCAGGATTTAATGAAAGACTTAATGCATAATAAAGCCCTAACAATTGTGAAATGTTATGTACCAAATAACTGAGCTTTTAAACACGTAAAGCTAAAACTTTGTAAATTCTAGAAAAAAGAAAAACCAATGACACTAAAATATAAGTTGAGAAACAGCATCACAATAGTTCTTAGGATAGAATAGGATAAGACAGAATAGGATAGAATAATAAATAATAACAACAAAAACACTTATATTTTGTTTGACATCTGTCAGATAGTCTTTAATTCCAGATATTAATTCTTTATAATAACAGTACTCTGTGAGACAGGTACTATTAACGTTACCAAGGCATTGAGGATGCGTGACTTGTCCTTGTCTATACAGCTAATAAGTGACAGAAGTGGGTTTTGAATCCAAGATATCTGGCTCTGTAGTCTGTGCCTTTACTACACACTATCCAAACACCAAAACTAAACTCACTTTCAACGATTCGAATCCAACTCATAGCAACCCTATAGGACAGAGTAGAACTGCTCTATAGGGTTTCCAAGAAGTAGCTGGTGGATTTACACTGCCGACCTTTTGGTTAGCAGCCGAGTTCTTAGCCACTGCACCACCAGGGCTCCTCCATGTGCTGTATTCTCCCTCGAAGATTGTGTTTGAAAGATAGCCTACTGCATATATATTTAATTCTGTCTACTAAAAACAGAGCAAAATCTTCTTTCCAAATGTGTTTGAATTATAAAAAATTGCTCATATCTTGAGTCCTACTACCCAAAGTGCAGGCACCGGAAGACTAACAGTATGAACAGCCCCTAGGAGCTTGATGGATATGATATGCGGTGTCTCCAACCCCACCCCAAACTTACTAAGTCCAAATCTGCATTTTTACAACATCCCCAGGGGATTTATGGACCCCTTAAAGTTTGAGAAGCATTGAATAAAATCAGAATTTCTGCAACTTCAAATGGGTAAGGTATATTCTTTGATCACAAATCAATAACACTGGGAAATGACATGTGACCAAAGAAATCACTTAAACCTCTAAAAGACATTATTTTGAATAACTGCTCAAAGAACACAGAATGAAATCCTCAACACCAATTTTTTCATCAGCTAACAATATAAGAACGATATGTTGGAAAACTTATCTAATGTGACAAAGACAGTGTTAAATGGTAAATTTACAACCTGGTGCTGAAAGGAAACAAATGAACTCTATTTTAATTTGAACAATTATGAAAAGATATCCTAAGAATATTTTAAAAAATTGAAAATAATGAATATTAAAACTGAACCCAATGAATTAAAAATAGGAAAAAAAAAAGATGTATTAGTGCAAAGTTAGCTCTTTGAGAAAAACAAATACATTCCTGGAAAATTTACCAAAAAGGAGTGAAAAAAAAGACCAGTAGAGACATGGGATATAGGAAAAGAAATATGAATGAGCAAAAGTTTATGGCTTCTGCTTCAGTACTATTCCCTCACACTTTCTTTGGCTTCTAGATAAATGATAGAACATCAAGGGAAGTCTTCTCTGGTTCTGGCTTTCATCTTCCTATTGATTAGATCATACAGTAATGTTGCTAAGGGCACCATATTCTTTGCATATTCATTGGAAGACTGGGAGGTATTTATGAATTGTTAAAGACCTAGTTCTGAGTCAATTCCTAGTTATTGAGAATGCCCTTTGTGCAGAGTACTGGACCTGGCAAATCACAGGATTAGCACAAGGCTAGAGGACATGGCGCCAGCTTGCAAGGAGCCAGGCATCGTGGGGAGGTTCCCTCAAGGTTATCTCCTGCCTCTGGCATTGACTCTCCAGGTAAGTAGAAATAGAAGGGTTAAAGGCAAAAGGACAATAGAGGCTACTGGTGGCAAATGATCCCACCTAGCAAGGGGCTTCTTGGAGGGGCAGAGTCCCCTCTCATTCCACTTCCAAAACTGGGGTGACAGTTATGGTAATCTACAGTTGGAAGGTTTCAAGAATCAGAGTAATATTCTGGTAATCATAAAAGATGCTTAAAAAGAAGAAGAAGAAGAAAAAAAAAACCAAAAAACAAAGAGAAGCAAGACATAAAACCAAACCTGTAGCTTTCAAGTTGATTCCTACTTGTAGTGACCCTATGAGACAGAGTGGAACTGCCCCATAGGGTTTCCAAGGAGCAGCTGGTGGATTCAAACCACTGATCTTTGGGTTAGCAGCCAAGCTCTTAACCACTGTGCCACCAAGGCTCTAATAATGAATACCTGCATATATGTAAATAAAGGCTATTGGAAAAAAAATGCTACCAATTTAGTGGTGATTATCTGGGTAATTATAATTTTCTTCTCTTCTGTATTTTCCTAATAGTCTACCATAGAAATTTATGAAGTTTATATCTGGAAAAATCAATTCAATACTATTAATATTCTCTTAGATTTTTCATTTATGAAAAATGTTTCTCTTCAGCCTCATCTTTTCCAGGGTCTTATTCTCCAATTTGTCGTATGTATGGGGAGACCTGTAACCAAAGCCCTGTTGTAACCAGACTGTTTCAGGTCTGCTCAGTGCAGCCATAGAGACACCAAATGGGTGACAGTGAAAGAAGCTTTATTTGGTTGGCCAAGAAAAGGAGCACACCGAGACTTGCGTCACCAAGTTGGCTCCTTGTACAATGGCCTAAACAGTTTTTATTAGGGGAAGGGTCCTGGCAGAAAGGAGCAAAGGCATTGGTTAGTCTAGCCTGAAAAAGACATTCCCGGGGAGGTTCTTTCAACTGTGCTTGCTCAGTCCAAAAGGGCCTCTCAGATCGGATCTTAACATTGAAGCTATTGACTTATCTCCCTCCAACTCAAGGTGACCCCAAGCACAACAGAACAAAACATCGCCTGATCCTGCTCCTTCCCCATGACCGGTTGTGGACTGGACCATTGTGATTCATACGGTTTTCATTGGCTGATTTTCAGAACTATATCCCCAGGCCTTTCTTCCTAGACTATCTTAGTCTAGAAGCTTCACTAAAACCTGTTCAGCCTCTTAGCAACACGCAAGACTCCACTGACAGATGGATGGTGGCCGCACATAATGGGCATTGACCGGGAATCTAACCTGCTTCTCTTGCCTAGAAGGGGAGAATTTTACCACTGAATCATCAGTGCCTTATAATTAAACCATACTCCCCTTTGATTTGCATAGCACAACCTGGTAGTAGTAGTTTAAAGAATAGCATTCAGAACAAAATCATTTTTTCCAGGATTGATCTCTTTACAAGATTGATGTCTACACTACAGAGTTTAACTATCTCACAGGTAGGTTTGCGCTGGGCTGTCCCTGGTCTTGGGGCCCTGGTGGCACAGTGGTTAAGAGCTCAGGCTGCTAGCCAAAAAGTCAGCAGTTCGAATCCACCAGCCACTCCTTGGAAACCCTGTGGGGCAGTTATACTCTGTCCTGTAGTATACCTAAGAGTTGGAGGCTATGAGTCAGAATCAACTTGACAGCAACGGGTTCTTTTTTTTTCTAATGGTCTGTGGTCTGCATTCCAGAAGATCATGCCATACGCTGGCCCTGCTAGCAACTGGAGGTATCAGAGAGTTGTGGTGAAGCCTGTGTCCATGCATAAAGCTCCAAGGATGCTAGCTGGGAGTTTCTATGAGAAATATACACTAGTTACATCTGAGATTTGTGTGGTAAAGTAAGGCTAAGCAATCCTGTGATACAGCACGTAGAGAAAGTACTTTGATCACTCCTGCTACCTTGGTTTCATCATTTATTATATAGTGTAAATTCACAGCTATTCCTTTGTTATTGATATTGCCATTCTTAGCGGGAGCAGTGGCGGCTCAAGGGTGGAATCTCACATTCTATGCTGGAGACCTGGGTTTGATTCCAGGACAATGCACTTCATGCTTAGCTACCACTTGTCTGTCTGTAGAGGTTTGTGTATTTCTATGGTGTCGAACGTGTTTTGGCAGAGCTTCCAGACTAAGACAGACTAGAAGGAAAGGCCTGGTGATCGACTTCTGAAAAATCCTCCAGTGAAAGCCCTATAGATTGCAGAGGTCCAGCCACATTGTGCATGAGCATCTCCACGAGCTGGGGCTGGTTTGATGGCAGCTAACAACAACACTGACTTTTTTTTTAAGCAGTAAACCATTTCGGCACCAATCATTTTAAAAATCAGCAAGGGTGTATTGAATACAAGCCAGGTTTGAGTTCTGAATTTCTGTTGGAAAGCTGTTGATGAATCGGTCACTCATGGTGGAATCTGTGATGATATCGCTGACCAATGAAAACCAGAAGAAAAATCACCTGAAGAGGTGGCAACATTCAACTTCAACAGTTGGTAGGATGTTAATAAGACTGTGCTCAAAGACAAAGATTCAGTGCATGTAGCTAGCTGCAGAAGGTAAGTTGATAGATCAATTTATGACACATGACCATCAATTATATAAAATAATTTTTCTCAATTAAATTTTAAAGTTCTTGTGTATACACGTAAAGTGATAATATAGCTGTTAATGCGTGGCTACCCCATGCACAATGGACTTTGTCCTGTGCTGTCCACATGATTGGTTGCAGATCAGACCATTGTGATTCATAAAGATTTCATTGGCTGATTTTTGGAAGTAGATCTCCAGGCCTTTCTTCCTAGTCCCTGTTAGTCTGGAAGATTTGCTGAAATCTTTTCAGCATTATAGCAACATCCAAGCTTCCACTGACAGACATGTGGTGGTTGTGCCTGAGACCCATTGGCCAGAAATGAAACCGGGTCTCTCACATGGAAGGTGAAAATTCTACTACTGGATCACCATTGCCTCTCTAAAAAGACCGCACAATCAACCAAGAAATGGAAGTCGTCACTTCAGAACTGACAAATATTTATATATATACATGAAATACCTGAACTACAGTTTTTGTGTGTAATAAAACTGATGTTAAATTAAAACTAAACCAAACAAAATTTTGGCAGTATGCACTTTTCTTTTTGCCCTCATTACTTGTATTTTAAAATATTTGAGACTTAGAAGGATTTTGTTTATAAATCAACATAAGTGATTAACAATGAAATTAAACTTTTTTTGTATTTTTTTACTGTACTTTAGATGAAGGTTTACAGAGCAAATTAGCTTCTCTTTAAACAATTAATACACATATTGTTCCGTGACTTTGGTTGCCAATCCCATGACATATCAATGCTCTCCCCTTTCTTGACTTCGGGTTCCCCATTACCAGCTTTCCTGTCCTCTCCTGCCTTCTTGTCCTTTCCTATGGGCTGGTGTGCTCATTTAATCTCATTTTCTTTTACAGGCTTTGGCTGAAGGGTGAGCCTCAGGAGTGACTTCATTACTGAGCTGAAGGGTGTCCAGGGGCCATGCTCTTGCAGTTTCTCCAGTCTGTCAGACCAATAAGTCTTTTTTTTTTTGAGTTAGAATTTTGTTCTACATTTTTCTCCAGCTCTGTCTGGGACCCTCTATCGTGATCTCTGTTAGAACAGCCAGTGGTGGCAGCCAGGCACCATCTAGTTGTGCTGGACTCAGTCTGGTGGAGGCTGTGGTAGTTGTGGTCATTAGTCCTCTGGACAAATCTTTCACTTGTGTCTTTGGTTTGCATCATTTTTAATGCAGAGACCAGCGGAGTATCTTAGATGACCACTCACAAGCTTTTAAGATCCCAGACGTTACTCACCAAAGTAGAATGTAGAACATTTTCTTTATAAACTGTGTATGCCATGGAGCTAGATGTTCGCCAAGACCATGGCACCCACAGTTCTCTCAGGACAGTAATTCAGTCCTTCAGGGAGTTTGGATGTATCTATGGAGCTTCCGTAACTTTGCCTTTGTCAAGTTGTGCTGGCTTCCCAGTACTGGGTACTGTAAAAAATTAAATATTTTGGAAAAGTTTTGATTGCATTTTGTTTGATATTAGCTGAAAACGTCAATCAAAGTATTAAACAAACAAAGCATGAAAAGCTTTATTGATAACAAAGCTGACAAACAGGAAGACTTTGACATTTACCTTACAAAAACAAAAAAGTGATGAGAACTGAAATAGTGTGCATGATTTAATTTTGAAATTTTATGATTGCACATTGGAATATTTTGATTTGTGAGGAGAGTTTTTGGTGTAATTCTTAAGTTCAGTTTCTATTCTGCACCAGAACTGAATGAAATTGAAAAGGTCGCTGATTTTGCTGTGTCTACATTCAGCAAAAGAATCATAAATGGAGACAATTTATTTGATGAGTTTTGTCTTTGAAAAACAGTTGCTCTAAAACTGTGAATGGAAGCTAAAAGACAGTGTCTATGAAAATATTTGAGTCTGAGCATTTACATATTTCAATGCAAAACAAATTAGAAATGAAATTATTCTCCATTAGCAGAATTTTCTGTTATCTTACCAGGTACATCTGCACCTGTAACTAAAGGCTTTTTTCATTTTAAAATGCCATGTTCTACATATTAGAACATGTCAACAATTAAAATTGTTAACATAAAATTCCATTTTGTGAAAGACTCTGGACAATTTCATGAAAAAATTAAAAATAATAAAGCCATATTTAAGAACACACACATGCTTCACATGCTTGACATGATGTTAAGCTAAAAAAGAGAAAAAAAGTATGGAAATATGTAAGAATATCATTATTCTGCTGTTATTTTGTAATGTTTAGATAGTCAATATAACTTTTTTCCTTAATATATGCAGCTAAATGTTATTTTTATATTTCAGAAAGAATTATATTCTCAAGATAATTTTTGGGTAGAACTATATTATAAACCAAACAATATGGTAGAACCAAACAGTGCTAATAAATAAGAGAGTATGTATTTTTAATTATTTTCAGCATTCCTCTTTCCCACTCAAACTCCCCTTTAAGAACATTAAATAAATCACCCTATGTGCAAGGAGTGTGTCCAAGTTCCTGCCTTAAGGCCCAGTGAATTGATCACAGTGGGGCTTGGGCATGACTACTCAAGCTATGGAAAAAGCAATGTGAGGCAGCAGTGGGGAAGCCTGAATGATTGTTGTTAGTTTCCTTCCACTCAGCTGCAATTCATGGTGACCCTGTTTATAACAGAATCAACTATTTCCTCTCCATCATTGTTGGTATGTTTGAATTTATCAATGAGGCTGTTGTGTTAATCCATCTCATTGAGGGTTTCCCTCGTTTTCAATGACGGTAACAGTATAAGCTCAAAAGACAGTTAGGTTCCTGCTGCCTGAAGTAATTTGGGAGGGTTTACAGAGAGGTTTATCTTGAGTTAAGAGGCCCTGGCTGGGCCAAAAGGTTAACCACCTTAGCTGTTTGGAGGTTCAGGTTCACCCAGAGGCACCTAGGAAGAAAGACCTTGTGATTTATTTCTGAAAAGTAAGCCATCGAAAACCCTGTGGGGCACAGCTTTACTCTGACACACGTGGGGTCACCATGAGTCAGAGTTGACCAGGTTGACAGCTTGTAAGCAATGATATACTTGATGAATTTTGGATATTCCAGACAATATCCTAAATTTATCTTCAAATTAATTAATCAGAAATTGTTTTTCCCATGGAAAGATACAATTTTCCATTCCCAAAACATTTCACGTTCATGGTAAGAAAGATTGAGGAGCAGCCCAGAGTCAAATAACCTTACCAATTTTGCCTGCTCTGGACCCAGGGACAGCCCACAGCAAACATACCAGCTGCAGCGTTGGTGGTAGAGTGGTGTGCGTAGCTGCCTTCCAAGCAGTTGACCCTGGTTTGATTCCCAGACAACAAAGTAAGCTGACATTTGGAGCCCTGTTGGTGCAGTGATTAAGAGCTATGGCTGTTAACCAAAAGATCGACAGTTTGAATTCACCAGCTGCTCCTTGGAAACCCTATGGGGCAGCTCTATTCTATTGGGTCGCTATGAGTGGAAACCAACTCAACTGCAATTGGTTTGGTTTGCGATAAAATGAGTCAGATGTACTAAGTATACTGTATATGTTAATAAAAATAACTAATTTATTCATAAAGGCTCATCTTTTGCATATTTCAGGGTTTTAAAATCATTTATTTACTTAATTAACATTGGTAAATCCTACTTGACATGTAGTTGAACCAGTTGAAAAAACCAAAGATTCAGAAAACATTCACTTGTATCCTCTAGCAAAGTCTCAGTTTGCTCACCTGTAAAGTGGGGATAATTAAACACATTCATTTGCAGGTGATCTTTTGTTAAAGTCTACCACACACTAAATACTGAAGGTGTCAGGGCTCAAAGGTCAGGGAGCAAGTGAGATAGGCAAACAAACTAGTATATGAGATACATGTTATAACAGAAATTGGTTTAAGGAACTATAGGAGGTGAGGAAAGTTTTTATTAAAAAAAATAAAAAAAGAGTTGACATCTGAATTGACTCTTGAAGGTCGAGTTGGAGTTTGTCAGAAAAATAAGAGGGGAAAGTTTTCAGGAAGATGGTAATGTATATGCAAAGGAAAGGTTCTTGTGTGTTGTAAACTATACGAGCTCTAAAATAACACAGAAAAATAAGGTGTTCTTCATTACAAAAGTCACTAAGAATTGCCTTAATGTGCAATGGCTACCTGCTTTTAGGAAGTGGACTTTTAAGAGTACTTTTTCTCTCAGTACAAAGACTCTGCCCATGGCTCTTTATGATTTCAGTAAAAAGATAGTGTCAATTGAAGAATGGATTGGAGCTAACACAGGCTGAATTTCTTAACTGTGAAGGCGTGATAGAAAATGCAACTGATCACCTTGCAAGGTCATGACACCTCCTTCCCTGAATCATGTGAAAAATACAATAAATGTCTATCTGTCAGGAACTGCTCAGTCTTACTTGGAGGGGAGAATAGAATAGGTGGTCTCCTGAGATTTTTACTGATTACATAGTTTCAAGCTAAGAGGTAAAATTAAAATTAATGAAGATGAAAAAATTTTTTAAAAGCTTCATGCTTTTCAAAGTATTTTTATGAAACACTTTTGATCAATTTTACTTTAGTACCCTTTCATATATCTCTATTACCTTTCGTTAAAACGTGCCTTAGTCTACATACTCAAGATCCTCTACTATCTAATCTCACCCCCCTGCCACGTGGAGCCTTCCCTTTCATATCCCTGCCTTCATATCGACCTCCCCATTCTAGAAGGAATTCCCTGGCCTTTTTCTCTTAACCTCCTTAAAGACCCTACTAATGTCCTGTATATATTGTGTGAGTTAGGCAAATGTAATTTCTCCAAGCCAGTTTTAGTAAAGCAACACTGTATGTCAAGTAAAATAGTTCTTTGGCACAGAAACCAGTTCTCCTCAGAATGTCTATCATTGCAAATAGGTTATTATTCTTTTTTGATAAATTTGCAATCCCTCCATCATGGAACGTAACCCAGATTGGGTAATTTACCTCTTAGGGAATGTGATACACATGGCAAATTTTTAGTATTTGTTTGTTCACGTAGTATTTTTAAACCTTGAATTATTTACATGCTAAGGGGTTTATCTTGCATAAATATTACATACAACATTGACCATAGGGTCTGCGCTTTCCTCGTATCATCATTCCTTTCGGCAGAAGGTGGACATAAAACTCAGACCTTAAAGAGCCACTGTGGTTTTTAAAAGGTCATATTTGGAAGACTGTAATTTATTCTGTATGTCTTTCAGGAACAGACAAGAGAGATTCAGTTGACAGAACTCAAATATTTGTTTTCCCATAAAAGATATCACAGATCTTCATAAGGAGGTATAATTTCCGAACTACACAGAGCTCAAGAAGGGAAGAATCAATATGATGGATTGGAAAAGGAAAAAGTAACAACTTGAGAAGCTAAATCAGCTCAGAGGGTAAAGACTAAACAAAAGTAAATATGCACCTAATTCTCAATTAAAATGTCTTAAGCGTTTGAAAAGTATTTGAGTTTTTTTTCCTCTACCTTCATATTTGTGAACGGGTAACTTTAAAGAAGTAGAATTATAATTAATAAGGCATTTAGGGATAATGTGGTATTGGAAAACTTTTATTTTTTTTTCATATATTTGATGTAACCTAATCATTTTTAGACAGAAAATAAGTGTACTTGGGTAAATAAAATAACCTTTTCTCTTTGCTGAAAATAGCAGAGAATAAAAAATATTATTTTTTCTGAAATAGAAAAATTAGTCAGCAACATTCTGTTTAGTTTTTTTTTTTTCTTTTTTGTTACTCACACTTTGGTTTGTTCAGGACTTGACTGAAAGTCTATAAAGCATACACTGAAGGCTTTTGACCCACTGGGAAGTACAAGAGCTTTTCTAGACCTCTCTAAGCTACAGTCCACATTTTGAGCATTTTCTGATTTTGAAAGTGTGGAGATATTTAGGAGGTGTTGGCATTTTGTGAAGTTCCAGGATTATTTCCATGGTTTCGGAGAATAACACATTATTTCTTTAAATTCTCAAATAACTCAGATGCCCCTTTTCAAATGGAAACATTCTCTACATATGAAAAGTGCTCATAGTCTGATTACACAAATGGCTGAGTACTCACAAACTGGACATGACTTGCCCCCAGCACCCATTTTGGGACTAATGAACTGATAGGGTAAAAATTACAGTACCTCAGGCTTCTGCCACTTCAGGGCGCTCCACTGGAGGAGATCAGGAAATGGATCATAAATTTATTTAATCCTGCTGGATTTTTAGCTACACTAAAACTGATGTCTGGCTAATTAGAACATTTAAGGATTCATAGCCACATTTTTCTTTAAAAATTACGTTGTAATTATCTTCTACACAATGCTTATAAGTAATAGAACTCACACCCACATAAAAGCTGCTCTACACGGATAGTATAGTTATAGTAATCTCTCATTTTCATGTAAGCACTAAAGAGCTTACATTATCAGGTTTTGAAGATGAAGAACTAGTTTCTCAGTACCAAGTAATGGTTTCAAATTTGTCTTTCACACTGACAGTCCCATCTAAAACACAACGGGGTCTTTAACCTCTTCCTACTAGAGCTAAAAGGAGCTCACTGGTTCTGTATTTTAATCAGACCCGTTTTTTTTTTTTTTTTTTTTGAGGTAAATGAATTCCCACCTAGTCTGGGGACAAAGAATCAGCTTCCAGTGAGTTGACTCCCACTCACGGTGACCTCATGTGTGTAAGAGTAGAATTGCACTCTGTGATGGTTATGTGTTAACTTGGCTGGGCCAGGATTCTTAGTGGTTTTGCAGTTACGTAATGATGTAGTTTGGCAATTAGGTAATGAGGTAGTCATCCTCCATGATGTGGTCTGATGTGATGAGCCAATTAGTTGTGTGAGGAGTTTCCTCGGAGGTATGTCTTACATCCCATACATAGAGATAGAGAGAGAGAGAGAGATGATAGAGAGAGAGAGAGAGATGGATAGATGATAGAGAGATGATAGATTAGAGAGATAGATAGATGATAGATAGATTAGATAGACAGACAGACAGACAGACAGACAGACAGACAGATAGATAGATAGATAGGTAGATAGGTAATCTGGCAAAGCTCACTCACTTGCTGTGGATCCTGCATCTGGCTCTTCATTACCTGACATCCAGTTCTTGGGATTTGAGCCAGCAGTCTACTGTATTGCCTGCCAATCTTGGGGTTTGTCGACCTCCACATCCTGTGAACCAGTAGTCTGCCGTCTTATCTGCCAATCTTGGATTTGTCAGCCTCCCCAGCCCATGAGCTAGCAGACTGCCATATGACCTGCTGATTTTGGGTTCTCAGCCCTTGCAGCTATGTGAGTCAGGAGAAGCCTCCAGCCTAATGCCTGATCCATGAACTTGGGACTTTTCAGCTTGTACAACTGCATGGGCCATTTCTTTGAGATAAATCTCTCTCTCTCTATATATATGCTATACATAATTGTGTATGAGTGTGTGTGTGTGTATAGATACTTATAAACCTGTTGCCATCAAGTTGATTGTGACTCATAATGACCCTACAGGACAGAGTGGAACTGCCCCATAGGGCTTCCAAGGAGCACCTCGTAGATTTGAACTGGCAACCTTTTGGTTAGCAGCTGTAGCTCTTAACCACTACTCCACTAGGGTTTCCATACATATACATACATATACATACAGAGTAGAATTGCCCCATAGCGTTTCCGAGGAGCGGCTGGTGGATTTGAACTGCCAACCTTTTTGGTTAGCAGCCGAATACTTAGCCATTGTATACATATACACTTCACTGATTTTTCTTCTCTAGAGAACACAGCCTAAGATGTGCTCCATGGAGTTTCCAATGGCTGATTTTTCAGAAGTACCAAGATCACCAGGTTTTTCTTCTGACGTGCATCTGGTTAGCATCAAACCTATAACCTTTTGGTTAGCAGCCAAGCATATTAATCTTTGGTACCACCCAGGGACATTCAACAAAAATGGTTTGACATCATCATTTGTAGAGGCTACATTCTGCGTATGCACCATTTTTGACTTCTGATACTTCTGGTTAAACTATCCTCTAGAAAGATTGTCCTAGTCACATAAATATATGCTCCAATGGAGAGTACATGTTTCTCCATAGACTCATAACGCTGGATTTTAATAATCTTTTAAATCTCTATTTATTGACAAAAATACCATTGCATTGTTTGAATATCTTGAGATAGAACACTACTGCACGATTATCAACCATGTGTTGATGAATTGCCTGTTCATTATCTTTACCCATCTTCCTCTTGGAGTCCTTTTTCTTTCTTCTTATTAAAATGCTTTATTGTTCTTTATTATACATATAATTCAACTTCTATGGCTTGTATTTCTTTATCTTTTTCTTTTCTTCTCTCTCTTTTATTTTTTTTGCTATACAGAAGTTTTTCCTTTGCTTTGTTTTATTTTTGAAGTGGCCAAATTTATCAACTGTTTCCTTTTATGCTTTCTTGTCTTTATATATGCTTAAAAAGGCCTGTGTCACTCTGCCTTAATAAACTTGCATCTTATATCTTTTAATTTTGCTGCCCATCAGGTGCCTTTTTTTTTTTTCTATGTATTTTACTTATGTTCCCAAATAGGTCATTGATCAGGCAGTAGGTATTATCTCACTTGTTCACTATAGGAGGCCATTTCTTCCTAGCTCAGTGCCTTGTGAATGGAAGGAATTCAAAAGTTATGACTGACTAATCATGGTAGAACATGTCCACAGCCAGCACATTTTGTTGTTGAGGATACGGCAAAAGGGGCACATTTATCTTCTTGTGGTTGGGCTTTAAGTTGTGATAATCTTTCTGTAGGGCAACTGGTTATATATACTAGACAGCTTTATGGTATAATTTCATTCTCAGAATTAATTCTATGGCATAATCAGAGATACACACAAAAATGAATATACTAGGATTTTCATCATGGAATTATTTATAGCAGCAAAAATCGAGAAAAGTCCTAGAGGTATTACAGTAGAGCACTGCATAATGTATGATACATTTATAAATTATAATTCTGTAAAATAATTAATGTGTTTGAATAAAATTTAATTACTTGGAATGCTGGTAATACAATGTTAAGTTAAAATTTAAAAAAGCAGATAATTATTTTATCATAGAGGTACTATATGTGCATACTAGCAACAGTTCACACAGCATAGAAACATGCTTTAAATGTGAAGTAAAAAGTCTTCTTGCAGCCCCATATTCCCAACCCACTCCTCAGAAATAACCAGTTAATAGTTTCTTTTCTATGTTAGATGGATGCCTCTATACTTAAATAATGCAGGTGTACCCCTCTCTTTCTTGTGACCCCTTAGAGACCTGGGGCATTTTCACTACCTCCAATTTCCTATCCATTTCTAGATTTGGGGCTGTTCTCTTAATTTTTGGAGGTCAGGAATGTCATCAGAATGTTTCTAGACATGCATCTTTTTTTATTCCATATGACTCTCCCTGGGGTAGCTCTGAGATATTATATTCCATCATTTCTTCATTTGCTATCTTTTGTTCTAGCACACCTATTGGATAGTGATTGGAGCAGATGGCTCTAACCTCTATTTTATATTTTCAATCACTTTTTATCTTGCTCCTATTGTTTTTCTCCAGATACTCAAATAAGCCTTTAGTCATGTTGTATCTTTACACAATTTGTCCAAACCAAAAAACAAACAAACAAATCCATTACGATCAAGGTGATTCCAACTCATAGCAAATCTATAAGGCAGAGTAGAACTGTCCCTTAGGGTTTCCAAGGCTATAATCTTTATGGAAGCAGACTGCCACATCTTCTCCCACAGAGCAGCTAGTGAGTTTGAACAGCTGACTTTTTGGTTAGCAGCCAAGCACTTTAACCACTGCACTATCAGGGTTCCTCATTGCTTGTCCCGTGAACTTTTTTGGCAACATATTTTATGCTTCCAATATTTCTTTTCTTTTGTTTTTTAGCCACATCTTCTTGTCCTGTTGATATAGGTTCTGAAGTGAGAAGGTGACATCAGAGATGGAGAGAGAGACAGTAAAATGATATATCTAGAGGAAAGGTCAACATGATCTAGTGAAGTCTGGATTTAGGACTTGAGAAAGAAGAAGGCTCTTGTGTTTCTGGTTCAAGTTCAATGAGAACCTTGACTTTCCAAGCATGCAAAATGCTCAGACTTACTGGCCTTGGTTTCTACAGTATGTGGCTCAGGGCCTGCTGCAGTCAGGGGCGGGATAAAAGGCAACTTTTGGTGAATGCTTTAGAAAAGCAGGGGGAATGATGGTACGCAGAACTGGGTACTTATTTCGTGGAGGTGGCAGCATTTGAACTGGGTTGTTCTGATTTGGGGATGAGGAAATGACATTTCAAGTTGAGGGGCAAACACATGAAGACAGAAAAACAGAAATGTTTAGAAATAATGGTGATGGTGGTGATAAGGAAGCCGCAAGCTAGTTTTATTAACCAAACATCTGCTACGTGCTCAGGCACTGGGGATAAGTGGATATATAGATTTGATTCCAGCCTCAACAACATCACTGGTAGGTATTGTTTCTTTCCCATCATTTAGTAACATAATGAAATCAAGAGTTAGAAAGAAAATGCAGCTAGTGGATAAGAATGCTAAGGTTGAAACCTAGATCAACCCAAATCTCTTGCCCTTGAATGCTACCTGTGCTTCCTCAAGTTGTCCTGCTTAGCTGGATCAAGAACAGAAAGGCAGGAAGTGGTCTCACTGGAGATGTAGGTTGGGGAAAGAATAGGAAAGGGCAGTGAAGGCCAGACTCAAAAATGGAGGTTTTATTTGTCAGGCGATGGATGGCTGTTGAAAGTGCCTGAGCAGGGAGATGTTATGAACATGGACTACCCGCCTATGATATACTAGTAAATTGGTCTGGGTGTGAAGGAAAGCGAGGAGGACAGTTAGGGATTGTCGCAGAGTTTATGCAGAGGTGATGAGGCTTAGAATTAGAATGGCGATAGCAGGAATGGAGAGAAGGAAATGGGATGCAAGAAGTCAGGGGAAAAGCTGGAATACCTGACTGTGCGGGTGTTATAGAGAAGTAAACAACGCCTAGAGGCTGAGGAAATGCTTAAGGATTCTTGGAAATGCCAATTGCCATATTGAGAATTATCAGGAAGAGTCACTCACCCAAACTTCTTAATGTTCACTGTCTGTCGGTCTGTATACCTTCCCTGACTGGGAAAAAAAAAAAATAGTTTCCATCGGGTTGATTCCGACTCATATCGATCCATTTGGACAGAGTAGAGCTGCCCCATTGGGTTTCCAAGGACTGGCTGGTGAATTGGAATTACTGACCATTTGGTTAGCAGCTGTAGCTCTTAACCATGACTCCACCAGGGCTCATTGCTTGACTAAGTAGACGTATTTAATGTACAGGTTTCTGTAACATTCACATGCCCTGATACTTCAGCAGGTGAAACAACAAAGAAAAAAAAAAAGAACACTAAAACAGTATTTTATAGATTTTACTCCCTGTGTTATACATTATATATTCTTCTTTCCCTAAAAAATATATAGTTTTACTTAATTATGTAACTGGTATTGCAGGGGTTCTTTAGGTGACCACTGCTTTGGGGATCAGCTTGTTATGCTCTACTGTAGCATAAGACAATTTGATCCTGAGTGTTTTATAGGATTTAGTTTAGCTTTCTGTGTAGGTCACTCAAAAGTCGCTTGATGTGGACATACATACATACACACATATAGATAGATAGACAGACAGACAGACAGACAGACAGATAGATAGATTTGATAGTGTTTGACATAGTAAAGAGTGACCAAGTTCAATAATACATGCTGCATTCTAGAAAGCCTGGTGGCTAGCCAGCCACCTGACCAGGGTGCTGCACATTTCTCTGATTGTGTTCCAGCTAGCTAGCCATCCCTTCTCTTCCTTTAATTCTGGTGAGATGGTTATAAAAGGGGAAAAATGAGAAATGGCCAGTAGTTCAACTACAGGTTATCGGAAAGGTCAATGCAGGAAACAGACTTCAGCATCTCACAGAGGGAGAAGTCCAGCTCTGAGGCTACTTTCTTATTAGCAAGGAGGGATTGACGATGGAGGCAGCCTCTGTGTCTGCAGCCCATGTGTGGCCAAGAAGAAGTGATACAGGCCCAGAGCCCATTCTGATTACACTTGCAAATCTGGGGCCTTTGATTTCCTGTCTTCTGCTGTGTTAGAGGTCATGTTTCTAGCCACCTGGCTTATGACGCCTTGTCAAACAGTTCCTCACAGTACACTCAGATATGTTTGGTGGTCAAATTGGTTTTTGCAGCAGCCGGATAAGACACATCTAAGAATTCAGCTGTCATTGGCAGTTTCTTATCAGGAGTTTTCTGCACCTTCCTGAGTGGAAGTTGGGAATTTGAGAAATGCTGTGATTTCCAGGCAATGTGACCAGGCTGCCTTCCAAAGCCTTCATAAAAGTGACCCATGTTAGCAGTGGAACACTTCCTTGGGATTTGAGGACTTTAAAATGAATTTTGCTCCTGTGAAATTGGTAATATTTGCAACAATGCAGAGATCTCTTACCGCGATAAACAAAGCAATTAATGTGTTTTTAATTTGCACCTAACCAAACAGAAAGGGTGCATTTATTCCATGTGACATGTAGATAAATTTTTCTTTAAAAACAAAGTTTCATGCTGTGACTACAATTAGCGTAATTGTCAGCTCTTCTCTAAAAACAAATACGTATTAAGAGAAACGCCAGCATTGTGCCCTCCTCTGGTGTGAAAATGAGACAATCAAAATCTATTGTAATTACCTCAGTGATATTATAATTAGCAACGATTAAGTTATTCCATGCTGCTTTTTTCCTCTTGGCTACAATTAAAAAAGTATATATCTTTCTGCTCCACATTACTGCTGATCATTTTACCTCAATACATGTCTGGGAAGTGGATAAATCGGAAGTAATTTTAAAGCACAACTCCGTTAAAACATATATCTTTCTATTTAACTACCTTAACCCTCTAGGTGCATCTGTGCTCTTAGCTGCATGGTGGAAAAAGCATGTTTACCCTGGATTCTTAGTCAGAAATCAAACATATTTTTAAATAGACAGTTCCAGATAATGGATTTTTTTTGCTTGTTTTTTTTTTTTTTTTAATTACAGGTATCTGAATGATATGATTAATCCTTCAGTTCTTGCCAGGCATGTTCACCTAGCTCCAAATCCCCGCACTGGGCAATAGCCAGTGTCTAGAGTAAATTGCTGAGATGACAGCCAGCTGCACCATCCCAGCAAGAAAAGGCCCTGAGTGGACGCATGTCTTTCCAGTTGGGTTAGGAAGAAGAGTGAATTAGTCCATCATTATAAATATATTTTTATATATATCTTTTTTTTTTCATAGATCCTTTCATGTCATCTTTTTCTACATTTTGTTGGTGGAGAAAATGAGCTGGTGAGAAAATGAAGATTGGATGAGAACTTGTGGCTTTACTCAGTGTATGGGACTTGGACAGCAGCGGGAAGCTGCCAGTGACAGGAAGTTACAGTGTAGCCTTATTCATCTCACATGATTAAAGACAAACCCTGTCATTTATCCATATACCTTATAACCACAGCTTTCTGGTTGCCTTTTTTTAAACTCTTATTGACAGAGGCAAATCCCCAAACTTGCATTTTCAGGAAACACCAATAATGACTTAGCTCCAGAACTGACAAATGCTAGCCTTAAAGGGAAATGGCAGAGACTTTTTTTTTCTTCTTTTGACAGTTACTGCCTCCACCAATTCCTTGTTGTTTTTGTTTTTTTTAATTTTTTCCCAATATATGGCTGTATAACTTTCATAAGACCAGCAGCAGCACCTACAACACGTATCTTTAGGATGTCCAGAGGATGACCTCCCAGATGCTATTGGGGGTTGGCTTAGTAAATCCAGTGCAACAGATCACCTTCAGACAACAGTGAACACACAGGAAATTTTCGTCATGGCTTGCCAAGTCTCCTAAGCAAATAGCCACTCTTCCTAACAAAAAAAGCAAGAAGATGATTTACTTTTACTATTTCACAGTGAGGATAACTGAGGCGGGGTGTCACATCAATTTCGTAAGAAATGGAAGCATATAGACCTTTCCAGAACTGTGCTGTTCATGAAAGGAGCCCTGGTAGGGCAATGGTTAAGTGCTCAAGCTGCTAATTCAAAGGTCAGCAGTTTGAACCTATCAGCCTCTCTGTGGGAAAAAGACCTGTCCATCTGCTTCCATAAAGACTCCCTAGGAAACCCTATGGGGCAGTTCTACTCTGTCCTATAAGTCAGAATAGAGTCAATGCCATAAAATAGCTCTTCATGCGATACAACAGAGCTGACCGACAGGAGAGCAAAACAAGGGACAGGAGTGGAAAGTGACTGAATTAAACTCACAATGTTGAAGAGACCATGTCCACATGTTAAGTCATTCTAAGCCACCACTGATTTCAACAGGGATCACATTTTGAAAGGGAGGTTCATTTTTAAAAAACGGGGCATTGCGAACGTATAACGTATGGAGGTGTTATAAGTTTAATGGAATAATAAAAATGTAGTTGGCTGTTTTATAGGAATTCCAGTCTTTGATTCCTTTCCATGGGGCTGGCTTCATGAGTCTGTGACCTGTGGAGTGGCACAGAAGGGCACTGCATTTGGCTTAATGTTCTGCTGCGGCCCACTTAAAATTCTGAATATCTGTTTGAACAAGGGGCCCCACATTTTCATTTTGTGCTGTGCCCTGAAAATTAGGTAGCCGGCCTTGTGTTTCTAGTCACCTGCCCTAACTCACCTAGCAGAAGAAAGTTTGGTGATCAGCAGCCACACCACCATCGACCTGGAGTAAGTAGTTCGAGTGACATTGTTCAGAGCTAGTGTTTTTTTTTTTTTTTTTAGTGTGTGAAGGCCAGGACCCCCAGACGATATCCACCGTTCCGGATTTCTCTACTTCAGATATACCAGATGGATGCCTTTGTGGGGGCAGGAGGAAGGTAAACACATGCTATTACTTATTCCAAACAGTTTTTCCTTTTCTTTTGTCAGAAACATTCTGTTAGTGTACACAAGCTGATTTAAAAAAAACTTATCCGTTCCACATAGTATTACAAGCACAGTCAGACATACACACTAAAACATGCATATAAACACAGGCACATGCACACACACACACGTCGGCTGTGAACAGAAACGTTTCTCAGACCCAGACATTGTGAAATCCTCCCATTATGCTAATAACGGGCTTGTTTAACTCTGATAGCAATATAAAGCACTGTTCCCATGAATATCTCCCCTCACTTGTTGATGACATGTGGGAATTGGAAAGGCCCCGGAGCTCGGCGATGCCCATCAATGCCTCTGTTTATGAAGTGGCGCCCTCAGGAGTGAGCTGCTGGGACGCTTGACTGGCTCTGAATACCTTGTCACCCCCACACAGCTCCATTAGAGTGAGTTTTGTTTAATACTTCTTATTTATTAGCAGGTTGACAGCTATTTTAGATCAGTGGATATTACATTGCTGGATGAAATGAGCCAGGAGCATGGGAAAGAAGACAACTCTGCCTTCTAGTGTTTTTGAAGTAATGTGAGATGAGAGGAAAGGTAACGATTCTGTCAACACACATAATGAGTCCACCCCGGGTACCTTAACGTGGTTCATTTGGAGCCGGACATTAAGGTTTATGGAGTGAAAGGATACTCGGATGAAGCTTCCAGGAAGTCTTCTTTCTCCTTCAGGAACATAATTCCTTTACCTGGATGCCTTCTTTTCACTTTGGGAATTCTCACTGAATGCCTGTACTCCCAGACTTCACATCCAAGTCTCCATTCATGCCTCTGCAAAAAGCATCTGCCTTCTATCCTTTCCTCTTTGTTAAGATCTGAGAATGCTAGTGACCCCCCTAACTGATAAATAGGACACTCTTGTCTACGGATTTAGAAGGTAACTGAAATATTATCTGCTTTACCATTCTAAAATAAATACGATATTGCTATAAAGTCTTCTTTCCTCCATGACAAATGTTCTTTTGCTTTCAAGTCTACATAGGATGTATTATAATCAACACTATCTGGGTCTCATCTCTCTGTACAAAATCTAGGCTTTCTAAATTTATGCATTCATTTTTTAAATCTTGAATTCTATGTTAAAAAAAAAAATTCCTCTCCCAAAATTTTTTTTGGGGGGAAATGGGTAAATTATGTTTACTTTCTTCTATATATGTTTATTTTTTTAAGAAAAAAGAAAGAAGAAGCCTCCTTCTTTCCAGCAACCAATGTCCATTGGGATTGGGATTGGAGGGGGTACAACTGGGGCCAGCCCAGAAGAAGGTGTAGGAGTAGAAGGCAAAGACATTGATCTTGTAGTCCATGGGGAGAAGGTGCCCTATGTTCTTGGCCCCCAGGCTGGCCCCACCCAGGGCCGAGGACTGCCTTACCTTCATTAAGGTGAATCTGGAGAAGAGTCCTGAGCCTGGCTCTCTCTGCCCCGGATCAGTGCTGAGGGGAACCCTTCCCTCAGCAGCCCCCAGCTCGGCTCGTCGACATGGAGCCCACACACACGATGAGGAGGCCCATCTCTCTTTGGAAGAAGATCGGGTCAATCTGTGGCAACACAGCTACTACGTGTCTGCCCAGTATTTCCCTAGCCTTCCTGAAGATGTACCGGGAAAGGGGGTCTCCCTGCTGAGCACCTTCAGCAACTGGGCAGCAAAATCCAGCAAACGTGCCTTTATCAAAGTCCCTGTGCAGATGGGTGAGGATTCCTTACCGATCTTACAAGTTGAAATAGTTGAACATGGCCTGTTTCATGTAGCCAATATCATAAGGCGCTGCCTTTAGGTTGTCCATAGGGTCAAACACTATTTTCATTGCTCGGTGTGCAATTCCAGTAGGTTGAGCCCTCGTCTCCAATCATGTGGCCCCAGCCTCCACAGCCGCTCTCAGAGCCATCAGGGTTGATGCACCTGCAGTTGGAGCCTGTCCCAGAGATGAGCACGATCACTCAGGCTAGGGATTCGGCTCCTCAGCTTCTCCAGCAGGATCCTCACCGTGTCTCCCTGCTCCCCACTGGCCAGGGCCAGGCCCAGGCTGCATACTCGTTGATCCTCTCCACACACTCGTCATTGCTGATCACCCAGTGGTTTGTGCTGAGTCCATCCGCTTCTGCCAGGATCTGCCCATCCTCAGAGGGTAAAAGGACAGTGGACTGTGTGCCTCCCCCCTCTACACCTCCACAGAGTGCTGCCATGCTGAGGCTTCCCGGTTTGCTACCCTCCCACCTGGCTCCCACCTGGTGCTAACCACCCTCCAACCTGCTCAGCCCACCCCACACTAGGTGACTGCCACGTGGATCCCCAGCCATCCTTTCTGAAATTAATACTCATTTTACAATATATTAATGAGTTAATTAATTTGAATACAACTCTAGAAGCTGTTTGACTAATGATAAGGACAGTAGAGCTATTTATTACATTTTGATTTCCAACACTCTGGTTTTTAAATGAAGTATTTTTTTTTTTTTTTTAAGACAGTACACCATAGCGTCTAACAAGCATAAAGGAGTCCCTGGCTGATGCATATGGTTAAGCCAACTTGACTAGTAACTGAAACATTGGCCATTGGAATCTACCAAGAGGCACCCTGGAATTCCAAAAGGTCACAGCCTTTGAAAAACCTTATGGAACACAGTTCTGTTCTGAAACAGATGCGGTCTCCATGAATCAGAATTGATTGTACGGCAACTGGTTTGGTTTAACAAGTGTGATTTTTCAAGCCAGATTTCCTGGGTTCTAATCTCGGTGCCATCTTTCATTGCCCCTGGTTCCCCCAATGGTAAAGATAAAAATAGTAATGATATTCATTTCATTGGGATGTTTTATGATTAAATAAGTTAATATGCATGAGCACTGTATGTCAAGTAGAAATTGTTCATTAAATATTAGTTATTAGTATTATTGACAGTTAGGTTTTTTTCTTAGCTTAGTTTTGTTTTGTTCGTTTTGATAAATTCTACCTATTTTTTGAGCCCATTGCTAGCTCTTGGAATTCCGATTATATTCTAAACCATTAGCTACCTTTCCCCAGCTTTAGTTCTAAATTTGATCAATGTGTAATGTTATTGTTTTCTTCCCCTAAATTCTTATCATATTTTTTCATATTCTCACCCATGTTATTTATTAAATATTGCTTTGTGCTGTCATCATTGTTCTTCTGTTATCCACTCAACTGACCTATAAGCTCCCACATGGCAGAGAGTTCAGGAAGTTCTTTGTACCACTTTCCTCATTTGAAGCATCATGTGTGGAGATAAGTGTTCACTAAGTTTTTGTTAAATTAATGAGTGTAAATTCAATTTTATTTTGTCCAATTTATTCATTCTTAACTGAATTATTTTATCCTAAAATAATCTATATGAGAAATGTTTGACGTGTCCCCAAAGTTACCTTGTTACTTACCATCTGGAGTAGAGACACAAACATGAGATATTACATTATAAAAATGCCCATGACTTCAGCCTTTCAGCAGGTAGGGAATGTATCTCGTTACTCAAAGTATCCCCCCATTCAATCATAGCAGGCAATCAATAAATATTTGCTAACTAACACATAAACATTATCACCAATAAATGCTTCATGAACACATGATGTATAAAGGAACATGCAGTTATTTTGTTGTTGTTGCTGTTAGGTGCTGTCTAGTCCATTCTGACTCATTGTGACCTGCTGCACAACAAAACGAAACACTGCCTGATCCTGTACCCTCTTCACAGTCAGTACTATGTTTGAGCTCATTGTTGCAGCCACTGGGTCAATCCATGTGTTTGAGGGTATTCCTTGTTTCCATTGATCCTCTCTCTACTTTACCAAGAGTGATGTCCTTCTCCAGAGGCTGGTCCCTCCTGATAACATGTCCTAAGTAAGTGAGATGAAGTCTCGCCATCTTTGCTTCTAATGAGCATTCTGGTTGTACTTCTTCCAAGACAGATTTGTTCCCTCTTCTGGCAGCCCATGATATATTCAATATTCTTGCCAACAGCATAATTCAAAAGCATCAAATCTGTGTTTGTCTTCCTTACTCATTGTTCAGCTTTCACATGCATATGAGGCGATTGAAAACACCATGGCTTGGGTCAGGTGCGTCTTAGTACTTAAAGTGACATCTTTCCTTTTTAACACTTTAAAGAGATCTCTTGCAGCAGATTTGCCCAACGCCATGTGTGGTCAGATTTCTTGACTGCTGCTTGCATTGGTATTGATTGTGGATCCCATTTAAATGAAATCCTTGACAATTTCAATCTTATCTCCGTTTATCCTGATGTTGCTTATTGGTCCAGTTGTAAGGATTTTTTTTTTTTTTTATATTGAGGTGCAATCCATATTGAAGGCTGTAGTCTTTGCTCTTCTTCAATAAGTACTTCATGTCTTCTTCACTTTCAGCAAGCAAGGTTGTGTCATACTGTAGGATGTTAATGAGTCTTCCTCCAATTCTGATGCCCCATCCTTTTTCATATAGTCCAACATCTCAGTTTATTTCCTCAGCATACAATTGAATAAGTATGGTGAAAAGATACAACCCTGATGCATACTTTTCCTGATTTTAACCACACAGTATCCCCTTGTTCTGTTCAAAAGCCTATCTCTTGGTCTAAGTACAGGTTCTTCATGAGCACAATTAAGTGTTCTGGAATCTCATTCTTCAAAGTGTTATCCATAGTTTGCTATAATCCACACAGTCAAATGCTTTTGCATAGTCAATAAAACACAGGTAAACATCCTTCTGGTATTCTCTGCTTTCAGCCATGATTCATCTGATGTCAGCAATGATAACCCTTTTTCCATGTTCTCTTCTAAATCCAGTTTGAATTTCTGGCAGTTCCCTGTCAATGTACTGTTGTAACCACTTTTGAATGATCTTCCGCAAAATTTTACTTGTGTGTGATATTGATGATATTGTTTAATAATTTTCCGAATTCTGTTGGATTTCTTTTCTTTGGAATGGGTGCAAATATGGATCTCTTCCAGTCAGTTGGCCAGGTAGCTGTCTTCCAAGTTTCTTGGCATGGAAGAGTGAGCACTTCTAGCACTACGTTCATTTGTTGAAACATCTCAATTGGTATTCTGTCAATTCCTGTAGCCTTGTTTTTCACCAATGTCTTCAGTGCAGCTACCTCCTGAAATGGCTGAACATCAATCAATTCTTTTTGGTACAGCGACTCTGTATTCCTTCCACCTTCTTTTGATGCTTCCTACATTGTTTAATATTTTCCCCGGAGGATCCTTCAGTATAGCAACTTGAGGCTTGAAGTTTTTCTTCAGTTCTTTCAGCTTTAGAAATGCTGAGTGTGTTCTTCCCTTTTGGTTTTTACCTCCAGGTCTTTGTACATTTCATTATAATACTTTGCCTTCTCGAGCTACTCTTTGAAATCTTCTGTTCAGCTCTTTTACTTCATCATTGCTTCCCTTCGCTTTAGCTACTCTACATTCAAGACCAACTTTCAGAGTCTCGTCTGACATTCATTTTGTTCTTTTCTTTCTTCCTTGACTTTAATGAACTCTTGCTTTCTTCATGTATGATTTCCTTGATGTGATTTCACAATTCTTCTGGTCTTTGACCATTAGTGTTCAATGTGTCAAATCTATCTCTAAATTCAGTTTGGATATACTCAAGGTCATACTTTGGCTCTCATGGATTTCTAATTTTCTTCAACTTCAACTTGCATATGAGCAGTTGATGGTCTGTTCTACAGTCTCCAGTTGTTCTCTGGCCTTGTTCTGACTGATGATATTGAGTTTTCCATGGTCTCTTTCCACAGACGCAGTCTACTTGATTTCTGTGTATTCCATCTGGTGAGGTCCATGTGTATAGTTGCTGTTTATGTTGTTGAAAAAAGTTATTTGCAATGAAGAAGTTGTTGGTCTTGCAAAATTTTATCCTGCAATCTCTGGTGTCATTTCTATCACCCAGGCCATATTTTCCAACTACTAACCCTTCTTTGCATTCCAGTCACGGGTAATTATCAATGCATCTTTAATTTATCTTTGATCAATTTCAGATTGTAGAGGTTAGTAAAAATCTTCAATTTGTTTATCTTTGGCCTTAGTAGTTGGTGTGTAAACTTATGTAGTAGTCATATTAACTGGTCTTCCTTGTAGGTGTATGGATATTATCCTATCACCGACAGAGCTGTACTACAGGATAGATCTTGAAATGTTCTTTTTGACAATGAACGTTACACTGTTCCTCTTCAATTTGTCATTCCCAGCATAGTAGACCATATGATTGTCTGATTCAAAATGGTCAATATCACCCATGTTAGCTCACTAATGCCTAGGATATTGGTGCTTATGCCTTCCATTTCATGTTTGTGACTTCCAATTTTCCAAGATTGAAATTTTATACACTCCATGTTCTGATTATTAATGGATGTTTGCAGCTGTTTCTTCTCATTTTTGCACTGTGCCATATCAGCAAATGACGGTTCCAAAGGCTTGACTCCATACACATCATTAAGTTCAACTCTAGGTTGAGGAGACGGCTCTTCCTCAGTTGTATTTTGAGTGTCTTCCAACCTGAGGAGGCTCATTTTCCAGCACTATATCAGACAATGTTCTGCTGCTATTCATAAGGTTTTCACTAGCTGGTTTTTCAGGCATAAACTGCCAGGTCCTTCTTCCTAGTCTGTCTTAGTCTGGAAGCTCAGCCGAAACCTGTCTACCATGGATAACCCTGCTGGTATTTGTAATATTGGTGGCAAAGCTTCCAGTATCACAGCAATGTGCAGTTTGTAAATAAAATACCTATGAACTAAAGTTTGTCAATATTTTAACACTCATAGTCTGTACACTCAACACTAACTTTATAACAACAGTCTTTGTTTATGTTACCTTGAAGAATCTCTCTCACCTTACATTTTATACTCAACTTATTTTAATTCAACTTTGTTCACCATTCCATCAAAATTTATCTTTCATTTCATTTCATTCCCTGCTCACTTGGTGACATCTGTTGCTCCCTGGTATTTTCTATTTCAATAAATGTTACCAACCTCTACACAGTTGCTGAATTCAAAAATCTAAAAGTCGTCCATCATTCTTTCTCTCATCCTCTTACATCCAATCTTTCAGAAAGCTTTTCCTTTTTCTGCTCAAATTCTAAAACATATTCCAGATGTGCCTACTTCCCTCCATTTCTGCCGCCTCCTTGTCTACACTGCTACAATCTTTTATTAGCTCTCCTGCAGTAGCCTCCCATTTGCCTCTGCTTTTACTCTCATCTGCCACATGATGTAACAAAAAAAGAGGTCTGATATAGTAAGTCCCCTTTTTAGAGCTTTTCAACAAAATCACGTCCATTATATCATCAAGTCTAGACTTCACAGTGTATCCTTTCTGGGCCCAGGAGATTGGGCCTTTGGTGACCTGTCCAGCCTTGTCTTCTTCCATCCTTCTTTCCAAAATGGCACCCATTCCTCTTACAGCAGAGATTTCATGCTGAAAAGTCTCTCAACCAAAAATTTCTTTCCCCATCGCTACAGTACACCACCTCTTGAATTCATAGAGAACTTTTAGCGTGTCCTCCATGTGACTGCTTAAATGATACCTCCTTCATGATTTTCTCCTTGGCTCCTCCAGACAGGTCCTCACTTCTTTTGAGCTATTTCTAACCCTACAAAAGTCCATTTTTTAATACTCATTACACTCCAAGATGATTGCTTCTTTCTCACCTTAGCTTCCTTGAAGTTCCTTGAGGAAAGGTACTATGTCTTATTAATATTTGTAGGCAGTGATAGATGTATTGTAACTTGCCTATAGTAGGGGTTCAGTGAAAGTTAGCCACTTCTCCTTTTCTACCAGGTGAGATAGAACATAGTTTATTGACTATCATAGCACCCAGTGAAATGCATATTTGCAGTAAAAATTATCATAACTCTCCTTTGTAGTGGTAGTAGTATGTGTTATAATTATTACAATATGTGTTATAACTATTTAGAAGCAAACACTATCATTACACATTCATCATACTGTTCACTTATAACTGCAAATCTCCTCCTGAAGACTTTTTTAGGTTATGTCTTGCTAATGTCACAATCTGGTTTCAGACACTCTCATTCTACCCTGATCTTCAGCCACCTACATTTCAGTCATCTGAAATGACTCACTAACCCTTTTCTAACATCTATGTCTTTGTTCATGCTATTCTTTCTCTGTGATATGTCCTTTTTCCCTGTCTGCCAATTTAAACTTTCTACCTCTTTCAAAGTTCATTGCAGATAAGCTTTCCTCCAGGAAGCCTCCCCTGATGTCACTGGATAGACCTAACCGTTCCCTCCTCTGGAGTCTCCTCCACTGTCCTTCCACCTCTCTTGTAAGCCTTGCCGTGATCTGACGTGACCTGTTCTTTCCTACTAGATAATAGGCTTCTGGTGGACAGCGCTGTGTCTGACTCATCTCCTTGTCGCCAGCACATTCAGCAGTGCCTGCTGCAAAGTGTGCTCCATCTTCATCTGCTATGGAAGTCAGACTGGGGCTGCTCACTGGGCTCAATGGAAATCAATAACATGGCCCTTATCTTCCAATGGATCACAGCTATCACCCCAAGAAACTTTCTTCACGGACTATATATTTTCCTAGCTCTTGTTGGTCATCTTGCTCCTGGCAAACTTCCCTTAGGTGGTTTGAGTGACTCTGGTTCGGTCTGAGTAAATTCATCATTGTCAATAAAAAAAGGAAATCAAACACTTGGCCCGCTGGAAGACAACGTTATGTCGTATTCAGATCTTCCTAGGCTTAGAAACAGCACATTTTACCATAGTAGCCCTTTACAACTTAATACTTGAAAGGTTCAGCCTGTGCGAGCTCAAGTTAATTTTAGACAGATTTTTCTCATAGGTGACTAAATTGAGGATTTTATCTATAACTTGTAAAAATGAAGCATTTGGTTGAAATTTGGGAGGCTATGCACTCACATTTTTTATTTTTATTTGAATTGAAATCTGGGGCCTGAGTAAACATATGCTCTTCTAACACTGATAGAAATTTAGTAAGATTGACCTTTGTTCAGCTAATTTTCATATTTTTTATTTTTATTTGAATTGAAATCTGGGGCCTGAGTAACATATGCTCTTCTAACACTGATAGAAATTTAGTAAGATTGACCTTAGTTCAGCTAATTTTCATTTTACTCATAAGGGAAAAAAGAAAGGTATAGGTAAAAACGAAAAACATTTCACCAATACCTAATGGTGTCATTTCTGCCTAGATTCTGGACAAATTGTTGTAACGTCTTTGAGAACGAGAAGTGCAGTTGGAATAAGCATTCAGTCAGAAAGAATGTTACCTTTGTGACGAAGGTAAGAAAACTGTATTAAGTAGCCAGGGCTGTCCTGCATTTTGTTCATAAACCAAAAAACCAAACCCTTTGCCGTTGAGTCAATTCCAAATCATGGCCACCCTATAGGAAACAGTAGGTAGAGCCGCCCCATAGAGTTTCCGAGGCTCATGTAGTGGGTTCGAACTCCTGACCTTTTGATTAGCAGCCTTAGCACTTCACCACTACACCTCCAGGGTTTCCATTTTGTTCATAGGAAAGATTAATCCCATTAAAAGTAATGGCTGGAGTTTGCTCGCTACTAGGGCTTCTAGTGAGTTAAGTTTTTTTCTGGATATAATGAGTTTTCTGCATTCTTTACCTTCATACAAAATTGATGAAATAGGTTGAGAAAAGAGCCCATATGGAAACAATTCCAACGTTTAAAACTTAAAATAAAAAGTGTAATTAACCCTTAAGTTTTTTTTTTTTTTTTTTTTATCACCAGGTATGGCGATGCTTACAACTAACACACTTTGGAGGCCTGTGTATCCATCCGAATTAAATGATCCATAAGCTTTAAGTAATAAATACCATTTCTAAATTCCAATGGCACTGGATAGTTTCTGCCATTGTCTCCTTTAATTCTCTCTGTGTGGTAAGTTTTATAACCTCCAAACATGAAGCCACTTCTTTTATTGACTTGTCCGAGTCCACTCCTCCAAGCCTTCATTGAACAGGAATCTGGACGCAGCTTTTTTCAGGTTTCACAGCCCATCCTGTTCTGGTCTTAGAAAAAACCAAAACGTTTTGTTAGAAAAGTCTGACAGAGATGGGATCATGTTAGCTAACCACTCTTTGTGGCAAAAAACAAAATGTTATTGGAAACTAACCAGATTGATACTCAAGTGTGGCTCATAACATGCACCAGAAGCAAATTCTAGGGAATATACATTTTATATATATATATATAATTTATAAGTATGCAGAATATGAATTGTTTTGTAGTCTCCATAAAAGAGGCGGTCAAGAAATTAAATAATGTATTGCATTGGGCAAATCTACTGCTAAAGACATCTTTAATGTTTTAAAAAAGTAGAGGCATCACTTTTATGAGTAAGTTGTGCCAGACCCAAACCATGGTCTGTTCAATCTTCTCACATGCATGAGAAAGCTAGACAATGAAAAAGGAAGACTGAAAAAGAATTGATGCATTCAAACTGTGGTTTTGGCAAAGAATGTTGAATGTACTGTGGACTGCCAAAAGAATGAACAAATTAGTCTTAGATGAAATAAAACCACAATGCTTCTTAGAAGCGAGGATGGTGAGACTTCAGTTTGCTTACTTTGGATGTGTCATCAGAAAAGGCTAATCACTAGAAAAGGACAATATGTTTGATAAATAGGGCATCAACAAAAATGAGAGAAACCTTCACTGAGATGAGTTAATACAAAAAATACAATGGACTCAAACATACCAATGATGGCATGAGATGAAACTAGATGTGGGAATGTTTGGTTCTGTTGTACATAGGGTCACCAAGAGTAAAAGCCAACTTGAAGGCAACTAACAAATATATATATATATATGTGTGTGTATATATGTGTATATATGTGTATATATATATGTATATACGTATAGCTATGTAGTTATATATGTTGTTGTTGTTAGGTACTGTCAAGTCGATTCCGACTCATAACGACCCTATGTACAATAGAACAGAATACTGCCAGATGTGCACCATCCTCACAATAGTTGTTGTTGTTGAGGCCATTGTTGCAGCCACTGTGTCAACCCATCACATTGAGGAACTTCCTCTTTTTCACTGACCTTCTACATTAACAAGCATAATGTCCTTCTCTAGGGACTGGTCCCTTCTGATAACTTGTCCAATATTCATTGAGATGAAGTCTTCCCATCCTCGCTTCTCAGGAGCTTCCTTCAAGACAGATTTGTCCATTCTTCTGGCAGTCCATGGGATATTCAATGTTCTTTGCCAACACTAGAATTGAAAGGCATCAGTTATTCTTTGGTCTTTCTTATTCATTGTCCAGCCTTGGCATGCATTTGAGGTGATTGAAAATATCATGGCTTGGATCAGGCATACCTCAGTCCTCAAAGTAACATCTTTGCTTTTCAGTACTTTACAGAGGTCTTTTTCAGCAGATTTGCACAATGTAATATGTCCTTTGATTTCTTGATTGCTGCTTCCATGGATGTTGATTGTGGATCCAAGTAAAACCAAATTCTTGACAACGTCAATATTTTCTCCATTTATCTTGATGTTGTTTATTGGTTCAGTTGTGAGGAATTTTGTTTTCTTATGTTGAGGTGTAATCCATATTGAAGGCTATAGTCTTTCATCTTCATAAGTAAATGCTTCAAGTTTTTAAGTTTTATATATATATGTGTGTGTGTAGTTATATATAAATATAGCTATATAGGTAGGTGTATACATATACATATACATACACATACACATACACATACACATACACATACACATACACATATACATATACATATACATATATACACACACCATGGTGGAAAAGTTTCAGTGGAGCTTCCAGACTAAGAGAGGATAGGAAGAAGGACCTGGCAGTCTACTTTTGAAGAGACTGGCCAGTGAACATCTTATGAATAGCAAAGGAGCATTGTCTGATACAGTGGTGGAAGATGAGCCTCTGAGTTTGGATATTATTCAAAATACAACTGGGGAAGAGCTACCTCCTCAAAGTAGAGTCTACCATAATGACATGGATGGAATCAAGCTTTCGGGACTTTTACTTGCTGATGTGGCATGACTCAAAAATGAGAAGAAACAGCAGCAAATATCCATTAATAATAGGAACACGGAATGGACAAAGCAGGAAACTAGGAAAATTAGAAATCATCAAAAATGTAATGGAATGCATAACGATTGATATCCTAGGCATTGGTGAGTGAAAATGGACTGTTATTGCCCATTTTGGATCAATCATATGGTCTACCATGCTGGGAATGACAAATTGAAGAGGAATGGCATCAAATTCATTGTCAAAAAGAGCATTTCAAGATTTATCCTGAAGTACAACACTGTCAGTAATAGGATAATATCCATATGCCTTCAAAGAAGACCAGTTAATATGAGTATTATTCAAATTTACACTCAACCACTAACACCAATCATGAGGAAATTAAAGATTTTTGCCAACTTATACAGTCTGAAATTAATCAAACATACAATCAACATGCATTGGTAATTACTGGTGATTGGAATGGGAACAACTGGAAAAAAAAGAAGAATCTGTGGCTGGAAAATATGGCCTTGGTGATAGAAAAAATGCCAGTGATCATATGATAAAATTTTGCAAGACCAACGGCTTCATCATTGCAAATCTTTTTTCAACAACATACACCGCTACTATACAGGTGGACCTCACTAGATGGAAAAAACAGGAATCAAATCAACTATATCTGTGGAAAGAGACAATGGAAAAGCTCAATATCGTCTGTCAGAACAAGGCCAGGGGCGAACTGCGGAACATACCATCAATTGCTCATGTGCAAGTTCAAGTTGAAACCGAAGAAAATTAGAACAAATCCATGTGAGCAAAAATATGACCTTGAGTATATCCCACATGAATTTAGAGACCTTCTAGAGAATGGGTTTGACTCACTGAACACTAATGACTGAAGACCAGACAAGTTATGGGATGACATCAAGGACACTATATATGAAGAAAGCAAGGGGTCATTGAAAAGACAGAAAAGAAAGAAAAGACCAAAATAGATGTCAGAAGAAACTCTGAAACTTACTGTTGAACATCGGGTAGCGCTACAGTGAAAGGAAGAAATGATGACGTAAAAGAGCTGAACAAAAGATTTCAAAGGACAGCTTGAGAAGACAAAGTAAAGTATTATAATGAAATGTGCAAATATCTGAAGGTAGAAAGCCAAAAGGGAAGAACATGTTCAGCATTTCTCAAGCTGAAAGAACTGAAGAAAAAATTCAAGCCTCAAGTTACAATAGTGAAGGATTCTATGGGGAAAATATTAAACAACACAGGAAGCATCAAAAGAGGATGGAAGGAATACACAGAGTCATGTACCAAAAAGAATTGGTTGACTTTCAACCATTTCACGTAGCATATGATCAGGAACCTATGGAACTGAAGGAAGAAGTCCAATCTGCATTGAAGGCAGTGGTGAAAAACAAGGCTGTAGGAATTGATGGAATACCAATTGAGATGTTTCAACAAATGGGTTCGGTGCTGGCAATGCTCACTTATCTATGCCAAGAAATTTGGAAAACAGCTACCTGGCCAACCGACTGGAAGGGATCTATATTTATGCCTATTCACAAGAAAAGTGATCAAACTGAATGCAGAAATTATTGAACGATATCATTAATATCACACACAAGTAAAATTTTGCTGAAGATCATTCTAAAGTGGCTGCTGCAGTATATTGACAAGAACTGCCAGAAATTCAAGTTGGTTTCAGAAGAGGACATGGAATGAGGGATATCATTGCTGATGTCATGAATCCTGGCTGAAAGCAGGAAAACCAGAAAGATGTTTACCTGTGTTTTATTGACCATGCAAAGGCATCTGACTGTGTGGATCGTAAAGAATTGTGGATAACATTGTGAAGAATAGGGATTTCAGAACACTTAATTGTGCTCATGAGGAACATGTGCATGGATCAAGAGAGGCAGTCATTGGAAAAGAACAAGGAGATACTGAATGGTTTAAAATCAGGAAAGGTGTTCATCAAGGTTTTATCCTCTCACCATACTTATTAAATCCATACGCTGAGCAATAATCCAAGAACCTGGACTATGTGAAGAAGAAAGGGGCATCAGGACTGGAGGAAGACTCATTAAAACCAGTGTTATGCATATGATACAACCTTGCTTGCTGAAAGTGAAGAGGACTTGAAGCACTTACTGATGAAGATCAAAGACCACAGCCTTCAGTATGGATTACACCTTAACCTAAAGAAAACAAAACTTCTCACAACTGGACCTATAAGCAACATCATGATAAATGGAGAAAAGACTGAAGTTGTCAAGGATTTCATTTTACTTTGATCCACAATCAACACCCACGGAAGCAGCAGTCAAGAAATCAAAAGACTCATTGCATTGGGCGAATCTGCTGCAAAAGACCTCTTTAAAGTATTGAAAAGCAAAGATGTCACCTTGAAGACTAAGATATACCTGATCCAAGCTGTGGCATTTTTAATAGCCTCATATGAATGTGAAAGCTGGACTACAAGTAAGGAAGACTGAAGAACTGATGTCTTTTAACCGTGGTGTTGTCGAAGGGTATTGAATATACCATGGACGGCCAAGAATGAAAAAATCTGTCCTGGAAGAAGTACAATCAGAATGTTCCTTAGAATCAAGGATGGCGAGACTATGTCTCACATACTTTGAACATGTTATCAGGAGGGCTCAGTCCCTGGCAAAATCTTAGTAAAGTAGCTGGTCATCAAAAAAGAGGAAGATCATCAATGAGGTATATTGACACTGTGGCCACAACAATGATCTCAAGCATAGCAATGATTGTGAAGATGGCATAGAATCGGGCTGTGTTTCATTCTGTTGTACACAGGGTCACTGTCAGTTGAAACTGTCTGGACAGCACCTAATAACAACAACATAGTTATATATATATAGTTACACACAGACACACACGTAGTTACACATATATGTATTTGATAGTATGTTGTTTTTGTTTTGTCCTGTTCAGTTAATTCTGACTCAAAGCAATCCCATGTGTCAGAGTAGAACTGTCCCATAGGGTTTCCAAGGCTATAATCTTTGTGGAAGGCGACTGCCAGGTCTTTTCTCCTGCGGAGCCACTGGTGGGTTCAAACCACTAACCTTTCGTTTAGTAGCTGAGTGCCTAACATCCTTATAAAATAGTATACATACATACATATTTTATGTATGCTTCATTTTTACAGAAATAATGTGGTCCTTCTACTTTTTTTTTTTTTTCTTTTTTCTACGTTTGTTTGCCAACTGTGCCCTTGCCCCTCGAGGTATTTTCATAAGTGCCACTATGCAAATATTTTTTACATGTTGCTATTATAGGGTCTCTATGAGTCAGAATCGACTCGATGGCACTGGGTTTAGTTTTGGTTTATTACAGTGTCGCTATGAGTTAGAAGGAAACCCTAGTGGTGTAGTGGTTAAGTGCTACAGCTGCTAACGAAAAGATCGGCAGTTCTAAACCATCAGGCGCTCCTTGGGAACTCTATAGGGCAGTTCTACTCTGTCCTATAGAGTTGGCATGAGTCAGAATCGACTTGACGGCAACAGATTTGGTTTTTGGTTTTTATGAGTTGGAATTGACTCGATGGCAAAGGTTTTTTTTTTTTTTTTTTGTAATTGCAGAGGACAAGAGGATACTATCTGTTACAAAAACACAGTGTGAAAAACTTTACCTTTGTGATTTCATCCTGATAGAATACAGAATAGCTCTGTCTCAAACATATTCTGAAGAGAAAATATGGCTCCCAATTAGAAATCTTCTTTTTCCTATTGTTGTGGAAATTTTCACATCACTGACCCTACCAGTTTCTCAAAATAGGCTAGCCTGCGAGAAAGAGACTGGGGAATTTGAATTTCTTCTTTTGCTAACAAGACTTATGAGTAATAACCATGGTTCTCGGTTCAAAAGTTGTTAGCCAAATCTGCCCACAGCAAAAATCAATGTGAGTAATGGGGAGGAAAATATGCACAAAGATACAGAGGGGAAAAACAAAATGGTAGCAACCTTTTCCTGCTCTGATGTTCACTGTCAATGCACTCATTGTTTTTTCTTCCATCTGTTACCCCAGGACCACAACACGTATCTTCAAGTCTAATGTTACAAGTTGTTTTTAGATCCTAAAGAAATGCAACTGAAGACACGTTTTCTTTCTTCTTTCAATCCTTAAAGCACGTACACTTTTTTCACTGCTTGTTTAAAATATGTCTATAAATTGATATATTTGTTTTCTAGGGCTGCCATGACAAAATACCACAATGTGGGTGGCTTTAAATCACAGAAGTTTGTTCTCTCACGGCTCAGGAAACTAGAGGTCTAAACCAACATGTCGGCCAGGCCATAGACCTCTGAAGTGGCTAGAGGAAGATCCTTTCTTGTCTCTCTCAGCTTCTGGTGTTCCATGCGTTCCTTGGCTTCTAGATGTGTCTTGACGTGGCAGTCTTTCCTCTGTGTATCTCTCGATGTCTCTTCTTCTCTTTTATGAGGATGCCTCTCATATAGGATTAGGATCCATCCTACTGCACTATGACCTCATGTTAACTGATAACATCTTCAAAGACCCTATTTCCAAATAAGGACACGTTTACAAGTGATGGAGGTTAGGATTTTAATGTGTCTTTTTGCAGGAGACAGTTTAATCCATCCATAGCAGTAGCTATGTCTCATGGCAACTACAAGTTCACAATTATTGATATTGTTCACACAGGACTTGTAAATCCCTGTACGATAGCATCTATCACATGGGCCTGCAGAGATTTATTTATCGTCTGTCTCACTCTTTTGGTCTGCAGCATCACAGCAGCAGAGACCATACCATTTTCTCATATCTAACTCCTTGCTCTAAGTGTGATCCTTGCAGCAAAAACAGCAGCATCTGGGAGCTTGTCGGAAATGCAGAATGCTGGGCACCACCCCAAGCCTACTGAATCAGGGTCTGTACTTCAACAAGATCCCAGTGGATTCCCATGCATATTAAAGGTTTAGGTTCGCTGCTCTAACTTTATGCACAGATTCTGGAATATGAAAAGGGCTCATTAGGTGTTTATTGCCTAACTTAATTGTATAATGTTGATGACCCTAAGGTCTATAGCCTGCCAGTGGGGCTCACTGTGAAAACTTTCCTCTTCCTTTCTTTGCAGTGTAGAGAGCTCAGGTAGAGTTGTAGCCATAACTAGGGGGAAAAAAAAAAAAAACATGGAGGACACAGGACTTTTTGAGAATGGTGCTGTGTTCCCAAAGTCTCATTCTGAGGTCTTAAGTCTCAAGGCTGCTAGCTCAGACACCACTGTACCACTGCCACCACCCCTAGGGCTCAATCATCCTCATTTCTCTCTCCCTCCCATTTCCTACAGGCTGGCCACCAGAATCATCACCCATGGCCCTCTTGTTAACCTGGCACAGAAAGCAAAGGGGGTACTTTAGTGTGTGTCCGTTACCTCCAGAGTTTGGAACTGAAAGCCTCTTGCAAACCGAACTCTCCTGGTCTTCGAATTCTCATCCCTGTCTACACCTCCACCTACCACCTCTGCTTCATCTATATCATGCTGTTTACAGAAACTCCAGGGTGCCTCGCTTTTCTGGGGCTTTGGACATACCTTCAAGTCATCTTTACTCTTCTTAAGAGAATTGTTCTAATGTCACCTCCTTGGGCAAGATTTCCTGGCTGTCCATTGGTGCTACATAACAGATTGTACCTGTTTAGGTAGGTAGATAGGTAGATAGACCGACAGAGAGAGAGAGAGATAGGTAGGTAGGTAGATGGCTGGACGGACGGACGGATGGACGGACGGGTGGGTGGGTGGATGGGTGGATGGATGATAGATAGTTGTCAAGTTGGCTCTGACTCATGGCGAACTTATGCATAACAGAATGAAATGTTGCCTGATCCTGCATTAACCTTACAATTGCCAGCATGTTCATCGTTGCGGCTATTGTGCGTTAGTGGCCATCTGCTTCATTAAACATGATGACCTCCTCCAGCAACTGATCCTTCCTGATGACGTGTGTAAAACAAGCAAGCTGGACAATGTTCTGTTGTGATCCTTAAGGTTTTCAGTGGCTAGTTGTCAGAGGTGAATTGTCAGGCCTTTCTTCCCAGCCTGCCTTAACCTGTAAGCTCTGCTGAAACCTGTTTACCCTGTGTGACCCTGCTGGTATTTGAAATGGCTTCCAGCATTACAGAAACACGCAAGCCACCACAGTATGACAAATTGACAAATGGGTGGTGCTGTACCTCTTTGGCCCTTATTTAAGGGTATTGTAACTATCTTAGCTTCCACCCTCTCTACTAAAGTCTGTGAAGGTAGCTATTATGTCATATTTGTCTTTTGGTCATTTGGGAGCCATTTAATCAGGGTTTACTGATGACTGAATAATAAATACTCTTCTGGCTGCTTTTGCTGAAGTCTGTATCATCTACTACTTCTTTTTCTGTGGCTACGTTTACTACTTCCACTGATAAAAGTAGATGACCAGTCTGTCAGTGGCAGGGACTATGCATATCATGTATGCTTGCACCTAGCAGAGAATGTCAGGCACAGGAAGTACTCAATAAATGGTCATCGAATGGATTGGTAATGTTTAGCCTTTCACATGCAGAATCTACATACAGCGCAAAGACTAATTGGTAAAGTAAATCAGGAACAAGCTAACCTGTTGTCCTGACCTACTCAAAACGACACTATAGAGCAGAGTAGAACGGCACCATAAGGTTTCCAAGGAGCAGCTGGTAGATTTGATCTGCTGCCTTTTGGGTTAGCAGCTGAGCTCTTAACTACAGCACCACCCACTTGACTCCAAATAGCATATTTTTTCCATCATATCAGACTACTCAGGGTATGTTCTTTTATCCCAGGTGGTAACTGATCATCCTCAATGTATCTTCTAAAAACAACTTGGGTGTACCTGGTGTGTGTTTCAAGGGTTTATACTTTTCGTATATTGCATATTAAATAGGTCTTCCTCAGCTTTCCTGGAGATTTAAATCAGTATGTATGATTGACATGTGAGGATACACAACTGACTTACATAAGGGCTTTTGAGATCCAGTCCTTTCATTAGTGGAGCCAAGCCTGTAACTTTATTTCTTCAAATGTATATTTATATTTATGATTAATTTAAGAATATAAAGAAAACACATATATGAGGGGAAATCCCATTGGTTTCACGCCCAATGAAAGACAACCTGCCAAAATTGGTGGTGCTGGTTGTTACGCTTTAATTTGGAAAGAAATGTGGGGAAGTCAAATGAGATTTTTTTTCTCCTGCCAATTAGAAAAAAAAAAATTAACCTTATGTTGATGGAGAACAGATTTGTTCTGTTCCACTTTTGTTACACATGCTGGGAACCCCACTGGAGATGAAATTGTGCTGCTGTGAAATTCAATCAGAGGAAGAATTTACCCACTACCCATATTCTGATTCCGACTGGCAGATAAATTTTAGTTAGCATTTGACCAAAGCTCAGATCTTTTCTAGTTTAACAATATTCTTGGTAGAACTGAAAAATTTATGATTGAGGATTGTGCCTCTTATTTCTGATACTTGGAATAATACGGTCCTGAAGTAGAAGTAAGAGGGTTAAACTATCCATATTATAAGACAGAATCACTGAAGGTCATATTCTGTGACCAGAAACATAAATGGTGTACTATCCACTAAAACTCTTTCGAGACTCCACATCATTTGGGTCATTATTTAAAATTGTATATGCTAAAGAAAGACACGAACATTGTGCAAATTTTTGAATTCTTGATTTTACGATCATTTTGAAAATACTACACATAAGATGAGAAGCTCATTTGTCCAGAATAAAACGAGTTGTTAGTTCTCCAAGAAGTAGTTTCCTATTAGCTTTTAAAGAGAAGTGGAAAAAGTGCACACGTTTTAAAGCATAAAACAAAACTTTTTAAAAGAGATCCTGTTTTTGTTCTGGCTTTACTTTTACCAAGTCTTTGTACAGAATAGATGTCCTCTTCATGTGAATTAATGCTAGATTAACACTGAGACAAAAACTGGAGTGATGAGTTCTTTCAGTTTAAAATACCCTAATTGTCTTTATGTTTTATACTTGCTGACACCCAGAAGTGTTGGTAATGTACTTACATCTTGAGAAGTAAGAAAACCAGAATGTGGCCAACTACTGCCATCTATCTATCCCTCTCTCTCTCTGCCTATCTGTCTACCTGTTGTTGTTGTTAGGTGCCGTTGAGTTGGTTCTGGCTCATAGCGACTCTATGCACAACAGAACGAAACACTGCCCTGTCCTGCGCCATCCTCACAATCGTTGTTATGCTCGAGCCCATTGTTGCAGTCACTGTGTCAATCCACCTTGTTGAGGGTCTTCCTCTTTTCCTCTGACCCCGTACTTTGCCAAGCATGATTTCCTTCTCCAGGGACTGATCCCTCCTGATAATATGTCCAACATACGTAAGACGCAGTCTCGCCATCCTTGCTTCTAAGGAGCATTCTGGTTGTACTTCCTCCAAGACAGATTTATTTGTTTTTCTGGCAGTCCATGATATATTCATTATTCTTCGCCAACACCACAATTCAAAGGCATCAATTCTTCTTCAGTCTTCCTTATTCGTTGTCCAGCTTTCACATGTGATTGAAAATACCATGGCTTGGGTCAGGCGCACCTTAGTCTTCGGGGCGACATCTTTGCTCTTCAACACTTTGAAGAGGTCTTTTGCAGCAGATTTACCCAATGCAATGTGTCTTTTGATTTCTTGACTGCTGCTTCCATGGCTGTTGATTGTGGATCCAAGTAAAATGACATCCTTGACAACTTCAATCTTTTCTCCGTTTATCATGATGTCGCTCATTGGTCCATTTGTGAGGATTTTTGTTTTCTTTATGTTGAGGTGTGATCCATACTGAAGGCTGTGGTCTTTGATCTTCATTAGTAAGTGCATCTATCTACCTATTGATAGATAATAGATGATAGATAGATATTTTATTCTGCACATTTTTTGCATTAGGAAATCTTCACCTATTTATATTTCCTATACTGAGGTATGGTCCACAAGTAGCTGGAACAGAAAACACAGAGTCTTCTATGTGAGCTGACTATAAGGATTTATTTAAATCAGTATTCACCAGAGTGAGGTGCGGGCACCTCAGGGGTGCCAAGGAGGCCTACTGGAATGTGAGAAAAATACACTAAAATGTGCCTTTTTTTTTCCAATGAAGAAAAAAATAAACATTATTAATATTTCATATGTGAGTGAACACTAATTCCTCTCCATTTATCTATATGTAAGATCTTCAGCATCATTGTCATGGATCGAATTGTGTCCCCCTAAAATATCTGTCAATTTGGCTAGGTCATGATTTCCAGTATAGTATGATTGTCTATCATTTTGTCATCTAACGTGTTTTCCCTGTGTGTTGTAAATCGCATCACTACGATGTAATGAGATGGATTAGTGGCAGTTATATTGATGAGATCTACAAGATTAGACAGTGTCTTAAGCCAATCTCTTTTGAGACATTAAAGAGAGAAGCGAGCAGAGAGGTTTGGTGACCAAGAAAGCAGTGCCAGGAGCAGAGGTTCCTGGACTGAGATGCTCCCAGACCAAGGGAAGACTGAAGTATCATAAGAAAATTCCTCCAGAGCCAACAGAGATAGAAAGCCTTCCCCTGGAGCTGGCACCCTGAATTCAGACTTCTAGCCTACCGGACTGTGAGAGAATAAACTTCTCTTTGTTAAAGCCATCCACTTGTAGTATTTTTGTTACAGCAGCACTAGATGACTAAGACAATCCTAGAGGAACTCTGACTTGGTATTCACTTATACCATATTGTGGAATATTGTGATTCACACACTCCTGGTAAATTTCATGCGTAATATACAAAATCTGGTTTCAATTCACTAACACAAAAAATGATTGTTGTTGTTAGTTACCCTTATGTTGTCTCCCCACTTGTGGTGTCTCCATTCACAACAGAATGAAATGCTGCCCAATCCTGCACCTTCCACATAACTGGTGGTGATAAACAGAGTTTTCATTAGCTAATTTTAGGAAGTAGATTGCCAGGCCTCTCTTTCTAGTGCATCCTAGCCTGGAAGCTCAGCTGAAACTTGTTTAGCATAATAGCAACATGCATGCCATCATGGACAGACAGGCGGTGGCTATGCATGAAGTGCCTTGGCCAGGAATCAAACCCTGTCTCTTGCATAGAAAGTGAGAATTCTACCACTGAACCACCTCTTACCCAAAATGGACCGGGGGATAAAAAATGATTCCTTAAAAGAATCTGAAATTGACAAAGATAATAATGCAAGTGTATGTAAACAATGAGAAAAGGACAGAACTCTTCAACGAAAATGTTTTCACTGTTATGAGATTTCGTTGTTCAAGCAATATGGGTGCACATAAAATTTTTCCCATATCAGCCTGGTGGGCAAAAAATTATATACACACATATGCCCAGGCATATACGCCCAGGCTCAAAACCTTGGAAACAGTATTTCTAACCTCTTTAAAACATCTTTCAGATGACAGTTTCAGTGAGTTTTGAACCTACTTATCGAGCATATAAAAATGTAACAGCTTCTGAATAGTTTGCCAAATGAACTGATTGGCAAAAAAATGAAATAAAATTTTCTCAAATTTCAACAACTTTTGCATAATTTATTGATAATATTGAAAAAATATGTCAAAATTTTTATTGTGGTGAAAATACATATAACACAATATTTGACAACTTAATTTTTTTTTATGAACAATTTAGTGGCATTGATTGTCTTCATCATGTTATACAGCCATCAACCCTATCTGTTGCAAACTTTCCATTACCATTAACAGATACTCACTGCTTCCTACACTATGATTCCCCTTTCCCCCTCCTTCGCCTAGGAACCTGTAGTAACTGCCAGTAAACTTTGGTCTCCATAAAAATGCATCAAATTCATGCAGGATCTTTTTCAAATATGGCAACTATTATAACCAAATATTGAAATAAACTGAACTTAGACCCAGACCTTCAAAGTTATGTAGACTTTGAGAAAGAATATTTCTATCCTAGAAAGATACCATATCAATAATAATTTTAGTGAATTCAAAATATAATTTATACTGTTAAACAAAATAAATCCTGTATCTCATCCTCCTTAATTCCCATTCCTCTATTAGTTCTCTAGTATACCTGAGTACAGTACTGCCATCATGTATCCTATAAATAAACTCATGCACATATGCTAGGACTGAGTGAGTTTGAGAAGTCCCCAGGGCATCATGGCTTGGAATTGGATGATTATGCCTTGGAATGTCTTACCCAACTTTTCATGATTTCATTCAGTATTATGTTGGACACAAATCTTGGAGTTGATGTTAATTAACAAACTTTTCTGTAATGTATTTTACTAAAAGAATTGTACTTATTTTCAGATGGCCACTTCTATTAACATTTCCCGTTAGTACCCGTAAATCAGATTCTGGGTAGCACACATGGTATCGTTAATTTTGAAGACATTAAAATACCTTTGCGGATACTGTGGCTGCTGTTTGTTTTATTCAGGTAAAATGTCCTTGTCCTATGTGATACATGTGACTTATTTACTATCAATACTATTGAGAAACTGGTTAGTATCACGCTGCATTTTTGCATATTTATGTTAAGAAACTAACCCAATATTTGACCCTGTTTTGTTCTCTTCTCTCCTTATTTGACAGCACGTACTTTTGCCTTCTCTGCTTGTCGTGTGTGCTTGAGAATTGTAAAACAGGATTCTAATGATCACGTTAAAAAAAAAGGTGCAGTAGAAGCATTTGGTCCTAAAAGAATAATGTGATTTTTATTTTTGTGTGTAGTGATTTACGCTATTAATTTGCTTAGAGAACATTACATAATCAGTGAAAAATATTGTTTAAACTCCGTTAATTCAGACTAATTAGGTAGAACAGCCTATCTGCTTTAATAACGACAACAGAGTTATAAAATTTCTCTTGAAAGCAAGGCAACGTCTGCTATTTTCTGATACACATAGTGACAAATTAGAGGAAAGAGGCTCTAAAGAGAGGGACTGCTTTCATGGTTTTCAGTTAGCTTGTACAAATAATTCCATTATTATATGCAAATTCATGCCTTTCCACTGTTTGAACGTTTTCCCTTAAATAAATATTCTTTCTACCATTTTGTGTACATTGATAATTTGTCCAGCAGATTATTTTATGCAAAGAGTTGTTTCAGTCCAACCACAGTCTTGTTGATTATAAATTCTGGATTAGCAAAGTACAAATGACTTAGACTTTGCTGAACTTCTCTCTTTAGTCCAATAACCAGAGGATTTGCATCTTGTATTTCTGTGTCAAAGCCTTCCCAGCTCCTTGATGAATGTGGTGTTTCTTGTGATACCCATTACTCTTACTATTAGAGAAATGCGGAAATCTAGTTCTATTTTTCAGCTAAACTGTCTCTTTTTTCACCTTAGAAAGATTGGTAGCCATGATGTCAGGAAGTGTAGATCTTAAAAGGTCTCCAAAGGCAATAGGTGTTGAATAAGCTGTTAAACAAGAGAACTGGGAGTCCTTTGTCATCATTCTGGGACTAGCGTTGATTGATGTGAGCTGAGCTCAGTATTGGTTTTAGATAAACGAGACAAAGGCAAAGATTGAGAGTCACTGTTGAGGCTAAGGTTTAGAAAAGGTAGTTTCAGGGGAAAAAATGTCAACAAAATAACAAGGAACTTTGTTATTTCCCTATTGCCTTTCCTGACGTTCATTCAGGTTCACATCAAACATCCTGTGCTCCAAGCCCCTGCTTCACAGGGAAACTTAGATCTTGTATCCGTGTAGTGTTCATTCACTCCCCTCTTGCTATGGAAGGAAGAGGACATAACCTCACCACTTATAGGATAATGAGGAGAAGGAAAACCAAACAAGCTGTACATGCTTTAAAAAATAATCTTGTTACCTCTTGCATATGAAGCAGAGTTTCCCCAAAGGAAGATGAATTCTTCTCTGTAGAATTCCACCAGGAAGAAGTGCTGGAATCACAGACAAACCAGTGCAAGGATCCGTGCAGAAGCTGTTACTCCATACAACAGATTATTGATATTATATATTTGGTATAATTTAACCCATTGCATTACAATGTGTACCGCCATATCCTTTGGGGGAGGGGGGGTAAGGGCAAAGAAGTAGGATTGCCCAATTTAAAAAAGCCCAAGATTGGGTACATCAGCAGTCATACCAGGGCCAGGAAAGGCATCCTTGGCTGTTGAATGCCTAGCTCATTTCCTCCTGAATATGTTTCACACCACGTGTAACTTGTTTCCTACCTGGAAAGCCTGACAGAGGATGTGTGATGGAAGGCCCCAGGTCCAATGAGGCTAGTTACTGCTTTTGGAATGCATTTCTTCTAAAGTACAGTGGGGGAATCTCTCTTTAGATTTGCATCTACTGGCAAATATCTTCCCAGTAGATGTCATGTAAGCTTGTTGTCGTTGCTGTTAGCTGCCATCGAGTTGGCTCCAACTCATGGTGATGCCATGTACAATAGAATGAAATGTTACCTGGTCCTGTGCCATATTCCCAATCACTGGTATAGTCAAGTCCATTGTTGCAGTCATTGTATATTTTGAGTGCCTCCCAGCCTAGGAGGGGTCATCTTCCACCACTGTACTGGGCATTATTCAGTTGTGATCCATAAGGTTTTCACTGGTTAATTTTTGGAAATAGATCACCAGGCTTTTTCTCCTGTCTGTCTTAGTCTGAAAGTTCCACTGAAATCTCTCCACCATGGTTGACCCTACTAATATTTGAAATAGTGGTGGCATAGCTTCAAGAATTATAGCAACACACAAGTCACCACAGTATGACAAATTGACAGAAGGCAATGGCTTGTGTACCTGGGTGCAGACTACCCAATTGTGAGTGAAGCACAAGTTAAATTCTGTCTTAGTTATTTAGTGCTGCTATAACATAAATGCCACAAGTAGATGGCTTTAACAAACAGAAATTTATTTTCTCACAGTTTAAGAGGCTAGAAGTCTGAATTCAGAGCGCCAGCTCTAATGGGAAAGATTTCTCTCTCTGTCGGCTCTGAAGGAAGGTCCTTGTCTCTTCAGTTTCTGTTTCCTTGGAAATCTCCATGTGGCTTGGCATATATTTTACCACATCTCTCCTCTCTAGTTTGCCCATTGAATCTTTCTTATATCTCAAAAGAGATTGATTCAAAACACATCTGTCATGAATTGAATTGTGTCCTCCAAAAACACTTGTATCAATTTGGCTGTACCATGATTCCCAGTGTTGTGTGATTGTCCACAGTTTTTCCTGTGTGTTGTAAATCCTTTCGCTATGGCGTTAATGAGATGGCTTAGCAGCAGTTATATTGATGAGATCTGTGAGATTAGCCTGTGTCTTGGGACAATCTCTTTTGAGGTATAAAAGAAAGAAGCAAGCAGAGAGACAGGGGAACCTCACACCACCAGGAAACAAGAGCCTAGAGAATAGTGCGTCTTTTGGACCTGGGGTCCCTGTACTAGGAAGCTCCTTGACCAGGGGAAGATTGATGACAAGGACTTTCCTCTAGAGCTGATGGAGAGAGATAGCCTTCCCCTGGCGATGACACCCTGAATTTGGACTTATACCCTACTAGACTGTAAGAGAATAAATTTCTCTTTGTTAAAAAGATTCACTTGTGGTATTTCTTTTATAGCAGCACTAGAAAAACTTTTTTAGTTTTTTTTTAGATGACTAAGACAACACGCTACACTAATTCTGTCTGATTAGCAAAACGAAGACAACTCATTCCCAAATGGGATAATAACCACAGAGATAGAGGTTAGGATTTAGAAAACATTTTGGGGAACACAATTCAACCCATAACAAACAAGTCTCTATCAATTCCTTACACCATCCTCCTTTAGGAATTTTTTTAGGTAGGAAATTCCTTACACCATCCTCCTTTAGGAATTTTTTTAGGTAGGAAATTAAATCTGCAACACCAGATGCAATCATATGTGTTTTAAACATTATATAGTAGCCACAGTTTTTACTGATTGACTAGAGCTGTTTAAATTCTAGGTTATCATTAACTTAGGATATTTCTTGGCTCTATTACCCTTAAATTAGGTAAACGTGATAAGCAAAAATACTTATATGTGTGTGTGTGTGTATATATATATATTTTAAGGGCTGGGAAGTTGTGCATAAAATTCCAAGTCAATACTTACAGTTCTAGACCTGAATGCTTTAAAAAATTCTGAGGGAAAAGCAGCCAGCATTCTGTGATGTTCCCTTAGGCAGCTTCCTCAGCGTCTTGAATTTTTGACCTAACATTCTGCCTTCCTTCCTTCATGCTCTCAGGATTCCATAGAGGCTTCTCCACAGACCACCATTGTCAGCCATAGGAGCTAAAAGCATTACTAGTTTATTGGGATTTAAAATGTGGCTTCTCAATCAAACTAAACAAATGCTAGTTTGAAATTACTGAACACTCAGTAGATTTATGCAAAAGGAATCAAATTTAGAATCTACCTAATATTGTAAAATTAGATCCATCATTGCTTTAAATACATAATTTAGTTTTCTATATTACTAAGCCGCTCAGCTGTGGTTCTCGCATGACTTCACATACAGAAATGTACAGTAATAGTTAAATATGTGGGCTTTGGACTCAGTGAAAATTGTGTTTAAATACTGGCTTCCTAGACTTCATAGCTCTGTGATCTGGGGCAGCTCACTTAAACATCTTTAAGCCGTGACTGCTTTACCTGTAAAATGAGGGCAACATATATTCCCGTTAGAGTTGTTGTGAGAATTAATTAGGGCATAGTATAAAATATTAGCACATTTCCTGGCACAGAGTGTTATTATTTTGAGAACCTGATAAACTACATACGAAAGGATTAAAAATAGCTCTAGTCATTGATGAATTCATGGTTATATCTACCTATTCTTTCGTGCGGTCATCTAAATAAATATGTACACATTTACCCCAAAAAACATGTTTTATTGTGAATATTGTGTCCCAGGCCTTATGTTTGATGCTGGGAACAAAAGAAACTTAAAGAAATTTTTAAATGCCCTACAAACTTAAAAATAACTAAAAAAATTTTATTTTTTTTTTTCATTTGTGAGGCAGTTTAGAAAGTTTAATTATTCAGGAATTGACAAAGCGTTAGAATCACCAATGTATTGAAGATGAGTTTTGCTCAGGAAAGAGGTTTATGAATAATTATTTCAAGGACATATAAAAAATAAGAAGTCTTTTCTTATTTTCCAACAAATGACAGCTGTAAACTTGCTTTCCTCCTAAAAACTATCACTGAAAATCAGTAATTTCTCCATATTCAAAGTAGGTTTACAAGTAAATATCACTGGGACTTCCACTTTTGGGAAGATGGAGTAGATATTAAAAAAAAAATGCTGTTGAGTCAATTCCGACTCACAGCAACCCTATACGACAGAGTAGAACTGCCCGTAGGGTTTCCAAGGAGCACCTTGTGGATTTCAACTGCCAACCTTTTGGTTAGCAGCCATAACTCTTAACCACTCCTCCACCAGGGTTTCTGGAGTAGATGTCCTCTTCCTTATTCCTCTTCTTAATGCATAGTCACCCTGGTGAAAAGCTGTAGATTCCTTTGGAGAAGGTTCGGAGAAAGGGTAACAGTAGGATAAGACAGATGATGGAAGATAGATCAGACAGATGATAGATAGATAGATGATAGATAGATAGATAGATAGATAGATAGATAGATAGATAGATAGATAGATAGATAGATAGATAGATAGATAGATAGATTGATTAGATAGGTAGGTAGGTAGGTAGGTAGATAGATAGATAGATAGATAGATAGATAGATAGATAGATAGATAGATAGATAGATAGATGATAGATAGATAGATAGATAGATAGATAGATAGATAGATAGATTGATAGATTGATTAGATAGGTAGGTAGGTAGGTAGGTAGGTAGATAGATAGATAGATAGATGATAGATAGATAGATAGATAGATAGATAGATAGATAGATAGATAGATAGATAGATAGATAGATAGATAGATGGATGATAGATGATAGAGAGAGAGAGATGATAGATTAGGTAGATAGACAGATAGATGATAGATAGATGATAGGTAGATAGATGATAGATAGATTAGATAGATAGATGATAGATAAATAGATGATGACAGATGATAGATAGATGATAGATTGATAGACAGATGATAGATAGATAGATAGATGATAGATAGACTGATAGATGATAGATAGATAGATAGATAGATAGATGATAGATAGATGATAGATAGATAGATAGATAGATAGATAGATAGATAGATAGATAGATAGATAGATAGATAGATAGATAGATAGATAGATAGATTGATTAGGTGGGTAGGTAGGTAGGTAAAGAGAGAGAGAGACAGACAGACAGACAGATTTATTACAAGGACTTGGTTTAATGTGATATAGGGGCTAGCTAGGCAATTTCAAAATTTGAAGAGCAGGCTGACAGGAATGGCATACTGGAAACCTTTGAGCAGATGCTGCTGTTGTAATCCACAGGTGGAATTTCTTCTTCAGGGAAACTTCAGTTCTATTCTTAAGACCTTCTGCCTAATTGGATCATGTCTGCCCAGATTATCTTGGATAACCTCGTTTACTTAAAGTCATGTAACAAAATAGACAATATACTTCCCCAAAAACTAACCTCAACAAAATTAAAATAATTGAAATTATAGAGGGTGTGTGTTTTGACTCAATGCTATTAAATTAGAAATTAGAGAGTGAGCAATAACAGCAAATACTCCAAACACTTGGAAATTAAACACACTTCGAAATAATCTAAAGAAGTCTCATGACAAAAAAAAAAAAAAACCATTGAACTGAATGAAATGAAAATGCAAAAATTTCAAAATTTGTGGGACATAGTTAAAGCAGAACTGAGAATGAAATTTATAGCACTGAAAACTTATATTAGGAAAGAGGAAACACTCAATAATCTGAACTTCCACCTTAAAAGCCAAGAAAATGAAGAGAAAAAGAAACCTAAGGCAAGCAGAAAGAAGAAGACATTAAAGATAAGGGCAGAAATAAATGAAATAAAAAAAAAATAGAGGAACTGGTTATTTGGGGAGGCGGGGGGAACCAAACCCATTACCATCAAGTCCATTTCGATTCACAGCAACCCTACAGGACAGAGCAGAACTATCCCACAGGGCTTCCAAGGAGAGGTTGGTGGATTTGAATTGCCCATCTTTAGGGTAACAGCCAAACTTTTAACCACTGCGCCACCAGGGTTATTTGAAAAGGTCAATAAAAATTGATGAGTTTTAAGCAAGACTGACAAAGAGAAAAAAGAAGAAGACATAAATTAGCAAAATCAGGAATGAAAGAGGAGTTACCACTACAGACTTGCAGACAACAAAAGGATAATAAGGAAATACTATAAACAACTCTATACATGTAAATTTGACAACTCAGATGAAATAACCCAATCCCTTGAAAAGCATCAAATGCCACAACTCGTTCAATATTAAGTAGATAATTTGAATAGTCCTGTTACTATTAAGGGAACTTAATTCGTAATCTTAAAACTTCCCTCAAAGATATCTCTAGGTCCAGATGATTTCACTGGAGAAATCTACCAAATTTTAAAAAAGAATTCATGCTAATTCTACACCATTTCTCCCAGAAAATAGAAGAGTAAGGGACATGTCCCAATTTATTTTATGCAGTGAATACTACCTTAATACAAAACTAAACAAAGACAATATGAAAAAGAAAGGTAGAGTCCAATATCCTCCATGAATATAGATGCAAAAATTAACAAACTATTAGCAAATAGAATTAGCAATATATAAACAATATACCATTACCAAGTAGAGATTATTCCTGGGATGTAAAGCTGTTGCCATATTTGAAAGACAACTGATTTAATCTACCATATTAATATGGGAAAGAAGAAAAATCACACGATAATGTTAATCAATACAGAAAAGGCATTGGACAAAATTCAACACTTATGATAAAATTCCCAGAAAAATGGAAATATAGGGGAACTTCCTCAATTTGATTAAAAGCATTTATAAAATAATTTATAGATAACATTTTATTTAATGAAGAAAGACTGAATGTTTTCCCCTCAATATCGTAAGCAAGTAAGAATTTCTACTCTCGTCACTCTTAATGTACTGCTGAAAGTTCTAGGCACTGCAATAAAGCAAAAAAGAAATAAAAAGCATACAGGTGACATGATTGCCTACATGGAAATTCCAAAGAATCTAGGAAACAAATAAATAAATATGCCTAGAATAGGTGAGTTCAGTAACTGTATTGCAAAATACAAGGTAAACAGAGTTAAATCAATTGTATTTATGTATGTTAGCAACGATCATGTGAACACTAAAATTAAAAACATTGTACAATTTACAATGGCTCAAAAATGATTACATTGGTTTAAATCTAACAAGACATATACAAAACTTGCATGCTGAAAACTACACAGGACTGATGAAAGAAATCAAAGAAGACCTAAATAAGTGGACAGGCATGACATGTTCATTCGTTGGCAAGCGCAACATAGTAAGGATATCACTTATCACCAAATTATATTCAGGTTTGGCACAACTATCAAAATCCCATCAAAAATTTGTATATAGACAAAATTATTTTTACTATAAAGGCAAAGGAATTAGAATAGCTAAAACAGCTTTTAAAAAAAAAGAACAAAGGGAGAAATCAATTTAAGTGCTGTCAAGATTTATCATGTAACTACAGTAACCAAGACTATGTGATATTGATGAAGGGATAGACATAGATCACTGGAACAGAATAGAGGATGCAGGCATAGATCCATAAAATATGTTCAACTGATTTTTATCAAATGTATAATAAAAGAAATTCGGTGGCAGAAAGATAGCCATTTCAACAAATGGTGCTGGAACAACTGAATGTCCACAGAGGGAAAAATGGACCTCAACCTAAGCCTCACACTTACACAAAACTTAATTCAATATAGAGCAAAGATTTAAATGTAAAAAGTAAAAACAATCAAACTTTTAGAAAAATATATAAGAGAAAAATTTTGGGATCTAGGGCTAGGCAAAGAGTTCTTAGACTTGGCACCAAAAATACGATCCATGAAGGGAAACACTGATGAACTGGCTACCATTAAACTTTTTTTCGACTCTGAAAAACTCTGTTAAGAAGATGAGAAGATAAGCTATAAACTGGGAGTAAACATTTGCAAACCACATATATAAAATACCACTAGTATAAAAAAAACTCTGAAAATTCAACTGTAAAAAAGGGGGCAAAAGACACACAAAAAAATTTCACTGAAACGGATATACAGACTACAGATAAACAATGAAAAGTTGTGCAAATCTTACTCCTAGAATATACCCTAGAGAAATAAGAGCCGTTGTCACATTAATAGACATATGCACACTCATGTTTACTGCAGCACTATTCACAATAACAAAGAGATGGAAACAACCTAAATGCCCATGAACAGTTGAATGGATAAACATATTATAGCACATACACACAATGGAATACTATACAATGGTAAAGAACAATGATGAATCCGCGAAACATCTCACAACATGGATGAATCTGGCAGGCATTGTGCTGAGTGTAAAAAGTCAATCACGAAAGGACAAAAATTGTATGACACCACTATTATAAGAACTCAAGAGAAGGTTCACACTCAGAAAAAAGCATTCTTTGATGGTTATGGGGATGGGGAGGGCAGGGAGGGGAGGAGAAATCACTAACTAGATAGTAGACAAGTGTCAGCTTCAGTGAAGGGAAGGACAACATGCAATATAGGGGAAGTCAGAACAACTGGACCAGAGTAAAAGCATACAAGTATCCTAGACACATCCAAACACTTTGAGGGACTGAGTAGCTGGGGCTGGGGTCTGGGGACCATAGTCTTGGGGGACATTTAGTTCAACTGACATAATAGTTCATAAAGTAAATGTTCTACATCCCACTTTGGTGAGTAGCGTCTGGGCTCTTAAAAGTCTGAGAATGGCCTTCTAAGATACAGATATTGGTCCTGTCCTGTCCAAGGCAAAGGAGAATGAGGAAAACTAAAGACACAAGGAAAATATTAGCCCGAAGGACTAAAGGGCCACATGAACCAGAGACTCCACCGGCCTGAGACCAGAAGAACTAGAGAGTGCCTGGCCACCATCAATGACAGCCCTGACAGGGATTGCAACAGAGAGTCCCAGAGGGAGCAGAAGAAAAACGCAGAACAGAATTCAAATTCACATAAAAAGATCAGACTTACTGGTCTGACAGAGAATGGAGCAATCCCCAAAACTATGGCCCCTGGACACTCTGCTAAACAAGAACTGAAACCATTCGCGAAGCCCATTTTTCAAAGATTAGATAGGAATATAAAACAAAAGATAGCACACATGGGGAACGTCCTTCTAAGTTCAATGAAATATACAAAACCAAATGGGTAGATCCCATCCAAAAGCAGGACAAGAGGGCGGAAAGGGACAGGAACTGGATGAATGGACACAGGGCACCAGGAGTGGAAAGGGGAAGCATGTTGTCATATTGTGGGGATTTCAACTAATGTCACAAAACAATACATGTATAAATTTTGAATGAGAAATTAACCTGAGCTATAAGCTCAAAGCACAATAAAAACAGAAAGAAAAATTGTACAAAATCATTATCTGTTAGGAGAATGCAAATCAAAATCACAGTGAGATATCAGTACATACCAGAATGACTGAAATAAAAAAAAATAGTGACAGAATGAAATGTTGACAAGGACACAGTGAAACTCAATCACACTGGTGGGAAAGTAAAATGGTAGATCCACTTTGGTAAAGAGTTCGGCAGTTTCTTAGAAAACTAAATACCCTACAACCGTACAACTCAGCAATTATACTCTTGGGCATTTATCCCATAGATGTATAGCATCTTTATTCTTAATAGCCCCCTAATGGAAACAACCCAGATTTTGTTCAATGGGTGAATGGTTGAAAAATTGGGACATATTCATACCATGGAATATTACTGAGAAATAAAAATGAAACAATTATTAATACTGGTGACAACCTTGAAGAATCTCCAGAGAATTATGAGTGAAAAAAGTCAATTCCAGAAGGTTACATGCTGTATGATTCCATTTATATAACATTCTTGAAAAAACAAAAATATGCAAATAAAGAGCAGATTAGTGGTTGCCAGGAGTTAAGGTGGAGGCAGGAAGGAAGTGGATATAGTTGTAAAAAGGCAGCATGAGGGATCTTTGTGGTAACATAGTTCTGTAGCTTGGTGGTATCAATATCAATGCCCTGGTTGTGATACTGTTCTGTAGTTTTGCAAGATGTTAGTATTGCCGGAAATTGGGTAAAGGGTCACTGGATCTCTGTTTTATTTCTTACAACTACGTGTGAACCTACAATTATCTCAAAATAAAAAAGTTTAATGAAAAAATGTGAATGACTTTAAAAAATTCACTTTGTACTTGAAAGAGGAACAATGCATTGTAGAATGTACTCAAGTGATCACTAGGTGTGCCGTTTACTACTGACTCAGTGTTTTAAACATCCCATTACTGCAAAGACATTAGACACAGATAATTAATGAAATCAATCATAATTAATTCCTTTGGTGTTCATATACTCATGGTATATATTTCCCCAGGAGTTTCAGTCTAATTTGACATTAATGGAGATGGAAAATAGTATAATGATTTTGAATTTATAGAATAATGTACACTGATTCTACATAATAAGGTTTTTTTTTTTTTTTGTCATTGAGAGGTACTTGTGACTTCATAAAGCAAGACTGGGAAGTTCCAATAGTTCATAGGGATCAGTTCATCACCATAATGGATTTTATATGAATGGCATAGGCATATCAAATAGTATTATTTTGCTATCTTGGTGTTTCTAAGTCTGGGCCAGGGCTAGATCGTGTTTCATGGCATATTAAGGGTATAAGAATGGTACTGATTTCTTTTAATGGGAGTATAAGTTGCATAAATATGGAATAAAGAGATGTTAACTGTACAGTTGGATCTGTTTTGGCAAATGCATACTCTCACATTATCCACAGCCTTTTGTGGAGATAGAGAACACTTTGGTCACTCCAGAAATCTTCTTCAATGCCCCCTCCCCAAACAAAACAAAACCACCACGTATCTCTTTCACTATAGACTAGCTTTGCCTGAATATAAATGAAACTATATAAAAAAAAAAAAAAATTTTTTTTTTATATAGTATGCATATCTGTGTCTGGCTTGTTTCATCAGCATGACGTTTTTGAGATAAATCTCTTAGTTTATTATTTTTATAGCTTAATAGTATTTTATTATAAAAATACAACAGTATTTCGTTGTGATAAACAGTCTATTTTCCTGCCGACAAACACTTGGGTTGTTTTTAGTTTAGAACTGCTAGGAGTAAAGGTGCTGTTAATATTTTGTACAAATATTTTGGTGAACTTAATATATTTTTTTCCTGAGTGGTACCTACTATATATATTTGCTGGGTAAATGTATATTTAACTTTAGAAGGTGTAGCCAAGCCATTTTCCAAAGTAGTTATATTATTTAACATTTTCACCGGTAAATTACGAGAGTTCCAGTTGCTCCACAGTCTCACAAGTTTTAGTTTTGTCAGTCATTTGTAATTGACATTCTATTGGTGGATCGATACCTCTATCTCTATTGGTGGCATAGTGGTTAAGTACTACGGCTGCTAACCAAAAGGTGGGCTGTTTGAATCCACCAGGTGCTCCTTGGAAATGCTATGGGGCAGTTCTACTGTGTCCTATAGGGTCGCTATGAGTCGGAATCGACTCAACAGCAACAAGTTTGGTTTTGTTAGGAGCATAGTGGTATTTAGTCGTTGTTTTAGTTTGCATTCCTCTGACAGCTAATGCTGTGCAATCTTTTCTCATCTACTTCTTTGTCATTCATGTATCTTCTTTTCTGTAGTACCTGTTCAAGTCTGTAGCCTCGTTTAAGTTTTATTACTTGTGTTTTCATTATTAAGGTGTAGAATTTCTGTATATTTTCAGGATAAAAGCCTTTTGGTATTTGTAAAGTCTCATTAGACATGTTTAAATTAAAATGAAATTCACTTTATTATTTTTTTTCTTCTGTGGGTAACAATTTCTGAGTCCTTTCCAGGAAGTCTTTGCTTGTCCTAAAGTTGTGAAGTTATTCTTCTATTTTTTTTTTTCTTTTTGAAGCTTTGTAGTTTTAACTTCTATGTTTAAGTCTGTGAACTATCTCAAATTAATTTTTTTATGTGGTGTGGAAAGGGGTCAAATTAGGTTTCATTTTTTTACATGAATATTCAGTTTTCCAGCACTGCTTTATGAAAATAATTTCCTGTCCCAAATGAGTTGCTTTGGCACCTTCATCCAATATGAACTGTGCATGTAAGCATGGGTCTGCTTCTAGGCTCTGTTCTGTTCCACTTTAAACGGATTTTTTGAGGTATAACTGGCATAGGATAAACCACATATATTTTAAGTGTACAATTCGATATTTTGACACATGTATACACCTAAACCATGACCGCGACTGAGACATTGAACATATCCATCACCATAAAAGTTGCATCTTGTTGTTCTGTGATCTCTCCTCACTTTTGCCATTGTACTTACACTCCCCTAGTTCCCTAGCTCTAGTGACCTGTTTTCTTAACTTTAAAGATTAGTTTGCATTTTCTAGAATGTTATGTGCACAGAATCGGACAGCGTATATTCCTTTGCATTTGCCTTATTTTGCTCACCAGAATTATTTTTCAGTTCATCCATGATGTAGCACATACCAACAGTTTGTTCATTTTCATTGCTGAGTAATACATTGGTACCTGTAAGAGCTGGAACTCAAAAGGACTGCCTTATTTTTCCAGGTCACACAGGTTTTCTGCCTTTGACAGGGAACAGTCTTTTTCTATAGCTCTTTAATAATGGGAAATATTTGAGTTTTCCTTCTCTGACACGTTTCTTCCTGACATAGATTCCAGCTTTCACAGGTTTTACTGTATACATTGTGTAGGTCCGCAATGCTGTTTCTTTCTTTTTTAATTTTTTAATCTAATCAAATGTTGGAGGATATGTGGGTTGTTTCCAGTTTTGGCTTTTACAAATAAAGCTGCTATAAACATCGGTGTACAGGTTTTTATATGGGTATATGCTTTCATTTATCTTGGGTAAATACCCAGGAGTGGAATGGGTACATTATGTGTTAAGTGCATTCTTAATTTTTTAAGAAACTAAACTCTTCAAAGTTAGATTCTAAAAAGTGTTGAATTTTACACTTTTAATTGGAAACTGTATGGTTGGTGAATTATATTTCAATACAGCTGGTTTGAAAATATCTTTAAGGTGACAATATTCCCTAAAATGTTCTACAGATATAATACAATACCTATCAAAACCTAATAGGTACAAACTGTCAAGCTGAGCCTAAAATTTTTTGTAGAAATCCAAAGAACCCAGAATAACCAAAATAATTGTGAAAAAGAAGAATAAAATTGGAGGTCTGACTGTACCTAATTTCAAGCTTAAGCTACAATAATCAAAGACAATGTGATGCTGGCACAAGGATAGAGATACAGCTTACTAGAGTAGAGTTGAAATTAAATCCTAGACATAAGCCCTAGAATTTTACATTTGTGTTTGACAACGTTGTCAATGTAATTCCTTGGGACAAAGGATGTTCTTTTCAGCTAACGAAAAACACAAAACCAAACCTGTTGCCTTTGAGTCAATTCTGACTCAAAGTTACCCTATAGAACAGCGTAGAGCTGCCCCACAGAGCCTTTACAGAAGCATATTGCCCGATCTTTCTCCTGTGGAGTGGCTGGTGGGTTCAAATCGCCAACCTTCTGGTTAGTAACTGTGATAGCTATGGTTGAGTGTCAACTTGGCTGGGCCACGATTCTCAGCGGTTTGGCAGTTATGATGTAGTTTGGCAGTTCTATAATGACGTGATCACTTCCATGATGAGATTTAATATAATGTGATCACGTCCATGATGGGATCTGCTGTGAGTAGTCAAACAGTTGAAAGTGAACTTCTTTAGGGGTATAACCTGCATCCAATATAGGTGGACTTTCTGGCAAGGCTCGTGGGCTTTTGCTTGCTCTAGATCCTGCAGCTGGCCCCCGCTTGTCTGGCCTCCGGTTCTTAGGACTTGAGCAAGTAATTTACCTGCTGTCTTTCCTGCTGGTCTTGGGATTCATCAGTCTTTGCAGCCTGTGAGGCAGAATGCTGTTGTCTGACCTCCTGATTTTGGGTTCACCAGCCCCTGCGACTACATGAATCAGAAGCGTCTGGCCTGACCCACAGACTTGGGATGTTACAACCTCTACAACAACTTGAGCCATTTCCTTGATATAAATGTAATGTATATATATACATATATACACATATACACATTTGTGGTCTTTACTGGTTTTGCTTTTCTAGAGAATCCAGCCAAAACAGCAGCCAAGCTTTTAACCACTGCATCACTGGGATAATTGGCTATATGACTGCAAAAATATGAACTTCTGTCCATATTCATACAACAAACATATGAAACAAATTAAAATGGGTAATAGATCCAAATATAAAACCTCAAATTATAAAACCTACAATCACACCAAAACATGACCCCTAAAAAAAAAAAAAAGATAACTTGAACCTCGTTAAATAAAAATCTTCTGTTCTTCAAAAACACTGTTAAGAAAATGAAAAGAAAAGCCACAAACTGAAAAAACATTTGCAAATCATATACCTGACAAAGGGCTTTTGTCCATAATACATAAAAATCTTCTACAATTAAAGAAGATAAAGTCCCAATTAAAAACGGACAAAATATTTCAATAAACATCTCACCAAAGAGGACACAAAATGACTAATTAGTATATGAAAATGTGTTGAATTTTATGTCACTATGAAAATGGTAATGAGATGATATGTTCGTAACATAAAATGTCATAGCTGTATTATTTATAATAGTCCCAATCTGGAAATTACCCTAATGTCCATGGATTTGTGAATAAGTCATCAAAATGGGGTACAATGTAATTCACTAATACAATGGAATGAAATACTGATACATGTCAGACATCAAAGAAACTCAAAAATATTATAAGTGAAATATACCAGACACAAAGGACATGCTGTATGTTTCCAGTTATATGAAATGGCCAGAAAAGGTGAATCTTTCATTTGCTTGGAGGTGGGAGTAGGAGCATGGTTTGATTGCAAACAGATTCCAAGGAAATTTTTGTGGTCATGGGATTGTTCTCCAGCCGGTCTGCGATGATGACTAGGCATCCATAGGAATTTTCTGAAACTTGTTGAATTTTTCATTCACAATGGATGAAATTTATAATATAAATTGTATGACAAAACACTAGAGACTCTAGTGTGGGTTCGATTTATACTGAACCCAGGTAACTACGGGATAGCTTCTTCAGCCACTTCCAAAGAGTTATGCTCACTCATTACATTATTAGCCAAATATTTACAATAACATAGCTACTTTTTCTGGCTGAGAAATTGCTAAAATTCTGTGTGCATTACAAAGTTGGAGTTAAGAAAAACCTTAAGAGATTTTATTTATTTATTTATTTTTAATTCTCATAAACTATTAGTTAAGTCGTTAGAATATATGTAAATATTAAGACAGTGTGCTCAGGACAAACTTATCTTAGAGTACCTTTTTGAAGTTAAAAATAAAATCAAACCCACCATATTTTGACTCTGAGGACCTATCCGTTGTACGATGTACCATTTCTGTATAAACAAGTAGAAAAGAGAAATGTTCCCAAATTATGACACGTCCCCAATAGTAGTATGCATTTTTATCTGTGACACAGTAAAATGTGAAAAAATGTAAGTTTTCCTACTGATGAAAACTTGTAATAATTGGAGGTTTCCATGTCTTTTGCACTCTCCTCCCATGTATATTTTATTGAACAATATTCCAAACGAGCACCATTCAGGGCTGGAAATGGTGGTTACTATTGACTTCAAGGAAACCCTGGTGGTGTAGTGGTTAAGTGCTATGGCTGCTAACCAAAAGGTCAGCAGTCCGAATCCACCAAACGCTCCTTGGAAACTCCATAGGGCAGTTCTACTCCATCCTATAGGGTCACTATGAGTCAGAATCGACTCAATGGCAACTTTTTTTTTTTTAATTGACTTCAAGAGAATCAAATTGAACACCAGAATTTTCCATTTTTTTTTTATAAAAATATTATAAGTTGCTACCTTGATAATAGGAAGGACCATCTTATATTTGTTTGTTTAAAAGAAAATTACCTGTTTATCTTCTTCTATCCATCAATAAAGGTAATACTGCAAGAATAGAATTTTCAATATGTTCCATAAGTGAGCCACTCAGTTGGATATATTCAATTGCTACTGGTGATGAAATTATTATTTAATTACTGTCAACTGTGCTTCAAATATTACTACTCAAGAATCCTAGAACACTGACAGGCAATGGCAATATATTAATCAATTCTATAATACTGCTCAGCTAAGCATAATTTACCCAATTAAAATAAATTAAATAACCAAACTCGGAAGGGTATATTTGTTGCATTAAGAATTTTGACCTTATATAGAGACTCAGAATATTGATGCCCAGCTAACAGAACTTTTTCTGGAAGAAGGGTTATTTAGTGCAGTATAATTGGCCTTATAACAGTATCAACTCTAAATAGCTATGGGACTTCCTCTCTCCCTCACTTCTTCCATTTTTCCTCCCTCCCTAACTCCCTCTTCCTCATCCCTCCTTTCCCCCTTTCCTCTCTCACTTTCCTCTATTCTTTCTTATACCTTGTCTCCCTCTTTTCCTACATCCTTCCCTTCTGTCGTCGTCCCTGGCCTCTTTCCTTCCTGCCCTTTATTTTTCATAAAGAAGAAATTGTTTCCTAATCTCCCTTGATACCTTACTTTTGGAGACCTTTACAACAATTTTTTAAACAGCTTCACTTTTCTTCAGAGTTTCAGGGTAAGCTTTATTCATTCTTCTGAGAATAAGAATTATTGATCAATTCTTAATTCTCTAAGCAAAAATAGATTTTTTGTTTGGTTTTTGGTGGTTGTTTTTATGATGGCAGAGAGGCAACTTTATCTTGGCTATTTAGGTATTGTTCCGATATAGAGAGAGCTTTGTGAAAGTCACCTATTGGACATGTGCCAATGACATACTGACTTAACGAAGGATTGGTGGTACAACTGTTAAGTGCTTGGCTACTAACTGAAAGGTTGGCGGTTCAAACCCACCCAATGGCTATTCAGGAAAAAGACATGCTAATCTGTTTCCATAAAGATTACAGTCAAGAACACCCTATGGGGCAGTCCTACTCTGTCATATCGGGTCGCTATGAGTCAGAACTGCAACAACAACAAAGATTATCTAACTAGAGTTAGGATCTTTATTGTAACGTTAGATTATTTCGTTAGATAATTAGATAAAAGACACATTTAAATGAGCTCATTGCAGAAGCAAAAAGAAAACACACCTGTCCCTTTAACCATCAGAATGTGCTCAACAGTCAACCCCCAAGTGCCTACAGGCAAACCCAACCCAGATGCTCATGTCTACTCTCCTCTATGGAGTGTCAGGTATTTATCTGAAGATGGGGCCACCTCCTTAAATGTACCTGCTTAATCTATAATTCACCCCCTGGTGCAAAGTTCTTTGTTGCTCAGCCCTAGAGAGCTCTGCATAATATTTAAGGCCTCCTTGTGCCTTTTTTGGCTTTCCTCTTGCCTGTAGAGAAAATAGCGGACAGTTTTTTTTTTGTTTTTGTTTTTATTTTTTTTCTATTGAGAGAGCCCAATAAGCAGACACCCTGGACAGTGAGAGAAACTTTGCAAGAAAAACAAGTTGTAAATATGTAATTGTTACAAAGTGAAAGCTGTTGGGTATTAGGTACATTAGTATTATTGCTTTAGAGAAATGGGGAACACGAATACACATTAGATATGTTGAAAGGACTTTGGACATGTTGTCAGGAGGGATCAGTCCCTGGAGAAGGACATCATGCTTGGCAGAGTACAGGGTCAGCAGAAAAGGGGAAGACCATCAATGAGGTGGACTGACACAGTGGCTGCAACAATTAGCTCAAGCATAACAGCGATTGTGAAGATGGCACAGGACCGGGCAGTATTTCGTTCTGTTGTGCATAGGGTCGCTATGAGTCGGAACCGACTCGATGGCACCTAACAACAACAACAACATGTTGAAAGGGCTTCTGTTTGTATGTGGACCCAATACATGTTAGCAGGGAGGTCTGTGCTGAGGACATGGAGGAAGCTGCTGCTAATGGGGATGGACAGAATCTGTAGACAGCCCATACTGACAATGTTTTATAGTCATTACTGACTCCTTATAGGAGAGTTTATTGCAAATTACCTCTTCATTAGTGGGGAAACAATTCTAATTGTATCTTTTATCATTAAAATGAATTTGGATCCTACTTATTGATAGGTAAAATTTCCATGAATTACCCACAATTTACAAATCCACTGGCTATATTATAGAGCAAGCTCTCAATGAATCAAGTAAATGCAATGAGAATGATAACATAGTCATTGGATACCAAATAATAATATTTAAAACTCGACAATTTTAGAAAGATTTGTGGCTGGTACAAATGGTTCGAACTCAACTAATTGAAAGATTGGCAGTTTGAACTCATCCCGTGTCACTGTGGAAGAAAGACCTGGCAATTGGTTTTTATAAAGATTACAGCCAGGAAAAGCCCTATGGGTCTCGATTCTACTCTGTAACAAAAGAAGTGCCCATGAGTCCAAATTGATGTTTTTGTTTTTGGTTTTGGTTTAGGATTATAACCTGGCTTGATTTCTTCATATAAAGTACAAGATGAATTTTGTTTGAATTCCAGCATGGCCACTTACTAGTTGTGAGATGCTGGGAAATGCTCTACACTACAGGGTTCAATCTCTTCATCAATATAAGGGCAATAGCACAATCTTTACTTTTATAGAATTGTTGTAAAGCTAAAATGAAAACATGTAGTTAGAATAATTTGTAATCTCTGAAGTTCAATCCTTTACAGTACTAACATTAATAGTAATGAGGAAGCAGGAAATAAAATTAAAGTGTATTGAGTATATTCTATAAGCTGTGCTCATATATATTATGTAGTTCAGTACTTAATATTATGAAAATTAGAAAGGTTATCAAGAAGGGATGGGACTAGGAGGTTAACCCAGGTTCTTTGTATTAAAAGCTAAATAATTCTTTCAAAAATATATTTAAAAAATACTTTTCTAAGTATCCATCTTCTGTGAATGGATGATCTGACAGTTGGTAAAGAAGGCCACTGGTTTGATTAAGAGATCATTGTGCTACCCCTTAATGAATGATCTTTGGTGGAGGGATGCAGGGAGAGCCTGTGATGGTCCCAGGACCTCTCTTCCTCCCTGGGTGGGACCTTCTTGGTGCAGAACAGGCATGTGATGAGGGGGACTTAGGGTTGGATCCAGTAAGATTCAACCTTCCAAGATACAGAGCAGCTTCAGAGCCAATGGACTGAGTTCATCAGTTGAGTTAGAAAATATCCTTAAACCACATCCTAGAGAGCCTAGATTTTCCAGAAAAAAAAAAAAAAAAAAACCCGCACACCATGGCCCACATTCAGAACCCAATTTAAACCTGACCTTTTCCAAATACTATATGGTCTTCCGATGCATATTCTACTGTCGTGATCGTAAGATACAAATGAGGACAAAGTAGTAGGAACTCATGTTATCAAAACAAGTCTACTGCACCTCATGGGCCCACAACTCAACCCAGTTACTGACTAGTTTTTCCACGATGTGAGCAAGAGAATTAAAAGGAAGACTGAGTAGGATCATAGGGGAGTAACAGATGGGTATGACTATGAGATAGAAAGGCCACTCTTGCAGTGCTACACGAGTGAAGTGCAGTTGGAATGGAAAGGACCGGAGCCGTGTGACTCCCATCTCCACACAACATTTCAGAATGAGCGGAGCCGTGTGACTCCCATCTCCACACAACATTTCAGAATGAGCAGATGCTTGCGGTGCCTCAGATATTATCATGGACGCAGTTGTAAGTTTGAGGAGATCATTTTCTCTCTCATATTTTTATAACCTAAAATATTTCACTCTCACTGAAAACTGGAAGGCCTTGCTGGAAGCCTGCCAGAGAGAGGACAACAAATGGGAAGAGCAATACGTTAGAAGAGCGAAGGGGAGAGAGAGAAGAAGGAGAAAAGAAGTAGAAAGAATTAGAGAATGATTCTTTTTCTTTTTTTCTTGTGGAATTGTTGGTTTTTCCTGACACAAAGAAGCATGCTTTGTCATTGTTTTCTTTACAACATTGATGGATTTCTTGTTGAGTGAGTATTGGGTTTTAGTGAAACATGACAGAAGCAGAGATTTATAGGCAGTCGCCTCAGAGGCAGTTTGAAAGGCCCCATAATGCTTCAGGGCACAGATGTGTTTTCAATGTTCACTTCTCTTAAATAACCAACAATTTCTTACACTCCGCCCCTTTGCTCTGCTTAGAGAGCTCCCCTTGAAAAATGAAGTGCACTCCTGATGAAATTCAAAGCAAAGTCGGGAGACAGGGTTGGAGGTGGGATTTTTTTGTTTGTTTGTTTTTTAATTTTGACTCTTGTATTCTCAGAAAGAACTGTGGTATTCATCCTGTCCTTGTGTTTTGTGCTATACAGAAAGGCAATGTTCTAGATGATGAATTGTATTCTAAACACCATTTCTTTTCTCTCTTACTCAGATAGCTCTAGAGAAACTCTACACGTGTGTACGTGTGTATGTGCGTTTGTAAATAAACTTTTCTTGATGAAAGCAAAGATATTGAAGGTAAGGAACTGACATTACCCATATTGCCAAACCAATCACTATGGACATAAACATATCACTGAATTCTCTCTCTCTGTCCTCCTCTCCCCCGCTCCTTTGTTTGTTTGTTTTTTTCTCTCTTTCATATGTGGAAACCCTGGTGGTGCAGTGGCTAAGTGCTATGGCTGCTAACCAAAAGGTCAACAGTTTGAATCCACCAGGTGCTCCTTGGAAAGTCTATGGGGGCAGTTCTACTCTGTCCTATAGGGTTGTTATGAGTCAAAATGGACTTGATGGTGATGGGTTTGGTTTTTGGTTTTTCTCTCATATGTGGTATATATAATCATTTATAGTTTATTTAACTCAAAACACGTCGAGTTTTATCATGTTATTTTATATCTTCATTTAACAACTACTATAATTTTCTTACTCTTTCTATCTCAGATTGCTTATGTTCCTAATTTTTCACAATTTTGCATAACACAGGTATGAGAATTACGTGCATAGTGCTTTTATCTCCATTTAGTATTATCCCCTTATTCAAGTTTCTAACAGGTACATTTTAAGGACATTTGATCCAACCTGACAAAAGGTTTTTAAAAAAGATTTTATCAATTTGCATTCCTTCCAACAGCTCATTTTGCCATATCCTAACCAGCAGAGAGTATTTTCAGATTTCAAAAACTTTTGGCTCATTGGTGATTTAACAAAAAAAATAAAAAAGAGAAGCTATTGTAGTTTAATACTTAAAATAACTGATAAAGCTGAATAAATCCTGTTTTATTAACCATTTAACAAATTGTTCACCTCCCATGTGTTAGTAAAATCTTAGTGTTTATTTTTAATTATAGATTTTATACATGAAAGACATTGGCAGAGTGTCTCCAAATATTCATTTCCCAGATTCCTTTTGCCTTTAAATTGGTTATTTTTTAAAGGCTTGGTTCATATGCACCTATATGAAGATCAAACAGAAGGATAAGCCTTAGGGTCATCTTGATTCAAATGTTATAACAGTCCTTGACATCCAGCAAAGAGGAGGCAAGAGGAGTTCAGGAGCTGCTGGTCAAAGTGGCAGGAGAGGAAGACTACCCGGCCTCCGGTTCAGGTAAAGACATAAAAACAGCATTGCTGCCCTTTCAAACCCAGGCTCTAAGCTTCAGTTCCCGCAATGCTCCTTTGGGTTTCCTGAGTTAGGTCTATCAAGTTGTGGATAGCCAATAAAAGCGAAAGTTTACACTTTGTTGCATTAAACCCAAACCAAAAAAGGGTTGTATTATGATACTATTTTTCATTGGTGTCCTTGATGGGAAAAAAGAAATGAAAGTTTTGTGCTCCCCATGTAACCCTGACTAAGAGTAAGGAAGAAGAGGGAGTAGGCAAGAAACTTCAGCTCCTAAGAAGCATGTTGTTCTCTCCAAAAGCGAATTCCTTCCCTTCACCTGAGCTTGTCATGAGCCATCTCATCACGTGCGGCAGCCCAGCTCAGCTGGTGGGGAAAGGCCAGACGTGGTGAACCGTGCTAAGCGGGAGTACATTTCCACACTGTGCTCACGCAGATGCCAGCACATTTACCTCATCTGGGAGCCTGACTGTAGCAGAAACAATGCCCAGTGTCCAAAAGGACAGTCTCCCAAGAACATCAGGGCTGTGCTAGAATCAACTGTTTTTGTTTGTCTGTTTCTATTTTTTTTTTTAAACTATCATTTAGATAGTAAAACTGAAAACAGGTTAATAGTTACTCAGAAGGGCTACTTTCACAAAAAAAACAAAAAGAAAACTCGTTGCTGTGGAGTCAATTCCAACTCATGGTGGCCTTATGTGTTACAGAGTAGAACTGAGCTCCATAGGGTGCGCTTGGCTATAATCTCTACATAAGCAGATCACCAGGCCTTTCTTCTGCAGCACAGTTGGGTGGGTTTGAACTGCTGGACTTTAGGTTAGTCAAACCAAACCCACTGCCATCAAGTTGATTCTGACTCGTAGTCTAGCACAGACTGTTTGTGCCATCTCACCCAATGCCATCAAGTAAATTTTGACTCATAGTGACCCTATAGGGCAGAGTAGAACTGCCCCATAGAGTTTCCAAGGAGCAGCAGGTAGATTCGAACTGCTGACCAAAAGGTTAGCAGCTGCGCTCTTAACTACCGCACCACCAGGGCTCTTATTTTCATAAAAGTGTCCTCTGTCTGGGCTTTGTACCTTTATTTGTTCCTTTAACAAATATCAGTTGAATGCCTACTGAGTAGCACACACTTTGCTTGGCTCTAAGGATGCAATGAATAACTAACTTCTAATTCTGATTTCTATCATATCTATCATAGCTGTGATGATAGAAAGAAGGGTAATCAAAATGTTTTCTTTTTTTTAAACTAACATTTTTTTTTTAATGTTCTCTCTTCCAAACGCCCAAGAGTCTTCTCTTTATATCAGATACAATTATTTAAATGCAATTTGTTAGATGATTTGTCCAAGTAGAAAGATAATCTAAATTCATGAAAACTCTTCGAAGCACCTTCTAAACCTGAACTTACATACCGGGAAAGAAATGTTTGACGTATGTGTTAATACTACCAAAGCCCACCAAAGCCACTTCGCCTTCTCAGTAGGTCACCACCTTCTGGTCTCTATATACTTCGGCCCGATCTGCTGATGGATACCTCGTTGACATCATGGTTAAGAGCTATGGCTGCTAATCAAAAGGCCAGCTGTTTGAATCCACCAGGCACTCCTTGGAAACTCTATGGGGTAGTTCTACTGTACCCTTTAGAGTTGCTATGAGTTGGAATCAACTCAATGGCAATGGGTTTTTTGATCCACTGATGTTTGCATCTGGACAAGTATGTTCTGAGTTAGGCTGAACAGGTGGAACGTTAGACAGTAGTCAGGTAAATACTAACTATATCCTGGATTCCCAGTCTGATCTATATTTGGCTTTTTGAGTGATTTCTGATAGCTTGCTTTTAGATACATTGTTTAGCACAATGTTGATTTTATTATGAATCTATTAATTCATAAATACTAACATAGTTGAGTGGGGGCAGTAGTGGTTCAGTGGTAGAATTCTTGCCCTTCAGGTGGGACACCAGGGCTTAATCCCCAGCCAATGGACCTAAAGTGCAGCCACTGCCCCTCTGCCTGTTAAGACTTGGGTATTGCTATGATACTGAACAGGTTTCGGTGGAGCTTTCAGATTAACACAGACTAAGAAGAAAGGCCTAGTGATGTACTTCTGAAAATCAGCCAGTGAAAATGCTATAGATCCTAACTGTGTGATCCTGCTGTGCATGGGGTTGCCATGAGCCAGGGCTGACTCCCCTGCAGCTGACAGCAACATTGCTGGAAGTCAGTGGTTAAGAGCAAGGATTTTGGAATGACAGAGAATTGGTTCACATGTTGACATCCACTAGGGACTAGTTTTGTAACCTTTGGCAAGCCACTTGGCCGCTCCTCACCTTCAATTTCTCCTATGTAAAAGGGATATCAATGCCTACTTCATAGGACTGCAGTAAGAACTAAGCAAGATATATGTTTTTTTAATACTTAATGGAAATGCTTGATTCAACAACCATTGAATCTTGGTTTTCTGTGATTATTTCAAACATATTAAGTAGTTTCTGACCTTACTTTAAATCAGATCTGGGGTGTCTATGTGTTTCTGGTAGTTTCTTTCCTAATGCCAGTAAATTCCATCTGTTTTTGAAGAGCCACAGTCTCCCAAGCCCAGCAGAAGGTACAAAAGAAGCAAGAGAACAAATGCTGTAGCCCTGGGAACAGGCATACTGAGAGCTTCTGCTCATTTCTTAGGCTTAAACTTCTCGACTTGAATGCTGATCCATCTGCCATAACTCCCCCAGGGTCTATCATCTGCCCTGTCATCTTGCTACACTCCCGGATCCAAATCTCTGATTTATTCAGGACCCTAAGCTCATTGAAGCCCTAATCTTAGCCAACTGGTCCCACTCCTGGTTGCAGCCTGGCCAAGTTTGTCCTTTTCCTGCTCAGACATGACCTCCATTCTGAGCCCAAGTCAACCGGCTTTATCTCAGTTTTGACATCTGTTCTCTTGGTAGACAGGAACATTCTTCCTGAGTTCGGTGTTACATGGCAACACAACTAGTTGGTCAAATCACATAGTTCTTGCTTGCAAGGTTTAAGGATGAATATACACATATTTTTCTGAATGGATAAAATGCATTGGAACTATTGATTTTAAAAGAAGGTTTTTAAAGCAAGGCAACACAGTGTAGCTAACGGAACACTGAAATACAAGACAAAAAGCAAGGTCAACAACTAACTCCACTGCATATTTAGCACAGAGCAGTGAAAGTTACTAATCTCATATATACCCGAGGCTTCCCTTCAGCAGGAAACCCTGGCGGCGTAGTGGTTAAGTGCTATGGCTGCTAACCAAAGGGTCAGCAGTTTGAATCTGCCAGGCGCTCCTTGGAAACTCTGTGGAGCAGTTCTACTCTGTCCTTTAGGGTCACTATGAGTCAAGATTGACTCGATGGCACTGGGTTGGTTTTTGTCTGGTTTCCCATCAGCAGAACCAAAATTATACTGAGTAAAGTGCTTGCCATGTATCAAGTGCAAACTAATGTGTTGAATAAATGCACAACAGTAAGGTCAGGGAAGATGATCCAATCCAATATTATTATTATTCAGAGTTCCATAATGTTATTCCAAGTTCTTCTGTGGCTCATCTTTGTCTTTCCATTAGGGAATGATTTTATGGCTTCGCCTGTTAAACATCAATAATATACAACTCCTTACCCCAAAGGAAGCCCCATCAGAAAAATTTTAAAGTCCTTAAAGAACCATATTCTAATTAACTTTATTTTCTCCTTCCTGTTATCTTTACTAGTATATTTTACTTTCAGATACAAGATAAAAAGGAGATTCTATTACGAATTTCAAAAGCAATATATATATATATAAAAATATGTATACATATATATAAAAAACCAAACCTGTTGCCATCCTATAAGACAGAGTAGAACTACCCCCACGGGGTTTCCAAGGAGCTCCTGCTGGATTCAAACTGCCAACCTTTTGGCTAGCAGCTGTAGCTCCTAACCACTATGCCAGTCTTGTGAGCAAGCCATCTTGAAAACAGATCATCCAAGCCTGAGTTGAGCCACCTCAGCTTACACTGTGTGAAGCAGAGATAAGCCTCTCTCTCATCTCAAGCTTTGCCTAGCTTGAATGTTTGTGAACAAAATATTTTTAAGCCGCTAAGTTTTGATGTGGTTTGTTATGCAGCAAAAGATAATTGATATGATAATCTAGAGGATAACCAGTATGGTAAAAACCGAGAAGGAAAAGGACTCTTCTCCTTTTGTGTTGTCTAAGAGGACCCTAAGTAGTGTTCTTCCTCCAAGTCCTAAACATAATGTGGGAAGAGTAGAAGAGGGTGGCCCAGCAATGTAGGTGCTGATTGGATTGTTTGACTGCAAGTATTCATTGCTCTCTATGGCAATCTTGACTATTTTAAGGTAAGCTGACTACTGTGGAAAGGATCAGATGAAGCGGGGATCATGCCTGAGGAACAGTGAAGGGCTAGGTTGAGAGGTGAGAAGAACTGGGGCCCTGCAGACAATTTCAGAATGTCTCAGGCATCTTTCAGAGCTCCAACCACACAGCGCTTCTCAGAGCACTTCAAGTTGGCAGGTCAGTCAGTTTCCACTCACTGGAGATGCTTTTAAACTCACAAAATTGTGTCCTTTCAGTCAAAGCCAATTTTTATCTTAATTTTACCATCAAAATATTGTGACTTCTACATGGAAGTGGAGCAGACTGATAAATGAGAGGAGTCTTTTTCCTTCTGGGCTTGTACCATACTGGTTAACCTCTAGATTATCATATGAGTTATCTTTTGCAGCATAACAAACCACGTCAAAACTTGGTGGCTTAAAAAATATTTTGTTCACAAATATTCAAGCTAGGCAAAGTTTGAGATGAGAGAGAGGCTTATCTCTGCTTCACACAGTGTCAGCTGGGGTGGCTCAACTCAGGCTTGGAGGATCTATTTTCAGGATGGTTCACTCACACGATTGGCAAGTAGTTGCTTACTGTCAGCTGGGAGCTCAGCCAGGTCTGTGGTACTTCTCCATATGGACTTCTCCAGGGTGCTGTTGGCTTTCTCTCAGCATGGTAGCCGTGTTCTAAGACTCAGTGTCCCAAGAGAGCAAGGCAGAAGTGCCTGGCATTTAGGACCCAACCTCATCAGTCGTATAGCATCATTCAACTGGGCGAGATGGTTACAGGTTTAAGAAAGGGGTCATAGACTTCACTTTTCATTTGGGGAGTGACAGGTTTCTAGCAGAACACAATGAGATATTATGGATATTGGCGTGGCCATCTTTAACAAATACTATGGGCCTCAATAATTATTGTGATTTACATTGGAGAAAGCTTTAGGACAAAAACATATATGGCTTTTACACTATAGGAATCACCAGCTGGGAAGCACTCTCAAATTAAAATATGTAGAAATCGATTTGAATGTTCAAACCTTTACCTCTTCAGGTATTCCTGCCCTTAGAAAATAACAGGAGTGTCTTTTCCAAGTGTTCTGTGGTGGTGACTTTTGAAGCATAAACTCTACCTTTCTGTTTGCCTCTAGGTATGCTTGCAACAGTAAGCAAGTTTATCTACGACCACATGAAAACTTAACACTGAGCATTATCACCAAATTAAAAAAAAAACAAAAAACGAATTTTGACAATTTGGAGAATTTTATGACATATGATGGCAATTTGATATTTTCTCAGGATGATTTTTCATTTGCTCTTGTCAAACAATTACATTTGAGTCCTTCAAGTTGAAATGAAATATGCAGAATTTAAAGAGTGTTTAGATCAGTCATACTGTCTCAGTGCTATTCCTGTCAGAAAATGGGGCTGCATCAGTCAGAGATATTAATTGACAGCAATAGATACCAATACTGGCCAATTTAAGAACCAAAAAGATTCATGGAAAAAACGTTGAGTAATTCACAGAATTCTTAGGAAACTTGAGAATCAGGCTGGGAAATTCTCAGAAAAAGAAGGGCTAGGCAGCAGCAAAGAGCATATTTAAGTCACATCATGAAACCAGGGCAGTAAGGACCCCAATCCCATCTCTGCAGAACAATGGATGTCATTACCACTGGACTCTAGAGATTGCCCCATTACAAGCACTGGTTCCGGAAAACGGATGTTGCTCCTGCCATAACTACTCACACCACAGTCCTTGCATCATTAGCTCTGGATTCAGACTACTTGGTAGATCCATTTGATATATCAAGTCTAGGCTATAAGAGAAGATGGTAAAACCAATAACGGACCTTTCCAGATTATTTTGGAGAGAGGGATGTTCTGCCTTTTATCCAGATATTAAAAAGAAAAATTTGCTAAAAAAATGAAGGCCCCTCACACTCTGGGCAGAAGAAGAATTGACAGCTATCCATCATAACTTTTTTTTTTTTTTTAGATACTATGAAGATGTGATTCAAGAAATTTGCTTTAGTCAGGATAGGCTAGGTAATGCTGTAGTAACAAATAACTTCCAAATCTTAGCAGCTTAAACCAACAAAGTGTATCCATCATTCAGCATAGGTACATGTCCATTTCAAATTGGCAGGGTACATATTTCATATCATCCTAACTCAGGAATGGAGGCTGATGAAGCCTCTAGCATTTGGAACTCTGCAGGTTACAATGGCAAAATAAAAGGAAATATGCTAACTTTTCCACTTTTTTGTTCTTTTTAAAGACTTCCATCCATGCCACTTTTCCTCACATTTCGTAAGATAAGACAGGTCAGATGGCTGTGTCCAATTTAAAAGAGACAGAGAAATGCAACCCTACCATAGGTGAGAACTGGAATATTGGAGAATAGCCCTGAAGACTACTCCATCTGTCCTTCTGGTCGTCAAAAACTTCAGCTAACTATCCTTCTAGTAGGCAAACTACTTTCAGTCCATCATCAATAGAGACAACACAAAATTCTATCCAGTGATCTAGGGTCTCTTGTTGGCTTATAGAAGTCTTTTCATTGGGGATGGGGGTGTGACAAATAGTAGTCTCATAAGTTGCACATACAACTCCTCTTGATCCAGGTATGAACTAAAATGACAGCATATATTTTGCCTCTACATCCACTATAAAAAAAAAAAAAATGTGATAAAAAGACAGGATAACCACACTTAACTATCCAGTTGGAAAGGGGGAAGGATGCAGACATAGCAAATACTGAAATCCTTCTGGGCAGACAACTTTTATCTTCATGGTTGTGTGCTGATGTCACTCCTTGAGCTTCCTCCCTTTTCCATGGCTCTTTATGGACCTTGACTCCACCCTTGGAGATTTTTTTTCCTTTTCGTTTATTTACTTTGGCCACATCTGAAGTGGATAATGGGGTGTCCTTGGAGGCTGAGTGGCCTTCTTAGTTCACTTCTTGCCCAGAGATGATTGGGATTCAAGGTTCCTTTTAGGTTTCAAAGAATTATAGTCTCTCCTTTTTTTGTTCTGATTAAATATTTTATTTTAAGTTTATCGTAGATTCACACGCAAGAAAAAATACAAAGAGATCCTAAGTACGCTTCACCCAGTTTACTTCAATGGCAACATCTTGCATAACTATAGTACAATATCATAGCCAGGGAACTGACACTGGTATATGCCACCAATCTTATTCAGATTCCCACAGTTTTACATGCACTCGTGTGTGTGTGTGTGTGTGTATTTATTTGTATGCAATTTTGTCACATAAGGATTTTCGTATATCACCATCAAGATAAGATCAGTTCCATAAATACTAGAACCTCTCATACTGTCTTTTTGCAAACACATCCCCTTCTCTAAGCCCTAGCAACCATCGGTCTGCTCTCCATCTCTGTAATTTTGTCATTTCAATAATATGGTATAAATAAAATTACACAGTATGCAACCTTTCGGATTGGCTTTTTTGGCTGAGCATAATTCCCTTAAGGTCCATCCAAATTGCTGTATGTGTCAATTATTGGTTTTGTCTTATTACTAAGTGGCATTCCATAAAAAAGCCCTGGTGGTGCAGTGGTTAAAACACTTGGCCGATAACCAAAAGTTCAGTGGTTCAAACCCACCAGCCACTATGTGGGAGAAACATGTGGCATTCTACTTCCGTAAAGATTTACAGCTTTGAAAGCCATGTGGAGCCGTCTACTCTTTGGGGTTGTTATGAGTTAGAACCGACTGGACGGAAGTGGCTTTGGTTCTTTTGTTTGGTATTCCATAGTATGGATATAGAAGAGTTTTTTTTAATCATTTGCCTATTGGAGGATATTTGGATTGTTTCCAACATTAGGCCGTTACAAATAAAGCTGCTGTGAACATTCCTGTACAGGTTTTTGTGGTAACATAGTTTTTCACTTCTCTTGGATAAATGTTGAAAGGTGCAATTGCTGGGCCGTATGGCAATTGCATGTTCAGTTTTATAAAGATTTGCCAACCTGTTTTTCATAGTGGTTGTATCATCTCACAATTCTACCAGCAATGTATGAATTATCCAGTTTCTCCACATCTTCACCAGCATTTGGTGTTCTATTTTTTTTTTATTATTATTTTAGTTTTTCTGATTGGTGTGCAGTGGTATCTCATCGGTTTTAATTTGTACCCCCATAATGGATACCAAAAACCAAAATCCCATTGCCATCAGGTTGATTCCAACTCATAGCAACCTATAGGACAAAGTAGAAGTGCCCCATGTGATTTCCAAGGAGCACCTGGTGGATTCGAACCGCTGACCTTTTCTGTTAGCAGCTGTAGCTCTTAACCACTACGCCACCAGGGTTTTCCCCATAATGGATAAAGAAATAAAAATGGATAGTGAGGTTAAATGTCTTTTCAAGTGCTTATTGTTCATTCGCATATCCTCCTTAGTGAAATGTCTCTTTATCTCTTTTGCCCATTTTCTAATTGAATTGTATAATTTTCTTATTGCTCAGTTTTGATATTTTAAAAATAAATATTCTAAATAGTAACCTTTTGTTGAACATGCGGTTTGCAAATATCTTTGCCCAGTATGTAGGTTGTCATTTCATCCTATTAGCAGAGCCTTTGGCAGAATAAAGGTTTTTAATTTTGATGAAGTTCAATTTACCAACTTTTCCTGCTATGGCTCATGCTTTTGGTGTCAAGTTTAAGGACGCTTCACCTAGCCCTAGAACCCAAATATTTTCTCCTACTTTTATTCCCGAATACTGTACTGCTGCCTTTATGAGTCAGAATTTGGTTTTGGTTTGATTTTTACGTTTTACTACAGTCTCTTTTAATAGAGGGTAGTGATTTGTTAGTTTTTCAATAGAGCTCAGTCAAAACTTTAGTATTTCCCTAGAGTTTTTTTTTTTTAATCTATTTGATTCTATCCAATTTCATGTGCCAAAGTGTATATTAATAGTTCTTTCTGAGACATGACTTTCATATTTGCAGATTTCTTTATATCTCACTTTCATGCTGCTGCTTCTTTTCTCCCTCTGTCTGTTTTCTCTGTTTCTGTCTCTCTGCTTCTTTCCCTGTCTTTCTCCAACGCTTGTTGGGTGAAACTCTGTAAGTCACTATTCTGAATGAATGTCTTGCTGAGTACCTGATATTTAATATTCACAACTTACGGGGAGAAGCTATCCTAATTATTTCTAGTTTTTTTTAAGAAAAATTAAGTGAGATTTAGAGGATTTTAAATTCTTGCTCTGGACGTAGAATTAGCAAGTGGGGGACCAAATCTCTCGCTGTCAGGTAGACTGCCACTCACAGCAACTCTATAGGACAGGGTAGAACTGCCCCATAGGCTGTTGGATTCGACTTGCTGACCTTTTAATTATCAGCCAGGCTCTTAACCACTGTGCCAAGTGGTGGAAGCAGGATGCAAATTCATACTATCTGCCTTCAGACTCCCCCTATCTTGTACAGAATTGGAATGGCTACCTATCTACAATGAGATAAATTATGCACCCCAGTGATATTTGTATACAATATCCCAAGGTGAATAGAAAAGACTGATTATAACACATTATCATCCCAGTTGTTTCCCAGGTCACTTTTCTTCCTGTTTCCTGAGGCAATGACAGCCTTTCTTGTAAGGTGCTACAGGGAAGTTTCTATGGGAAGCATGCCTATACTACTCTCGCCTTCCTATGTATGTGATCACAGTCTTAATATAATATCTCCTCAGAGCCCCGCAACATAAATTGAAACGAAAGCACCAGGAAGCATGAAAAATAGCAGAGTGACAATGTACTGTGTCAGTGCTTACAATTATGGGCTTTTAATATCCAGATCATTGAACTGCGACATAGATGATGTATTGAGCCAGGGAGCAGTGTGGATTTGCTGGCTGAAGGCCTTGATGCTTCACCAGACATCTCAGTTCATGCACTGCTGGGAGGACATGGGCAATGTCCTAATGCCTCAGGGCAGTGTGTGACACCAGTGCCCCGTGCTAATGTCACAGGACCACGTCCTGAGTGCCACAGGCTGGATCTCAGTGCCGCTTTGTTGAATCATGCCAAGTGTTGTGTGGCAGGAACATTCTACACCAACATTGAAGGGAAGTCTACAGTTATTTGGACAACAAGGATATCGCACGTAATGAGCAGCTCAGAACGGAGACATTCGGCAACTTAATATTTTCTTTGGAAGCTAGAGAACAATATATATCCCCAAATCTTAGCATTTTTCCCTTCAACTGGAGAATTAAGTGTGGTTATCCTGTCCTTTTACCACATTGTATATTGGATGTAGAGGCAAAATATATGCTGTCATTTTAGTTCATATCTGGATCAAGAGGAGTTGTTATTTGCAACTCGTGAGACTACTATTTGTCACACCCCCATCCCCAATGAAGAGAGTTTTATAAGCCTAAGAGAGACTCTAGATCACTGGATCGCACTTTCGTGTTGTCTCTCTTAATGATGGACTAAGAGTAGATTGCCTACCAGAAGGAGAGTTAGCTGATTTTTTTGGTGACTAAAAAAAAAAAAATTTTGTTTTTTTAGAAGGGCAGATGGGGTAGTCTTTAGGGCTATTCTCCAAAACTCCGGTTCTCACCTACAGCAGGGTTGCATTTCTCTGTCTCTTTTAAATTGGACACAGCTATTAGACCTGTCTTAGCTAATGAAATGTGAGGAACAGTGGCGTATGTGGAAGTCTTAAAAAAAAGAAGTGTGAAAGTTCATATATTTCTTTTTTTTTTTTGCTATTGCAACCTGCAAAGTTCCAAATGCTAGAGGCTTCATCAGCCTCCATTCCTGAGTTAGGGTGGTATGGAACATGGACCCTGCCAACCTGAAATGGGCATGTATCTATGACGAATGATGGACACACTTGCTGACTTAAGCCACTAAGATTTGGGAGTTATTTTTATTTTAAATTCATAGGAAAACTCCGGATTGTGATGGTCAGGTCGTTTTTAAAATAAGAAAAAAAAAATTTTTTTTTAGCTTCTATGAAGATATGATTCAAGAAAGTTGCATTAGTCAAAATAGGCTAGGTAAAGTTGTAGTAACAAATGTCACTGAGTAATAGATCGTAACGAATAACTCAGTGACATTCCTCTCATTAAATCAGAAAAAGAGAAAGAGAGAGAAAGGTCAAAAATATTTTTAAAAAGAGAATTTCTGGCCCAAGCAACAACCTCAAATATTAAGATAAAAAATGAAAATGAACACTGCTGCTTCTGCTAATTAAACTTAACGTACCTATTCTCCGTGTTTTACCAGTTTGCGATAAACCCGTTGCTGTCAAGTTGACTTCAACTCATTGATATCCCATGTGTGTCACAGTAAAGCTGTGCTCCACAGAGTTTTCAATAGCCAATTTTTTGATGTATATCACCAGGACTTTCTTCCAAGGCACCTCTTAGTGGACTTAAACTTCCAAACTTTCCATTAGCAGTCTAGCACTGGCATATTTAGGGTATTCCACCAGCCTGGGCACCACTGAGCAGTTTCTATTAACCTGGTAGGCCCACCAACCTTCCTCAAGCACAGTAATGTGTTAATTTAAAGATTAATGAGTTTGCTTGTGCTTTTGCGCTTATATTATGCTAAATTTATCTAAAAGAGGCATGTCCGATGTTTGGACAGGAGCGCGATTTCAGTGCTTGCCATAGGTGCCCTTTTCCATAGATATTCCTCTGGCCCTACTGGGTTAATGGAAACTGCTCTCCTGCACGTCACACCAAGGCCCCCTGCAATACCTGCCATACCTGCTATGACCTAGTTATGCTTCCACCACCCAGGGGCTCAAAAAAATAAATAAATAAATAAAAATAACCAAATCCACTGCCCTTGGTCGATTCCACTCATGGCGACCCTGTAGGACAGAGTAGAACTCCCGCCGTAGGGTTTCCAAGGCTGTAAATCTTTACTGAAGCAGATTGCCACATCTTTCTCCTGCGGAGTGGCTGTTGGGTTCAAATCTCTGACATTTTGGTGAGCAACACCACTGCGTCATCAGGTCTCCCCATAAAACAATACTTTGAAATATATTATATGTCAGCCTCCTATCAAATTTGAATTGGGTTATGTTGTGTTCCCCTTTTGCAAATTCCTCAGTGCTTGACCACTAGCGCCTCGCCATTGTAAGGGATATTGCGTCTTTTAGCTATCACTATAGACTAGAAGAGACATAAATGAGAGTTAATAACCATCAAATATGCCTATTTCCTTTTCCTATAAATTAGAGCATGCTTTCCTACTGAATTTTGCAAGAAGGAAAACAGACTCCCTCCTGCTGATGTGAGGAAGTAGCCCTAAATCTCCCTAAAGATTCACTTTGGCTTCTTACAGCTGTATGTTAGTACCTTTTTATATGCAATTTTACTTCATTTAGTCTTTAAGGTTGTGCCTGAGGTTAGTTTAAAAGGTTAGTTAAATGTTAATGGATGTTAATGCTGCAATTAAATTGTTAAATCAATTGAAAACTGTGTCTCCATCTCTATCTGCGTTAGTGCCGGCCTGAGCTGTAAATCTAGTGAAGTCTAATTAGAGACCAAATTCCTCATTTATCTTATTTTCACAGGACTGTAAGCACTGATAGATAATCAACGAAGGGCTAAAACTTTTTAACATTAAAAAACTATTTTATCTATTTCAGGATTCAGGTGACTGATTACAATTCAGATCCAATTACTATAAAAGGTCATATGTGAAATGAAGTTCTCTCAGACACTCTTAAGTTTTAAGTTTGCATACAACTCCGTACCAACCCCATCCTCAAAACCAAATATAAATACATTATTCAAGACCGACTTTAATGGCGTCTTAGAGTAACCTTGGCTCTCAACAGTATGCTTAATAGACTACTGCATTAGCCAAAGGGAGTAAAGATGGATTTGAATGCTTTGTGGGAGATTCTTCAGGGAGCAAAATTAAGCCTCCACGGATGTCTAAAGTGACAATTTTCTATTGTTGTTTCAAATTGGCTGCTGCCATCTTGCCTTGCAAGAACACATGTGTATAAAGAGTTCAAATGAAAGGATTTGTCAAGCTTAATCTTCCTCAGTTCACTCTTGTAAAACTACTCTTTTGAAATGACTGTATGTGAGACTCAATCTTGGATTCACTAGATTTGATCATACTGTTTTTAATACTTTTTTGCTATTTTCCAAATTATGATAATATTTTGCAATAAACCATAGCTCGTTATGGAGCAATGCTGACATGAAGGACACGTTAATTTGCACCTAAACTACAGAATCAAAAATTGCCTTTCGAAAAGGAAAGAAAGGTAGGGACACCCAATGGTTTTGGTTTGTGAAGCTATTACTTAAGTGTTACTATTTTAAAGATCTTTTGAAAGGTAATATTCTCCTAGAATACACTAATTTCTTTAATAATGTCTTCTGCCCATAAAAATACTAATTTAGTAGAGCAAGTCAAAATGGATATTCAACTAGAAGTCCCAGTTCCTCTAATGAAGAGATAATCCATGCCCTTCCTCCCGTTCTGAGTCAAGTTTCAGCATTGATTAATTAAAGGGCAGAAAGACAACACAGAACGAATTGTTGAGTGGTTCGAATGTTCTGAAGTTTTGCTTTCTTAATTTTGTCATGAATTCAGATCTTCTAAAACTCTTGATCACAGGCTGTAGGAAAAATGCCATGTTGGGTTGCTTGTTCCCAGAAGCAAATGAAAAGGAGGTTCTACTTTTTCACCCTTAGAGAAGCGTGGATTTCCTAACAGCATGTTTGTGCCTTATTTGCACCCATTCCAAGTTTAAGAACTAAGTCACTGTAGCTGAACAAAAATCAGCCTGTATTTATGAATTGCTTTGACTTTCAAGAGGGATGGTTACAAAATCTTAAGCAGGGACATTGCATTTATGCTGAAATGGCCTTCCACTTAAGGAACCAGCGTGAAACCTGGAGCCCACCTTCCCTCTGTGTTTCATTAGCTGGGCAGCAAAAGCGATAGCAAAGGACATCATTTCATCTGTTATTTGGGGGCATGGGCTTTCATATTGCTTGTAGAATGATGCTGAGGAATTTTTTGAAGAGGAAAAGTGGGATGGGAATCATAGATTTCTGGTCCCCAAGCTCCTGGGTACAATTTTAATTTTTTTTTTTTTAATATTCAAGTGTTGGCCGGCAACTGTTTACTGTGACTAGACAGACACCTAAAGTCTTTTTGTTTAACTATCTCTGGGACTGATCTGTAACAGAAGCCAGGAATTCTATTGTTAAAAATATATTCTTTTGAATTATAGTATTTTTCCCCCAATGTGAATACAAACATCTTTTAAATTTAAGTAGCCACTCTCAGTCATTAATGTGTCCACATAAACCCATGGGTGACAGTGATTTTATTGGTGGCTGGAGAGGTGGGCCCTGAGCAAGAGTCATTCTCCAAGTGGAAGGAGGCAGGACAGGACAGTACTTCAAAGCCTCAGTTCTGGAGGCAACAAGCAACCCAGTTCAAACCTAGGTCTTCCACACATGCTTCAGGATGTCAGGGAAGTCTCCCAACATTTCCTAGCTGGCATTTCCTCATCTTTTTTCTCAGCCTCTTCTCCATTCATACTCCCATAGCTTTAAATCTTATCTGATTGGAGATGACTCATTAATGTTTTACTTTAATATAGAAACAGATGTTTATGTATAGAAATAAAAAAATATTTACAGATATGTACATACATAATATTTAGTACACACTCATATATTTCCTTGCTCTGTCAGCTGAGAGGGCCTAAAAGCAATGGCATCCCAGGAACAATGACCACACCCAGTGCCCAGACATTGGTTTCTAATACCATTTTCCAGTAAAAGGAACCAGAGCTCCCTGGAGAAATGGTTGATTTTAGGGTGGGGCAGAAAATACAGAAGATGAGTCTAGAATAGCTTGTAGTGCAGTAAGTAAACAAAAAAAAAAAACCCAAACCCACTGTTGTAGGGTCAATTGCGACTCACAACCCTATAGGACAGAGTAGAACTGCCCTATAGGGTTTCCAAGGCTTCATGGAAGCAGACTACCACATCTTTCTCCCTTGGAGTGGTTGATGGGTTCAGACCTCCCATATTTCAGTTAGAAGCCGAGCGCTTTAACCGCCAGGGCTCAGTGCAGTAAGTAAGGGTTAATAATGGAAGCAAAGCAAAACAAAACAAACAAGAAAATTAAACACACAATAAAGTGGTTTTGTTAAAAGGGCACAGGGACCAAAAGAAAGAGCACTGAATGGTTGAGACTGCCTACTTTGGGCAACTGATAAATAAAATAGTATTTGATTATAATCCAATGTATAAATATATCCATAAATCCACACTGATATATTAAATGATTGAATACATAAATAAATGGTAGAAAAGAGGCAAATCTGTGGAGAGGAATTCTAAATAATTTATGTTGATACTCTGCCCTCAAGGAAGTGACGTAAAACTCCCCACTCCTTAAGTGTGGGCTGCTTAGAGTGATTTTCTTCCAAAGAACACAGTATGGAAGGGAGGGGGCAACTTCACAGTGGAAAAAACTGGCAAACACCACCTCAGCCAGGTGACCAAGATTAATATCAAAAGCGATAAATCATGTTATTAGTCTGTTCTCCTGATATGATGAAAATCGCACTTTAACTCTGTGACTTTCCCCTCTTTCATCACCCCAGTCTGATCATGAGAAAAACATTAGCAAACTCCATTTGAAGGGCATTCTACAAAATTCTAGCCAGTACTTTCCAAAATTGTCAAGATCATTAAAAACAAGTAATGTCTGAGAAATTGTCACCTCCAACATAAGCCTAAGGAGATACGATGACTAAATGTAATGTGAGTGCTGGATGGGATCCTGAAACAGAAGGACATTGGTAAAAATTAAGGAAATATGAATAAAGTTGGCACTTGGCTTAACAATAATGTATTAATATTGGTTCATTATTTTTACCAAATGTACTATACTTCTGCAAGATATAAATAATAGGGGAAACCAGGTGTGGAATATATGGAAAATCCACCTTCTAAAACTAAAAAACGCATTGCCGTCGAGTCAATTCAGATTCATAGTGGCCCTGTAGGACAGAGTAGGACTGCCCCATAGGGTTTCCAAGGAGCAGCTGGTGGATTTGAATTACCGACCTTTAAGTTAGCAGTCGTAGTGCTTAACCACTGCACCACCAGGGCTCTAAAACTAAAATGTATTTAAAAACTCAATTCCAATCCTTTTCTGGGCAGTTCCAATGGGCTGGTCTGTGGATGCCTCAAACCATTAAGTTGTCCAAATCTAAACTCATCATCTTGAGTGTCACTTGAGCTAGGCTTCATTATTTCTGTACCTATGACATGGGCACTACCCACTATTTAAAAGCCAGCCTGTCTGGATGCTTGACAGTCACTATTTATTCCTCCCTTCTCGAACCCTACACCACACAGGCGTTTTCTATTTCCATAGTGATATTTTTTTTTCTTTTTTGTCTCCTCCTTTTGACTGTTAACTAACTACTTGTTCAAACATGCACTATAGATTCTCTGAGTCTGTAATGCCATCTTAGGCTGCAGAGGGAAGAGAAAAGGTAACATGACTCTTCTTGTTTCCTAAAAACCACCTCTCTGAGTCTGTATCTGCCTCTTCACTCACACTTACCCTTCTCCCACACCGTCCTCTCTTCCCAATTCTGCTTTAAAAATCTGACTCTTGCTTCAGTATTTACCTCAAAGATATAGGCAGTTTAGTAGAGTAGCTAAAATCATAGGTGCTGGGCAAAGGTTTAAATTCCAACTTTGCTTGTTATTACTTTGTAAAATTAGACAACCTATTTCCTCTCTAAATCTGTAATTGCTCATCTATGCAGTGGGAATTTGGTGAGAACTAGATAAAACAAAGCACTTGTCATAGGTCCTGGAACTCAAGAAGTCTTTAGAATTTACTTTCAAAATTCTGCATTCAAAGATGAACATTTCCAGAAATTTGGCCTGTGTGTATCTGTGTGTGTTTCCATCAGGTAAGACCCCATGACTTTTTATTTGTTTCTCCTGCATGTTACTTTTCAAATTCCGTTTTGCCTCGCAGTTATTGGTAATGCTTGTGTGTCACTGGACCATTACCCAGCCTGTCTAGGCCTTCATTTCCTTTTCTGTAAAATGGGGATAATGATAGTTCCTCCCTCACAGAACCCTTGGAAGATTAAATAAGTGGACATATGAAAAAAAAAATTTTTTTTTTTATGTAGAGCACTTAGAACAGTACCTGCCATGCAGTAAATGCCACTTAAGTGTTTTCATCTGCCTAGACAAGCATTTTTTTTTTTTTAGACAAGCATGAAGACTTATTCATCATTATATTCCCTGTGGAGTCCGGAAAAAAAAAAAAATGTCTTAAACAGAGAAGGTGTTCAGTGAATGCCCACAGTCCATCTGTCAGTTTGTCGTACTGTGGTGGCTTTCGTGTTGCTGAGGTGCTGGAAGCTACGTCGCCAATATTTCACGCTCTGTGTAATAAATAGGCACAATAGCCATAATGATGGACTCAAACATGCCAGCGATAGCGAGGATGATGCAAACTAGGCAATGTTGTGTTCTGTTGTATTTAAGGTCCTCATGAGTTGGAACTGACACTACAGCAGCTGTCTATCTATCTAACTTTCTGTCTGCCTGTCTGTCTGTCCATCCATTCCTCTGTCTGTCCTTCCCTCCATCCATCCATCCATCCATCTATCTGTGTCTATCTGTGGGTCTCTTTATCTATGAAGACAGGTGAAATACGATGCAGCCTTTGTGAGTGGACAGGGTCTTCCCTCTTTGAAGAGGAAAATATAGATCAATAAGAACCAAGGGCCAAGTCATGAACCCTTCATATGCAGAGAATATAAGGAGGAGGCCATGTGGGAGAAGGGGCCATGCAGAAAGAACAGACCCATAAGGATGAAGTTGCCATGAGCAAAAGTGGGAAGAATGAGTTATATTAAATAATGCAGTCATTATTGGTGCCTGATGAATAAATGAACAACCTTGATGTTATTTATTTATTTATTTTTGGAGCCCTGGTGGCACAGTGGTTAAGAGCTCGTCTGCTAAACAAAAGGTCAGCAGTTCAAATCCACCAGCAACTCTTCGGAAATGCTATGGGGCAGTTCTACTCTGTTCTATAGGGTGGCTATAAGTCAGAAGTGACTGGAAGGCCCCTGGTTTGGTTTGGAATATTATTTTATGCATACCTAAAGATACACTCACCTTCAGGATAAGTTATTCGGTAAGACTGTGCAATAGCCTGATGTCCAGCATTATACATTAGACAAAAATCCCCCAAATCCTAACTCGATTTAATTTAATGGTATTGTTGCTCACAATTACCTCGAGTAATTAAATAAGTCATACCAGAGGGATTGGTGGAGACACTGGTGTGTTTAAGAACACTGCACCTTATCCCTAGCCCTCCAATAGTAAACATCAAATAGCTACTCATCTGCTGGTGACCATTTTACTATCATGGAACAGAAGCCGTAGTGGACGAGCCAGATATGTTTCCATGGAGTGCTAATATTCTTTCTGCTTGGCATTTATTATCTCCTATCTATGACCTTGGAAACCCTGGTGGTGTAGTGGATAAGTGCTATGCTTGTTAACCAAAAGGTCAGCAGTTTAAATCCACCAGGAACTCCTTGGAAACTCTATGGGGCAGTTCTACTCTGTCCTATCGGGTCACTGTGAGTTGGAATCAACTCGAAGGCAATGGGCTACCTATGACCTTTGAACAGGGGGAAGAGCCTAAAACATAATTGCTAAATAGATCTTTTAAATTAGAAATACTGTACATATGTTTCCTTTTGGGAATGGGAATGAAAAGTGTGTTTGAGTGTTTTGTTTTATTTTGAATTTTATCAAGCTGGAATTTGAAATTGAGCAGTCACTCCTTTGTTTTCACTGCTATGATAAGTGCTTAGTCTATTCCCAGCTCAGAGGAAGCACCTAAATTTCCTCAAGCCGTTTAAGAGGAGGCATGGCCATGGTCTGATACGGACCCACCTTAAGATTGCTATGAAAGGGGTGACGTGAAGACCCCCATTACTTTTATGGGCTTGACCTGATCCCTCATAAAAGTCTCCTCTGTGACTTCTTAATACAATATGAATCCTGTAGGCAACAAGAAAGGGAAATGAAACCCCTTCCAACTTGTGTTTAAACTTGACCCCAAAGCATATGTTTATTGGCCTCATAAAACCAATACAACAGTAGCATTTATGAGTCAGGATCAGAGGATCAGAGGCTGTGACAAAGGCTAATTTGTCACCAGTGATGACATCACTGTTATCACCTCCATCATCATGGAATGTGTTCTGAGAACCCCCTTGTGCAAGGTGGAACACCAGCCACTCCAGGGAACAGGCGGCCATGTGGACCCTGTTAGCAGCTCACCAAGGCTAAAAATTATCCAGCATTCTTAGAGCCAGTTTTGTGAGGAGTACTGCATGAAACAACAAAATAAAGAGGATTAATAGAAAATATAGCCAGGGTGTTCCTTAGAAATGGGGATGGCGAGACTTCATCTTGCTAACTTTGACACATCATCAGGAAAGGACAATCACTAGAAAAGGCCACCATGGTGGGTACATTAGAGGGTCAGCAAAAATGAGGGAAACCCTCAGTGAGGGGGGCTGATACAATATCCACAACAAGAGACACAAACATACCAGCCATCATAAAGATGACACAGGGCTGGGCAATGTTTCTCTCTGTTTTACATAGGTCACCAGGAGTCAGAGTATAGTGCACAGCAACTAACAACAACAACAGCAATAAAAAATAGGCCATATGTGTTAGGCATCAAGTTTGTGATCCAGCAATCCTATACTAGGATGTTAGCGAGGTGTATGGGTTTGGCTTTGAAATTCCCACCTAAGTTCTTATTTTCTTTCTTTCTTTATATCCTCCTCCACCGGTCCTGTAAAAATTTATGTATAGAAAGAAGGGGAGGAGTCTCGAAGAACTGCAACAATCAATGGTTAGTTCGCTACACCTAGGGTTTCATCCACAAACCCCCCACCCCATTGCCAGGATACAGGAGGGCACAAGAGGTTATCAGGCAGAATTGGACATCGGGCCCATTTTCAAAGTCCCTGAGTCCTCCCACCTTCCCAGCAAGGCTGCCCTCTGCGTGCTCCCTCGAAGAGGGTTTTTCAATGAAGTGGTTAGCAATTTCCCTTTCTTCCTTCGTTTCCCCACCCCGAGTCCCACGGCAGTGCAGGCCAAGTTTGTTGCTTGCAGCAGAAAGACTCAAATGTTTCCATGATCCGACTGTTTTCAAACAGGCTCAACTCCTGCGAGCCTTACCAGCTGTGACTAATAGCAAAGAGAAGTGGGGAAGAAGCTTTTTGGGCCTGCAGGCTTCAGACAGGCAGGCTCTGGGGGAAACAAGAGAAAGCCATTAACTAACCACAGTGTTATCTTGATTCTCTCGGAGAAACGAGCTAGGGACGCCTAATGAACTAGCCTTAACGTTTCAGACTGAATGTGCCTCTGGGAGCTCTACTAGAACAAACAGTGCGACAGATCAATGCTTGGTTCCTGTATCAAGAGAAAAGGTTATTCACTCCTCCGAGGAATTAGCGGATTAGTATATCTCTATGATACACTTTCTCTCCCTTTAAAATTTAACTTTTCTTAGAGTGTTATGGGATAAGGAATGGAAAGTGGGTGAGGGGGCATGACTAGATGTGAGCACATATTTAAACACACTGGTTTTAAAGTTCATTAGTGTACAAGATTTTCCTGCAAGATATTATAGTAGTTCTTTTGATACTTTCTAGATCATAGATCTTTTTTTTTTTTTTTTTTTTCTCCACACTCAGTAGAGATTTCAAATAAAATCATGCAACCTTCAATTCCTGAGCCTAAGACGGAGATATGGGTCATGGGGCAGGGAGGCAAAGCTAGCCTTTTCAGTTAAGAATGCCCCTGTGGGCTACTAGCTGGAGATTTTCAAAAGGTGACTAGGTTTCTTAGCCAAATCCTCCCCACTGTTCATTTTCTAGGAGGCTTCACCGCTTCGGTTATCACTTTGAAGACTTTCTTGATATGAAGTTATGTAAAATATAAAATTTTGATTGTGTCCTGTAGGAATGACTGAGATCGGAGTGTGCTTTATGAGTGTTACCCTGGGAGGAATGCCAATGGTATCCCGGTAGAAAACTAGTCTCGGATTCCTGAATTAAACAGAAAAAAAAAAAGAAAGGAGTGGGGGAGGAAAAAGGTTTGAATCAATGTGGCAGTTCAGGTAGCCATTGTTCAGGTCAGATACTTGCATGAATCCTATTCATCTTTATTCTTACAGAAGGTTTCCATTTGAATTAGGACATACAAGTTCGTTTGCTTGTTTTTATTTTGTTTTTTGTGCTAAGCTTTAGCCAGCCATGCACCCTCAAATCACGGTAATTTGGCTTTAATAAACAAAACAGAGAGCAAACTCTCTGTCCTCCCAGTATTTCACTCTCTCCTAGATTCCCAAGTGATCTTTGGGAGTCACAGGCTCGGCAGAGCCCCTCGTTAACCGTGGGAGGCAGTTGTGCATGAGAACGACTTACAGCAGTCCTCCTCACTGCCCACCTTATTCATCAACAGGCTGAGCCTTTTTGCAAAGCTAATCATTAAAGGCTAGCATAATGTGCTATTAATACTTCTGTAAATGTTTCCTCCTTCAAAGCCTTGAATCGGGCATACCTTTGACGCAGCAGGGAGCCTGGTGTGGCAGTGTTTAAATCATTTGGCTGCTAACTGAAAGGTCTGTGGATCAAATCCACTAGGCACTCTCCGGAGAAAGATATAGCAGTCTGCTTCTGTACATTACAGCCTTGGAAACCTTACAGGGCAGTTCTACTCTGTCCTAGGGTCACTAAGAGTCAGAATTGACTCAACGATAGTGGGGTTTGGGTTTGACCCATCGATTCTAATTGCAATTCTTCCCCTAAGTAAATAACCACGAGTGTTTGTGGTGATGATGTTAGAATATGCTTTTCCAAACTAATTATTGATGCCCCTACCCATGATAGAGGATCACTCTTTGGCGAAGTTTCTGTCTTTCTTCTAAACAGAGGAAAAATGCCCTCTCCCCTATATTTCACTTAGTAATCTGTACTGGCTAGGCAAATTAGTTCTTCCTATACAACAAAAACGTGAAGCATAGGTAAAGTTCACTTGAATTAGTTCAGTGTCTTACTTAGTGGAAGTTTTTATTGCTGAGACAGTCTTTAGATACATCTTTCAAAGATATTTCACTGAGTCTCAAATAAGATGATATAATTAGGCCAGAGAACTTTCGCACCAACAAACAGCTTAAAGAAATTTTTTCTCACCGCCTTTCACACATGCAGCCAGAGAACACAGGCTCTATCCATACCGAGCTGTGCGACCTGAAACAAGGCCTTTCTGGATCTTGATTTCCACATCTTTAAAGAGAGTGGATTAAGCCAGAGGTCTTCTCAAGTTTCTTTGAGCTCTAAATTTCATGCATCTGTGACTACTTCTTGTAGCTCAATGTTCTCACACCTGGAGTACAAATGTTAGAAATTATAATGTGGCAATAATATATTTTCTAAAACTCATAGTTATAAAAACTTCATGTGCAAATAATTTATGGATATTTACTTATTTTTTCACCAGGTTCATTTATATAAAGCATTTGGTATCATTGCTATATTCAATGGGATAAAATATGTAGAATTGTCTGCAATTCAATTCTTCGGGTTAGAAGCAAATGAATGAAATATAAATCAAATTTAAATGAGAAATTGAATCCATATTTGGAATTTCAGAGGAAATAGGAACAAGGAGGAACATTCCAGGGATATAATGTAATTCACTTTTATGGGTAGAATATTAGCAACCATATTTCAAAATCTGAATCCTATTAATACTTTTTATTTTAATATTTATTGCTTAGTAATTTCCTCTGTACACGCCATAAAACAAAGACAGTTTTTGTCTGATGAGTTCTTGATACCGATTACATAAACACGTTGGTAAGGACATAAAAGGAAAAAAAATGAAATGTGTAAATATGGAATTTAACTTCAACAGGTCTGTAAAAGTTTCAAAGATTAGAGGCTACCAACTTTGGCTTGACTCTTGAGTTATTCTTGTTTAGTTAGCTTGATTTCTGAAAGAAGGAACCTCTGGTGTGTATGTAGGAGGACTGAAACAATCAGCCTCGGAGGAGATTGCAATTCAGTAGTGGGTAAAATCATCCCCGAGCCAAGAGCCTAGAAAGTGGTCTAGGATTCTCAGCGACCAAAGTTTCCATTCAAATGTTTCTTATTTTAATGGGTAATTACTTTCAACAATTTCATTAAACAATTTCCATTAATATACCCCACTGAGCATCAATGGCTCAACTCTCCAAGGCTTTCTGGGTGTGTCTCTTCATGTAGTATTTTAAAAGGTTTCATGAATCTCTTTTACATCCTGTTTCTCACTCTGTCTCATCATTGGCTTGAATACAATCAAAGTTCTAGTCCCAACATACTCCTTGCTGGCACCAATGTAATTTAAACTACACCAGAAGAAATTGGAGTTTAAGAGAGTAAGAGTCAGAATCAATGGAGACAGAAAAGCAGCACTTCTGTGATGGGAAAATACTTCAATTTTAAGGATGAGGAAATGTCTAGAAACAATACGTACAAAGGAAAGCTATTTCCAAAAGAAGTTTAACCTGGACAATTATCCAGAGAGATGAGAGATGACAATTATCCAGAGAACCTATTTGGATAGGCCCAAGTGAAAAAAGAAGATTTGTAATTTAATTACCTGATCTTGCTATATAATTTTGCATATAATTATCAGCTATCGTCCTTGGTTTTATAATTTTCAAAACAGGTTGCACATTTCCTCTTGACCTTATTTGTTGATGACCCTCTAGAATGGGGACTTGAGAGAAGGACAGGGGTTTTGCAGCCATGTAAATATATATTCAAAGGTCCCCACCTTACTCCAATTGTGTGGTCTTGGGAGAGTTACTTCTATCAGCAATTCCAGCACTGGCTCTTCTTGATTTTCAGGCTTAAAATTAAATAACCCCTCTTTAGTGTGGCCTTTTGACACCACCCAACCTTAAGTCACTTTCAGTCTCTATAATATCACCCTATTTTATTTTTATCCCTGATAGTTATTACTAGCTGATATTTTATTGTTTCTTTAATTGTTTATGATCTGTTCTGTCCACCAAAACATAAACTTGTGCACGCAATGCTTTTTTGCAGCCTCATTTGCTTCTATACCCAAGGCCTAAAATGGTACCTGGCACACAGTAAGTACTTAGTCCATATTTGTTACAGGAATGTTGACTGACCGACTGACCGACTGACCGAACCGCCCTTGTTTGCCTCATCTCTCACTCGGGCTTCAGGACAGCCTACCTCACTGACTGTCCCTAGCACACAGTAGGGAAATCTAATTTTAAATTAATTGTCTAAGAAGTAAGTGCTTAGGAAATGTTCATCCCCTCTTCCTCCTTTCCTTTATTTCCTGACTGTAATTCATGGCAGAAACAAAAGCTTTCATGAGTTGAACTTTTGGCATCTCTCTCACTTTTCCTTTATATGAAATGGCTAAATGCATCTCCAGGATATAGATATGTCTGGCTCTCATTGGATTCCCAACAACCTTTCGCTCCTCTCCTCCCCACAAAGCAGTTGTCTGGATGGTATGATTTTTGTTTTCTCCAGTGTGTGTCTGTTTCTCTCTCTGGTTCTGTTTACAAGAGGGAGATACCTCTTTAGTTCCTGTTTATGTGTGTTGTTTTTCTTTGTCTTTCCTCCTCCTCCTTCTTTTTTTCTTTTTTTTTCCTAAGAGAAGATAATCAGGTTCTCATGTTACTACTAAGTGTTCTAGTGGATGGAAAGAGGTTGCCACATGAGGTCATTGCTGTGTGGGTGAACTTGTAGACACCGACATATCAGAGAGCATTGAAGGGAAATATTATAGGGGCCATCAAGGCTGTTTCAAATTTCCTGATTGCATATATTACAGCAGGATAAGCTCCAATGACTGGAGTACTTGCTTCAGTACAATAGAGAATTGGAGACTTGTGTGAATTCTGATCTTTCTAAGCAGCCAAGCGTATCCAAAAAATATGAAAATAAAGTCAAATATCTATAGTTGTAAGATCAGGGGAGGTAAGAAGTCTGGCCATATCATTTTGGGCAAGAAAAAGGGTTATAGGAGTTCAATTTCAGTTTGTGGCTTTTCACCAAGGGCAGTGTGGGCTGGAAATGCATTGCTTCATATTTCTTTTCTCTGGTGATAAGTCAGATAAGACATAGTAACTTAGCCTTCATGGTTTTAAACTTTACTATCTGTGACCATAAAGTGACCATTAACAAATTGGAATGCTTACTGACCTCAGATGCAGTTGCTTCTGAACCTGTCAATACAAGGAGGACGTCCAGTTAAAACAAGAGCCGACTCATGCAAAAAGTTTCCAACCCTCTGTAGAAGTGTTGTACCCGAAGACAGCTGCCGAGAACAGCTGTCTACTTACACAGCCATCTTAGGGGAGAATGATTAATGAACTCACTTGGGCAGCCAGGAGCCCAGGTCACTGATCCATAGTTGCTGCACAGGTATTGATGTGAAACTAATGAGAAATTTGATGCTCAAATTTGAATGTTTATTCCAATTACCAACTAACAGGTCCTTTTTTTTTTTTTTTTTTAAGCTTAAAGCATTAACCTTTTGTTAGGAATGGGCTAAGCTGAGCTGTGGTTTTAGGCGGTGTGCTAGATCTTACTGACTAAAGTGATTGGGGTCTACTCTGACAAATGGAAGTCCTCGCACGCACCCAGGTTTCTTTAAATTTCACGTTAATTTTTTACCCAACGAAGGAAAGAACGAAAGAAATACTTGTCATGATCCTATCACACTAGCAGCCACTTAGTACTGAACATATGAATGCGAGGAAGTATCCCTCCCAGATCCAATTCATACAATTCTAGACATAAACAGTTTCAGAGTAGAGTCCAGAAAAAGGGTAAGGGGCCCTAGATCTTCTCTGTGCTCACCAGACACCACCTCAAGTGTTGTACCCAGCACTGACTTTTACTATTTCAGAGAGATGAACCAACTAGATTTTATCCCTAGAGAAAGGGCAAAACTGGAAAAGACTATAAAGACCATAAAATAAGAGATACACCTAAAGAATGAGGATACTCAGGCTAGAGAAGGCTGTGAAGGAGTTTCAGCAAATATATTGTAGATCCACAATAAGAATATATCGAGTATCTACTGCCAGTCCCTCCTGGCATCCATGACGTATCAAACCAAACCAAAGCAGTTGCCATGGAGTTGATTTTGACTCCTGAAGACCCCATGTATGTCAAAATAGAACTGTGCTTTATAGAGTTTTCAAATGGCTGCTTTTTCAGAAGTAGATCTTTGCAATGCATCTGGATGGATTCAAGCCACCAACCTTTTGGTTAGTAGGCTAGTACTTAACCATTAGGGCTACCCAGGGACTCCCTATGACATATACAGTTAATCATATACAGCTGCCTTTTACACTAGCCAAGAGAGGACTGATGTCCCAGTCCTTAACGCTAATATCTAGGCATCACTAAACACCAACCAGAATGAGTGTAGTAAGAGGTGAAATTGATTTGTGTATTCAGACTTAGAGGTTCAGAATCCTTGCATTCATGTGTCTCCTCCTGCCTCAGTTCACGTCTCTGCTGGTGTGTATCTTATAGACGAGGAGTTGCCTGATCACCTGATACAAACTCACAGCTCTTTTAGCATTCTCTGCCTCGTTTTTCTCCACATGACTTCTTACATTTTTGTTTCCTTGCTGTCTCTCTCTACTCACATTCAGGAGTGGAAGCCCCATGAGGGGAATGACTTCATTTTATTTATGGCTGTATCCTCAGCAACTAGATGGGTGCCTGACTTGTAGTGGGTGTACAGTACATGGTTGAATAAATAAAACAATGACTTGATTAAAATACTAGTAGGGATGTCCTGAAGAGAAATAATTATATTCTCTGCAGTCCCTTCATACAGAAATGGCTCCAGAGGTTAAAGTCTTTGAGAGTCTATTGTGGCTAAGTGTGAGGAAGAAGCTCATTTACATCTGTCAGTCAAGGTAAGGGCTGCTTCTCGGGGTGGGGAGTCTATTGACAGCACAGGACTCAGAGTTCTCATGCCCATCCATCAGGAGAATGATAGAGGGTTCATGAATCAAACAGAACGTAGACCTGACCACCTCTAAAGTCCCTTCCAAATGTCATGCCTTCACTATGCTTTCCTGCAGAATGCTGAATAGAGCTTCAGAGAACCAGGAAGTTGAGTTCCAGATACAGAGTCCAGCTGTAGCTTTCATCACCAACTTCTCTATGCTTATTGGAGGCAAGGCTTATCAGGGTGAAATTACTGAGACAGAAAAGAAAAACGGTGATAGGGTAAAAGGAAAGGAATAAAATCACAGAAGATAACAGGTGTACAACTTACTGACAGCAATTGCAATAATTGGCTGTGCAACCCTACGGTTAATCAGAGTGATATTTCCATCACTGTCACCCTCCCCTTTCACCCTCCCTCCCGCCCCTGGTAACCACTAATAAACTTTGTTCTCTAAACAAAAAAAAAAAGAGAAAAGAAAAACAGCACCTATTGCTGCAAAGGTTGAATGCCATGGTTAAAGATTTTTGCTGTCTCATTAAACCATTGAGCAATGCCCATGGGCTTAGAGAAGGGTGTTATAATATTCAAGCCACTGTACCTTCTTCGGATAATTCTAAGAATACTGTTACAAGCATTAGTGTTAGACCCTACTAATGGAGGTTTAAGTGTGATTTTCATGTATTCCTACCACAGAATGATGGAGAGATTGCGGTATGTAAGCCATGTCCTCAAGACAAGGATCCGTTCAAACCTGAGCAAAATATTTCAAACTACTAGAATGTCTTTAGGAAATGGTAACTTCATTGCAACAAATGGCCACCTAATGTCCTGAAAGAGTTAAATGTTCTCCCAGAGAAGCCTGACTGTAAGCCAGGATACAGCATTAAGCACAGAGAAAATTGGGCTGAATAATCCCTTTAGACTCTTTAAGGTGCTGAGCTGACATTTTGATATGCTGCAAGTTGGCAAGTCAACATTTCATAGTTTATCTTCAAATTCCACATTTTAAAAGTCTTATTTCCCTCCTCCAAAAAGACTATACCTGCAACCACCTTAAGTCATACATACAGAAAATTGGATATCCTTTTTGTTGTTGTTGTTATTGTTAGATCAATCCAGGGAGAATTTAATATCCCAAATTTTGTGGAAAAAGGAACCCCATTTCTGCTTAAAATCCATCCCTTAAATTTTACGATAGTCATAGCATTTTGTAAGGGCAATAAATTATGAAATGATAGCAAAATGTAAGATGTCGTAAAGTTGATGCTTTCAAAAATAAAAAATTAATATGTAACTGAAGTACGAGTTTTAAAATCAGTTGAGGCTATTTTATGAGGCTTGAGATAGATGCCCAAATATAATTCATCTTCTGTTCTTAATCAGACATGCTACTAAGAATGTTTGCCTACTGGGATTTCTAAATTTAATTGGAAAGAGAGTTTTAAAACCTAACTAGTGCATTGTGATAGCTGAAGGGATGTAAGTCAGAGTGGGGTTGTAAAGGAGAAAACAAATATGAAAATGATTGTAGATATATGGGATATTCATAACCAAGGATCAGTAGAATTAGGTCTATAAGTCCACTGTACATTCATTGTCTTCCCTTACATGTGAACACTCTGATCTCAGGAAAGCCACCCCCCTCCTTCAGCCTGAGTTTTCTTCTCTTGCATGCCCATCAGTATCCTCACTGCTCTTCATGTGCCTCATCACCAGTAAAATTACTTGTCCCATGTCACCATCCTTTGAAATGTGGGCTCCATGAGGGCTGGGCTGTGTCCATTGTACTTGAGTATCCCAAGGGCCTGAAATAAAGTTGGAGATAAATAAATATTTGTGACTGTGGGAACGATGTTTGAACCTCTTTTACTACATGCCCACTGTAGTGATTCTCCAGTCTGAGTTCAATCACCCTGAAGATCAGAACTCATATGCTAGCCCATGACTTGCTGGGACATGGCCAGACTCTGTTCTCTCCAACCCAGAATCTTTGTGTAGATATAGAAATGAAATGTGACCAAAGTTCTCACTACTATACTCAGCATGTAAGATATCTTCCAAGAAGTTCCAAAAGCTGCTTGGTAGTGCAAGAATGCACATCAGTCATTGGCTCATGAGTAAGATTGCTCGTGAGGAAGCACAACAGCTTCCATTTTGCAAACAGGAAATGTTTAGGTCAAAGAGTTACTGGCTTCTTTGACAACATTTCAGTGACATCCAGGTAGTGTGGTGATTTTGTCAACTCTGCTCATCAATTAATCTCTAAGAAGCCAAGATATGTTCTCTGTGGCAGAGAGAATCCTCTACCAAGAATAACCAGATTGGCATTTTCTATCATTTTTTTTGTTCAAATTTTCATGCATTAAGTAACGAAGGAAAGAAATGTGGCTAAAGACGAGACTTGAGTTGGGGAATTGCTTTTATGTTGAAAAGTGAAACCACCACTACACTCACTCTGTTCTTTTGAAACAATGTGACAGAATTAAAATGGAAACTCCTGACCGTGCAGGGCCACCAGTATTCTCAGTGTCTTACAAGTTGCTTACCTCTGAAAAGGTGGGTCCTCTTATTTCGATTTTCCTCCTGCCTCGTGTGTCCATGTGTGTAGTGTTTCCAGATTTGAAAGGCTTTTCTAGCCTTTGTAGTGTGTGCATGTGCACACACACACACATACACACACCCTTGAAATAAAGTGCCTGATCTTGGCTCTGGTCCTCACCCCTCTGTTCGGTCAGGGCTCTCTCTCTGAGGAGTTCCCCTGCGTACTGCCAGTCATGCGGAACTTGTTTGCTGGCGTGCAGCCTCTGCACTTGAAAGGGAGTGCCATAGAGATGGGCCGACCTTCCTGGCCTCACAACCAAAAGGGAGCCCGTGGGGAGTACCTGAAGGGGATATTTCTCCTGTTGGCGGCCTCAGGGTGGTTCACTTTGGTGGCTCCGTTTTAACTGTGCCCTTGTAGTCTTGACTGACCATTGGAAAAGATGATTGTTTTCTTGCTTCAGCTTCAGAGGCATTAAACCCTCTCACCGTGACTTCTCTTAGAACAGCAAGGCTAGGTTTAGAAGAAAAAAAGCCCTGAAAAATATAGCAAAGGACCTTGGAGCTCTTATCACATGGATGCCTATTGTGCTCATATATACAGGCATGTAGGGAGATCAAGGGCTTCCATTTACCACACAAGATGGTTTCCATTTACCACACACTTGCCTCTCTGTTTGTGTGGAGGAAATTTTTAAGTTGCTTCATATTTCCACCTTTGTGGGTTGGGCATCTTGCTCAAAAACATGTTATTTTTGAGAGTCATGGAGAGCTGAAAGGAGGACAGCTAAAATGCCTTCTATAATATGGATAAATTTCAGAAAATCAGTGCACTTAATGCCCTTCACGTGGTCATTTATAAGAGACATAGAGTTGCCTGATGATGTACTTAAAATGGAGATCAACACTTCTTTTATTCTTGTGGCAAATATATATTTACTATTGTTTTTTATTTGGCATTATAAATTCTATCATATCTTCAAAGACAGCTCTAAGGAACTTTCAAATATTAACCTCTGAAGATAAGATCAGATCGCATGCATTTCACCGTGCACAATTATAGGTCACATTTCTCTTAAATGTTTCAGATAGATGAGCTAAATTTTGAAGGGGAAGGTTTCCATTCGAGCTGTATGCACAAAGCCCAGTTTGTATACTCTAGGGTGGGCCCAGGGGATGGCTGCCAAGAGAGATGAAATGATGGTGAAATCGAATCACCTCTGCAGCCCCTTTGTCCAGCCTATGCGTTCTCCTGGGTGTTCTCCTTTTGCCTGGGAAAAAGTCCGGCAGTGGTCAGGCAGAAGTAGATCAAATGAAGCCAGGATGAATATGCTCACCGACCTCCAGGGACCTCGGGGACGATAAAAACAGACAATGAATGAGGAGCTTTTTGAAAACTGTGGATGCAATTGTGACTACAGTTATGATATTTAAGCTCATAAACCATGTTCATGGTGAGCTTGCATTAGGCCCCTTTATGGCTGGAGAAAGTAGTCTGAAAGGTGGGACTGGTCTCTCTTCTACCTGTGTCTTTTGAACTAAGCTCCAAACTGACGAAACAACAAAATTCATTTCAGTTTAAAGGGCCTGAGAGGAGCTGCTGTTTACACAACACACTCCATTCAGAAATGGATGAAACCATGAAATTACAGGTAAAAAATGAACTGACACAGATTTAGAAAGAAGAAAACAGAGAGGACACGATGAATTTATTTTATATGTGACTCGTAAAGTCCTTTGTTCTTGGGATATAGGGATGTACCCTGCTTTACACATTATGTGGGACTGGAGATAGTGTTGCCACTCCCAAGCTGGAGTGCGGGACAGAATACATAGAACTACAACAAAATTTGGGGCCGGGTGCCCAAAGGAGTGATAAACTTGGATCCATTGCCTATGAACTAGAACAACAAATTCTTAACAATTTTTTTTTTGTTTTTCTTTTCCATCAAAGCCTTACGGTGTGTGGCTATTTAAATTTCAGCAGCAGGAATCTGGAGCGATGGTAACCCCTATAGAACTAGACTCTGTGTTCTAATGATCTTGTCATTAGTTTTTCTCTCAGATGCATTGGTAAAAAAGTTTAGAGTTCTTCTTGGGTGAAGATTGGCCCTGAAAACCATACAAAGCGTCCTGTTAGAGGGATAGAACTTGTAAACGTGAACATGAATACCAAGGTATCTGATCAGATGGGTCTGTGCGCACTTGGAACATATGCACCTCCTGGTCAAGGGTAGATTGGGGTAAATCTGAGGGTGCACGTATGTTGGGGGTTGCTTTTTTGTCCCTTCCATTCCCAAGTGGCTACTAGTAACAACACCTGAAGAAGTACTTCAATCAGGAATTTAAAAATATATTATGTAGCTGACTCTTTGACCGCCTGTCTGTAAGTTTGTCATATTGTGGTGGTTTGCATGTAGCTATGATGCTGGAATCTGTATCACCAGTATTTCAAATACTACTAGGATCACCCATGGAGAACAGGTTTCAGCAGAGCTTCCAGACTAAGGAGGAATAGGAAGAAAGGCCTGGCAACCTACTTCTGAAAAATAGCCATTGAAAACCCTATGGATCACAACAGAATGTTGTCCTTCTTGCTTGCTTTGGACACGTCGTGAGAAGGGATGAATCACTGAAGGAGGACGTCGTGTTTGGTGAAGTCAAGCGCCAATGAGGATGTGAGAGGATTTTGGAAAGAACGACTGGCACAATAGCCACGATATATGGACTTGAATATGCTGGCAATAATGAGAATGATGCAGGAATGGGCAGCACCTCCTCTGCTGCACATAAGGTTGTCTTGGGTCAATGACGACTCGATGACTTCAATCTCTGTCTAGCAGACTCTTACATAGCGCTTACTATGTGCTATGGTTGGTGGTGGTATGTACTGCTTTACATGCTTAACAAATGTTCACTGATTAAATCCTCCCAACAACCAAAAGAAGTGATACAATCATCATCATCACTTCATAGACGAAGAAAATGAGGCACAGAGAAGTTAAGCAACTTGCCCAAGGACACACAGCTGTTAATGGGCGGATGGGGATTAGAACCCTAAACCACTAATCTTCATTGACTCTAATGACAAAGGAATGGATAGGCAAGGCCTGGTTCAGCCCACATGGTAGAATGGGAGCCATGGTGCACTCACCAAACACTACCTTCGACCTCCAGATACCACAGTGCACTGGGCATGGGTCTCTCGAATTACCCACCAGAGTCTATGTACTCATAAATAAAGACACCATCTGTCTTTGGGGTTTTTTATTCTGTAGGATGGTGGTCCTGGATTGCAGAGGCTGTGCCAGTCTCCCCATGGTGTCCCTGCATCATCCTTAGTCATGACCCTTTCACTCTTGAGTGTAACTTGACTTGGAATTATTTGGTCATCCTATGATTCTGTTGGTGCAAACCATTAATGAGCTCAGCTGCTAACCAAAAGGTTGGAGGTTCGTTCTACCCAGAGGCACCTTGGACGAAGGGCCTGCTGATATACTTGATAAATCAACCATTGAACATCCGAAGGAGCACAGTTCCACTCTGCACATATGGGGTAGCCATGGGTTGGAATTGGCTCCAAGGCAACTGGTTTTGGTCTTATGATTCTGTTAATCTTCTTCAATGCCCCAACTAGCCTGGGGTTTAATGGTTGTTGTTAGATCAGAGCTTTTGTAGAGCATTTTAGGGTCTCAGCCTGAAACTTCGCCAGCTCTGAATTTCTCCATCCATTGTATTTTAATATTGCTAACGCTTTCAGTTTCTTCCACTACACACAGGTTTTCCCTGTTTCAGGCCCATTTCCACTTGGGTGATTCATCTATTTTTACTTGCCAGAATCCCCATTTCTAAACACTCTTCCTGGGTATTTCTCCAAAGGAATAGAAGAAGCCTTCTTGACTTATGAGCTGAAACCTAGTCAGCTGTGACTCAGCCTGAGACAGGTAAGTGGCAGTGATTCAGGAGGCTCCGTACTGTTCACAGTGGAGGAGCACATAGCCTATCATGTTCAGAGGATCTTTTATCACCGTAGTCCTTGAGACCTACTCCCCGTGTGTGTGATAGGTAAAGGGCAGCTCTATTGCTTCTATAGAGCAAATCCAGAAGGAACCTAAATTGGCTAACCAGACTGTGGGCATGTAGAAGGATATTTTTGCTCTTAGGACATGCGCACAGAGTATTACAGAGTGAAGGGACATAGCACATACAACCAGTGGTGGGTTGGTAAAGGTTTAACAATCAGCGCTCTGAGGGGAGTGGGAACTGATTTGTCAATTTCCTTGGTGTAAGTCCTCCCACCAAGGCCAATTACATGCTACCAATGTGTCATCAGTCATCTTGTAAAATTACTGAAAATTTAACAATCCACTTTCATGAGCTGCTACAGCCAGGCTCCAACACACCACTGTTTATTGTCTACTCTCAAATAGCTCAGAGGAAAATGACCAGGAGGAAGATATTTAACATATTTGAGTTTCAGGTTCTTTATCTAAAAATAAGAACAACAGATTCCATTTTTCACAGTTATTGTAAGGATTCTGGATAATTTAGTAGAGACTCTAGGACAAAGAATGTGTTGAAAATATAAGTTATTTACTTTTAATATTATAAACTCATTCATATAATGCCAGTTTCAGGGAAATTAAACTTATGACCTGTCAAATCTTTAATAGACTGTACTATACAGAACCCTGAAGTCTTTTTCTTTCTAATAAACTTCCACGCTTCCTCCATCCCCAGCAAATGCAATATCCTAAACAATATCTTAAAGTCGCTGTATCCCAAAATCTCAGTCCAAATGAGTTTGTATTTATATCTGGTTACAAACCAGGAGAAGTCTCCAGCTGACAGCCTGGTTGCCCAACTCCTCAGTAACATCTGGCCAATTCTAACTTGTGGCTAGAGGTTGAAACCATGCGAAATCCTGTGGTCACAGTAATTTCCACCAGGAAACCATGAGAAACTGAGTGGTATGTAATGAAGAATTTCGAACAGGATTTATTTTATTTCCAAGGTTGAGCTTGAGTAACAGGGACTAAAGTGACAAACTTTTTCAATACACAGCTCTGGAAGCAGAGATTTTGAAAGTTTCTCTCTCTCTGTAAGATGTTCCTTTTTGATTAATGGAGGGCTGTTGGCTGGGATGGAAACACTGGTGGCGCAGTGGTTAAGCGCTACAGCTGCTAACCAAAAGGTCGGTAGTTCGAATGCATCAGGTGCTCCTTGGAAACTCTATGGGGCAGTTCTACTCTGTCCTATAGGGTTGCTATGAGTTGGAATCAACTTGACGGCACCAGGTTTGGGTTTTTTATCGGCTGGGATAAGAGTCCCGGGATGATGCAAACAGTTAACGTGCTTAGTTGCTTACTGAAAGGTTAGAGATTCCAGGTCACCCAGAGGCAACTTGGGAGAAAGACTGGCAATCTAAAAAAAAACTTAGGAAAAATTGGCCATTGAAAACCCAATGGGGTACAGTTCTACTATCGCACGAATGGGATTGCCATGAGTCAGAGGAGACTCGATGGTAACTGGTTATTGTCTAAGATAGAGTCTTTCTTTCTTAGGAGAACCAGACAGTCAATAATAGAAGATTACTCTTTTCCCCTTCCCCCCAGACATCACCAAGACCATTAAGAGCTACCATTATTTGAATAGGCTAGTTTATCACATTGAATCCAGACCACAATTGGCATTATCATTCCCATTTAAAAGATGAGAAAAATGAGGCTCTGGGTAGACTGAAGCCCACAAAACTCTAGAACATCACATCTCTTTCTTCCTTGCCAAAATGAAGCTTCACAAATGGGAGTTTAACTGTACCCGCCCTCCACTCCAGCTATGCCATTGTTTTAACTATTTCAGAATTTGGGCCAGGGTCTCAAACTGGTTCATTCCAGTTTGAACCCCTGCTGCAAATTTGTATTTCCACCCCAGATATACTGAATCAAAATCTGCATTTTAAAAGATCCCCAGGTGATCCTTACGTATAATAAATTCTAAGAGCCACAGCTCTACTAGAGTTGGTCCCTAAGAAGAAGTATGAGTGTCAGTATCTCCTGAGAACTGGTTAAAAATGCAAATTCTCAGCCGGGGGTTCAAACTGGACTGAACTGGTTCAAAACCCTGATTTGGACATGGCCTGTGATTCAGGTAGGGGACCAAGCAAGCGGTACACTCCTCCTGATTGAAGTACGTCCTAATCATCACCCACACAGCCTTAGCTCTGATGTTGGCTGTGCGGCAAACAGAGCTTCTTTGCAACAGTTTGTTCTCAAGGTTGGTGGCCTCCAGTCAGGGTTTATCTGTAAGGTACTTCTCTGGAACGAGGCCAGATCAATACTGTATTCTTTCAGACCTTTCTAAACCCAGCGGGGAAGGCAATCAACGTAGCGGTGCTCCCTGCACCTTCTGGAGCAGATCAATACTCCGACAGTGGGAAGCTTTGTTCCTTCCCCAGCTTTAAGGTGTTCTGCATGCTCTACATGATTGCTTAAAGGCTCGCTTTCCCTCCCCCTGGATGACACCACCACTCTGGCCCTGATCTTCCCTAATACCACCGCTGTAATTGCCTTGACGGGAAATAGCAGCACAAACCAACGCCTGGGCTTTGAGGTCTGTTATCTTTTTTTTGAACATCTCTATTAGTAAAGGGTGTTGATTTAGCTTTAATATGTAGCCAGAGCTTTAATGTGAACCTGCACTTATTTACACTGGTTTGCGGAACCCACTGAGATGATTTTGCCTGTGGGAATCATATAGGGGACTGTTTCAGGGGAGAGGATGATATAAACTCCTAAGCCCAAGAATATTAGCTTAAACTTTATGCAGCTTGAAGCCCATTATACCGACCCCATACTGCCACAGCAATTGTCTTAGAAGGGCTCTGTGTCTTATTTACTTTTTAAGTGATGCCGGGTGAAATGAAAGATTTATTTTACTGTTTTCAACCAAAATTCCATTAAGCAGTAAATAACACAAAGGCTCAGCAAATCCCATTTTTCCAATTCTTATTTTGTTATTTCTGTTGTTGTCTGCTAAGCAAATATTGATATAGTCTGGATTTTTGCCATGTACAGGTCCCCTCTTTTCTCCTCATACTCCTACCTCCCCTTCATACACAAAAAATTAAAATGGATTTAAATATATGTGTCCATATATATATATATATATAACATGATAGCATTAAAAATAAACCAAAAAAAAAAAAAAAAACCCATTGCCGTCAAGTCAATTCTGACTCATAGCAACCCTACAGTACAGGGTAGAACTGCCCTATAGGGTTCCAAGGAGTGCCTGGTGGATTTGAACTGCTGACCTTTTGGTTAGCAGCCTAGCTCCTAACCTCTATGCCACCAGGGTTTCCAGCATTAAAAACAGACAAGTTTAAATGAAAACCCACTCCTTGGCCTAAAGATTGAAAGTCAAGCACATTAGTCTGGCAATGAATTTGCTCCAAGTGCATCTCCGCAGCCACTTCTCCCACCACGTCACCACATAAGCTTATGCTTTTGGACTTGAACCTGAACTTCGTCATGCTCCTTTGTTGCTTTAAGCTTTTCCCCACACTGCTCCCCTTGCCCTTCCCCTTAGACACGCATATAAAAACACCAGTTGCCGTGGAGCCAACCCCAACTCTTGGTGACGCAGAGGTGGATTACCCAATAAGTAAGGTACGCGCAGGCTTACCTATGTGATTTACTCTTCTGTAATGCACAATTTCACCTTTTTTTTTTCTTTATCATCTTTGATGTGGTGAAAACCATGTGAAATTGTGCACTACAGATTAGCAAGTAACCATAATTAAGCCCATGCATACCTTCCTTCCTGATTAGTCTGCCCCTGTGGTGACCCCATGTGTGTCAGAGCACAGCTGTGCTCCAGAGGTTTTCAATGGCTGATTTTTTGGAAGTAGATCACCAGGTCTCTCTTCTGAGGTGCCTCTGGTTAACTTGAAACTCCAGGCTTTCGGTTAGCAGCTGAGCATGTTAAACATGTGCATCACCTAGGGACTCCCAGACATGTACACCTCTCAGCTTTTCTTTGACCCTTTAAATATTTCCTATCCTTCAAGGTCTAGTGCAAACCCAGCCCTTTGGGAGGCTTTGGAACCTGACCTGACCCAGCAGCTCACAAAGGAGCACTATATCACAGTCAGTGGATAGCTGAGTTACAGGGCATTTGTTGCCGAAACAGTTGAACTTTCAAAGTTTGCCAATGGTTCGCTTTTTGAAAATGATAATTAGGGAAGATTCAAGTTTATCCTTAAGACTTATATTCTCGCAGAAGCACAGTGATATATTTTTAAGAATGATAGAAAGGGATGGGACCGCACAACCCTAATTGCACCTTCCTTAAAGCCTGTCTTGTATAGCTCAGGTCACTTAGGGTTAACTGATGCGTGCTATGAGCTACCTAAGGTGTGTCTTAACATTCCCAAACATATCATTGTGATTTTTTGGGTCATCCAGAGATCCAGCACAATACCTTATATAAATCATTAGTCACAGAACAAATATTTATTAATGTGCTGGTAGGTGGACCTCACCCCTTCAAAGAAACCCTGTATCTCTGTAGACACTACATGCATGATTATAAGAAAAATATACCAGAGGGAAATAATTCAGACCATCTCCAGTATTTGAAACTAATTAGATGAATTGTCACTTCGTATGGCTGATACACTAAGGGAAGTTACCTTAGTTAGTAGTTTATTTAACTTAATACTCATTCCATTCCAGGTTGAATATTTAAGCACTATTCCTGTATATGTTGGGCTGTTAAGTTATATAATTAAGAAGTCCAGCTGAAATATTCTGATGTTTTAAGCTGTTAGGTATAGCTAAGGAAAGAAACCAGATTGTCAGACACTTGATTGTCTTCAGGGGGAAAAATAAGAATTGGTTTTACTTGCTGGAATGACTCCAAATGACAGCAACATAACAAGGTAATGCTGCAAAACTCAACATGTAACATATATAATGTACAGAGGCGAGAGGACAGAGAGAGAAAGGGACAGGGTAAATTATTTCTCCTCTGTTCCTGTTCATGTAGGTTGATTGCAACTGAATTAGTATCTATTTTTAAGTGCATTGTATTATTGCTATAGGAGTTTCAAACAGTGACAAAGATTTTATGGTTTTAAAATCTTAAATTTATTTAAAATTTTAAATTTATGTTCAAGCCATTTGTCTAAGATGTAGATAATGAGTATCTAAGGGGAAGGGACAAAACTCATTACACAGGAGAAAACAGGTTACTGATGAATAATGGTACCACAGCAGTGAAGAAATTTGAAAGAAATTAAGATTACGGTTGCGTTTGTAAATGTTAATGATATGCCTACATTTTGAACAAGCAGAGGGCTTAATTATTTCCTTCTTGTCTTTCCTCCTTCCATCTTTTTCCCTCCCTCCTTTTGTCGCTCCCTCCTCCCTTCTCCTCCTTCTTCCCTTCTCTCTTCCTGGCTCCTTTTCTCCCTCCATCTTTTCTCCTCTTCCTCCCTCCCACCCTTTCTACTTCCCTCTTTCCAACTCTAGAACACTAGAAGAGTTAATGAACGCCTCAGTTTGGATACTTCTGAGATGTGGCGGGAAACCCTGGAGGTGTAGTAGTTAAGTGCTAAGGCTGCTAACCAGAAGGTCGGCTCTCCTTGGAAACTCTACAGGGCAGTTCTGTTCTGTCCTATAGGGTCGCTTTGGGTCGGAATCGACTTGATGGCAGTGGGTTTGTTTTTTTGGTTTTGAGATGTGGTGGGCAAGGCATTGGCCTGGCTGGTACTTCATTTTTATGATATTTTCTCTTTCATGGAAACACTGGTGGCATAGTGGTTGAGAACTATAGGTGCTAACCAAAAGATCGGCAGTTCAAATCCACCAGGCATTCCTTGGAAACCATATGGGGCAGTTCTACTCTGTCCTATAGGGTTGCTGAGTTGGAATTGACTTGACAGCAACAAGTTTGGTTTTTTGTTTTTTTCTGTCTCGTATCACAATGATAATTGCAACTGTCCACCCAGAATCCAACTCTAGCTTGGTGAGAATATGCCCCATCAGCTTCTTTTAGCTTTAAGAATGAAAAGTGCTACACTAAAAGAAGGCCACATTGACATTAATCATCTTTCCCTCAACATTTCCTCAAGTTCCTGACAGTTCTTGCCTGCTAAACACATCTTCATTTATTCATTCAGTTACTTTTTACTGAGCATCTACTCTGTCCCAGGAACAGATTTTTAAATCCTTTTGGATTGCTAAATATATTGATGAACTGTGCTTCATCATTTAATACAGTACTGTTTTTAGTGGTATTTTAAAATTTTCGTTTTTTCCCCCAAGTCCACAAAGTAAAATGTATTCATTCTTATTCCGGTAGTGGCATGAATTCTCATCTTCATCAATTAATACATTTAGTTCTTTACATTTTTATGCCCATAAAATCAAGCTGGCTTAAAAACAGGCTTCCATCAATCAAAATGATAAAACAACAACAACCAAAAATTTCTGGGGAAAAAGAAATCTAACAATCTAAGCATTCCCCTAATCAGGTCAGTCTTAGTGTTTGATGTGGCATGCCTGTGGAGACACATAGGCAGTTCACCACACATTGTCTTCAGATTGTTTTTCTCACCACCTGAAGTTATACAAGAGCCTTAAAATTTTATTTTCCAAATTTTTATGTTGCAAAAAAAATTCAAACTTAGAGAAATGTGAAAATAATATTACAATGAATTTACTATTGATGAACCATGTGATTTAATATACAGACTCTTAGTTATATTTGAATGTATTTCTTTTAAAAACAAGGATATACTCTTAGTAGAATATATCTACAGTATAATTTTCAAACTAGAGAAATTTAAAACACATATAATAGTACTAACCAATATATAGTCCAAATTCAAATCTCTCTAGTATTTTTTTATCAAGACCTGCAAATCTACTTCCTTAAGATTACCAAAAAAAAAAAAAAGAAAAAACTGTTGCCGTCAAGTCAATTCTGACTCATAGCGACCCTACAAGACAGAGCAGAGCTGCTCCATAGGGCTTCCAAGGGGTGCCTGGTGGATTCGAACTGCTGATCTTTTGGTTAGCAGCTGCAGCGCTACGCCACCAGGGTTTCCATTGTTATGATTACCCAACAACAACAAAAAAAAAACCAGTGCCGTTGAGTTGATTCCAACTCATAGTGACCCTCTAGGACAGAGTAGAACTGCCCCGTAGTTATGATTTGTCCCCATTAACTCGTTGTTTCTGGAGTCCTAAGAACCTCCTCCAGTGCCATGGAAAGGGGTGAAAAGAGAACTCCATAACTCTATGTCTCCTGAAAAGATACCCATCCCTCTTCTGCATCTCCCTTAAAGCATCCCACAGCTTCACCACCATTATCTTTCTTGACTCATTTAGAGCTAGATGACAATACCTTTTATCAGGCTTACAGTGGTCTCCACAAGAAGGCTAGAATCATCGTCTGGGCATTAATCCTCTTGTGTCTCAGTTTGTCACCCTTCTTACCCCATTTCCACACATCCCCAACTCCTGAAACCTCTCTATTAGCACACTGGATCTTATATTCCGTTCTCAGGACAACCACCAATGTCTTCATCTCTTCCCTGAACATTTTCTTCTTGCTCTAACTGATGAAAAAGCTGCTCTCCATTACTTGTGAGTAATGTACACTGTAAGTGCACACTTCAGAAATAACTGGAACTGAGTTCTCCCCTAAGATTCCTCAAAAGGTAGATATTTTCTGTCCCCCACACCTTTTACCATTTGTTCTAAGGGTGGAATAGATGTCTCTCTTGCTTTGCATTTCTCTTACTCTTCTGCTTCCCTAAACACACCTGATAAGCATCTTGTGTCATCGGACTACATCATCCACTACCCCTTTTTTTGCAGTCACTTACAGACTTCAGTTCATTCTTCTGCTATTCTAGCTCCTTTATCATGATCCCTCTTCTCCAAGCCTATTATCATATCTTTGAAGATTTCATATCATATATATGACCTTTCCATATCCAGATCTCTCATTACCTTGACTTCTTCTCGACTAGTAATTCTTATCATCCTCCCTGGTGACATAGTGGTTAAGCGCTCGGCTGCTAAAGAGCAGTAGGTGGAAACTACCAGCCACTCCATGGGAAAAAGATGTGGCAGTCTGCTTCCATAAAGATTTATAGCCTTGGAAACCCTATGGGGCTCTGTCCTATAGGGATGCTATGAGTCAGAATAGACTTGATGGTAGTGGGTCTGGTTTGCTTAGTTTTGGTTTATGCCACCTCAGATACTCACTCACATGGCCAATAGTTAGACCTTGTCATTACCCGCCCATTACCTCAACTTCAAACAGTTCCCTCTTGGACCAGCATTTCCAGCTCACTCCTTCTTTCTTAACTCCAATAATCCTTTGACCCCACTGGAACCCCGCTTATGCCTTCATACTTTCCCAGATTTTACATTTCACCTCCATGGTTCATTATCATATCATTTTCTTTTCTTATTCAGCTCCTCTGCCTCTCTCTTGATTTAACATGCTAACTGACAAAATGTCTACCTTAGTAAACCTGTCTTCCTTTCTATTTCACAAACACATTTATACAGTTTGATCAGCCAGTGAAAAACATCCAACTGTTCTTCCTGGGTGTGATACAACTTTGTGGTCACAATTCTATTTCCTTAATCCATTCACTTTCTTAGTATGAGGTCAGCACTGCTCAAACTTTAGGGCACATATGGATCAGCTGAAAATCTTGTTAAAATGCAGGTTCTGGTTTAGTAAGTCTACAGGTGGGGGCTGAGATTTTGTAATCTGAAGAAGCTCCCAGATGAGGCTGATACTTCTGATACACGAACCACACAATGAATAGCAAAATCATTGGCTATTATTTCATGTATCTTCTCTTTTCTGGAATGCTATCTTCTCTTCTGTTCACACTCAACAGATTAGAAGCAACTAGAGCCCCCAACTACCATATCTATTTGCTTTACAGCATTGCTGGCCACATACTCTGCTTTTTCTCCTCTTCCCAGGGATGACCTGGCTGTGCTGCTATCTGCGGCAACATGTAAAATTGTGTACCAACTAAGCCCACTGTTGTTGTTTCCTCCTCTTTCCCCTCCGTCTTTAATGTTTTCATCTCAGCCAGGTAATTCCCACTAATGTTTAGACATGCTATTAGTTCTTTCATTTTTGAACAAAATAATAATAAAAATAGTCTATTTTTGAAAAAAAAATTTATTATAATGATAATAAAGTCTAATACTAACTCTCTTTTAAACTGACTTCCCCTTCCAGCTTTTACCCATTTTTTTTGCTCTCCTTTACAGCAAAAACCCAGTGCCATCGTGTCAATTCCAACTCATAGCGACGACTCCACGGCACTGGGTTTTAGTTGTCTATACTCACTGTTTCCAATTCATTTTATTCCATTCTCTACTAAATTTACTCCAGATTGGCTTTGCCTCCCCTTCAGCTTGCTCTTATTGAGGTCATCAATCACCTCTATGTTGCAAAATCCAATAGCACATTCTCAGTCTTATCCTACTTGATCTAAGGGCAACACTTGACACAGGCGATCATTTGGCTTCCAAAACATCACATCCTCCATTTTCATTTTCATATTTTGAGAAAGAATTTCATTTTTGAAAATAGTTTTTTAGCAGAACACTTTTATAAATCTATCTGTGTAAGAAAACCAATTTTGGGATCAACAAATAAGTATTTCAAACATTATTTAATTTTAATTACTTTTAGGGCCCCCTTTCACTCTGAAAATGTCTCAATTTAGACATACATTTTATGTTAACCTTCCAATTAAGATCTTCTAATTAAATCAAAAGATTCTAATTATCACCAGGAGAATGACTATAGGTAGAAAAAAGTGGAGATCCAAGGAAAAAACTTCAATCTTAAGAACTCAAAGATATGAGAAAGAATCAGCAAAGAAGATAGAGAAGGAGATTAGGGCTGGCTATCAAGGATAAAAATAAACGAATAAATAAAGGGACAGTATGATGTCTTCAATAAGTGTCATTGAGGTCTACAGCAAGAGATGATTTCCATCCACCTACCTTTATAACCCTCAACACATACCTTATTTTTTCCTATTGTACTTCAGTTGAAGGTTTACAGAACAAACTAGTTTCTCATTAAACAGTTAGTACACATATTATTTTATGACACTGGTTAACAACTCCATGACATGTCAACAGTCTGGTGGAGGCCGTGGTAGATGTTGTCCATTAGGCCTTTGGACATATCTTTCCCTTGTATCTTTAGTTTTTTCATTCTCCCTTGTTACCGAAGGGGTGAGACCAGTGGAGTATCCTAGATGGCTGCTCACAGACTTTTAAGACCCCAGACACTATTCACCAAAGTAGAATGTAGAACATTTTCTTTATAAGCTACATTATGCCAATTGAGCTAGATGTCTCCCAAGACCATAGTCCCCACAGCCCTCAGCCTAGTAAGTTGGTCCCTCAGGGAGTTTGAATGTGTCTGTGGAGCTTCCATGACCTTGTCTTGAGCAAATTGTGCTGGTATCCTCAGTATTGTGTACTGTCTTGCCCTTCACCAAAGCTACCACTTACCTATTGTCTATTTAGTTTTTAACGCAAAGTTAAGGCAACTTCAAGGATCAAATGAAGGAAACACACTCCCTTTCTTTACCTGAAGGTAAAGAAATTGGTCCAAATATTTCACACTATTTTCTATAGAGGTAGTATTTCTGTCTTTTATTTGAAAATGATATATATTTACTGGAAATTCCTCCTGAAATCCAGAATCTATCTGTGCTATCGAAAATCGTTATTTTTTAAATTATATTTTCAAGTCTTTCAATAATACAACCCAAAAGTGCAGATGGGGGCTGAGCAGGGGGTTAACAAGTAAAGACCATTTGTCTCTCCCTTTACTTTTAGGACAATCTGACACAGCTGACAATCCAGTAGATAAACTATGCATATGCCAGCATTGCTTGTCGGGATTGCCCAGGGCCCTCTTATTTTTACTCCTTAACTGCTCTTCCGAGTCAATATCCTCCCCATTCCTGGGTTTTTGGATTCCCTGGGTGGTGCTAATGGTTAACACAGCAGAATACTAACTGAAAATTTGGAGGTTCAAGTCCACCTATAAGGCTATAATGTCACACAGCAATTAAGTAGCAAAGACACTTTTCAAACATATGAGAATATGCCTCCTAAGCCTGTGCTCCACTGCACAGATTGTTCTGCTTTTTTTTTTATTAACTTTTATTGAGCTTCAAGTGAACGTTTACAAATCAAGTCAGACTGTCGCATGTAAGTTTATCTACACCTTACGCCGTACTCCCACTTGCTATCCCCCTATTGAGTCAGCCCTTCCAGTCTCTCCTTTCGTGACAATTTTGCCAGCTGCCAATTGTCTCTATCCTCCCATCCCCCCTCCAGACAGGAGATGCCAAAACAGTCTCAAGTGTCCACCTGATATAATTAGCTCACTCTTCATCAGCATCTCTTGTTCTGCTTTTATATGTCCAAGAAATGAAACTATGTAACAAAGGTAGCCAGACAATTATATAAGCCTTAGACTCCCAAATATCTTAATAATAAAGTTTTAATTCAAGGGTTTGCCAGGCTCAGATGATGCTGACTTTTAAGAGTTTCTGCGGAAGGAACTTCTACATAAGGCTGTTTAGACTTGTAATGCTCGGCAACTGTAAACACGTAACGAAGAAAGTTTGCTAGCGTTGGGGAATAAAAGGAAATCGAGAGTTTGGAGAGAGGAGGAATTAAAGAGGAGATGGAATGCCTTCAGAGCTTATAGACAATATGAGAAAAAAGTGGAGGGTCAATTACCCTAGACTTAGCCAACGGTGGAGGATAGAGTCATGCACTCCTCCTTTGTGCATCCTGAATGGCATGGCATCTAAGCTGAGAGGTAGAAGTGGACAAGAAACAGCTGGCTTGAATAGCTGGAAGCTACAGGAAGCATGGTACCAAAACCCCCTACACTCACCTTGGCACAGGTGTGTGCACATATGCACGTATACACACACATGCACACATACATACGTATCAACTGACACTCGGCTAAAAGGTGATAAGGGAGCCAGGACAATGTTCATCTATGTTAATTGTGCTGTGACATGCAGGTATAACTGTGTGTTGAGGAGGGCTCTCCCTCTCCCAGAGTCTTTGGGTGATGCAAATGGTTAACATGCTTGGCTGTTAACCAAAAGATTGGAGATTCTAGTCTACCCACACATGGCTCAGAAGAAAGACCTGAGGATCTACTTGTCAAAAACCAGCCATTGAAAACCCTGTGGAGCACAGTTCTACTCCGACACACATGGGGTCGCTGTGAGACAGAATCTACTCTAGCGTAACTGGTTAGGTGTCCCTCTCCCAGCTGCTATTGTCTGAGCTTTCTCCTTTCATTAAGCTGTGACAGTGTCAATAAATAACTTCCAATTTTTTTGTTTTTTCCCCTATTAGATGTATCTATGGTCTCTGATGATGCCTGGAAGCCATTTCTACTGAGGAGAGGAACTTGGTATAAAGAGGTAAAGTGTTTGAATGGTCAGGCTGCTCTTTTCAAGTCTTATTCCAGAACTCAGTTACTCCAGTGAGTTTTCTAGGTTGTCTGCACTGTGTATAAAAATAAGTTGCAACAGAGTGCTAAACTCCCCCCAAGAAAGCTTCTCCTTGCTGACAATACGCCTAAGTAGAGACTCTATGGACTAAATGAGTCGTTTCAGGTAGACTCTTTGCAAATCAGCTTGGTGCGTTTTCTCATTTGAAGCCCAGACTGTCAAACCCAACAATGATTTCAGACAAGGTGAACAATGTTGTAACCTGTTAATCTGCTTGAAATAGTGACAGCAATAATCTGATCAGGGTTTCCCAGCTGTCTCTATTTGAAGTGGACAGTGGTTTCTCCTGTTAAGATTGTGACACCTTAAGACATGTGTGTGATTATTATATCCAGTTATGGCACTTGGGAAGCTTAAAACAGCCCACTGCTGTGTGAGTAACCTGCATTTACCACCCTTTACATCCTTTTGCTTTGATTGGCATACTGGCATGCTTTAACCTGTCTTTAAGTCCCTTATTTCCTTCTGGAATTACATCAATCACAAATTCCTTCAACTGAGCTCCAATATATTTATCCATACATTAACCTCTCTCTGAAGATACTCCAACAGGAGTTATTTCTAGACTATCCTGGGAAAGCTACTTGAACTCCCTAACTAAGGGGAACAAAGACAATAATATCAGAGTACTGGAGAAGGGTCGTCTTGATAAGTTTTTGGTGCCTGATTAACTTTTTTGACAGAGTGGAAATTTGATCTTTGTTTCCTTCTAGTACACAAGGCAGTTTCCTCCTAAACTCTTTAAACATGCTATTCAGAGAGTCAAGAGGACCCTTGACAATATTAAGAAATTAAAAGCATTTAAATTCTGGTAGCTCTATTTTGACAATTGTTCATGGTTAAAACTGTTCAAATATCTACTGTGTCTAATAAATGGTAATTTAGAAATGGCATTCTAATTTTCCATGAAAGTACAAGAATAAGATTTTTTTTTCTTCCCATAGATTACTTTCCTCTGAAATAATTTACACAATTATTCAAACTAAATTTGGATCACGGTTGTGTTACTTTTGCTTCAGTTTCATTGAAGCCCACATTAATGAACTGTTTATGGTCTTATTATTTCTGATGGGAGAGATAAAAAGTTTGATCTGAAACTGTAGAGCAAACATTGGTAAAAGAGAATTAAAGTCTCATAAATGTAAGATAATTTCGAGAAAATCTTCATTTAAAAAAATTAAGCTTCCGGCCAACATGGCACGGTAGACAGAAGCACCACACCATCCCTCCACAGCAAAGACCTGAAAAACTAAGTAAAACAGAAACAAGCATCATTCCTGGAATCCAGAGTGTCAAACAAAGAGATTAAAGAACTCAGCCAAACACTGAATGGGATAAGAAACTGACCGAGGACTAAGATCAAGTAGAGGTAGTTGCCGAGGTTCCCTTCCAGCTAACACCTCATGCATTTGCCATCTTGGACTCCTGTCGGAGATGGAGATCGGCTGACAGGGAGCATGGGAAAGCAGCTTCGCCGAGCTGCCAGCAGCAGACAGAGCACCTGGTAACCAGCGATACACGCTTTCCCACCACCTAGCCTCTTCCTGCTGCTCTGCCTATGAGCTTGCAGGCTGGCTACAGTGGTTTGGCTGGTCCGGAACTGCTGCTTGGATTCGTCCCATCCACGTAGCTGATCAGTGTAGAGGGAGTACGGGAAAGCAGCTTCAGCAAGCTCCCAGCAGGAGACAGGGCACCCCATAAGGGGTGACATACACTTTCCTAACTCTCACCCTTCTTGCCCTCCGCCTTTCACCTTCTCTGCTTCCCACCAGCTGCAGTTTCTTGGCCAGGAGGCAACTGCTCCCGCCTCAGGCCGCTTGGATTCGCCCCTTCACACTGACTGTGTCCCTGAGCTGGTATAGCTTCTTTCCGATTCTTTTGGTTTCTTCTGTGCCTCCCACCTCCCCCTCCTTTCTCCCAAACACCTGGCTCTGTGTGCTGTCTTTGCTTCTTCTTGAAAGGCTGTGAATCCCACTTGGCTGGGGATCCAATCCCCCGGCCCAGGACACCACGCTGGTGGGATCCCTGGGACTTTTTTTTTTTTGCTTGTTTTGTTTTCTTTCTCTTATGGCTTGGGAGCTCCTTCTAACCGGGCTGCACTGCACAGCCTAGGAGCCACTCCCCCAATCTGTGCAGCCAGCAGATGGGATCCCTGGGGGCATTTCTTTTCTTTTTTTCTTTTTCTTTTATCCTTCTCTCTTTTTCTCTGTTTTTCTTCATTTCTCAGTTCTCCTCTGTCTATACTTACCTTCTTTTCCAGTCTCCTGAATACCTGGTGCTATGTGACATCTATACTCCCTCTAGCCAGGCTATGCTGCACAACCTGGGAGACTTCCCTGGTCTTCACAGAGGCACTGGTGGGACCCCTGGGGGCTTTTATTTTCTCCTTTTCCAAATTTTTTATCTAATTTTTCCCCCTTTTTCTTTTTTTTTCTCCCATTTCTTGGGTTCTTATCTCTCCACTCCAGTGGCAAGATCCCTTTGCACTCTTTTTTTGTGGCGGGGGGGAGGGGGATGTAGGCTTTCTTTTCCTTCTTTTGTTTTTGGCTCCTGCTTCTCTCTCCTCTCTTCCATACCCATACTATATCCATACATCAGAACTTTCCCCACTTTCCCGCCTACTGCGCTGAACATCACACAACTGAGCAGCACAGGAACAGCCTACTGGAACCTGCCCAGCACTGATTCCTGGCCCACTCTGTCAGGCTTAGAACTGCCACAAACAATCCATCCCAGGCCCTCCCCTTCAGCTGGACCTGCCCTGCTGCACCATAGCTGAGTGGCTGGCCTCACCCATTGCACAAGGAGGCAAAAAGTATCATGACTAAAGACAAGCAAACAACAAAGAATGCACAGTCTGCCTTCTCAGACATAAACAAATAAAACAAAAAGCCAGCAAGAAACAAACAAAACAATCAAGAAATGAAGAAAATAACTACTGAATGTCCTGCAGGCAGCAGACAATATCAAAACACATAAAAAAACAGAACAGGATGGGTCCATTAAGCATCCAAAGTGAAACACCTGATGACTTTCCAGTAGAAGAAGTCATTAGAACATGAAAGGGAATTCAAATCTCTAATATTCACAGCTAGCCAAGAGTTGAAGCAAAAAGCAGACAAAAATGAGGAAAAAAAATTGACAAATTTATGGAAAAGGCAGAAAAATTCATGGAAAATACAGACAAAAAATGGAAGAATTCAGGAAAAATAATACAGAAACAAAATGCCAAAATAAATTCACAATTAGAAATCATACAAAAACAACCATTAGAAATCCAAAAGATAAACAGTAAGATTTCAAAAATGGACAGCATCATAGAAGGACTGAAGAGCAGGTTTAAAATGATGGAAGACAAGATCAGTGAAACTGAAGACAAACACTTGGATACAACTCTGTGTGAGGAAAAATCAGAAAAAAGAACAAAGAAAAATGAGGAAACACTGAGAATTATGTGGGATACAGTCAAAAGCAAAAATTTGCCAGTGATCAGAGCTCCAGAACAGGGAGAAAAAAATGGAAAACACAGAGAGAAACATTGAAGAATTGCTGACAGAAAACTTCCCCAATATCATGGATGATGAAAAGCTGATCATCCAAAAAGCTCGATGAACCCCATGTATGATAGGTCCCAAAAGAAAAACACCAAGTCATATCATAATCACACTCACTAAAACCAAAGACAAAGAAAAAATCCTGTGAGCAGCTTGAGAAAAACAAAATTCACATACAGATGAGAAACAATAAGACTAAACTCTGATTATTCAGTAGAAACCATGCAAGCAAGAAGACAATGGGATGATATATATAAAGCCTTGAAAGAAAAACATTGCCAAGCACAAATAATATATCCTGCAAAACTCTCATTCGAATATGATGGTGAAATTAAGACATTTCCAGATAAACAGAAATTAAGGGAGTATGTGAAAACCAAACCAAACTTACAAGAATTATTAAAGGTGGTCCTTCATTCTGAGAACAAACACCATCAGACCACAGCCTGAATCTAGGATGCAAGATTGTACCAGACAGATACCAATGTAGAAAATGAACTCTTAAGAACTATCCAAAACAAAAAGAATTGCAACAGGGAACCAGAGAGTTTGATCTGTAAATGACAATAACATCAGAACAACAAAAGAGGGAATAAACAGTGTAGGTATATAACTGTCTAATGGAGAGGAAGGCAATGTGATACCAAGTAATAATAGACTGGTTCAAACCTAGGAAGATAAGGGTAAATTTCAAGGTACTCACAAAGAAAGTTAACAAACCTACTCATCAAAATAAAAAAGAGAAACATAAAGTCTCAATAAAAACAAAATCTACAAAAACAAAAGAAATCCACAAACAAAAGGAACTCAGAATAGGAGAGTAAGAGGAACAAAGAAAATGTTAGCACCACAAAAAAAAGCACTACAAAATGACAGCAATAAACCGACAGCTATAAATAATTACACTGAATGTAAATGGCCTAAATGCACCTGTAAAGAGACACAGCGTGACAAAATGGATTAAAAAAACAGGATCCATCAATATGCTGTTTACAAGAGACACATCTTAAAATCATAGATGCAAATTTATTAAAAATTGAAGGATAGAAAAAAATATATCAAGCAAATAACTACCAAAAAAGAGCAAGAGTGGCTATATTAATCTCAGATAAAATAGACTTTAAAATAAAATCCACCATAAAAGATAAAGAAGGGCACTATATAATGATTAAAGGAATGGTCCATCATGAAGACTTAACCGTAGTAAATATCTACACACCCAATGACAGGGATCCAATATATATAAAACAAACTCTAACAGCACTGAAAACAGAAATTGACAGTTCCACAATGATAGTAGAGACTTCAACACACCACATTCAGTAAGGGACAGAACATCTAGAAAGAAACTCAACAAAGATATAGAAGAATTAAAGAGCACAGTCACCCAACATGACCTCATAGACATATATAGAACACTCCACCCAACAGCTGTGAAGTACACATTTCTATTCCAATGCACATGGAACATTCTCCAGAGGAGACCACATCTTAGGCCACAGAGCAACTCTCAACAAAATCCAAAACACTGAGATAATACAAATCATCTTCTCTCACCACAATGTCATCATCAAAGTAGAAATTAACAACATGAAGAGTAAGGAAAAAAAAGAAAAATTACATAGAAACTGAATAACACCTGCTTAAAAACCCTTGGGTAATAGAAGAAACCAGAGATGGAAATAAAAAATTCCTAGAATCAAACAAGAATAAAAACACATCATGCCAAAACCTTTGGGATACAGCAAAGGCAGTCCTCAGAGGTCAATTGGTAGCAATAGATCCACACATCAAAAAAGAAGAAAGGGACAAAATAAAAACATTAACTACACAACTTGAACAAATAGAAAGCGAACAGCAAAAGAAGCCCACAGTCACCAGAAGAAAGGAAATAATAAAGATCAGAGCAGAAATAAATGAAATAGAGAATAGAAAAACAATAGAAAGAATCAACAAAACCAAAAGTTGGTTCTTCGAAAGGATCAACAAAATCAACAAACCACTGGCCAAACTGACAAAAGAAAAACAGAAGAGGACTCAAGTAACCCATATAAGAAATGAAATGGGGAATATTACAACAGACCCAAGTGAAATAAAAAGTATCATTAACAGAGTATTATGATATACTATATACGTCAACAAATTTGAAAACCTAGAAGAAATGGATAAATTTCTAGAAACACAGTCCCTACCCAAACTAACACAAAATGACGTTGAAAATCTGAACAGACCCGCAACAAGAGAAGCGATTGAAAAGGTAAAGAAAAAAAAAAAACCTCCCAACAACAACAACTAAAAAAACCTGGCCTAGATGGCTTTACTGGAGAATTCCACCAAACATTCAGAGAAAAGCTTACTCCAGTACTACTGAAACTATTTCAGAACATAGAAAAGGAAGTGATACTTCTGAATTCATTCTATGAAGCTAGCATAACCCTGATACAAAAACCAGGCAAAGACACCACAAAAAAGAAAAAAAGAAAATTACAGACCAATATCTCTCATGAATATAGATGCAAAAATTTTCAACAAAATTCTAGCCAATAGAATTCAGCAGCATATCAAAATAAATAAATAAATAATACACCATGACCAAGTAGGATTCATACCAGGTATGCAAGGATGTTCAACATTAGAAAATCTATCAATGTAATCCACCACATAAATAAAAGAAAGAAAAGAATCACATGATCATCTCAATTGACACAGAAAAGGCATTTGACAAAGCGCAACACCCATTCCTGACAAAAACTCTCAATAAAATAGGTATAGAAGGAAAATTTCTCAACATAATAAAGGGCATATACACAAAACAAATGGCAAACATCCTTCTTAATGGACAGAGGCAGAAAACATTCCCATTGAGAACAGGAACAAGACAAGGTTGCCCTTTATCACCACTCCTATTTAACATTGTGTTGAGAGTCTTAGCTACAGAAATTAGGCAAGAAACAGAAATAAAGGGCATCCAAATTGGTAATGAAGAAGCTAAACTATCCATATTTGCAGATGTTTTGATGCTGTACACAGAAAACCCAACAGACTCCACAAGAAAGCTACTGGAAAATAATAGAAAGACTCAGCAGAATAGCAGGATACAAGATAAACATACAAAAATCAGGTCCCAAAATCCATCAAACTGGGAAAAGACGGTCTTTTTAACAAATGGTGCTGGCAAAGCTGGATGGCCATCTGCAAAAAAATGAAACGGAACCCGTAATTCACACCATATACAAAAACAAACTTAAAGTGGATCAAAGACCTAAATATAAAGCCCAAAACCATGACATTCATAGAAGAAAAAATAGGATCAATGCTAGATGCCCTACTACATGGAATTAACAGGATACAAACCACAACCAACAACACACAAGCTTCAGAGGACAAACTAGATAACTGGGATCTTCTAAAAATTAAACACTGATGCTCATCAAAAGACTTCACCAAAAGAGTGAAAAGAGAACCTACAGACTGGGAAAAAAAAATTTCCTATTACAAGTCAAACGAAGGTTTAATCTCTAAAATCTGCAAGAAAATCCAACACCTCTACAACAAAAAGACAAATAATCCAATTAAAAAATGGGCAAAGGAAATGCACAGACCCTTCACCAAAGAAGACATCTGAGCTGCCAACAGACATATGAGGAAATGCTCATGATCTCTAGCCATTAGAAAAATGCAAATCAAAACCACAGTGAGATACCATCTCACCCAGGCATTACTGGCACAAATCAATAAAACAAGAAATAGCAAATGTTGAAGAGGCTTCAGGGAGATTGGAACTCTTATGCAGTGCTGGTGGGAATGTAAAATGATACAACCATTTTGGAAAACGATATGGCACTTCCTTAGAAAGCTAGAAAAAGAAATACCATATGATCCAGCAATCCCACCCCTAGGTATATATCCTAGAGAAATAAGAGTTGTCACACGGACAGACATATGCACACCAATATTCATTGAAGTATTGTTCACAATGTTAAAAAGATGGAAACAACCTAGATGACCATCAATAGATGAATGGATAAGCAAACTGTGGTACATACAAACAATCGAGTATTATGCAACGATAAAGAACAAGGATGAATCTGTGAAGCATCTCATAACATGGATGAATCTGGAGGGCATTATGCTGAGTGAAATCAGTCAACCACAAAAGAACGAGTATTGTATGAGAACACTACTGTAAAAACTCATGAAAAGGTTTGCATACAAAAAGAAATAATCTTTGATGGTTATAAGGAAAGGGAGGTGTGGGGATGGAAAAACACTTCACAGACAATAGATAAGTGGTACATTTTTACCTTTGGTGAAGGGTAAGACAGTACACAATACTGGGGAAGCCAGCACAAGGTGAAGTCATGGTAGCTCCGTAGACACATCCAAACTTCCTGTGCGACCGAATTGCTGGGTTGAGAACTGTGGGGACCATGGTCTTGGGAAGCATCTAGCTCAACTGGCATAACGTTGTTTATAAAGAAAATGTTCTACATTTTACTTTGGTTAGTGGTGTTTGGGGCTTAAAAGCCTGTGAGCAGCCATCTAGGATATTTCACTGGTCTCTCCCCTTAAGGAGAAAAGAAGAATGAAGAAAACTAAAGATACAAGGGAAAGATTAGTCCAAAGGACTAATGGACCGCATCTACCACGCCCTCCACCAGACTGAGTCCAGTATAACTAGATGGTGCCTGGCTACCACCACTGACTGCTCTGACAGGGATCATAACAGAGGGCCCCGGACAGAAAAATGTAGAACAAAATTCTAAATCAAAAAGAAAGATCAGACTTGCTGGCCTGACAGAGACTGGAGAAACCCTGAGAGTATGACCCCCGGACACCCTTTCAGCTCAGTAATGAGGTCAGTCCTGACGTTTACCCTTCTGCCAAAGATTGAACAGGCCCATGGAACAAAACAAGACTAAAGGGGTGCACTAGCCCTGGGGCAGGGACTGGAAGGCAGGAGGGAACAGGTAAGCTGGTGATAGGGAATCTGGGGTTGAGAAGGGAGGTTGTTGACATGTTGTGGGGTTGTTAACTAATGTCATGGAACAACATGTGTACTAATGTTTGATGAGAAATTAGTTTGTTCTATAAACCTTTATCTAAAATTCAATAAAAAAATAAACAGTGAAAACCTTCTGAAAATTACATTTCAAATCTCTAGTCCAGATAAATAATATTGAAGCCTGAAAAGAGAACTTCCTGATGAAAATGAGAAGTCTGGGTAAATGCTGGCCTTTGTATGGAACAAGCTAAAATACTAGTGATAAGCGAACATCTCAATGTGTAAAAATAAAACTGTGAAGATGGAAGATCCTCAAACTCTAGATGAGTTAGTATGATGTCACTGAAATTATTAAAATGGAATTAGTGATCAGTAGGAACAGCCACGAGTGCCAAAGAAAGAAGCCATGTTTGACAAATTTCCTTCTCATGACAGGTTGTTCTTTCAGGACCCTCTTGTATAGTCCTCGTGCCTTTTACCCTATTCCATTTCAGCCCATCCTTCACTCTCCACATTGAATTTGTCTCCCAGCACCTCTTCCAAATCTGATCATGTCCCTTGGTGGCTTTCAATGAACACGTAATGTGTGATAGAAATAAACATTCGTTGTGCCAAGCCAGTGAGATTTTGGTTTTGTTTCTTACTATAACATAGCCTACCTCATATAGACTAATATAGAAACAGATAACTACATACAGGGTACTGCCATAATGAGTCTCCATCCAGGGATTCCATTGTGTTGATGACAGAATAGATTAATGGAACAGGAGAGTGTATCCAAAAATGGACTACACAAATGTGGCCATTTGATTTTTGACAAAGCTGCAAAAATAATTGAGAAAAAATAGACTTTTCAACAAATGGTGTGGGAATCATTGCACACTAATACTCACAACTTACATAAAATTAACTAATACTGATTATAAATCTAAATTTTAAAAAATTTTAAAAGAAAATATCAGAGAAAAAAATCTTCATGACTTAAGGCTAAACAGTTTTTTGACATAACGCTAAAAGCATGATTAGAAAAAAAAAAAAAGAATAAATTAAATTTCATCAAAACTAAAAAAAAGAATGCTCTGAAAAAGGCACTGTTGAGATAAAGAAAAATAAGCTACAGGTGGATAGAAAATATTTGCAAACTTGATAACCAACAAAGGACTTGTATATAGAATATGTAAAGAACACTCAAAAGTCAACAGTATGAAGTCAAACAGCTCAAATAAAAAATGGGTCAAAGAATTGAATAGACATTCCACCAAAAAAGATATTCAGATAAATAGGCATCTGAAAAGAAGTTCAACATTTTTAGCTATTAGGAAAATGTAAATTAAGACAATTATGAGGTAATACTATACTATAAAAAAAAAAATTTTTTTTATACACCTATTAAAATGGATAAAATGAATAATTCTGACAATAGCAAGTGTCAGCAAGTGTTATGGAACAACTGACACTTTCATACTTTTCTGGTGGAAATGCAAAACGGTATAGCAAACCTGGAAAAGACTTTCACAATTTCTTATAAAGTTAAATTTACTCCTGCCGTAGTACCTAGCATAATTCTACCATTGGATCTAGCATAGGACTTACTCTTGAATATTTAACTTTAAATGTCCTTCAATTGGTGAAAGTATATCTATTTTTAAATGTGGTATTTCTGTACAGTGAAATAATACTAGTTAATTAAAAAGATTGAACTCTAGATACACAAAACAGTTTGGTTGAATCTCAAAGCATTATGTCAAGTAAAAAAAAGCAGAGTACAAAAGGTTACGTACTGTGTGATTCCATTTTACCACGTTCCCCGTGATTTAGAAAATAATTTTGGAATTATTATTGCCTGTCTTTTCTGGTCCTTGAGCAAAGAGAATGCAACCCAGCTGATGCTGGGCCCACAAAGATTCACAATGACACATCAACTGGGCCCTGAGATAAAGACAATAGATAGGACAATCTTAGAAATTATCTTTTAGGGAAGAAAAAATATTTTTAGAGAACTTTTCAAATAAAGCCAATGAAACAGAACACATAAGGCTTTTTTCACCCCTATATTAACATATTAAAAAAAAAAAAAGTGAATAGAAATTTGTTGGACCAGGGAAGGCCCTCCCGACTGTCGGATTACTGAAACCTATACCAATGATTGTTAAGAAAGGCAACAAAGTATAAGACCACAGTTTCTAGCCAATCTGTGAAAAGGTGAAGCTTTCACACATTTTTGTGATCTTAACATATACTGAGGACTCTATAACCTCCCTCAGGCTCGGGCAGACATCAGCTCTGGCAGCATGCTTCTCCGCTCCCCACTTCTGCCCTTTTGAATATATGCCAAGTAAAACTTTCTTTTCGCTTTACTAAACTTTGTGATGTTTTTTCCCCTGCAACACCCAAAAGTGAATTATAGTAATGGACAACACATCCGTGAGTACCAGGGGTTATGGACAGGGACAGGGTGTGTCTATAGAGGGACAGAACAAGGGAATTTGGGGGAATGATAGAAATATTTGTTACATTGATTATAGTTGTGATTACACAAATCTATACATGTGTTAAAGTTCATAAAACTGTACACTAAGAAAAAGTTTATGCTACTGTATGGTAGTTAAAAATTATGGTGTTGGGACAAAAACTAATCTAGGTTGTTAGAAATCAGGATAGAAGTTAATGGGAATCAGGGATGTAATGACATTAAAGGGGCTTTTTTGGGCTGGTCAGTCTGTTTCTTGATCTGGGGGGTTGTGTTTATAAGTTTGCTCATTTTGTGAAAATTCATTGAGCACTACAGTTATGATTAATACACTTATCTTTTATTTTAATTAAATGTTAAAAAATGCAAACAAATATACATATAAGATGCCTACTAAGCTTTTAAGAGAATTGGCTGCCAAAGAAATCTGGTACTTGGACTACAAATGCCTGTGATCGAGATTAAGATAACCTCTAGATGTCCAATTTCTGCAGATAGAAAGGAGAATAAGAAAGCCACTCGGGCCCAAATTCAGGCATATATTCCACTGGCCACTTCAGATCTGGCTGAGGAAGAAAATTTATAAGGTAACACCCCACAGAGAGTAGAATCAATGGCCTAGGGAGCTGATGCCAGAGAGCATCATCAAGGTTTTAAACAAGGAACCTTCCTCACCCACGGGGTATGGTCATCTTAAATATATCTTATTGAGCCGGTGTCAAGAGTTGCTGCAGCCCAGTGACTGCTGTGTGGCTCCCATCACCCTCCCTTTTAAAAAAAACGGTATGAACTCTACCTTGTCCCAGTTCCACCGCTGTGAATTGAATGTGAAAGGAACAGATAAATTGTCTTTTAATTTCATGGACCTGGATACAAAAATTCCATATTTCCAACTGGACACAATGACCGGATGGTGCTTTTGAGTTTTCTCCTTTGCACTGGATATGAGTGTGTACTGCATGTAAGAAAGAGAGTAAGTACTTTGTAATGATAGGAGATGACATGATGATTATCATCACTTAACAAATGTATCCATTCCTCCTAATAATAGGATTAATCTCCTTGAAGTTAAGGGTGTCATGGAACTTACTTTAAATAATGAAATTTGACCAGTAGTAATAAATGCCTGGAAACCCTGTTGGCATAGTGGTTAAGTACTACGGCTACTAACCAAAGAGTCAGCAGTTCGAATCCACCAGGCGCTGCTTGGAAACTCTATGGGGCGGTTCTACTCCGTCCTATAGGGTCGCTATGAGTCGGATTCGACTCGATGGCACTGGGTTTTGTTTTTTTTTTTTTACTGGTAATAAATGCCTCTTTAAGCTACCCTATGTTTCTCTTAGTTATTTATTTTTTTTTAAATTGTGCTTTAAGTGAAAGTTTGCAGTTCGAGTTAGTTTCTCAGACAAAAATTTATATACACATTGTTATGTGACCCTAGCTGCTCTCCCTGTAATGTGACAGCACCCTCCTCCTTGCCACCTGGATTTCCCCTGTTCATTCAACCAGCTCCTGTCCCTTTTTGCATTCTCATCTCACGGCCAGACAGGAACTGCCTAAATAGTCTCATGTATCTACTTCAGCTAAGAAACGCTGTCTTCACAGGTATCATTTTATATTTTATAGTCCACTCTAATCTTTGAAGAGTTGGCTTAGAGAATGGTTTCAGTTCTGGGCTAACAGAGAGTCCAGGGGCCACATCTTCTGGGGTCCCTCCAGTCTCAATCAGACCACTAAGTCTGGTTTTTTATGAGAATTTGAGGTCTGCACCCTACTTTTCTCTTGCTCCGTCAGGGACTCTCTATTGTGTTTCCTGTCAGGGCGGTCGTTGGTGGTAGCCAGGCACCATCTAGTTCTTCTGGTCTCAGGCTGATGGAGTCTGGTTTATGTGGCCCCTTCTGTCTCTTGGGCTAATATTTTTCTTATGTCTTTGGTATTCTTCATTCTCCTTTGCTCCAGGTGGATTGGGGCCAACTGATGCATCTTAGATGGCTGTACACTAGCTTTTAAGACCCCAGGCACCACTCACCAAAGCGGGATGCAGAATATTCTCTTAATAAACTTTGCTATGCCAATTGACCTAGAAGTCCCCTGACACCATGGTCCCCAGACCCGTGCCCCTGCTACCCTGTCCCTCAAAGTATTTGGTCATATTCAGGAAACTTCTTAGCTTTTGGTTTAGTCCAGTTGTGCTGACTTCCTCTGTGTTGTGTGTTGTCCTTTCCTTCACTTAAAATAATTCATATCTACTATCTAGTTAGTGAATACCCCTCTCCCTCCCTCTCCATCCTCTTAACCATCAAAGAATATTTTCTTCTGCTTTTAAACCTTCCCTTGAGTCCTTGTAATCCTGGTCTCACACAGTATTTGTCCTTTTGTGACTAATTTCACTCACCATAATGCCTTCCAGATTCATCCATGTTATGAGATGTTTCGTGAATTCCCTGGTGTTCTTTATCATTGCATAGTATTCCATTGTGTAAATATACCATAATTTGTTTATCCATTCATCCATGGATGTGCACCTAGGTTGTTTCCATCTTTTTGCTATTGCGAACAGTGCTGCAATGAACATGAGTGTGCATATATCTGTTCGTGTGATGGCTCTTATTTCTCTAGAATATATTTCAAGAAGCAGGACTGCCGGATTTTACGGCACTTCTATTTCTAGCTTTTTAAGGAAGCACCAAACCAATTTCCAAAACGGTTGTACCATTTTACATTCTCGCCAGCAGTGTATACGTGTTTCAATCTCTCCAACATTTATTATTTTGTGTTTTTTGTATTAGTGCTAGCCTTGTTGGGGTGAGAAGTTATCTCATTGTAGTTTTGATTTGCATTTCTTTTAATGGCTAATGATCATGAGCATTTCTTCATGTATCTGTTAGCCTCCTAAATTCTTCTTTAGTGAAGTGCATTTTCAAGTCCTTTGCCCATTTTTTAATTGGGTCATTTGTCTTTTTATTGTTGAGGTTTTGCAGTATCCTGTAGAAACCCTGGTGGCATAGTGGTTAAGTGCTTCGGCAGCTAACCAACAGGTCAGCAGTTCAAATCCACCAGGCGCTCCTTAGAAACTCTATGGAGCAGTTCTACTCTGTTCAATAGGGTCTCTATGAGTTGGAATCAACTCGACGGCAGTGGGTTTGGTTTTTATTATTTGGTGGACTTTAGAGATTACACACTGATCGGATTCGTCATAGCCAAATTTTTTTCCCGAGTTTGTAGGTTGTCTTTTCATTCTTTTGATGAAGTCTTTTGATGAGCACAAGTATTTGATTTTTAGAAGCTCTCAGTTGTCTAGTTTCTCTTCTGGTGTTTGCACATGCTTAGTAATGTTTTGTGTACTGTTTATGCCATGTATTAGGGCTCCTAGCGTTGTCCCTATCTTTTGTTCCGTGATCTCTATCGTTTAAGATTTTATATTTAGGTCTTTGATCCACTTACAGTTAGTTTTTGTGCATGGTGTGAGGTGTGGGTCTTGCTTCATTTTTTTGCAGATGGATATCCAGTTATGCCAGCACCATTTGTTAAAGAGACTGTGTTTTCCTCTATTAACAGACTTTGAGACTTTGTCAAATATCAACTGCTCATAGATGGATGAATTCATGTTCAGATTCTCAATTCTGCTCCATTGGTCTATGTATCTGTTATTGTACCACTACCTGGCCATTTTCAATACCGTGGCAGTATAATAGGTTCTAAAATCAGGTAACGTGAGGTCTCCCACTATGTTCTTCTTCTTCAGTAATGCTTTGCTTATCCAGGGCCTCTTCCCTTTCCATATGAAGTTGGTGATTTGTTTCTCCATCTTGCTAAAAAATGCCATTGGAATTGTAGCTGTAGATCAGTTTGGGTAGAATAGACATTTTCACAATATTGAGTCTTCCTATCCATGAGCAAGGTATGTTTTTGCACTTCTGCAAGTCTCTTTTTGTTTCTTGCAGTAGTGTCTTGTAGTTTTCTTTGTATAGGTCTTTTATGTCTCTGGTAAGATTTATTCCTAAGTGTTTTATCTTCTTGGGGGCTATTGTAATTGGTATTGATTTGGTGATTCCCTCTTCGAAGTTCTCTTCGTTCGTGTAGAAGAATCCAACTAATTTTCATATGTTTATCTTGAATCCTGATACTTTGCCGAAATCTTCTATTAGTTCCAGTGCTCTTGTGGATTCTTTGGGATTTTCTGTGTATAAGATCATATCATCTGCCAATAGAGATACTTTTACTTCTTCCTAACCAGTTTGGATGCCCCTTTTTTCTTTTTCTAGCCCAGCTGCTCTGGCTAGGATCTCCAAAACAATGTTGAACAAAAGTGGTGATAAAGGGCATGGTTGTCTGGTCCTGTTCTCAAAGAGAATGCTTTCAGACTCTCTCCATTTAGGGTGATGTTGGCTGTTGACTTTGTATAAATGTGCTTTATTATGCTGAGGAATTTTTCTTCTATTCCTATTTTGCTGACAGTTTTTATCATGAATGCCCACTGAACTTTGTCAAGTGCTTTTTCTGTGTCAATCGATAAGATCATGTCGTTCTTTTGTTTTATTTATGTGATGGATTACATGGATAGTTTTTCTAATGTTGAACTACGAATCCCACTTGGTCCTAGTGCATTATTTTTTTGATATGTTGTTGAATTCTATTGGCTAGAATTTTGATGAGGATTTTTGTATCTACGTTCATGAGGGTTATTGGTGTGTAATTTTCTTTTTTTACGGTGTCTTTAGCTGGTTTTTGGCATCCGGGTTATGCTGGCTTCGTAGAATGAGTTTGGGAGTATTTCATCCTTTTCTATACTCTGAAATACCTTTAGCAGTAGTGGTGTTAACTTTTCTCAGAAAGTTTGGTAGCATTCTCCAGTGAAACCTTCAGGGCCCAAGCTTTTTTGTGTTGGGAGTTCTTTAACTACCTTTTCAATCTCTTCTTTTGATACAGGTTTATTTAGTTGTTCTACCTCTGTTTGTGTTAGTTTATGTAGGTAGTATGTTTCTAGAAATTTGTCTGTTTCTTCTAGGCTTCCAAATTTGTTGGAGTACAATTTTTCATAGTATTCTGTTGTGATTCTTTTAATTTCTGTTGGGTCTGTTGGATGTTGTCCATCTCATTTCTTATTCATGTTATTTGCTTCCTCTCCTATTTTTCTTTTGTCAGTTTGGCTAATGGTTTATCAATTTTGTTGATCTTTTCAAAGAACCAGCTTTTGGTTTTATTAACTCTTTCAATTGTAATTGTTTTTCTGTTTCATTTGATTCAGCTCTAATTTATATTATTTGCTTTCTTCTGGTGCCCAAGGGCTTCTTTTGCTGCACTCTTTCTATTTTTTTGAATCATAGGGTTAATGTTTTGATTTTGGCCCTTTCTTCTTTTTGGATGTGTGCGTTTATTGCTATAAATTGACTTCTGAGCACTGCTTTTGCTGTGTCCCAAAGGTTCTGGTAGGATGTATTTTCGTTCTCATTTGATTCTGTGAATTTATTTATTCCATCCTTAATTTCTTCTATAACCCAGTAGTTTTTAAGCAAAGCGTTCTTTGGTTTCCATGGATTTGATTTTTTTTCCTCGCTCTTTCTGATATTGATTTCTCCTTTTTTAACTTTATGGTCAGAAAAAATGCTTTGTAATATTTTGATGTTTTGGATTCTGTTAAGACTTGCTTTATGGCCTACTATGTGGTCTGTTCTTGAGAATGTTCCATGTGCTTTGGAAAGAAAGTAATACTTGGCTGCTGTTGGGTGGAGTGTTCTGTATATGTCTGTTAGGTCAATTTAGTTGATTGTTGCATTTAGATCTTCTGTGTCTTTATTGGGCTTCTTTCTGGATGTTCTGTCCTTCACTGAATGTGGTGTGCTGAAGCCTACTATTATTGTGGAACAGTCTGTCTCTGTTTCCAATGCTGTTAGAGCTTTTTCTTTTTTATGTATTTTGGAGCCCTGTCATTGGATCCGTATTTATTATGTTTATATCCTCCTGGTGTACTAACCCTTTAATCATTATATAGTGTCCTTTCTTATCCTTTGTGGTGGATTTTACTTTAAAGTCTATTTGGCCAGAGGTTAACATTGCCACTCCCGCTCTTTTTTGATTGTTGTTTTCTTGATATATATTTTTCCATCCTTTGTGTTTTAGTCTTTAAGTCTTAAGGTGTGTCTCTTTTAGGCAGCATTTAGACAGATAATGATTTTTTTTTATCCAATTTGCTGCTCTCTGTCTCTTTATTGTGCCTTTAGCCCATTTACATTCAGCATAATTGTTGATAAGTATTAGTTTAGTGCTGTCATTTTGATGTCTTTTCCTGTGTGTTGTTTACAATTTCTTTGTTCAACCTAATTTTCTGTGCCTAGTCATTTTTCTTCATGTATTTTCTTTTCATTTTTTAAATTTTTGCTGATTTTATATTTGCTGAGTCTTTATGTCTTGTTTTTTTTTTTTATTTTGATGTGTAGGATTGTTAGTTTCCTTTGTGTTTACCTTAATATTTACCCTTATTTTTCTAAGTTTAAACCTAACATTTGTTTCTTTATATCACCTTGACTTCCTCTCCGTATGAAAGATCTATGACTACATTTTTTTAGATCCTCTTTTTTGTTTTAATGTTGCCATCTTTTGGATATTTATGTCTCTGTTTCCCTATTTTCAGCATTTTAGCTTTGATTTATTTTTGCAACTTACTGGTCTGCATTTATATCTGGCTGCTCTGTCCTATGTTCTAGTCTTGGGTTGTTATCTGATGTTATTGTTTTTCATTGATTTTCTAATTGGATGACTCCTTTTAGTATCGATTGTAATTTTGGTTTGGTTTTTGCAAATTCCCTAAACTTCCATTTATCTGGAAATGTCCTAATCTTATCTTCATATTTGAGACAAATGCTGAATATATAATTCTTGTCTGGCAATTTTTTCCTTTAAGGCTTTATATATGTCATCCCATTGACTTCTTGCCTGCAAGGCTTTTGCTGAGTAGTCCGAGCTTATTCTTGTTGACTCTCTTTTGTAGGTGACCTTTTGTTTATCCTTAGTCGCTCTTAAAATTCTCTCTTTATCTTTGGTTTTGGCAAGTTTGATTGTAATATGTCTTGGTGACTTTCTTTTAAAATCTACCTTGTATGGGGTTCAATAAGCATCTCGAATAGATATCTTCTCATCTTTCACAATATCAGGGAAGTTTTCTGCCAACAAATCTTCAACAATTCTCTCTGTATTTTCCATTATCCCCCCTGTTCTGGTACTCCAATCACTCGTAGGTTATTCCTCTTGATATAGTTCCACATAATTTTAACAGTTTCTTCATTTTTTAAATTTCTTTTATCTGACTTTTCCTCAAATAAGTTGATGTCAAGTGTTTTATCTTCAATCTTACTAATTCTGACTTCCATTGCCTCAGTTCTGCTCCTATGACTTTCTATTGAGTTGTCTAAATCTGAAGTTTTATTGTTAGTCTTCTGGATTTCTGTTTGCTGTGTCTCTATGGATTCTTGCAGCCTGTTAAATTTATCATTATGCACTTCTATCATCTTCTTCCTATAGGGTCGCTATGAATCAGAATCAACTTGATGGCACTGGTGGGTTTGGTATCATCTTCTTAAGTTCCTCTATTGCTTTGTCTGTGTGTTCCTTGTTTGTTTTGTATTTCACCTAATCTTCTTGATCCCTTGAAGAGTTCTGTATATTAATCTTTTGTATTCTGCCTCTAGGAATTCCTGAAAGTTATCTTTATCCAGGAGATTTCTTGATTCTTTGTTTTGGGAGCTTGCTGAAGCCATCATGGTCTGCCTCTTTATATGATTTGATATTTACTATTTTCTCTGAGCCATTAATAAGTTATATTTACTTATTTTATGTTTGCTTGCTGTGTCCTAGCTTCTTGTTTTGTTTTGATATGCCTAAATAGGCTGTTCCAGTGAGCCTGTTTGATTTTTGGTGCCTTTGAAGCTCTAGTGCTTTGTCATTTGGGCATATATTTGGCGTTTGGGAAGTGGTCATTTCATTTATCACAATTTAATTATATTTTTTATTGAGATAATTATAGATTCACATGCAGTTTTTGTAAAAAGAAATAAGAGATTTTATGTACCCTTATTGCTAGTGAAAACCTTTCCATTAATATTTATAGCAGCTTTATTCATAATTATCCAAAATGGGAAGCACCAAGATGTCCTTCCATAGGTTAGTGAATAAACAAATACATCAATACTACGGAATACTATTTAGCAATTAAAGAAATGAGCTATCAAGTCATACAAAAACATACAAGAATCTTAAATGCCTACTGCTAAATGCAAGAAGCTAGAAAGCAAAGTTCCTTCCCCAGTCAGTTTCTCCTTTTGGAACTCCTATTATGTGTATGGCAGGTCTCCTGGGTCTACTGATCTGTCCCCCAAGCCTAATGTCTGTTACCTCATGATTTTCATCTTTTCACATGATTTCTCTGTGCATTAAGATGTTTCTTGCACTTGACCTTCCAGGTAAATCGGTACAGATTTCAACAACCACTAACTTCTAATTCAATTCATCCAATACATTGTTTAATTGGGAAATCTTTATTTTATGTAATTTTAGTTAATTTTGACATCAAGAAGTCTTTTTGTTCTGTATTTGAAACTCTTCAAGTGTCTTTATATATACATCTTTTTTCCCCCTCAGCTTTTTCCATCCCCTTCAGCTAGCTGTCTCCTCCTCCCATTTGATGGATTGTTTGTTTGTTTATTTCTCAGGAACTCTGGTTGAGTTTTTGACATATTGTAAATAATGAATATCTCACATATATTGAAAATGGCAACATCTACTTATATAGGCCCGATAGGCTTTCAGGCCCCTCCTGCTCTGCTGAGGAAACCTACAGAATATTTCTGTTCCAGTTTTCCTTATCTTCTCTTATCCTTAGCTACAGGACCATATATGCCCATCCTTCTTGGCATTTTGAGGACCGAGGAGATCAGGTACACACATACTGGGCGGATGATGACTTTCTCTGATGGTCACAAATGTTTGTGTGCAATGCTCTTCCCAGGATACAACAAATTCTGGTGCCCTTCCTAGAGTTTTTTCATTTTCTTAGGTGTCCCCTCCCCCTTATAAATAGTCATCTCTGTATTAAACTGAAAAGTATTTTTCTTTTTTGTAATGGCTTTATTGAGGTATATTTCACACGCCATACTATTATGTAACCATCACCACAATCAGTTACAGATATTTTCATCATCTGAAAAAGAAATCTCACAACTTTAAGTTACCATTCCCCAGTCACCCATACCCCTAGCTCTAAAAAAAGAACCCACTGTTGTTGAGTCGATTCCAACTCATGGTGACCTCCAAGGCTAGGCAACTACTAATCTACATTCTGTCTCTATAGATTAGCTTATTAGGAACATTTCATATAAATGGAATCATACACTGTGGCCTTTTGTAACTGGCTTTTTTGAATTAGCATAATGTTTTCAAAGTTTATGATATAGCATATATCACTGTTTCATTCCTTTTTATAGTCAAATAATATTTCATTGTATGAATATACCACATCTTGTTTATTCACTGATCAGGTGATGGACATTTTGTTGTTTCCACATTTTGGCTATTATGAATAATGCTGTCATGAACATTGCTGTACACATTTTTGTGTGAACCTGTTTTCAGTTCTCTTAGATATATACCTAAGAGTAGAATTGCTAAGTCAAATGGTAACTCAATGTATAACTTTTTGAGTAATTGCTAGCCTGTTTTCTGATGAAACTGCAGCATTTTACATTTCCACCAGCACTGCAAGGTGGTTACAATTACTAAACATCCTCTCCAACACTTGTTGTTTTCTGTCTTTTCAAATTTTTTTATTATAGTCATTGTATTGATTGTGAAGGGGTATCTCACTGTGATTTTGATTTGCAGTTTCTTAATGACTAATGACAGTGAGCATTTTTCATTGACTTATTGACCATTTGCTTATCTTTTTTAGAAAAATGACTACATGAATGTCTAGTCATTTAGAAAAAAATAAGGTTATTTATCTTTTTTTTTGAGTTGGTAGAGTTCATTATATATTCTGCCTGTGAGTTTCTAATGAAATATATGATTTTTCAAATATTTTCTATCATTCTGCACATCATCTTTTCACTTTCTTGATAATGTCCTTTGATGCCAAAAGATTTAATTTTGATGAATTCCAATATATTTATTCTTTCTTTTGTCATTTGTGCTTTTATTGTTATATCTAAGAAATCAGTGCCTAATTCAAGGTCACAAAGATTTACTCCTTTGTTTTCTTCTAAGAGTTCTATAGGTTTTCCTCTTGCGTTTATGTCTATGATCCATTTCAACTTAATTTTTATACATGTGAGTTAAGGGTCCAACTTCATTTTTTGCGTGTGACTATCCAGTTGTCTCAGCACCATTTGTTTAGAGATTATTTTACCTCATTCAATGGTATTAGCACCAATCTTGAAAATCAGTGGACCATAGGTGTATGGGATTATTTCTCGACTTTCAATTCTATTTCTTTGATCTATGTGTCTATACTTAAGCCAGTACAACACTGTCTTGGTTACTTTTGCTTTGCAGTAAATTTTGCTATCAGAAATTGTGATTCCTCCAACTTTTCTGTTTTCAAGATTGTTTTGTATTTCCTGGATCACTTGATTTCCATGTGAATTCCAGGGTTAACTTGTAAATTTCTATAAACAAGTCAGCTGGCATTCTGATAAATATTGCTTAAATTTGCAGATCAATTTGGGAAGTATTGCCACTAAACAACATTGTCTTTCATGCCATGAACTCATATCCATAGCAACCCTACAGGTCTCTATGAGTTAGAGTCGACTCCATGGCACACAACAGTAACAACATGCCATAAACATAGAATGTCTTTCCATTTACTTAGAACTTTTAAAATCTCTTTCAATAATGTTTTATAGATTTTATAGCTTAAGTTTTAAACTTCTTTTGTTAAGTTTATTTCTAAGTATTTTTTGGATGCTATTGTAAATTAATTTTTTTTCTTAATTTTATCTTCAGATTGCTCATTGCAAGCATATAGATATACAACTGATTTTTGTATATTGTTCTTTTATTCTGCAACTCTACTGCTCGTGTTTATTAATTTTACTAGCTTTTTAGTTGGTTCCTTGGGATTTTTAATATATAAGATCATGTCATCTGTGAATGTAATTTTACTTCTTTCTTTCCAATCTCGATGTCTTTTATTTATTTATTTATTTTTGCCTCGTTACCTTGGCTTGGCGAGAACCCCCAGCACAATGTTGAATAGAAGTGATGAATGCAGACATTCTTTTGTTGTTTCTGATCTTAGAGGGGAAGGAAGTACCCAGTCTTTCACCGTTAAGGATGATGCTAGCCATAGGATTTTTATAGACACTCTTTATCAGGTTGAGGAAGTTCCCATCTATTGCTAGATTGTTGGATGTTTTTACTGTGAAAATGAGTTGGAATTTTTCAAATGCTGCATCTATTGAGAAGATCCTGTAGTTTTTTTTTTTATTTTTTATTTTATTGATAATGTATTAATTACTTTCCAGGTGATAAAACAACCTTGCATTTTGGGGATAAACCCACTTGGTTATAGTGTATAATTATTTTTATATGTTGTTGGTTAGAGTTTGCTAGTATTTTGATGAACATTTTTTATGTGTACTTTCATAAGAGATACTGTTCTGTGGTGTTGTGTTCTTGTAATATCATTGTCTCATTTGGTGTTAGGATACTATTGACTTCACAAATGGGTTGTGAAGTGTTCATTCTATTTTGCATTTTGTGAAGAAGAGTTTGCAAAAATTGGTACTAATTCTTCTTTGAATTTTTGCTAGAATTCAGAGGTGAAGCCATCTGGGCCTGTAAATTTTTGTGGTTAATGTTTTGTTCAGTCTCTTAACTTGTATTGGTATGATTTAATCTCTTCACTTGTATTGGCCTATTCAGATACTATATTTCTTCTTGAGTCAGTTTTGTTAGTTGTGTTTTTATGATAATTTGTCCCTTTCATCTAAGTTATCTAATTTGTTAGTGTTTAATTTTTCATAGTATTTCTTTATAATACTTTTTTCTTTATTTCTGTAAGATCAATAGTAATGGTCCCGCTTTCATTTCTGATTCTAGTAATTTGAGTCTATTTTTTTCTCAATCAAACTAGCTAAAAGTACATTTGTCAATTTTGTTGATCTTTAAAAAAAAAAAAATATTGGTTTTATTGGTGTTCCTATTTATTTGTTTTAAAGTCTATTTCATCTCACGTAATTATAGACATCCCTGCTTTCTTATGGTTGCTGTTCACATTGTATCTCTTTCTCCTCTTTTTTTCTCTCAAACTATTAGTATTTTTAATCTAAAGGGTGTCTCCTATAGATAGCATGTAATTAAAAAAAAATTTTTAATACAGTGTGACAATCTCTGCCTTTGGATTCTTTAGTCTATTCACATTTAATGTTGGTATTGATATAGCTGAGTTACATAGGCCATTTAAATTTTTGTTTTCTAAATGTATCATGCAATTTTTGTTCTAATATCCTTGCTTTAATATTTTCTTCTGTTTTAAGTGAATACTTTCTCATGTGACAGTTCAATTAATTTTTAACTCCTTTTTTTAAAAAAAAGTTGTTGATCTAAAGCTTACCTAATACATCTTATCAAATTCTGCTCCAGATTTGTAGTAAATGAATTCCAATGAGATACAGAAGTCTTAATCCCATATCGCTCTATTCCCTTTCCCCTGTTTTTGTGGTATTATTGTTATATGTATTACATCTGTATATTTTACAAATACAACAATACATTGTCATAATTATTAGTTTATATGATTTTTAAGTCTTAAAAGAAGCTGAGAGGAAAAAAGGACTGTAATTACATATTTATAACTTTTATTATATTGGCCTTCTTATTTTCCATTTCTGGTCCTTTTCATTTGTTTCTGCAAATTCAAGTCATTATCTGGAGTAATGTCTTCGGCCTAATATAACACTCCCCTATGTGTCTGTCAGTTTGTCATACTGTGGGGGCTTGCATGTTGCTGTGATGCTGGAAGCTATGCCACCAATATTCAAATACCAGCAGGGTCACCCATGGAGGACAAATTTGAGCTGAGCTTCCAGATTAAGACAGACTAGGAAGAAGGAGCTGGTGGTCTACTTTTGAAAAGAATTAGCCAGTGAAAACCTTATGAGTAGCAGTGGAATGTTGCCTGATATGGTGCTGAAAGGTTGGAAGGCATTCAAAAGACCCCTGGAGAAGAGCTGACTCCTCAAAACAGAGTCGACCTTAATGATGTGAATGGAGTCAAGCTTTCAGGACCTTCATTTGTTGATGTGGCACAACTCAAAATGAGAAGAAACAGCTGCAAATATCCATTAATAATCAGAAGGTGAAATGTATGACTTTTGAATCTAGGAAAATTGGCTACTGTCAAAAATGAAATGGAACACAGAAACATTGATATCTTAGGCATTAGTGAGCTCAAATGGACTGGTATTGGCCATTTTAAATCACACAATCATATGGTCTACTACACCAGGAATGACAATTTGAAGAGGAATAGCATTGCATTCATTGTCAAAAAGAACATTTCAAGATCTATCCTGAAGTACAACACTGTAAGTGATAGGATAATATCCATACCCCTATAAGGAAGGCAGGTTAATACAACTACTATTCAAATTCAGGCAGCAACCACTAAGGCCAAAGATGAAGAAATTGAAGATTTTTACCAACCTCTGGAGTATGAAATTGACCAAACATGCAATTGGGATGCACTGATAATTACTGGTGATTGGAATGCAAAAGCTGGAAACAAAGAAGAAGGATTAGTAGTTGGAAAATATGGCTTTAGTGATAGAAAAGATGCCAGAGATAGCATGCTAGAATTTTACAAGACCAATGACTTCTTCGTTGCAAATACCTTTTTTTCACCAACATAAAGAGTGACTGAACATGTGGACTTTACCAGATGAAATACACAGAAATCAAATCCACTACATCTGAGGAAAGAGATGATGGAAAAATTCAATATCTTCAGCCAAAAAAAGGCCAGGGGCTGATTGCAGAACAGACCATCAATTGCTCATATGCAAGTTCAAGTTGAAACTGAAGAAAATTAGAATAGCTCCACAAGAACCAAAGTACGACCTTGAGTTATTTCCAACCTGAATTTAGAGACCATCTCAAAAATAGATTTGACACACTTAACACTAATGATTGAAGACCAGAGGAGTTGTGGAATGACATCAAGGACATCATATATGAAGAAAACAGGAGGTCATTAAAAAGTCAGAAAAGAAAGAAAAGACCAAAAAGGATGTCAGAAGAGACTCTGAAAGTTCCTCTTGAATGTTGAGCAGCTAAAGCAAAAGGAAGTAAAAGAGCTCAACAGAAGATTTCAAAGAGCAGCTCAAGAAGTCAAATTATTATAATGACATGTACAAAGACCTGGAGATACAAAATCAAAAGGGAAGAACCTGCTCGGCATTCCTCAAGTTTACAGAATTGAAGAAAAATTTCAAGCCTCCAGTTGTTATGTTGAAGGATTCCATGGGGGAAATATTAAATGATGAAGGAAGCATCAGAAGAATATGGAAGAAATACACAGAGTCACGATACCAAAAAGAATTGTCTATGTTCAAGCATTTCAGGAATTAGCATGTGATCAGGAACCTATGGTACAGAAGGAAGAAGTCCAAGCTGCAATGAAGGCATTGGTGAAAAACAAGGCTCCAAAAATGTATGGAATGCCAATTGAGATGATTCAACAAATGGATGCAGCACTGAAAGTGCCAAGAAATTTGGAAGTTTGGAAGACGGCTACCTGGTCAATAGCCTGGAAGAGATCCATATTTATGCCTATTCCTAAGAAAGGTGATCCAACAAAATGCTGAAATTATCAAACAATATAATTAACATCACATGCAAACAACATTTTGCTGAAGATCATTCAAAAGCAGCTGCAGCATTATATTAACAGGGAACTGCCAGAAATTCAGGCTGGATTCAGAAGAGGACTTGGAGCTAGGAATATCATTGCTGATGTCAGAGGGATCCTGGCTGAAAGCAGAGAACACCAGAAATGTGCTTGCCTGTGTTTTATTGACTATGCAAAGGCATTCAAATGTGTGGATCATAACAAATTATGGATAGCATTGCAAAAAATGGAAATTTCAGAACACTTGATTGTGCTCCTGAGGAACCTATACATAGATTAAGAGGCAGTCATTTGAACAGAACAAGGGGATACTGATTGGTTTAAAGTCAGGAAATGTGTGTGTCAGCATTGAATTCTTTCATCATACTTATTCAATCTGTATGCTAAGCAAATAAACCAAGAAGCAGGACTATATGAAGAAAAATGGGGCATCAGGATTGGAGGAAGACTCACTAACAACCTGTGTTACGCAGATGACACAACCTTGCTTGCTGAAAGTGAAAAGGACTTGAAGCACTTATTGAAAAATATCAATGACCACAGTCTTCAGTATGGATTACAATTCAACATAAAACAAAAATCATCAAAACTGGACCAAGAAGCAGCATCATGATAAATGGAGGAAAGACTGAAGGAGTCAAACTAAAACTCAGTGCCGTCGAGTCAATTCCGACTCATAGCGACCCTAAAGGACACAGTAGAACATTTCACTTGAATCCACAAGCAACACACATGGAAGTCAAAGACTCATTGCCCTGGGCAAACCTGCTGCAAAAAAACCTCTTTAAAGTGATAAAAAGCAAAGATGTCACCTTGAAGACTAAAATGTGTTTTCAATCACCTCATATGCATGTGAAAGCTGGACAATGAATAAGGAAGACAGGAGAATTGACGCCTTTGAATTATAGTGTTGGCAAAGAATATTGGTTATTTTTTTATTTTTGCAAATATATTACATTTCTATATGTTATAGACCAAACAATACTATTACATACATATTGGTTTATACAATTGCTTTGCAACTCAGTTAAGGGAAAAAAAATGCAAAGAAAGTAAAAAGTATACATCTGTATTGTTTTTTATAATTAAATGTGGAATCACGTTCCTCTGTGGTGTCATTTGCTTTTAGTCTAAATAAAACTTTAATATTTCTTGTAAGGTGGATCTGCTAACAACAAATTGTCTCAGTTTTGGTTGATATGGGTATGTCTTTTTCTCACCTGTATTTTTAAAAGATAGCTTTGTTGGATATAGGATTCCTGATTGACAGTTGTTTCTGCTTTCCTTTTCTATACTTTAAATAGGATACCCTATTGCCTTCTAAGTCTCCATTATTTCTAATGAGAAGTTAGCTGTTAATATTGGGTTTCTGTTATAACTGACAGTTCATTTTTCTCTTGTCACTTTCAGAATTTTATCTTTATCTTTGCTTTCAGTATACTTACTATAATGTGTCAATTTTTTGAAGTACTTTGTGCTTCTCCAACTTGAAGTTTGTTGAATGTCCATGTTAAGCTTTTTCATAGGATTTAGGATTTTTTCAACCATCATTTCTTCAAATGTATTTTTCTGCTCCTTTCTGTCATCTCCTTTTGACACTCTCATTATGTATATGTGGGTGAGCTTAATTATGGCCTGTGTTTCTCTGAGTCTCTGCTTATTTTATTTTTTTAATGCTTTTGTTCCTATATTCTTTGGATTGTGTAATTTTTATTAATCTTTCTTTAAGTTCAGTAATTCTTAATTCTTCTAGTTTTAATCTACTGTTGAGCCCCTCTGGTGAATTTTTCTTTTCAGTTATTGTACTTTTCAGCTTCAGGATTTGCATGATATATATATATATATATATATATATATATATATATATATGTAAATAATTTCTCTCTCTTCATTAATATTCTTTTTTTGTAACATTGTCATCATACCTTCTTTTTATTTTTAAGCATAATTCCTTTAGTTCTCTGAACATATTTATTGTCTATTAAATCTGACATCTGGTCACTCTCTGAAATTTCTGTTTCCTGCCTATTTCCCTACATATTTGTTAGACATTTCTGTTTCTTTGCATGTCTTATAATTTTGTGTCAGGAACTTGACATTTAAAATAATACATTGTGGCAACTTTGGATACTGCCCCCCCATCCTGGCTTTTTTTTTTCTTTCCTATTTGTTCAGTGATTATCTGAATTATTTTAATGAAGTCAATTTGATCCCAATCATGTGAAGCTCCTGATGTTGCCCCTTGTAGGGTGAAGCCTGGAACCTACATTCTGTCATTTTGGGATGGTAGCGGTTTCAGAAGAGCTCTCTTTGCCCTTTTCTTGACCACATCCAATGGTTAAGCTTCATTAATTGCTGCCCGATTGCTCTATTTTTTTTTTTTTTTGAACAATGGCCTAGGCATAAAAATTACTCTACAGGGTTGATCTAATTATATTCAGGCCCTTTGACAGGTATAGTTTTGAGGTTTGTGTTGGAAATACGCTTTGGCCTCGTGGGGTGGGAGGCCCTTCTTAGCTGTCTGTTTCCTTGGCTGTCTGTATTAAGGCCACTAGACTATGGTTTAGCTTATATTTCTAAGGAATCTACCACAGCTTTCCTTTAATTGCTTTTCCCCACATATTCCATTGTTTTGAGAGTGCCCTTAGGCTTGAACCTCCCACACATTCTGTTGCAATGAGTTCAGTTCCTTTGGGAACAGATTTGGGACTCTCTCTTTTATGGTCTGCCTCCCCCTCTTGGCAAAATATCTGGATCAAGGCTCTGTAGCTGGGGATGTGGAAAATGGTGCTCTTTTCTCTTAGTGACATCCCTTAGGAGCTGAATACTTGATGGGGGAGGTGGTGGCTGTTGCCTCTGGTATTAGCTTGCAACATCTGCTTTGCAAACAAACCAGAATGAAGGTAATTTGGGCCCCTGTTGTCTAAGTGCGCCACATCCAAAGAACAGCCCTACATCCTATGAGTGGGGACTAGATGAAGAAGGGAGCACTCACCTCTTCTCTGTATCTACCTAGAACATAGCTACTGCAACAGGTAGCTGAGGACATGAGAAACACTGATGTCTTTCCCCTTCTGGGAAGATACCATAGTCCTCCAACTGGGTGCTGCATGGAGAGAGATCCCTGAGTTCTTTTCTTCACTCATCTCAAGTGGAGTTTCCATCACACTGAGCTGGGATAGGGGAGATAGGGATCAACAGATTCTCGCTATTCTTACCAAATTTTAGTAGATTTTCTTGATCAAATGTTTCTTCATTTGCTGTGTGTTCTTAATATCATTTATAGAGACTTCAAATTATTGTCACTTTTATAATTTTCACCAGTTTCACTGGGGAGCAAGTCCACGCTGCCATGCTAGAAGTCTATTTGTCAGAGCGTTTTGACACTGCTCTCCCAAGAGTTTAGGAGACCTCATGGGAGAGCAAGTGCTCCGGCATTAGTAATTTTACTCTGAAGCTCCAACACACCCTAAGATTTCAGTTGAAAACACTTTTGTGTACATGGCAATATTTGTTTATTTCAGGGACATTGGGAGTAAAAGGAAAGGAGGCCATGTTCACGTCATCATCTTTCCAGAGTCATGTCCTACTGTTTTATCTCTGACATAGGTCCACTGTGTGGAAGAACCACACACTCAACAATTTATTAATGCAAGAAAACTTTTTCAGAAATTATCTTTTTGTTATATTAAAATTGGCACCATGGTAAGGAATAAAATCCAACTAATTATCTTTAGACCCTAAGTCTAATTCTATGAAAATCCTCCATGGTGCACATATTCTGCATGAATAATTTCATGGCTTACTCTTTCACTTTGACCTTTGGCTATATTAAACAAAGCAATCGTATGATTTACAAATGAGAAACATAGGAAATATATAATGATTAAAATTTAAAATACATAACATAACCTTTCATAATCAAAAATGAATGTTTTGCTAATTTGATCTCAAAAGTATATTGATTAAATGCATTTTATAACTAAGAAATATAGGAAAATCTAATTAATATATGTCTGAAATGAAGATATTCATAACAATGAACTCTAGATCATACATGTTAATGCATCCTAGAGAATTCTTCAATGCATTTAGTGATTGGGTCTCATTGTTGGCAAACATTTTAAATGACACTTTACATAGCTATTTGCAAAAACACTTATATTTGCCATTTGAAGCATTCTTCATTGCTTTTCCCTATGCAGATAAATTTAAAATAATTTCGTGTACTCTATTTTATTTATCATCAATGTCTTATTATTGTTGCTAATGGCATTTTTCTTTTGTAAGAAGTGTGGATTTGTCAAGGACCTAACATGAATAATGACGCTAAACAGATGTGCGTTGGTGAACACATGTGACTAAATCAATGAAAATTTTTCAATGAAATTTTACTATCTGTGGACTCCTTGGGGGAATGTAGAGTACCTTATATGCTTTGTCATTCCCAGGGATGGGACCAGAGTAGGCACTCAATAGATGTGAAAACACACATTAATTGACCACTTCTTCATAGCACAGCTCTATTAAAAATTGTATTTATATAACTTTAATCATTTTATCACTTACAAAACTAATGCAATCTCAGTGAAAAAACCTTTAGAAATACAAAGAAATTATATAAATTAAAGCAAAAATCACCAATGCTTACACAATCCAAAAATGAATACTGATTTATTTATATGAATATGTATATTTCTAGTTATATATTTATTTTTGTACATAAACAGTTTTTTTTTAATTGGATATATAGTATTTTGCCTTGTATCACAACTAAAAAAAAAAAATGCCTTTATTGTGAAACATTTAGGTCGTTTCTAGCTTTTGTCTATTATAAACAGTGTTGAGAGAAACATTTTGTATATATCTTCATCTGTATCTTGAATATTTCTTGATGAAAGGGTCTTAGCAAAAGGATGACTACATCATAGGGTAACACATCTTTAGAGCTCTTGAAAGATATTGCCAAATTGCTTTCCAGAGTAGACTATGACTCTTGAATGAATTTGGGAGAGTGTATTTGATCCTGATGTTTCAGAGAAAAGCTTTTAACCCAGAGGTTTGAAATTTAGGAATGTTCAGTCTTTATAAAGATGGGGATTCTAAAAGTTGGAGTAACTCCAAAATAAAATAAAATTTATGGAGAAGTAAGAATTCCATTATTCTCTCCTCTGCATGCTTTGCTCTAACCCTGGTGTGTCCATTCTTCCCATACCCCCTCCTGCACTCACACAACACCACAGGACACCAGCTGTGTGCATAATAACTATTATTGCTGCTGCTGTCACTCCTAGTGCTATTTATGGAGCACTTGCTGTGTTCCAGGCATATGACTAAGGGATTCTTCCTCCCAAATATTAGTTCTACCTCACAAAACTATCCTGATGGTTCTCATCTTAGAGACGATAAGGAACTTGCCTAAAATAATGTAAGAAGGATTTCTACCCAATCTGTCTGTCTGGTGCTAGACATGGGAGTGCTTACAGTTAGTGTTTCCCTGAAATCTGAGTGTCATAGGTCTCTGAAGTTCCCACTGTTGTATAATCAACTTCCTCCTTACATCTTACCCCATCAATGGCACATAATGGGAAACCCAATGGATCTAAGCTGTATCTTTTCTTCTGTGTCTTCTGTTATCAGAAAAACCCTGAGATATTATAGTTATTGTGTAGTCATGGGAGTATACATCATGATCTTTCTGTACTGTACGAAGAGTTAATCACTTTGTTATATACATTTTTTTCCATCTGTTAAATATGCATGGGGAGGCTATGTCTTTAAGTCTACGTTGTTGAGAAACTATTCCCTTCTTGTAAGAGACCAAAGGCCTTTTAATAGAACCTTCAAAGGGAAATTGAATCTCTAGTGGATGCTACAGAAATACCTAGCTTTTCTGACAAGGTTGTTGCATGCCATCAAATCAAAATGTGACTCATACCTACCCCACGTGACAAAGTATAACTGCCCCATAGTATTTCCTAGGTTGTAATCTTTACGGAAGTACATCACCAGGTCTTTCTCCTGAGGCGCCTCTGGGTGGGTTCCAACTGCCAACTTTTGGTTAGCAGCCGAGCACTTAACTATTGTGCCACCAAGGCTCCTTTCTGACAAGGCTGGTGTCATAGATTGAATTATATCCCCCCAAAAATATGCGTGTCAACTTGGTTAGGCCATGATTCCCAGTATTGTGTTGTTGCCCTCCATTTTGTGATTGTAATTTTATGTTGAAAGGATTAGGGTGTGATTGTACCACCACCCTTACTTAAGTCACCTCCCTGATCCAAAGTAAAGGGAGTTTCCCTGGGATGTAGCCTGCACCACCTTTTATCTCTTACGAGTTAAAAGGAAAGGGAAACAAGCAGAGAACTGCGGACCTCATACCACCAAGAAAGCAGTACCACGAGCAGAGTGTGTCCTTTGGACACAGAGTCCCTGCACCTGAGAAGCTCCTCAATCAGGGGAAGACTGAGGTCAAGAAGGACATTCCTCCAGAGCCGACACAGAGAGAAAGCCTTCCTCGAAGCAGATGCCCTGAAGTTGGACTTATAACCTACCAGATGAGAAAATAAATTTCTCTTTGTTAAAGCCATTCACTTATGGTATTTCTGTTATGACAGCAGTAGATAACTAAGACAGCTGGGGAAATAAAAATATCAGGGAAGATAAATTGGGGGCTATTTGAATGTGAATACACTATGTCAAAAGGAGCCCAAGTGGCGCAAGCTGTTTGCAACCCACTGGTAACCTAAAAGTTAAGGATTTGAACCTCCCCAGTGGCTCTGATGGAAGAAAAGACCTAGTTACCTGCTTCAGTAAAGATTACAGCCAAGAAAACTGTATGAGAAGCTCTACTCTGTAACACATGCAGTCTCCATGAGTCAAGGGGTGACTCGATATCAGGTAACAACAACAACAACACGATTTCAAATTTGAGGAAATTCATGACTACAGATTTTACCTATAGAAGTTGTTTTGACTGAGAATGCTAAGAAGAAGGAGACAGAAAGAGAGACAGAGATTCAGTAAGACAGAAAGGAAGACAGAGAGAGAAAAACAGAGATGAAGAGAGAGATTTGAAAAAAGCCACAAAAAATACACAAGTAAGAGAATTAGATGGCTTTAGTCTCAATGATAACTTTAACAGAAATAAAAAGTGTAGTTATTCTACCAGAATTAACTCTTATAAACCTAATTAACTCCCTTGGAACTATCAAAATTCTGTCAGGAGATTGCATTGTTAGATTTATGTTACCTTGGTGTGTCTAGTTCATATACTCTTCTGAAATGGTTAGGCTGCTTAGTAATAGCTACTAAAATCTTATATAGCTGTTCGCACTCAGGGAACAACCAACCCGAAGTGTATAATATCACTCTTGGATATGTACATGAAAGCCACACTGAGAATTACTATATTGCTGTGGTAAGATAGGATGTGACATTAAGGTTGTCATATGTGTGTAATCACCTGTATTGATCTTAGCTTCAGGCAGAGAATGTGGTATTGAAAGATACTATATCTAGAAAGTTATTAAGGTCTCCAATGAAATTAATATCTAGCCTGCAGACTGGAATTTTCTCACCCTGATATTCTAGTGCCGTTTCTAATTTGTATTAGGATTGTCATTGTCAGTCAGGGACTAACAGATCCTCACTGACAGATCCACACCTGTGTCTGATCCTTATTGTTATTCCAAGACTGGTGCAGAGTATATAGTATTAGTTTCTTGTGGCTGCTATAACAAAGTTGGTGGCTTAAAACAACAGGTATTTTTTCTGTCACACTTCTGATGGCCAGAGTCTGAAATCAATGTCATTGGACCAAAATCAAGGTGTCACCAGTAATGAACTCTCTCTGGGGGCTCTAGGGAGAATTTTTATCTCCCTTCTTCCAGTTGGTGGTGACTGCAGGCATTCCTCAGCTTGTGGTCATAGCACTCCAGTCTCTGCTCTGTCTTGATGTCACCTTCTCCTCCCCTGGGTGTTTTAAAATCTCCCCAGCCTATGTTTTATAAGGATACTCATTATTGAATTCAGGGCTCACCTGGATAATCCAGGATAACCTCCCCAACACAAGATCTTTAATTTAATCACATCTGCAGAGTCCTTGCCATGTAACATCGCATTTTATAGCTTCTAGGAATTACACCATTATTCAGCATACTATCTAGATCCTCATTGCCTTCTGGACTAGATAACACATTTAAAAAAAAAAAAAAGTTAACAGCTTTGGCCACCTGAAAATTATATAAGTAATGAGTTGGAGATTTGGGTGTCATTTCTTTAAATAGCATTAAATGTACATAAGTGAATGCTCTCTCTTGGAGAATGGGTGTAGATAGAAAGAAAAGAGTCACAAGGCTGAGCTCTGGGGCTTTTTAAGCTTAGAGGTCAAGGATCAGAGTGAGATTTTGAGAAGAGTTTTAAGAAGGTGAAGCCAGTAAGGTTGGACAAGAGCAGTGAGATGAGAGGGAGAGGCCAATCACATTAAATCTGCCAATGCGTTGGGTAAGATGAGGATGGAACAATTTTGCAAAGAGTAGCTCACTGATGGGAATAGTTTTGGGGGAATGGTGGGATACAGCTGCACTGGAGTATGTTCAAGAGGATGTGGGATGAGGGAACGTGGAGATGGGGTCTCATGACAGGAGGTTAAGGAGGAGGGGGCAGGTATTGGAAGTTGGATGAAAGAGCTGAAGGTGTGAGAGTTGCCTAGGAGAGTTAGACCATGGAAGAACCAGGCACACATAACAGAATTTCTAGGTATCAGTTGATACTAGAGATTGTTTAAAGGAAGTGAGAATAGTCATCAGGATTGCTTTTTTTTTTTTTTTTCCAGCTATGGTCAACTGCTTGGGAGCAGATCCTGAGTAGGAGAGTTGTGCATGAACAAAGTTGGGGCTTGGGCAGGCTATATATGAAGGTCGAGGGCTAAGACGCTGAGGGTCTATACAAAGCAATAACTATGATGAGGAACCACAGAATTTTAGTCAGGGAGAATACAGCTGTGATAAGCAAGGCTGGCTTCATGGATGCGTGATTGTGCAGTCACAAAGGGCTCCATACACAGACGGGCTCTGTGCTTGGTTTAATGCTCTGCAGTTGCCATCTTAAATTTTTAATCATTTTATCTTTGAATCTGCATTTTTTTCAGTGATTTCTGATGAGAAATGAGAGATGTACTGGTGATTTGGAGCCTCAGCTCATGTCTGGTTCTACCTCCTACAACCTCCCCAACTTTCTGGGATGGATTATTGGCTGCCCACTCCCCTGGTGACCCAGGCCCCACCCAGTCTCCCTCTCCTCACCCCTGTTCAGTGACCATGGTAACCCTCTACTCTTGGCAGGGCCCTGGACCCAGATGTAAGAAGGGTCAGGGTTGTGTGTATGTGCACTGAAGCATTTTGGGGTAGGGTATACTAGTGGCCATTTCTACCTTTGGCTAATATGTTACAGTAGATTAGATGAGCAACCTGCCTCTTGCTCACCTTCTTCATTCCAGGCACTGTGCAGCCTAATGCAGAGGTTGTAACCTCTTAGAAGTCGTTCATCCACCATCAGTTGGGGCACTGGGCCTGTAGGAAGGAGAGATTGACATCATGTCACTAGCTGGAGCATGGCATGTCAGTCCAGCAGCTGGTGGGCCTCAGGGTCCCCTGTGAAGGTGTGTGTTCACTCTGCAAGTATCCCTGTGGCAGGGTTACACAAGAGTACCTAACAAATAAAAGACACCACAGCAGGTTGGGAAAGAGACCTCAGAAGAAAGGATAATGTTTTAACTTCGACAACATTTTTTCGTGCTTTTTGGACAAGATGCCACATATTTTCATTTTGTTCTGGGCCCCACAAATTATAAATGGCCCTAGTGATAAGGTCAATGTGCTGGAAGCCTTAATGGAGTTAAAGAATTGTTAGAGGCAATGTGCTAGAGGAAATGAGGAGGATGATGGGAGATGCTGGCCAGAAAGTAACATGGATAAAACTGAGGACATAGAGGAAGAACAATTAGTGGGGATGATGTCCCTCAAGGTATTGTCACAGGAGTGAGTGGCCGAAGTATTACAAATGAGAGATTATTGTCAGTCAAGGGGTCAAGGAACTGAGAGGCCAGGCTCTTAAAACCACCAACCCCATGGAGACTGAAATCACCCAGAATCATGACATGAGTAGTGTTAATGCAACAGACAATAAACTGGGGGTAAAATGCTTCAGGAATTAGAGGGATCGCCAAGGAGGCTTCTAGGTGACTTAGCGAGGAAGAGGGAGCTGTCACAAATGAAATCTCCATTTTCCATTAATTTTTCATTCAATATTTGAGTTAATGAACCTTCCTGTAATCACCTATTCAGACCTTAAGTCATTCTACTTGTTCCGGTGACAGGAGCAAAATATTAAAATAGAGCTGTTTATTCTGCTCTTTGAAAGACATCAAGAAAAATGAAAAGACATATCATAGACTAAGGGAAAGTATTTGCAAACCATATACCTATAAAGGTCTTGTATCCAGACTATATAAAGAACTCATAACTCTATAAAAAGGCAAATAGCCCAATAGAATGTGCCAAAAAAATAAGCTCATGGCAAGAGCCTTAATGAAAATTCAGATCACAGTAAGACATCACAACACGTCTACTAAAATGGTAAAATTAAAGAAAAACAGACAATATAAATTGCTGGTGAGGATGTGGAGCGACTGGAATCTGTTGCACTGCTGGTGGGAATGTAAAATAGTGCAGACACTTTGGAAAGTAGTTTGGCAGTTTCTCATAAAGTTAAATAACATATTTATACGCAAATAGTGCACGACTTCTACGTTTGTTTGCCAACTGAGCCCTCTCCTGTGAGGTATTTTCGTAAGCACTGCCTGCTATACCAATATTTGTTTTACATGTTGCTGTAAAAAATATTGGTATAGCATACTTACGAAAATACCTCGTAGGGGGAGGGCATGATTGGCAAACATAGAAGGTGCACGTTATTTGCATAAACATACAGTGCATGCTTATATCACCCAGGAAATATACTATTAGCTATAACCCAAGATAAATGAAAGCATATGTACACACAAAAACCTGGAAGCAAATAGCTGTAATGGCTTTATTAGCTCAGAACTGGAGAAAACTGAACTATCCATGAATACACAAATTGTGATAGATCCGTAAAATAGAACACTACTTAGCAATAAAAAGAACAAACTTCTGATACATACAGCAACAACAAAATCTCAAAAGTAAAATGCTACATGAAAGAAGCCAGAAAGGAAATGCTACATGTTATATTATTTCATTTATGTGACTTCTGGAAAAGGCAAAACTACGGGGACAGAAATCAGATCAGTGAATTTCAGGGAGTATTGGGAAGGAGCGACTTATTGAAAAGAAGCATGAAGAAATCTTTTTTTCTGGATAATGAGAATGTTCAATTTATTGATTGTGTTACATGACTACACATTTTACCAAAGCTCATTGAGCTCTACCGTTAAAAGGATTAATTTTACATATGTAAATTCACCTGAATAAATCTGACTTTAGTACACTTTACGATCATTCCCCAGTTGCTAGGCATTTAGCGTGATCATCTTTTGCAGCAATGTACTGTGTATACATTTGCAGGAATGTATAATTGAAGAAGAGAGCAGAGAAAATTTCTCCACATGAAGCATGTGGAGTACGGTAGGGAGAGAGAAAAGGGTGAAGTGGAAGGAAGAGGTAAGAAAAAGGAGACATGAGATCCAGTAAGGTCGAGAGTTGGAGGAATCTAGGATTACTGAAGAGACGAGAAACTTAAGCAGAGCTACAGGGAGTGTAGCTTTGAGGGGGGAAGGGAGGTGAATAACGGAAGTTTTTACAAAGTGTTTCTGTGTACAGTTGAGTGAATCCTTTTCTACCACCATGCACTCAAGAAAACTTTTAGTTAAAGTTTACGTATTACCAGTTGCCGTCAAGTCAATTCCAACCCGTGGCAAACCCATGTGTGTCACAATAGAATTGTGCTCCATAGGAATTTCAACGGCTCTGATCTTTTGAATGGAAGCAAATCACCAGGCCTTTCTTCTGACGTGCCTCTGGGTGGACTGGAACATCCCAAATTTTGGTTAGCAGCTGAGCATGTTAACCATTTGCACCAGCAAGGAACTCCCATGTTAAAGTCTACACAACCCTTGAGGATTTTGGAGCCAGACATAATGTTCACTTTGCACTATCATTCTACTGCAATGAACCTTAAAGAGGAGCAAGAAGGCTCCATTTTATTCCAGTTACACATTTATTTATTTATGTGCCTACTTCCCCCAGGGAGCAGGGATCAGAGCTGGTGAATTTTAATAAAGTTTTCCCTTCCTCATCCTGGCTCCCTATACCTAGCACCATTACGGGTGCAATCTGATGTTTGAACACTGAATCTAAACTCAGATGCAACTATTTTCCATCTTGTGTAGAGATGGCCTTGGATGAAAGACAGAAGCATAAGGATTATACAAATCTTGATAAAATAACCAGTTAATGTCATTGGGATTAATTCCCTCTGTAAGTACTTTCCCATAACCTTGTGTATGTACTTATTTATGATACAAGTATATGCTTTATTAGGAAACTCCTAGATATTCCTTCTATTAAACAGAGCTAAAATTGCATATCTGACTTGTCCTGCACATGATAGCATAATAAGTTAGATCTTTAATTCTGTACAATGATTAATGTCAAGTTTCTTGAGTCTCCAAAGGGGAGTTAGACATTGCAACCAATATTTTGAAGGCCAGATATTTCAAAGGTACCAAGGTTTCACTTTATTTTCTATTTACGGGTATAATCAGGGGCTAGGGATATTACTCTCTGCTCAAATATAATGTGGTGGGGGGAAGCTCGCATTTCCTATTTTTAAAAATGAGTTTGTGGCAGAATTATATGAAGAACCACACTGCCAAGGGAATAATACCTTATCCAAGAGCATATAATGTCCAAATATTTTAACCTACTGACATTTTAACTCTTTTTAATATGCAAGAATATTACGGCATGTAAGGAGAAATCCTTGCAGATGACTGTGTCTTTTGGAGCTGTATCTGGGTGAAGACAAGCACAGATGTCTTTATTAGGCTCCGTTCTAAGCAGCTTCCCTCGAGGGGACCTTTGCGGGTGAGCATTAGTGGGCTGATGCCTGATCTGTGAGAATCTCTGTGCTCGTTACAGTGCTCATTAGCGGTGGGTGACCTCACAAGGAGGCACATGGTATTGCGATCTCTGGGATCCTTAGGCCTTGTGTTTACACTAGGCCATGCAGGATTCCAGAGAGATACTCTCAAAATGAACCATTGTTCATACACTGATCATAAGCACATTTCCATGAAACAGCTCTTTCAAAATGCAGTTTCCATATCATTAGAAGAATTATAAGGCATTTAACACACATAGCGTTTATTTGTAGCCCAGAAAATTAGCTTATTCTGGCTTTCAGTTAACCACGTCACTGGGTGAAAGAGCTGTGCCCATAGGACTGAATTTTTCGAGTGGTGAAATTCATTTGCTTGTTTATTTTGAAAAAGCTGAGCGTTGAAAAATTTTTATTACTGTAATTTCACTTGTGAAAATGCTTCTCTGTTTTTATCTCTGGCTGTGTAAGGTGTACTTTGGGCTAGAATTTCAGTCAGGTGAAGGGGAACCGGGGCGCGTTGCTCTGGATGAGAACGCACATTTTGAATATGTGCTACAGAAAGTGATGGAAATGAAGAAGCTGACTTGACTTTCTCTGTCATAAGGGGTTGCGTTTCTGGAAGGATGATCATAATGGTGGAAATTCTCTTTTTGTGTGTACAATTAAGAGAATTGAAGCCAAATTTATATTTGTGTGCTTTTGCAATAGTGCTTGAATCTTTCCTCAAGTGTCGTCATATCAATTTCCTAGCCAGTAGCAAATGCCACACAATTAAACATTTAAGGTTTTTATGACATTTCATACTAAATGAAATAACGATAACACTTTCCATTAAAGTGCACCCTTCATGTAAGCACTTAAGGCCAGATTAGAATCGTACTGGAGTTCAGCATGATCTCCGTTGTATAGGTAACAAGCAGAGTCAGGGAGACAAGAAGCGCCAAAACCTTACACTTTCCTCCCATCTGTGACTGTATCATCATTTCCCCGATATTCGTTTGGGAAATTAAAGAGAGAAAACTCATTTTAAAACCTTTTTGAACAGAATCCAGTACAAACTCAGTGACTTTGCATATTTTCACCGATTTTATGTCCACCTACACAGAAAAGTACTTTTTGTGACTCACTTGGGGGAAAAAATAGCCTTGACCTTCGCTTTGAGTCACTGGCTTAATAGAAGCTGGCTTAGGAACACAGTAAATGTGGCTAAGCCACAAGTTAATTAAGTTTGACATCGTTGCTGGGAGTTGGCAGGGGTGAAAAGAGAATTATAAAGTTAGTGCTTTGACACCAGGGAGATTTCATTTTGTTAAAAAAAAAAAAGTATAGAAGTTATAACCTTACATTAGGGAATTAATTTACATAGAACCAAGAGAAGTTTGTTTAAAACCTTAATAGTTTTTCACACCTTTCTGATCTTTTGTACATGTTCTCTTTGTAATCTCTTCCCTTACTTTTTGCATTCAAACCAAATATTACAAGAGGTACGCACACAGAGCAATGTTCCGAAAGAAGAGTGTCCGAAACTTGACTGCCACGTGTAGCAAGATGTCGTCAGCACTGGAGAATATATGTCATTGGTGCAATAAAGTAAATAAAAGAATGTTAATTCAAACTACCAAACCAGAAACAGCCTTAAAATGCAAGGGAGAGCTATTGAAACTTGCAGATAAGATTAATAGATCCCATCCGAGCACAAGAAATGGAAATGGTGTGTTAAAACCATGAGTTTGTAGTTGTGAAGAGAAATGATCTTTTAAAAAGTAGGCTTCCCCATTGTCTGAGATTCAAAATATGCCTCAATAAAGCTGTATGTCTATATAAAACTATAACCTTTCCCTTGCGCTAGTGGTAGTTTGGGAATCATTCTCCGTAGTAGGGGACAGGAGGGCACCACAGTCAGCCAAATGCTCTCCCACGTGCAGGACACGTGATAGCTTACAAAGGATACCTGAGGCTCTCAGCACAGCCACAGTGATTCTTTAAGTGGCCTTTTTTCCTTACAGATCACTGCTTACGTGGTCTGTCCACTGTGGGAATCACTTCCTTACCTTTACGGCACCTCTCCTTGTTTAAGACACTTGTCTCAGCAGTATGCAGGGATTTTCAACTCAGAACTTACTAATAAAAAGGATTTGATGAAAATGATAAAGTTCATCTAGGAAATGTTTATTGTTGTTAGTTTCCACTGAGTCGCCTCTGATTCATGGTGACCCCATGCACAGCAGAGAAACATTGCCCAGTCCTGTTCCATTTTCACAATCATTGGTGTATTTGAACCCAATGTATGGTCACTTCCATTTCGAGTGCCTTCCAACCAAGTCTCAAGTTGCAGTATTGAAGAATTCTACAGGGAAAATATTGAATGATGCAGTAAGCATCAAAAGAAGATGAAAGGAATACACAGAGTCACTGTACGAAAAGAATTGGTCAACGTTCAGGCATTTCAGGAAGTAGCATAAGATTAAGAACTGATGCTATTGAAGGAAGAAGTCCAAGAAGTCCAGGCTGCACTGAAGACATTGGCAAAACACAATGCTCCAGGAATTGACGGGATACCAACTGAGATGTTTCAACAAATGGATGTAGTGCTAGAGGTGTTCGCTCATCTATGCCAAGAAATTTGGCCTGGCCAACCGACTGAAAGAGATCCACAATTTCAGCCATTCCAAAGAATGGCGATGCAACAAAATGTGGAAATTATCAAGCAATATCATTAATATGACACACAAGTAAAATTTTACTGAGCATTATTCGAAAGCAGTTGCATTACATAGACAGGGAACTGCTAGAAATTAATGTTGTATTCAGAAGAGGATGAGGAATGAGGGATATCGTTGCTGACATCAGATGGATCTTGGCAGAAAGCAGCAAATACCAGAAAGATGTTTACCTGTGTTTCATTGGCTACGCAAAGGCATTCAACTGTGTGGATCATAATAAATTGTGGAGGACACTACAAAGAATGGGAATTCCAGAACACTTAATTGTGCTCATGAGGAACCTGTACATAGACCAAGAGGCAGTCACTGGAACAGAACAAGGGGATGTGCTGTGGTTTAAAGTCAGGAAGGATATGTGTCAGGGCTGTATCCTTTCACCATACTTATTCAATCTGTATGCTGAGCAAATAATCTGAGAAGCTGGACTAATTATGAAGAAGAATGCAGCATCAGGATTAGAGGAAGACTCATTAACAACCTGTGATGTGCAGATGACACAACCTCTCTTGCTGCAAGTGAAGAGGGCTTAAAGCACCTACTGATGAAGATCAAAGTCTACAGCCTTCAGTATGGATTACACCTCAACATAAAGAAAACAAAAATTCTCACAACTGGACCAATAAGTAACATCATGATAAATGAAGAAACTATCGATGTTGTCAAAGATTTCATTTTACTTGGATCCACAGTCAATGCCCATGGAAGCAGCAGTCAAGAAATCAAACAACATATTGCATTGGGCAAATGTGCTGCAAAACACCTCTTTGAAGTGTTAAAAGGCAAAGAGGTCACTTGGAGGACTAAAGTGTGCCTGACCCAAACCATGGTATTTCCAGTCACCTCCTACACATGAGAAAGCTGGACAATGAATAAGGAAGACCGAAGAATTGATGCCTTTGAATTATGGTATTGGTGAAGAATATTGAATATACCATGGAGTGCCAGAAGAATGAAAAAAATCTGTCTTGGAAGAGGTACAGCCAGAGTTCTCCTTGGAAGTAAGAATGGTGAAGCTTTGTCTCATTCACTTTGGACATTGTCTTAGGCTGGGTTCTCTAGAAAAGCAAAACCAATAAACAGTATAAATATATATACAAGGAAATTAATATCAAGGAAATAGCTCACGGTGTTGTAGAAGCTGGAAAATTCCAAGTTCCTGTGTCAGGCTGGAGGCTTCTCCTAACTCACGTAGCTGCAGGGGCTTTCGAGCTCAAGATATCAGGGCTCTGGCTCACAGGCTTCAAAGACATACAAAAAACAAGATCGGCAGGCGAGATTGGCAGGCAAGACAGCAGGTAAGCCGCTAGCTCGAGTCCCAAGAACTGAAGATCAGACAAACAGTAGCCAGGTGCAGGATCCAGAGTGAGCAAAAGCCCACCTCCAGCCTTGCCAGAAAGTCCACCTATATTGGATGCAGGCCACACGGTCAAGGAAACACCCTTTTTACTGATTGGCTACTCACAGCAGATTCCATCATAGAGGTGATCACATTATATCAGTTCTCATCAAGAAGGAGATTACATCATTATATAAACGCCAAACTACATCATAACCGCCAAACCTAGAACTATAGCCCAGCCAAGTTGATGTACAACTTTAATGATCACAGACATGTTATCAGGAGAGACCAGTCCCTGGAGAAGGACATTATGCTTGGTAAAGTAGAGGGTCAGTGCGAAAGAGGAAGACACTCAATGAAATAGATGGATACAGTGGCTGCAACAATGGGCTCAGGCATAGCAACAATTGTGAGGATGGCATAATACTGGGCAGTGTTTCATTCTGTTTTACATAGGGTCACTATGAGCTGGAACCGACTGGACAGCACCTAACAACAACAACATCCAATCTAGGGGGCTCATCTTCCAGCCCTATATCAGGCAATATTCTGTTTTGATCATAGCGTTTTTCACTGGCTAATTTTCAGAAGTAGATCACCAGGCCTTTTCTTCCCACTAGCGTTACTAATCACTAATCCCCTAAATCCTCTTTTATTGTTCAACTATATATATTTATATATATATGTGCCACTGGGTCCCAGACCACACTTTGAGCACAGGGGCTTAGACAAGTTTCTCAATGTCTACATGTTTTATTTACCAAATTTGTAAATAGGCTTAATAGCACACACCTTATAAAGATTTGAGGAATATCAGCATAAATGAAAATGTACATTTATAAGTGAATCTTATAGGTGAATTTCAAAATAGTATAAAAAAGTGTATATATATATATACTAATGTGGATATTTCCTAGGTTGTTGTAACAACAATCTTGAGTTTTGTATTTTGAAATTCACCTATAAGGAATATCAGCATAAAGGAAAATGTACATTTATAAGTGAATCTTATAGGTGAAATTCAAAATAGTATAAAAAAGTATACATATATATATATACTAATGTGGATATCTCCTAGGTCGTTGTAACAACAATCTTGAGTTTTGTATTTTGAAATTCACCTATAAGATTCACTTATAAATGTACATTTTCCTTTACGCTGATATTCCTCAAATCTTCGTAAGGTGCGTGCTATTAAGCCTATTTACAAATTTGGTAAATAAAACATGTAGACATTGAGAAACTTGTCTAAGCCCCTGTGCTCAAAGTGTGGTCTAGGACCCAGTGGCATCACCGCCACCTGGGCACTTAATAGATACACAGCATCTCAAGCCCCACCTCAGATCTGACGAATCAGAATGTGCACTTTCACAAGATCCCTGGGTGATCTGGATGTGTACAAAAGAGCTTGAGAGGCACTGACCTAAGATCACACAGCTCTTCAGTGAGAAAGTCCGTGATCTTTCTTCTCCACCTCAAATTTTACTGAATAATAAAAGGCATAGGATATCATTTGGAGACTCAAGAATCCAATTCTCAAATTAGGAAACAGCCAGTTAAATTGAAATTTTGACAACAATCATAAAAGTAAGTAAGACTTACAAAGACACTCCAGGTAAAAAGTTTATTCTAAAAACCTGATCTATATTCAATACTCTTAATTGTTTAATGTACCTTAACCAGTTGCCATCAAGTTGATTACAATTCGTGGTGACCCCATGTATGTCAGAGTAGAACTGTGCTCCATAGGGTTTCAATGGCTGATATTTTGGAAGTCCATCACCAGGCCTTTCTTTCAAGGCCCCTCTGGATGGACTTGAATTTCCAACCTTTTGGTTAGCAGCTGAGTGTGTTAACTGTTTGCACCACCCAATGAACTTTACTGTAGCAAAAATAACAATGCTGCAACATGGATGAATGAATGGAGAAGAATAGAATGGTTCATAAGGATGAAGCAAACACATGGTGTGACTGCACTTGGACTCTCAGCCTGTAGCTGGGGCTCCCTGGGTTAGGTGCCTTACTAATAAGGCCAAGGTCAGGCTCCCTCCCAGCTGTGTGCAGGATGAAAAAGCAAAGAGACAGGGGCTTGAGCTTTGGAAATACCTTTCTCCAGACCAACTAAGGTGGGGACACAATTCCATTGTGACCCTGAAGACTTGGTATCTCGATTGCAAGATAAGTTTTTCTAATCTATAAAGCTGGGGGGAAGCAGAGGAGGAAAGAAGCCATCCTTAGTGGCCTCAGCTCCAGAAAGTTCTAATCATCTCAGGGAATTGCTGAAGCAGCCCCTAGCTCTTTGACATTTCTCTTCCACTTGCACTTGTGCACGGCTCTGACTCCCACTCCCAGCCAGGCAACCTTGAGGCCTCGGACCCAGGAACTCTGGTGTAATTGTTGAGCCACTTACCCTCACCCCATTTATGCTCACTCTCCAACTCTGTGGGTATTATTACCCCATCAGTAATAGTGCTCTCCACTGTCTGTCATCACACTGGAGGAAAACAGGACTGGGAGAGGTTGAGTAACATGCATAAAGGCACATCAGTGGTAAACATCAGAGCCGGACTCTGAACTCAGGTCTATTTGATATAAGTTTGTTTGAAACCCATCACTTCATCTCACAACTCATTGGATAGAACCAATCTCCAATCCAGAAACTTGTTCTACTATCAAGAATTTTATAGTAAAAAGTTGTTTACATGAAAATATTCCATGATGTTTATTTGCAGCTCTTTTGTAGCTTGAAGGACTCTTGAAACCACTTTCAGTTCAAAGACATCATCTCCTGGGGGTCAAAGATTGATGTAAGAAGGGCTGATTTCGGGCAAAGATTTGGCCTCCCCACTGTTAAATTTTATTATTATTACTTTTTTTTTTTAATTTTTGAATAACTTTATATGTGGCCAGCCTTTTCAGGTGCCACAGATCTTACCTCTTTCTATTGTTTTATTCTTTTTCTGACTTACAATTCATAAATGTATGATTGAAGCCACCCATGTATTCAAATTTCCAACTGCTATCTTCTATTTTACTAACCAGGATACCATACTCTTTATCAGATGTGGTCATCTTTAGAACCTCATGTGCAGTATTTTCTAAAAGCAAAATGAAACAAAAAGAACAAAACAATTCCTCAGGGAATACTATGGATATTTACTTTTTCCTTTACTGGCCTTAAATATTCCTCTATATGCTACTGTAATCATATAGTCTACATTTGGGTTAAGAGGAACTTGATAAGTTGATGTCTTTTAGTCTTGAAATATGCTTAAATATGGTGGTCGGCAATTGCAAGCTGTAAGGAAGCTAATTAACGTAAAGCATAATTCAAATCCTTTATTATTTTCCCCCAAGATGAGGCAGTGTGTTTTGTCTCAGCTCAGTTATGAGGCTTTTGCTCTCTAACAGTCAGGATACACCAGGCTATGCTGCAGTAACAAACAGTTCTACAATCTCAATGGCTTGAAACAACTAAGGTTTATTCTTGTTCTAGTTTTCTGTCCATCATTGTTTGTTATAGTTCTTCTACTCTTAACCCTTTGCCATGGATTCTGACTCATAGCGACCCTATAGGACAGAGTAGAACTGCCCCTCATAGAGTTTCCAAGGAGCGCCTGGTGGATCTGAACTGTCAACCTTTTGGTTAGCAGCCATAGTACTTAACCACTACACTACCAGGGCTTCTCTCCTACTCTTAGGAGACCCTTTATGACTGCATTATTTCCTTAAACATAGTCCTCACACCAGAGGGGTGAAGGGTATTTCTTGGTAGTGAAATGCTACATTGAGAAGTGACCCACCTTACTTGGCTCACAAGGGGGCTGAGAGTTTCACTCCTACCGTGCACCTGGGAGGTAGAAACCTCTGCCCTCTCATTTTTACCATCTTATATTCCTCTTTCCCAAAGGACTTTCCCTTGAATTCACTGACATTTCTTTTTACCTCAACCTCAAAACAATTCCTAGAACATTGTGGCACAAGTGAACAAAATTCTGAGATGAAAGCAATTTAGCCAGAGAACACTGATAGCGTACATTTTCTGTTAGACAAAGGCTATTAAGGATCAGCCATGTCATAATAAAATCTACTATCATGATACATTTTCTTTGCTTCATTATTCAGGAAATGTGGTCTTATTTAATTACCCACGTTTGTATAAAGTCAACGTGCAGTGATTCTCTAGGGATGGTGATCATTTTGCTGGCTGTAATATATCTGAAAGTATTTGATATGATCCCTTCTGAGCAGAAATTAAAGAGTGATCTACCCATTTAACAAAAAACAAAAGCATCACTTTGAAAACGAGAGCCTTCTATTTCACTCTATTTTGTATAACTGGATTTCTAATATTTATTTTGTATGATGTTTTTCTGGATTTGGTACTCTTACGGCATTGGGAAATTGGCTCTGCTTTTGCCATCAAATTCTCTTCATCTAGTTTTCTCTTTTCTGTTTATTTATTTCTTCTGAGTAGTGAGCTTCCCTAAAAGTGATTGAAATGCAGCAGACGCAATACGAAGTGATATTGCAAAGGAGAAAAAAGACTTATCTTTTTTATTTTCTACTACAATTCTCAATTTCCAATCTCTCATGTCTCCCCTAATCACATCATTTTATTAGTGAAAAAAATATATATATTATCAACTGAAAAGACATGATTCATACAGGTCCTCTACCCTACTATTAGCAACTCTGGGAACAAGTATACATTTAATTTATGAAGGTTACTTATTTCAAAAGCTTCTTGGACTTTTCAGCAAGAGGCTATATTTTCACCCTGCTCCATATACAACCAGCCTACTTTTAGGCAGATTCAGGGGCAGATAAGATCCACAGTAAAACGTTTTCAACTCTTGATGTCAACATGATAAGCTTGTGAAATTATATGGGTACACATAATGCTGTTTTATCCAAGCAATTGACAGGAACTGGTGGAGCAGAAATTCTGAGAGCCCCTTTGGTAATACTTATGCAGCTGGAGAAGGGACCAGCAGCCGGTCACTAGTTCCACCAGGGCCACCCCTTTCTGAGCTTGTCAAGCGGCAGGCGGCTCAGTGGCGTCTGTGAAGTCATTATATAAAGCTCAACCATAGGAACAGAGAGAGAGTTCTTTGCTTTAAGGACATACATGGCTGTGATGTCACAGGCTCAAAGATAATAATAAAATGTGGCCAGTGTGGTGTCAACTACACCTTGGTTCTTTTGTCTTTTTTTTTTCCCTCCTCCTATAATTTTGTATCCTTGTGCGAATCGCCTCATTAGGGAAAGAGACTGAAAATTGGGGTCAGGGTATTTAAACCTGACCTGTGCAGAGGCCAGACAAGGCCGGGGCCCACCGAGGTTTCACTTCAGAGCCCCAGACCACCCCTGAGGTGACACCAATTCAAGCTTCATTTTATAAAGGCCTTATTAATTATTGTCCTTATAAGAAGGAGAAGAAGCCTTATAAAGAAATGTGTCATTCTTTGAGTAGGAGTGGGCAGACAAAAAAAGGAAGAGAGAGAGAGAGGGAGAGGGAGAGAGAAAGAAACAGAAGATCAAAAGGGAGTTTTTTTTCCCCTTTTGCTTTTCATGCCTCAAAACCTCAAAGGAGGTCGAGGAACAATCAGGCTTAGGGGTCTCGTGTGCTTTCTGGCAATTAGACTCAGCTGATGGGCTGAAAGGGCTTGAATGGCAGGGTTCAAGGCCCTTCTCCCGAGCTGCAGACAACAGGCTTTTCCAAAGCAGCCGAGCAGCAGACACCATCGAAATCATTTCAAATGGAGACGTACAGCGAGGATTCATTAATTCACTGGCCTAAACAATTACGGGAACCTATAATGTCTCTATAAACACTTTGATAAAGACTGTCATCTTAGGCCTTCATTTGCCCTATTTTATTAGAGATTTTTAATGCCATGTTGGAAAGGCAGCTTTTATTTCTCCAATTACTAAATTATAAACCTTTTTGACAAAAATCATCCATCCCCAAATAACTGAATATTAATTTTTTTTTTTTATTATTAGGCTGCAAAATCCTACAGGGGAAAAAGTACAAATCTTCCATCGTGAAATCTGTAAAGCTCGAGTTGTCATTTGGCCTAAGCATAGCAAACTCGCTCTCTGGTGCGATAATTCTTTCATAGCCCCATAATACTTCCCAGTTTCTCCTTATTTGCTTAATTTTTAATGGATGAAGTGAGAAAATAAAATTTTACAGCCAGCTTAGTCAATGCTAGCTAATCAGAAAGGAGGGAGATGCAATCAGCCAGCACGGAGGGTGGATCATGATTTTTATATGTGGGGCATCACCTAGATTAAAAAAAAATAAATAGATAAAAATAAAAACGTGCCTAAGAGCCATCTAGCCTCAGAGGTAGGTGGGCATTTAGAAAACTTAAGAAATCCAAGTGCTGGGGTCCCACAGGCGCAGCAAGGATGAATGATGCTGGATTTGAAGTACTCTACTTCCTAAGTGTTAGGGGATCAAAATGACCAGCATCCCTTTGGTCACTACCCAAATGAGTGGTAATTTGCCAGACAGCACCACTAACAAGCCTTTTAAAAAGATGGGGCTGGTTTTTGAAAACCAAGCAAAGTGCATGAACCCAGCTCAGCTTTGTGGCTCCAGTTTTATTTTCTCCATGGGGTTTTCACCTATAACACCTGGTAGGCTTTGATTTTAGGTGGCGCTGACCTCTCGCGCAGCACCCGAGAGCAAAAATAGCTGCTCCTCTTTGCAGGCGAAAATGTTTATATGTGTGTGATCACATTGGGCTGCTCAGCAGGGCAAGGGTTAACTACTTACATACTGTCGACGCCTTTCAAGCAGGGACTAAGAACTGCTGCTTCTAGGCAACGACAGCAAGCACTCGAGAGCTTTGGTGATTATTGACGACAAAGTAAAAATAAAAAGAAATATGGCCGCGCTCAGAGCATCTTTCATCGGCATACAGTGGGGCACTTGTTGCACAATAGGCTGGAACTTTTCTTGACGTATTTGGAAACTGAGGTAGCTGGCTCTTTTGCCTTTCCCAGAAGGCACCTGGGCTGACCTAGAAACAGAACACGAAGCACTTGACTTGTCCACCCCACTTGGGGGAGAGCACACTGTCCTTCTGGAATCACAGGAAAACAGGGCTGTTCCTCCATCGCTGGGCGCTCAGCTCTGCGGCCCAGAGAAAGCCAGGCGAGTGTGGTTACACAAATAGGCGCTGATTCAGGCTTCAAAGAGAACATCTTCCTGGGCACATAGTGTCCCCGGGGTCGAGACAAACTGTCATCCTAAACATGCAGAGTGGGATTAGAGTAATCCCTGGGCTTTTACCACTGGGGTTTGGTAGTTTTGCATGTTATAAATGATCTCCTTGAGTTTCTGACTTAAGACAGGAGTTTGCATGCTTGCAAGGATTGTCGCGGAGTTATTGGTACATTCACCTGAGGTAGTCCTTTGGAGACGCTGCATTGTCAAGTAAAAAAATAAAGACTGGAGTTCATGGTTTTGAGGCGTGAGATTTTATTTTCATGCAGATTATAAGAGGTTACCTTTCTTCTGGAGGTGGGTGAGCTGGGTTTAAAAGGCATGAACAAGAGGGCAGGGACTCTGGTATCTATGGCTGTTTCCTCTGTTGCAGGGAATGTGGTACCCCACAGCCAGCTCATCCTTCATGTCATTGCGAGTGGCTGAGGGAGGTGCCACCTGCTCTCCCTGTCCCATGGCAGAGGGAGGCTCACTACCATTTTATAAGGCCCAACTGCTTTCCACTTAGCTTTCTGAAGAAACCGATGAGGAAGTGGAATTCAGGGGCCTGCAGCTCTAGGCCTTGACCCAGCTCATTTCCCTTCAGTTTCCTCTTCTCTCATTCACTTGTTCATTCATTTCTTCGCTTATTCATTCATCCATTCCTTCAAAAAACATGCTTGGAAAAGTGTTGTTTGTATGTATTTACACATGGTACTAGTTCCAGAGACTACAGGGCTCAATACAAAGCCCACTTTTATAATTAAGAAAATCTTAAATGAAAGATTTTTTTTTCTCTGTGGCCTGGATTCAGCCCAAAATAATCCTGCAAGCGCAGGCGGTGTCTAAGTTCATCAAAATGACGTTCAGTGTCTAGGTTGGGCAGGTGAATACCCATTTTTTTTGCTTACCTGGAGATAGAATGAGTCTCAGCTTTACTTTCATTTAGATAGGTGGGTAGGATTTGCAGAGACTGTAAGGCTAAACCAAGTACTGAGATTTCAATATCTCACTAAATGTATTCTAATTCATACTCTGAATATTTGCTGCCTTTATGTGTATTAGAACTGGAGAAATTGTTGCCTTGTAAAAGAAATAAGGCACAACATTTCTGTTGAGATACATAGGCGTCTTCTCTTAGAGAAGCCTGCTGATTGCATTTTGTTTCTAGAAACAGTACTTAAATTCCCCCATATTGATTTCTGTTAATTTTGTCTAAGTTCAGATTTAAACTGCATACGTTCTTCCTTTTGTTTAGTGCCAATTAAATTCTGAGGCTGCCTTGGGGCAGTCTCTTAGCTTCCTCCTTTCCTAGCGAGTCCTTCTTCTGAGAGCAGGGCTCAGAGACGACAGATCGCTGTCTCGCTGCATGACACGCAAGTTCTTCTCTGGCAGCTGAAATATTAATGCCCCATGTCAGGTAGCACATTTCCAACAGAGGCACCGGCTCAGAGATTGGAATTAGCTTTCTCAATCCTGTCTAAGAGGTTTTGTGGTAGTTGATGTTTTGCTCAAATGTACATATTTTAAAATTTGCCGGGTAGATTAAAGAATGGAATTTTTAAAAAGGCCAAGCTGAACATTTAAACCTTATCATTTTGGCAGCAGATGGTTTAAATTCTTTATTCACTGCCAGTTATTTTGATTTTTTTCCTTCTTCTTTTATATATATATATATATATATATATATTTTTTTTTTTCCTCTAAAGAAAACTGATGTGAAACGCCAGTTTCAAAGGGGGCAAAAGAAGACATGGTTTGATTGAAGTAGGGGCGTAGAGGTTGGGGAGGAGGTAAAGAGTTAGAGCCCCTCCACTTCAGTCTTGTTACCCCGTCCCCAGGATACCTCTGAGCTTTTCATAAAAAAGCACTAACACAGAACATAGGTTGAGATGATGGATTAATTTTATTGCTAGTGAATCCACTCCACTTTGCACACCTCCCAATCATCTCTTTGGGCTGCAGGAATACTAAAAGGGAGCATTTTATTTTGTGTTAGCCTCCAAAATTACACCTCCCTCTAAAATCTTTCTCTACATATTGCCTCCAGAATGCAACCTCTCATGTGTTTTGGCCCCATCCAAATTCTTTGATTCCCTCCATCCTCTTTCCCAGCCCATTGCCCGTTTCCACCATGATAAACAATCCTCATTCCTCTTCCGGCCAACTACTTCACCCTCAAAGTTTGGAAACAGTTTATCATACACTTTTTCCTATAATGAATATGTACACCTGTCTTGGCCTTGGGACAAAATATGTGATGCATTCTGGCCATGTCCTGTGCCCAGTGAAACTATCTAGACACCATTCAGGGCACTAGCGTTAATTCAATAAGCATTCATTAAGCTCCTCACTGGGGACCGTCAGAACTGAACCTGCCACACTCCTGCCTTTAAGAGACTAGTAAGGGTTAAGGTGTATACTTCGGTGCATGGAATAGAAGATGGCAAAATAAATAAACAGAAGCTGAGTGCCTGCTAGGTACCAGCCATTTTCGGTTCCTTATTTATTTGTGTCATCACTACAAACGGGTGAAATTTATATTTTGCCTTCATTTTTATCATATGATGAAACTGAATTTCAGAGGGGTTAATTGAATCTGCTCACAAAGATCACAAAGTCTGCACTTTTCTCACTCTGATACATAGCCTTTGAGCCACTCAACAAAGATCGCGGAGGCCCACAATGTACCAGGTGACAGGATACATTACCTCAAAGCAGATATCTCACTAACAATGGTGCTGCTCGTGGTTTTGCTCGGACGTTTCGTTTTCATTTCAGCATCCATCAGCTCCAAACGATACCCACATGGCAACAACCAAAAGGCCAGATTGTGGCTTTAATCAAAATTAAATGAAATCCATGACACAATTTTTTCTTTCATCCAAAACAACTGTGCTGAGGTCACAAGGGGAGAGGTCATATTCGCTCAGCCCACATGCATGGGAAGAACCTACTCTTTGCTTTCCAATTACAGGCCTTTTAGACTTGACAAGCTGTTTAAACTTCTCCAGGCCCCAGGATCTTAGTGTGTAAAATATATGTGCAGATACTTAACATCATGGTAGAGCCTAACAATTTATTTATGATCTAAAATATAAGACAAATGAAGACTAATCAAAGAGCCTCCTGTGGATATTATAAGCTCTTCAGGAAAACTTGAGAGAGAATTCGAGTAACATGAGACGTGTGCTAGACCTTTATGAAAGGAAACACTTTCATAGATGATATTCAGCAATGCATGAGAGTGGCAGTAGGCATTGGCAAGGAGGGAGTTAACCAAATATGCCCCGGAGCCATCCAGAATTTTCAGCTAAGAGGGTGTTCACTATGCTGCGAACCCCAATTAAAAATAAAACCCCTAGCTGGGTGAGCCCGCCCTGTTCTTAGGATAAACAAGATTTGATTCACTGCAATTGTACTGTACTAACTGTTTTGGAGAGTAATACAGTATATATGCCTCCTCTGGGGAGGCACAAAAGAGGCGGCTTAATTATCATCTAGCCAGAAGGATGGGGCATAGTTAACACCTTTCTGGGTGGGCTGAAATTAATGACCCCTTCCCCCTACTATTGCCTACCTCCAAGCCCCTTTATAAGTGACTACACAACACAGTAGTTGGTATTCAGAGCACAAGAGAGGGCATTTAGCCAAAGCATTTGTCTACAGGGTTTGATCTCTTCTTAATTTTATTCAGATTTACAACTGTGTTATTAAGTGAGATAACTGGATCCTGTCTGAAGTAGACCAGAGCCTTGCCTGCTGCAGTCTGAACATCTGAAGTTAACATTAATTTTCGAGGCTGGACTCAATGCTTTTTCCCTATGTGTTTTTTACGGGCTGCTTTCCTACAGCCACACTGGACCGTCCTTTCTGCCGGGCTGTGAACAGCCTGCCTGCCCACTTCAGGCAAAGAGAGTAGGCTTTGGGGACAAGAAAGACAAGACTTATGAAGTGTGTTGGAGAAGTTTTAAAATTCACAGATGGTCAAATGGCTGGGGCTCCCCCTTTGGGCAAGTAGAGAACTATGTCATGTGTAATAATGATGTTTGGATTTAATATAGCATTTTCTTCTTTAAATATACCTGTGTATATGTCTGCATATATATATATATATATAAATATATAAAATGTTTAATAGCATTGCTCCTTTTAATAGTGTTTTTCAACATCATATTAGGTGATGCGATACGTGTTATGTGATGTCAACAGGGTCATGTGGTAATCCACACTACAATCTTGAAATAAGGGCACTATTAGCTCCACTTTACATGGATAGAAAGTGACCTTCCAAGCCTAAGTGATTAATTCAAAGTTAATGAGGATTAGAGTGAAGACTCCAACCTATTTTTTTCTGACTCTAAATTCAGGGGCATTCAATTCTACTCCTCTGCCTTTTCTGGAAATAAAGTCATGGCTACAAGGAGAAAGCCTGCTCATTCTCTTCATTTTCTTCCTCTTGAGTGGCATTATGGCATGGAGGTTAGGACCATTGGGTTCAACACCCACTTCCTAATGCTGTGCACTGCTTGGGTGAAGTACTTACCCTCTTTAAACTTTGGTTTCCATGTGTAAAAACGGCAATGATGATAGTATATATTTAATGGGAATTTTCTAAAGAGAAAAATAATCCAGGAAAAGTGCTTAGAATACAGTAAACTCCCAATAAATACTATATTCCACTTCTTTAGAACTTTACATGGGTCCTTCACATGATAAGGCCTTTTGTTCTTTGTGTTCCCGTATAGTGTATGCATCTCATTCTTAAAAGTTAATTTCCTTTCATAATGACTACTTTATAAAATAACACAGAAGTTCAGAAAGCACATCTCAATTTAAAAACAGCTCCCTTTTACCCCAAAACACTTACTCCAGGTTTCCTTCATTTATTCAACCAATATTTAATGATCATATACTACGGCAACGGGTAAGCATTGGAGTCCCAGACCCAGTGCCATTGAGTAGGTGCTTGGAATTCAGCAGTGAGCAATAGGGTGGAATTTCTCTGTTTTAATGGAGCCTACAATCTAGGGAGGCAGACAGATAGTCATCAAATAAACACACTAATGACCATGGACATCTAAAGTTTTCTGAAGACAACAGGAAAGGAATAACCAGACAGATAGGAAAGTGGTTATATGGGAACAGACTATGAAGATATATGACCTAAATTGGGAGTGGGGACTCTAAAACACATGCTGCTGGACCTACTTAAATCTGAAGGAAGGGTAGAAGAAAACCTAAGGAAGTGGAGGAGAAAACTAGATGGGGTCAGAGAGAGGGTTACAGACAAAAGAAACTACCTGTATGAAAACCCAAGGGTAGAAAGTAGCGTAGCTTCTTAGAGGTCCAGAGAGAGAGCCCCTACTGCTGGAGCACAGAGAATGAGCAGCAGGGTACTGTGGGGTGCATCTAGAAAGGTTACTGTGGGCAGACCATGCAAGGCTACCTTGAAGATTTTGGTCTTTTTCTAAAAGTATTGGGAAACCTTTCAATAATGATAAGCAGGGAAGTGATAGAATCAGATTTGTCCTTTGAAAGACTATTTAGGTAGCTGTGGGAATAATGGGCTCAGGAAAGAGAGGACAGCAGCTTGGAAATAATTGAAGAGATAAATAAATAGACCCAATGAATATTTTACAGTTGAATAGTTAAAGGATTTGGTGATTGATTGAATTGTCCTGGAGATAAGGGGAGGGGGTAAAAAAAAAAAAAAAAAACCCAGTGCCGTTGAGTCAATTCCTACTCATAGCGACTCTATAGAGCAGAGTAGAACAGCCCCATACAGTTTCCAAGGAGCGCCTGGCGGATTCAAACTGCTGAGCCTCTGGTTAGCAGCCGTAGCACTTAACCACTATGCCACCAGAGGGGAGGGGTAGCAGTTGTAATCCACCAGCCGCTCCTTGGAAACCCTGGGGGGCAGTTCTACTCTGTCCTACAGGGTCACTATGAGTTGGAATTGACTGGACGGCAACAGGTTTTGTTTTGTTTTTTTAATAACTGGATGGATGGCAGTGCATTCATTGATCTAGGCAACACTGAAAACAGACTGAATATGAATTGTATCAAGTTTGAGTGATACTGGGACTTTCAGATGGGCTGGAAGAGAGTAGAGTTAGATATTTGAATTTGAAAATCTGAGGGGATCACTAGATTCGTATATTAAAATGTGAGTCATTGGCATTTGAAGCCAAATGATGAGGATGATTAGGGACAAAGAACAGAGTAAATGAGAAGAGCAAGATAAGAGACTGTCTTAGTTATCTAGTGCTGCTATAACAGAAATACCACAAGTGGGTGGTTTTAACAAACAGAATTTTATTTTCCCACAGTTTAGGAGGCTAGAAGTCTGAATTCAAGGTGCCGGGTCTAGGGGGAACCTTTCCCTCTCTGTCAGCTCTGGAGGAAGGTCCTTGTCTCTTCTGAGCTTGTGTTCTTGGGCCTTCTTCATGAGGCATCTCTCTTCCCCCATCTCTGGCTCTTTTGCTTGCTTGTTTAATCTCTTGTTTTAAGATAGTCCTATGCTAACCCTGTCTCATTAACATAACAAAACAGTCCATTTCCAAATGGAATTATAACCACAGGCATAGAGGTTAGGATTCACAACACATATTTTGGGGGGACACCATCCAATCCATAACAGAGACTCCAAATTGTAAAGGATTGGTAGAAGTGGAGGAGCCTGCAAAAGAGACTGAGAAGGTACAGCAAGAAAAATCAGAGGAGAATCAGAAAAATGTTGTCTCAAGGTAATGAAAAGAAAAGGATGGTGTAAGTAAAATTGTAAATTGCTCTGAGAAGTCAAGATGAGGACTGAAAATCATCCAATGGATTTAGCAACATTGTGGTCATTGTGGTGAAAAAATACTTTGCCAAATGAAGGGACATTACTCATGCCCCCATTCAGACAGTGGGCCAGGATCAAGTGGGTGGTTAGAAATTGGAAACTAGAAGTATGTGCAACTTTTTCAGGGAATTTGGCTATAAAGACAAGAATAAAGTGATTGGGGGATTTTGTGCACTCATTGTTATGTGCCAGCGAGTGACTTCTGACTCATAGTGACCCTACAGGACAGAGTAGAACTGCTCCCATAGGGTTTGCAAGGGGTACCTGGTGGATTCGAATTACCTTTTTTTTTTTTTTTTTGGTTAGCTGCCAAGTTCTTAACCACTATGTGTTACTGGTATCTAACACTGTATTTCCAGATTGATTCTCTCCAGAGCTTCAGATCCGTATCTATCTGACTTTTGAACTTACTGTGAAAATCGCACATAACTTAACTGCATCATGTTCAAAATGGAAATTGTGCCATTTGCCCTTGGTCCAAACCCCTTCTTCCTGCTGTGATCTTCAGTTCAGTGAATGTCGCTCTTTTTCACCCAGTTCCCCAATGAAGAAACGTAGTGTCACCTTCACTTCTCTTTTATCCTCACTCTACCCGTTTGGGTAATTACCAATTCTTATTTAAATCTCAGATCTAATTCTTACTTAAATCTCAGGTCCACCCTCTTCTCTAATAGCCATCTGAAACTGCTGACTCTTGGTTAGAAGCTGAGCACTTAACCATTGTACCACCAGGGCTCCTTATATCTCAAACCTAGAATGTCCAGTTTGGAGTTCCTAATTTGCACCCCTGATTTCTTCCTCTCATAGTCTTCTCAATACCATTCTATTGGAGTTGCTTTCAAGGCAAAAACATTTCAAGGCAAAAAAACCTTGAAACTGACTTCGTTCACAATCCACAACCAACCAGTAAAAATATTCTGTTGGCTCATATGTCCAGAACCTGACTACTTCTCACTCCCTCCTCTGCTACCCTGGTTCATGATACCAAGATTTCTTGGTTGGGCTATTGCAGTTGCCTTTCTTGTTCTGCTTCTGGACATTCTTAAAATTCTCCACATGGAAACCAAAACAATTTGTAGAATCATTACTGGACTGTACTAATCATGACTGGCATCTCTTATGTAAATGTTTATCTCCTTGTGTACATTTCCTCTCATTAGAATGCAAGCTCCATGCTAGGGCATTTTCAATGCTTTATACGGTTTTTAGCATATAGTAGAAGCTAAAGTTCGAATCCGCCAGGTGCTCCTTGGGAACTCTATGTGCAGTTCTACTCTGTCCTATAGGGCCGCTATGAGTCGGAATTGACTTGACAGCAGTGGGTTTTTGGGTTAATTAAATAAGTTCTGAATGAATGAATTCTGGCACTAATGTCAGTGTAGGCAATAAGGTAGGAATCAAGCCTACTAATCGGGCTCTTCAATAGTTCTAACTGTAAATAAGGGGACTTTAGGGAAGCCGAGACAAGGTCAGAAGTGTCTGGTAGCAGACAAGAGGTGAGGATGTAAAAGTAGAAAGAGTTGTAAACGAAAAAATATTTATTCACTTGGACTCAGTTGAAAATGTCACATTTGGGTAAATTATGCCCAGAATTGTAATTGCCAGCTTTATTACAGAGATGGTACGCGTGGATGACATCGAATGAAGATGAACCACTTGCTGATTTCCTACTACTAGCTATTTGAAGTTGGCTGTAAATTCTTATTGTTTCAGAGGTAGTCCTTGCTTATTAATGAATCCAATTGCTCTCCACGTATTTCCTGAACTAAATATTATTGTCTGACCTGACCAAGCAAATCCATCCTTTTCAAAACTATAAACAATATTATTTAACAGATTTGGATAGAAAGAAAAGCATTAGGTGCTCTGCAGAAAGCAAAATTAGTCACACCGGGGGAAAATTTATCTCCAGATAAGTAGATTAGGAAGTAGATGAGGACACAGTCACAGGGTCATTTGAGCTGGTACATGGCATTCTTGATTTCTGCAAGTCAAAAGCTCTGCAGAAGAGTTGGGTTTTAAGGACAGGAGGGAAGGAAGAAATGAACTGAGCATAATTAATGGATTGGGAAAGATTATTCTACAGGTGAAGAGAGGTCAAGGAAACAGGGCAGAGAAGGGAATCAGGTAAGGCATTCAAGCGACTCAAGAAAGCCAGCCTGAAGCAGAGATAGGTAAGAGACATTGTTGAACTTTTATTGAATTTCTCCAAGTATATCATCTCCTTTTGAGCAGCGCATGGCACATTAACCCACAATGCCCGTGCTTTTGCAATAAATAATTCATTCACACTTTTGCCTGGGTAGAAAAGAAATGGTACCATTTTGACTTCCAACTGGTACTCCCGCATCTTGTCAAAGAAAATGAGTGCTTCTCATCTCTGCAAATGCCTTCCAATTGCAAGTAAGGCAGTAAGAAATTTTCTCTACCTGCTACCAAACAGCATCTATTCCTTTCTTCGAATTCAGAAATTGTCATTTCTGGGTTTCCTTTGTGAGAAACAGTTCCCATAACAACATGGGAAGCCAGACCTCTGGGGGGCCTCCTGCAGAGCCCTGGAATCTTCTTTGCCTCAGAGGTAGGGAGGAGGATGCCAGCAATCCTGCCCAGGCTCCCTTGTTGCCTCACACTTGGATCTGGAAATAGGCCAATCCTTGAATACCGCGAGCAAATCCACTTTTCTCCCAGGTTGCAGTAAATTTATGCAGCACCTCAAATGGCAAATCGGTATTTGTAAACCTATCAACTGATGACTAAAAGAAGGGGCTGTTGTAAAATATTCTCATAGTTTTCAAAATAGATCTGTGCCTCAGGACATTTTAAACACTGATGTTGATAAATTGTGCATTTCAAATGCGTTATATAAATATATATTCATGAAAACATTTGCATGGGTACTGAATTTACGTATAGTCCATTTAAAAGATTATCCGTCTTAAATTTTCTAAGGAATATTGCTTTAGAGAAAAAAATAATAATAAGAGAATTTAGGTAAATTTGCTTCTTTGTAACTGTACCTTAAATATATAACTCTCCTAATATGAACCCTAAAAAGCAAGCATATATAGAATGACATACAGAGGGAAAGCCACAGAATTACAAATTCATTTATAAACATATGTAGAAATATCCTGTTTCTAATAAATTCACTTTGTAATTGCTCTTTAGTGTTTCATTGTTTTGTTGTGTTTATTTATATATTAGGATTAAATGAAGATAGCATCTCTAATTCAGTATTAAAATTTAGTTGTACAAAAAATGATTGGCTGGGCAGAATAATATCTCTGTAATGTGGGTTGTAACAATAGGTCACTTTCTCTTCACATTATTTTATATTTCTAGACCTGCTGTAAAAGCCCGAATGATTCCATTATACAGGTACTTTTCATAATAATATTAAATTACCTTTACCTCTTCCACAAATTGTACATAGTGATTTGCGCTATATTCATCTTCTTTTCTTCTTCTAGTTGAAATGAGAATTTGCCATGTGATTTTTAACCCCCGCTTTCCCAGCTGCACCCATCCTACATTTGAAAAAAATAAACAGGATAATGGGCAAAATTAAAAAAAAAAAAGTTTCATAACTAGCCAACACAAAAGGTAGAAATAAAAGTGTTCTGCTAAAGAAAGTCCAGATTTAATCTATTTAAGTTGGTTTGGTACATTACAACACAGTGTCATGAAATTTTGGGTGCAATAAAACCTCAGGAATTCAGACTTTATAAATGCACATTCTTTACCCTAATGTGAACAATGATGAGTTAAAATTTAACTTTATCCTATCTGTGTTGGAGGACAAAACTTTACTTAATAAAATTATAAGAACTTTTATGTTTTAAATTCTTCTTAGTAAAATATGACACTGACATTTTTGAAAAATAGCATGTTTTGCTTTTGGAGTCTATAGGATGTTTTCTCATGGTTGAATTCAGATTATGCATCCCAGTCCAGAATATTACACAAGAGACACTGTTATCTTCTCAGCACATCAGATCTGAACGCAGGTGATGTTCACCTGCCTCTCTTTGGGGATGCTGACTTCAATCACCCAGTCAAGACATTGTCTAATTTCTGTATCGTATGTTGTTGTTGCTGTGTTTTATTGAGTTGATTCTGACTCATAATGACACTATAGGACAAAGCAGAACTGCCCCACAGGGTTTCCTAGGCTGAAATCTTTACTGAAGCAGGTTGTCAGGTCTTTTCTCCTGCGGAGCCACTGGTGGCTTCCAACCACCAACCTTTCAGTTAGCAACATGGCTCTTAACCATCATGCCACATTGGCTATTTCTTTCCTTGCTATTACTAAGGCCCCTACATGCAAACGGTTTACGCTCAACTGCAAATCTAAAGGTCAGCTGTTCCAAAGTTTGGCGGTTTGAACCCACCCAGTGGTACCATGGGAAAAAATGCCTGGTGATCTGTTTCCAGTCAAGATTACGGTCAAGAAAACCCTAGGGAGCAGTTCTACTCTGTAACACGTGGGGTCACCATAAGATGAAATCTGACTCAACTAGCAATAATAACATTACTAATTTAGAGGGAGACATTTTAAGACTATTCAATAATTCCACTCCTCATCAAAATCCTCCCTAGATTTTTTTTTTCCTCTCCACTTCATTTTAGAGAATTTCTATTGCTGTGCTCAACCCCTATGCCTCTTTGCAGGGGTGTCTCTTTTTTTTTTTTTTCTAGATTTTGGAATGGCCATTTGTCCTGTGACCTCAGTTCTCTGATGTATTCTTGAAAAGTTGTCAATTTGCTGTCTGTCAATGTTTTCTTGTTGGAAGGATGGGAGCTTCTGTTTTTGAGCTATTTCTCCAAGCTGAAATTTGAAGTCTCCATTTTTGACATTTAAATGTTCAATCTATCTGGGGTCGATTTGTGTATATACAACTAATTGTACTTTATTTACACTATTTTACTTCTATATTTATTCTTTTATATGTTACATGTTAATAAAATTATAAGAACTTTTATGTTTTAAATTCCTTTTAGTAAAATATGACATTGGCATTTTTGAAAAAGCGATTGTTTCCCTTTTGGGGTCAAATTGCTATGTCCCTTAACAATTGAGTTATTTCACTTTTAGCATGGTGCACTGGAGGAGGTTCTTAGGACTCCAAAAACAAGGAATTAAGAGGGACTATTTTTTTTTTTTTTTAATCATAACCGTGGAATTACCTCAATGATAACAAGTAATCACAACATTATTTGAATTAATCTAGAAAATGGCTTGCTAAAGTTACCTTAGACACTTCTATGGTATTTCAGGTATCCTTCTCTTTTACCACCAGTCCCACTTCTCCAAAGGATTCCTGAATGAACTCCTTGGCTACAGATGATTAGAGTCATGAGTTTGGGTTAAATTTGTACCCTAGTTTTGCTTCTGTATCGATCTGTCCTTAGGTTCCATCCTTGTCTTCTCTGGGCTGATTGTTTTCTTGTGTCTGCAGTAATGTTTTTATTGGTTGACTGCCTGCATAGAACCTTCCCTCTTAAGACTAATCCCATTTGCAGGAGACTCTGCCTCATCTGTGGCTATGAAGTTGATATTCGGCCTCAGTTGACATTTCGCTTCTCTTCTTCATCTGTTCCCTTGATTTCGTACAGATGTACACTGAATGATATTGCTGAATAGAAGTTTATTCTCTGTATAGGCCAAAAACACGGCTTTTATTAAGACTAGACTGGTATCTTTAATGATTTTTTTCACATAAGTTTATTCAGTTAGAGAGAGATTGATGGATAGCTGCCATCAAGTTTACTCCAACTCATGGTGGTCTTATGCATTGCCCAAAACGTTGCCCAATCATCAACATATTTGAGCCCATTTTGCATTTTATGCCATCCATCTCACTTGAAGGTGCCCCTTACCCTCACTGACCCTCCTCTTGACCAAACCTGTCCCTCCCAGCAAAAGATTACTGCTGATGACATGCCCAAAGCAAGTGAACCAGACAATGTTCTGTTGTGATCCGTAAGGTTTTTACTGGCTAATTTTTGGAAGTAGATTGCCAGGCCTTTCTTGCTAATCTGTCTTAGTCTAGAAGCTCTGCTGAAACCTGTCTACCTTGGGTGACCCTTCTTGTATTTAAAATACTAGCAGTATAGTTTCTAGTATCACTGTAACATGTAAGCCACTACAGTATAAGCTGACAGACCAGTGGTGGTTTCTTTCCATACCTGATTCCAAAGAAACTTTATAAAAGCTACTGATGATGAACTCTTCAGTTCAGAAACTTGTATAGCTCATCTTCTTGATGAGGGACTTCAATTATCATCTTGTGTACCGTAATATGTATTGCCCTTGCTGACGAGTCCTTCTGGAGTACAGACATGATCGGAAGATCTGCGTAGCTCTTATTTATATTTTGCTTCTTTGTCACTACCTGTTATAAATGGGTGACCTGCAGCTCTAGTTTTATACCCAGCTGTAGGCCCCGAGACTCAGCCCTACTCCAAGCCTATGGCCTCTTTGTCTGGGAGTTGTGGAGTAACAAATCCAGCTAGTTCCTGCTTTATGATAGTTCTTGATGTTGTTATCAATACCTAGGATGAGCTTACCCTTTACTCTTACTCACCATTCAGGTCCCAGTGTCCTTATTCTTATTGTAGCCTTCGATAACTCCTTAAGTAGAACCTAGTTTTTTCTGTGCTCTGATAATACCATGACTTCCACTTTCATAAATGTTCTCTTTTATCGCAATTATAGTTTTTTTTTTTTTTTTTTTTACCTGTTAGGATTAAATTTTATTTTTATGTGAATAAATTTGATTAAACTTTGAAAACAGAACAAAACTGCTCATCATTTGTGTGTGTATCTCTTTTTAATTTTATTGTGCTTTAGGTGAAAGTTACGGCACAAATTAGTTTCTCATTCAAATATTTATGCACAAATTGTTTTGTGTCATTGGTTGCAATCCCCACAATGTGTCAGCACTCTTTCCCTTTCCACCTTGGGTTCCTTGTGTCCATTTGTCCAGTTTTCTTGTCCCTTCCTGGCTTCTCTTCTTTGCTTTTGGGTCGGGGCTGCCCATTTGGTCTTGTATACTTGATTAAATGAAGAAGCACGAGCCTCAGATGCATTATTCATTGTTTTATAAACCTGTGTAATCTTTGGCTGAAGGGTGAACTTTGGGAGTGACTTCAGTTCTGAGTTAAAAGAGTGTCTGGCGTCCATAGTCTTAGGAGTTCCTTCAGTTTCTGTCAGACCAATAAGTCTAGTCTTTTTTGTTGGATTTGAATTTTTTTTTTCTACATTTTTCTCCTGCTCTGTCCAGGACACCCTATTGTGATCCCTGTCAGAGCAGTTGGTGATGGTAGTCAGGCATTGTCTAGTTCTTCTGGGCTCAGCCTGGTGAAGGTCGTGGTTCATGTGGTCCATTAGTCCTTTTGGACTAGTATTTTCCTTATGTCTTTAGTTTTCTACATTCTCCTTTGCTCCAGATGGGAGGGAACCAATAGATGTATTTCAGATGGCCGCTAACAAGCTTTTAAGACCCCAGACACTACTCAGCAAATAGGTCGTAGAACATTTGCTTTAAGCTAATTGACCTAGATGTCCTCCAAGACCATGGTCCCCAGCACTCCACCCCAATAACTTGGCCTCTCAAAGTGTTTGGATATGTCTAGGAAGCTTCTATGGCTTTGTCTTAGTCAAGTTGCGCTGACCTCCACTACATTCTGTGTTGTCTTTCTTTTCACCAAAGTTAAAATTTGTCTATTATCTAGTTAGCAATTTCCCTCATTTTCCCTCCCCTCCCTCATAACCATCAAAGACTTTTTTTTCTGGGTGCAAACCTTTTCTTGGGTTTTTATGCTACTGATCTCATACAATATTTGTCCTTTTGTAATTGATTTATTTCACTCTGCATAATGCCCTCCAGATTCATCCATGTTGTGAGATGTTTTGTGGGTTCATCATTTTTCTTTATTGTTGCATAGTATTCCATTGGGTGTATGTACCATAATTTGTTTACCCGTACATCTGTTGATGGGCACTTAGGTCATTTCCATATTTTTGCTATCGTGAATAATGCTGCAGTGAACATGGTTGTGCATATGTCTATTCACGTGATGGCACTTATTTCTCTAGGATATATTACTAGGAGTGGAATTGCTGGATCCCATGATATTTCTCTTTCTAGCTTTTTCAGGAGGTGCCATGTTGTTTTTCATAGTGGTTGTACCATTTTACATTCTCACCAGCAATGCATAAGAGTTCAATTTCCCCACAACTTCTCCAACATTTGTTATTATTATTTCTTTTTTTTTTTTTTTAGTGCCTGTAATGTCTGGGTGAGATGGTACCTCATTGTAGTTTTTGATTTACACTTTTCTAATGGCTAATGATCGCAAGCATTTCCTCATGTGCCTGTTAGCTGCTTGAATGCCTTCTTTGATGAAGTGTCTGTTCATGTCCTTTGCCCATTGCTCAAGTGGATTTTTTATCTTTTTGCTGTTGATGTGCTGAAGTATCCTATAGATTTTAGAGATTAGACTCTTGTGGGATATGTCAGAGCCAATTTTTTCCCCCACTCTGTAGGTTCTCTTTTTACTCTTTCGGTGAAGTTTTTGATGAGCATAAGGGTTTAATTTTTAGGAGCTCCCAGTTATATAGTCTATTTCCTGGAGTTTGTGCATTTTTAGTTATGATTTGTATTATAATTCGTTTTTTATGTATAATGTGAGGTATAGGCTCTGTTTCATTTTCTTACAGATGGACATTCAGTTTTACCGCACTATTTGTTAAAAAGGCTGTCTTTTCCCACATTTAATGGACTTTGGTCCTTTGTCAAGGATCAGCCGACCATAGGTGAATGGATTTACATCTGGGTTCTCCATTCTGTTCCATTGGTCTGTATGTCTGTCGTTGTACCAATACCAAGCTGTTTTGACTACTGTGGCTGTATAGTAGGTTCTGAGATCAGGTAGTGAGAGGTCTCGTACTTTGTTCTTTTTCTTCAATAATGCTTTTCTTATCTGGAGTCTGTTTTCTTTCCATATAATGTTAGTGATTAGTTTTCCCACATCGTTAAATAATGCCATTGGTATTTGGATTGGGATTTCATTATATCCGTAGATTACTTTGGGTAGAATTAACACTTTCACAATGTTGAGTCTTCCTATCCATGAGCAGCTTATGTTTTTCCATTTTCATTTCCATGTGATTTCTTGCAATATAGTGTTCAGCAGTTTTCTCTGTATAGGTTTTTATATCCCCGGTTAGACTTAATCCTAAGTATGTTATCTTTTTAGGAACAATTATAAACGGTATTGTTTTCCTGATTTCCTTTTCGAAGTTCTCTTTTTTGGTGTATAGGAATCGAACTGATTTTTGTATGTTGATGTTATATCTGGCTACTGTGCTGAAGCTATTAGTCCCAGTAGTTTTCTTGGGGAATCTTTGGGGTTCTCTATGTTTAGTATCATATTATCCGTAAATAGGGACAGTTTTACTGCTCCCTTTCCAGTTTGGACGTCTTTTATTCCTTTTTCTTGCCTATTGCTCTAGCTAGGACTTCCAGCACAATGTTAAACAGGAGAGGTGATAAAGGGCATCCTTGCCTTGTTCTTGTTCTCAGGGCAAATGCTGTCAGCTTCTCTCCTCTCTCCATTCAGAATGATGTTGGCTGTTGGTTTTGTATAGATGCCCTTTATTCTGTTAAGGAATTTCCCTTCTATTCCTATTTTATTGAGAATTTTTATCTGAAATTGGTGTTGGACTTTATCCAATGCTTTTTCTGTGTGGGCTAAGATGATCATGTAATTCTTTCCTTTTATTTTATTTATGTGGTGGATTATGTTGATTGATTTTTTTTTTTTTAATGTTGAACTATCCTTGCATACTTGGTATGAATCCCACTTGGTTGTGGTGCATTTTTTCTTTCTTTCTTGATATGATGCTGAATTCTGCTTGCTAGAATTTTGTGGAGAATTTTTGCATCTATTTTTTCATGAGAAGTATTGGTCTGTAATTTTTTTTTTTTTGTAACTTTGGCTAACTTTGGTATCAGGGTTATGCTGGCTTCATAGAATGAATTCAGAAGTATTCCTTCCTTTTCTATGCTCTGAAATATTTTGAGTAATACTGGCATTAGCTCTTCTCTGAATGTTTGCCAGTGAAGCCCTCTGGGCCAGGGATTTGTTGTTGTTGTTGTTGGGAGTTTTATGATTATTATCATTATTACCTCTTCAGTATCTTCTCTTGTTCTGGGTCTGTTCAGATTTTTTTTTACCTCATTTTGTGTTAGTTTATGTAGGTAGTGTGTTCTAGAAATTTGTCTATTAGGTTCTCAAATTTGTTGAGAGACAATTTTTTATAGTATTCTGTTATGATCCTTTTTTTATTTCAGTTAGGTCTTTTGTAATGTCCCCCCATCTCATTTCCCACTTGGGTTATTGGCTTCTGCTTCTATATTTCTTTTGTCAGTTTGGGTAGTGGTTTGTTGATTTTATTGGTCTTTTCAAAGAACGAGCTTTTTAAAAAATTTTTATTTATTGCACTTTAAGTGAAAGTTTACAAATCAAGTCAGTCTTTCACACAAAAACATACACACCTTGCTATGTACTCCTAGCTGCTCTCTGCTTAATGAGACAACACACTCCTTTTCTCCACTTTGTATTCCCCATTTCCATTCGGCCAGCTCCTGTCCCCCTCTTCCTTCTCATCTCACCTCCAGACAGGAGATGCCAACATAGTCTCATGTGTCTACTTGATCCAAGAAGCTCACTCCTCAACAGTATAACTTTCTGTCTTAGAGTTCAGTCCAATCCCTGTCTGAAGAGTTCGCTTTAAAAATGGTTCCAGTCTTGGGCTAACAGAAGGTCAGGGTACCATGACCTCCAGGGTCTGTCTAGTCTCAGTCAGACTATTAAGTCTGGTCTTTTTACTAGAAGATGAAGTCTGCATCCCACCGTTCTCCTGTTCCATCAGAGAATCTCTGTTTGTTTCCTGTCGAGGCAGTCATCGGTGGTAACTGGGCACCATCTAGTTCTTCCAGTCTCAGGCTAATGTAGTTTCTGGTTTATGTGACCCTTTCTGTCTCTTCGGCTCATCTTTACCTTATGTCTTTCATGTTCTTCATTCTCCTTTGCACCAAGCGGGTTGAGACTAATTGATGAATCTTAGATGGCCACTTGCCAGCTTTGAAGACCCTAGATGCCAGTCACCAGAGTGGAATGCAGAATGTTTTCTTAATATATATTGTTATACCGGTTGACCTAGACGTCCCCTGAAACCATGGCCCCCTGACCTCTGTCCCTGCTATCTGATCTTTGAAGCATTTGGTTGTATCCAGGAAACTTCTTTCCTTTGATTTAGTCGAGTTGTGCTGACCTCACCCGTATTGTGTGCTGTTTTTCACTTCGCCTAAAATAGTTCTTGTCTACTATTTAATTAGTGAATACCCCTCTCCTTCCATCCTCACCCTCGTAACCATCAAAGAATATTTTCCTCTCTGTTTAAACTATTTTTCGAGCTCTTATGATAAAAAAAAAAAAAAAAAATTTTTTTTTTTTGGTCTCATACAATATTTGTCCTTTTGCCACTGACTAATTTCACTCAGCATAATTAATGCCTTCCAGATTCCTCCATATTATGAAATGTTTCACTGATTCATTGTTGTTCTTTATCGATGCATAGTATCCCATTGTGTGAATGTACCATAATTTATTTATCCATTCATTCATTGATGGGCACCTTCGTTGTTTCCATCTTTTTGCTATTGTAAACAATGCTGCAATGAACATGGGTGTATATATATGTGTTCGTGTAAAGGCTCTTATTTCTCTAGGATATGTTCCAAGGAGTGGGATTGCTGGATTGTATGGTAGTTCTATTTCTAGTTTTTCAAGGAAGGGCCAAATCAGTTTCCAAAGTGGTTGTACCATTTTTACCTTCCTACCAGCAGTTGTATAAGTGTTCCAGTCTCTGCAGAACCTCTCCAACGTTTATTATTTTGTGTTTTTTGGATTAATGTCAGCCTTGGGGTGAGACGGAATCTCGTTGTAGTTTTGATTTGCATTTCTCTAATGGCTAATGATCCTGAGCATTTCCTCATGTATCTACTAACCACCTGAATGTCTTCTTTGGTGAAGTGCCAGTTCATATCCTTTGCCAGTTTTTTAATTGGGGATTATTTGTCTTTTTGTTGTCAAGTTTTTGCAGTATCATGTAGATTTTAGAGATCAATCACTGATCAGAATTGCCTTAGCCAAAAACATTTTTCCCAGTCTGTAGGTAATCTTTTGACTCTTTTGGTGAAGTCTTTGGATGAGCGTAAGTGTTTGATTGTTAGGAGCTCCCAGTTATCTAGCTTCTCTTCTGCTGTTTGTGCATTGTTAGCAATGTTTTGTATGCTGTTTTTGACATGTGTTAGGGCTCCTGGCATGGTCCCTATTTTTTCTTCCATGATCTTTGTCGTTTTAGATTTTATATTAAGGTTTTTGATCCATTTTGAGTTAGTTTTTGTGCATGGTGTGAGGTAAAGATTTATTCCTAAGTATTTTATCTTTTGGGGGGCTGTTGTTAATGGTATTGATTTGGTGGTTTCCTCTTCAACGTTCTCTTAGTTGGCATAGAGGAATCCAACTGATTTTTGTATATTTATCTTGTATCCCGATATTATGCTGAACTCTTCTATTAGTTTCAGTAGTTTCCTTGAGGATTCTTTAGGGTTTTCTCTGTATAAGATCATATCATCTGCAGAGATACTCTTACTTCTCCTTTGCCAATCTGGATGCCCTTTATTTCTTTATCTGGCCTAATTACCCTGGCTAGAACCTACAGCACAATGTTGAATAAGAGTGGTGATAAAGGGCACTCTTGTCTGGTTCTTGTTCTCATGGGGAATGTTTTCAGACTCTCTTCATTTAGTATGATGTCGGCTGTTGACTTTGTATGAATGCACTTTATTATGTTGAAGAATTTTCCTTCTGTTCCTATTTTTCTGAGTTTTTATCATGAATGGGTATTGGACTTTGTCAAATGCCTTTTCTGCATCAGTTGATAAGATCATGTGGTTCTTGTTGTTTGTTTTGTTTATATGAAGGATTACATGGATTGTTTTTCTAATGTTGAAGCAGCATCCCTGCATACTGGTATCAATCCCACTTAGTCATGGTGAATTATTTGTTTTGATATGTTGTTGAATTCTACTGGCTACAGTTTTGTTGAGAATTTTTGCATCTAAGTTCATGAGGGATGTAGGTCTGTAATTTTCTTTTTTTGTGGTGTCTTTACCTGGTTTTGGTTATCAGAGATATGGTGGCTTCATAGAATGAGTTTGGGAGTATTCCATCCTTTTCTATGCTCTGAAATACTTTAGTAGTACTGGTGTTAACTATTCTTTGGAAGTTTGGTAGAATTCTCCAGTGAGGCCGTGAGGGCCAGGGCTTTTTTTTTGGTTGGGAGTTTAAGTGTTTTCATTCTCATTTGATTTTACGAATTTCTTTATTCTGTCCTTATTTTTTTTCTATAACCCAGTCATTTTTGAGCAAGGAGGTGTTCAGTAATATTTCAATGTTTTGGATTCTGTTAAGGCTTGCTTTATGACCTAATATGTGGTCTATTCTAGAGAATGTTCTATGTGTCTTGGAAAAGAACGTATATTTGTCTGCTTTTGGATGGAGTGTTCTGTGTATGTCTATGAAGTCAAGCTGGTTGATTGTGGCCTTTAGATCTTCTGTGTCTTTACTGAGCTTCTTTCTGGATGTTCTGGTCTTCACCAAAAGTGGTATGAGGAAGTCTTCTACTATTATCGTGGATCGGTGTATCTCACTTTTCAGTGCTGTTAGAGTTTATTTTATGTATCTTGAAGCCCTTTTGTTAGGTGCATAAATATTTAATATTGTTATATTCCCCTGCTATAAAAAAAAAACTGCTATATTGTCCCTTTAATCATTATATAGTGTCTTTTCATATCCTTTATGATAGATTTAACTTTCAAGTCTATTTTGTCAGAAATTAATATTGCCACTCTTGCTCTTTTTTGATTGTTGTTCGCTTGATATATTTTTTTCAGTCCTTTGAGTTTTAATTTGTTTCTATCTTTAAGCCTAAGATGTGTGGGCAGCATGTAGACAGGTTGTTTTTTAAACCATTCTGGCACTCTCTGTCTTTTTATTGGTGCATTTAGTCCATTTACATTCAGCATGATTATAGATAGGTATGAGTTTACTGATGTCATTTTTTGTGTGTTGTTGACAATTTCTTTTTTCCACTAAATTTTTTGTGCTCAGTAGTTTTTCTTTATATATTTTCTTTTCCTCTTTTTCATTGTTGTTGATTTTGTTTTTGCTGAGTCTACGTTTTTCTTGTTTTTTATTTTGATGTGTAGGATTGTTGGTCTTATTATTATTTACCCTATTTTTCTAAGTTTAAACCAAACTCTCATCTCTCTATGTTGTCTTGACTTCCTCTCCTTATGAAAGATCTATGACTACATTTTTTGTCCCTCTTTATTGACGTAATGTACTCATATTTTAAATAATGACATCACTGTTTTCCTGTTTTGAGCATTTTTTTTTTACTTTTGATTTGTTTTTGTGCTTTCCCAATCTGGGTTGATATCTGGTTGCTCTGTCCTGTGTTCTAGTCTTGGGTTGTTATCTGATGTTATTGATTTTCTAGTCAGAAGACTCCCTTTTGTATTTCTTGTAGTTTTGGCTGGGTTATTCCAAATTCCCTAAATTTTTGTTTATTTGGAAATGTCCTAATTTTGCCTTCATGTTTGAGAGACAGTTTTGCTGGATATATAATTCTTGGCTGCCAATTTTTTTCCTTCAATGTCATCCCATTGCCCTCTTGCCTGCATGGTTTCTGCTGAGTAGTCTGAGCTTATTCTAATTGACTCTCCTTTGTAGATGACTTTTTGTTTATCCCCTAGTCGCTCTTAAAATTCTCTTTATCTTTGGTTTTGGCAAGTTTGATTATAATATGTCTCGGTGACTTTCTTTTGGGATCTACCTTGTACGGGGTTCGATGAACATCTTTGTTAGATACCTTCTCATCTTTCTCGACAGGAGGAAAGTTTTCTCCCAACAAATCTTCAAGAATTCTCCCTGTATTTTGTTTTATCTCCCTGTTCTGGCATTCCAATCACTTGTAGGTCATTTCTCTTGATAGAGTCCCACATGATTGTTAGGTTTTCTTCATTTTTTAAAATTCTTTTATCTGATTTTTCTTCAAAAATATAATTGTGCAAGTGTTTTGTCTTCTTTCTCACTAATTCTTACTTCCGTTTCCTCAATTCTGCTCCTCGGACTTTCTATTGAGTTGTCTAATTCTGAAATTTTATTGTTAATCTTCTGAATTTCTGATCGCTGCCTCTCTACGGATTTTTGCAACCTATTTAATTTTTCGTTATGTTCTTGAATAACCTCAATTTCCTCAGCTGCTGCATCTGTGTTTTCCTCGGCTTGTTCTGCATTTTGCCTGATCTTCCTGATCTCTTGAAGAGTTGTGTACGTTGATCTTTGTATTCTACCTCTGGTAATTCCAGGAAAATATCCTCATCTGGAAGATTTCTTGATTCTTTGTTTTGGGAGATTGTTGAAGATATCATAGTCTGCTTCTTTATGTGAGTTTGATATTGACTGATGTCTTTGAACTCTCTATATGTTATTGTATTAATTTAATTTGTATTTGTTTACTGAGTCCTAGCTTCTTTGTTTTGTGTTGATATACCCAAACAGGCTGCTTGAGTGAGCTAGCTTGATTTTTGGCTCCTTTGAAGCTCTAATGTCCCATCACCAAATGTCTAGAGATGTTACCAGTTATATGAGCCTAGAAGTCTATTCACTTTTCTTGTATGGATTAAGTTCAGGTGTCCAGGCAGTTGATCGCCAAGTGTGTGGTGCGGATTCTCACCTATGGTCTTACAGGAGCAGTGGTGATTGGTGTATGCACAGGTATCTGGTTTCAGCAGGGGGTCACACTCTGAGCAAGGCAGAGTCTGACAACCATTTCTCAAGTGTCTGTGTGGAAGGTGAATCCCTGTTGCCTAGAGTGCTCAGGGGGGTGGGCTCTGCAGCTGGACCATGGGCACTGAATGCTTTTAGCTATAAGGACTGGGAAGCACCACTTATAATTGGACCCTTTTTGTGGGTGGCTAGGTGGTGTGGGTGGAGCCACCAGTCCTCAGGCCCCTAATGTGTGTAGGCGAGAACCCTGCTTAGTAGGCAGAGTGATGTCAAATGTCAAAATCCAGCCTCCCCACTGCACAGCTGAAACACTTAAAGGCAGACCTCAGGCACATACACCCTCGCACTGTGCTAACAAGGGCCTAACTCCTAAAATGGGCCCACACAGGTCCGTGCAGGGGTGAAAGCCATTCAAAATCTGTGGACTGCTTGTGGCTGGACAGGAGCTGCTTCTGCCCTGAGTTCCCAGCTTAGGGGAGCCGGCAGATTATTTTTCTCCAATTGTTAATCAGCTCCTTCTCCAAGGCTGGGAGAATGGCTCAGGGCATGCATCAAGACCTATCTCAGGCCCAGGGAAATCGATTGCCACTGAAGCCTGCTTGGGGTTTGTGGCAGAGGGAGGAGGAGGGGTCAGATAAATGGGAGAAAGTTATTTCCAAGTGATGTTTTTGATTCGTGTGGTAAATTAGACTCAAGCACTTATCTTTTGCCAAGGGCGCTATTCTTCACTGAATCTGGAGGCATGAGTAGACTCTGTGCTGCTCACTCTCTGTGTCTGAGGAAACCACTTCTCCATTGCTACCGCCTGCGCCATCAATGTAATGCCAGGGAATTGGGTCTGAGGGTTGCTGGTTCCCACTGAGTCAGTTCTGGCAACACCTCACTGCTTTTCAACCATCTCTCCCTCCCCCTGCCACTCAGTCTGATTTCTTAACATTGCCTTTGATGTTCAGGGCTCCTAGCTTGTCATATATATAATTGATTTACTTGTTTTTTCGGGTCTTAGTTGTAAAAGGGACCACAGGAAATGTCTGGCTACTCTGCCATCTTGGCCCCGCCTCCCTCAAAGAACCAACTTTTAGTCTTGTTGATTATTTGTATTGTCTTTCTGTTCCCTGTTTCATTTATTTCTGCTCTAATCTTTATGTTTTCCTTTCTTCTGATGTCTGTGAGCTTTTCTGTTTTTGTTTGTTCAAGTTGTAGAACTAATGTGTTTACTTTGGTCTGTTCTTTGTTGATGTGTGCATTTATTGCTATAAGTTAACCTCTGAGCACTGTCTTTGCTATGTCCCAAAAGTTGTGTTATGATGTGTTTTCATTCTCTTTTGATTCTAGGAATTTTTTTTATTCCCTCTTTGATTTCTTCTATTACCCAATTGTTTTTAAGAAAGGTGTTAGTCAATCTTTATGTATTTGATTTTTTTCCTTGCTCTTCTTGTTATCAATTTCTACTTTTACGGCATTATGATCAGAGATGCTTTGTATTATTTCAATGTTTTGAATTTTATCAAGGGTTGCTTTGTTATCTAAAATGTGGTCTATCCTGGAGAATGTTTCATGTACATTAGAAAAGAATGCATGCTACATTCCTGTTGGGTGGAATGTTCTATATATGTCTGTAGGGTCAAGTTGGTTCACTGTGGCCTTTAGATCTGTATCTTTGTTGAATTTCTTTCTAGATGTTCTGTCCTTAACAAAAGTGGTGTGTTGAAGTATCCTACTTTTATTGTGGAACTATCTATTTCTCTTTTCAGTACTGTTAGAGTTCGATTTATGCATTTTGGAGCCCTGTCATTGGATGCATGTATTTATAAAGTATGTCCTTCCTTGTCTTTTATGGTTGATTTGCCTTAGTCTTTTCTATCTGAGATTAATATTGCCACTCTTGCTCTTTTTTTGTTACTGTTTGTTTGATGTATTTTTCTCATTCTTTGATATTTAATATATTTATGTCTTTGTGTCTAAGGTATGTCTCTTGTAGACAGCATATTGATGGGTTGTGTTTTTTAATCCACTCTGCAATTCTCTGTCTCTATACAGGAGCATTTAAGACATTTACATTCAGTGTGATTATTAATAGATACAAGTTTATTCCTGTCATATTGTGATTTTTTTTTTTTTTTTTTTTTGTGGGAGTTGCTAACATTTTCTTTCTTCCTCTTACTTTCTGGTGCTGAGTTTATTTTGTTTGTGGATTTTCTTTTCTTAAATAGATTTTGTTTACTGAGTCTTTAAGTTTTTCTTCTTTTTTTTATTTTGATGAGTAGCTTGGTTAACTTTCTATGTGGTTACCTTGAAATTTACTCTTATTTTCCTAATTTTGAACCAGTCTTTAATTACTTGATATCACCTTGATTTCCTCTCCATTTGAAAGTTCTATACTTACATCATTTTTCCCCCCTTTTATTGTTTTGACACTCTTCTCATTTACAGATTGACAACTCTGTTCCCCTGTTTTAAGTTTTTTCTAGGTTTTCTTTTATTATTGATTCTTTCCTGAGTCCCAGACTCCTGTTGTTGTCTGATGTTGTTTGCTCTCTACCTGAAGGACTCCCTTTAATATTTTTTGCAAGTTTGGTTTGGTTTTTATGAATTTCCTTAATTTCTGTTTCTCTGGAAATGTCCTAAGTTTGCCGTCATATTTGAAAGAGAGTTTTGCAGCATATATTTTTCTTGGTTAGTAGTTTAGTTTTGATTCTCTCTTAAGGCTTTATATGTGTTATCCAATTGCTTTCTTGCCTGAATAGTTTCTGCTGAATAATCAGAGTTTAGTCTTATTGTTTGCCCTTTGTAAGTGACTTTTCATTTTTCTTGATCTGCTCTCAGGATTCTTCCTTCATCTTTGTTTTTAGCAAGTGTGATTATGATAAGTCTTGGTGAATTTATTTTGAGATCTGTCTTATATTGAGTTCTTGAGCTTCTTGGATGGTCAACTCCTTGCCTTTCATTATATTTAAGTTTTCTGCCAGAAAATCTTTAACAATTTTCTCTGTGTTTTCCATTTTCTCCCTCTGTTCTGCAACTCTGATCACATGCAAATTTTGGCCCTTGATTGTGTCCCACATAATTCTTAGATTTTCTTCATTATTTTCTGTTTTTTCCTCAAACAAAATGTTGTCCATGGATTTGTCTTTAATTCCACCAATTCGATCTTTCAGTGTTTCAAATTTTCTCTTCTGGGTGCTGTTTTTGTATGATTTCTAATTGTTTCTTTATTTTGACATTTTCTTTCTGTACTATTTTACTGAATTCTTCCATTGCTTTGCCTGTGTTTCATAATTATTTTACATGAATTTTTTTTTTTTAGTTCAAGCCACGTTATATTGACTATAAGTTTTTTTTTATATATAAGTATTTTGCTCACACCTTTACTCATTATAAAACATCTCCTGGCAAGTATCAGTTATTCAATAAATACTACTAAAAGTTAATTCATTTACGGGTACAGAAATTATTCTAGAAATTTAGGTTACAAAGATGAGTCAGAAATGGTCCCAGATTTAAGGAAGATACATAACAATTGTGTGAAGCCAGACAATTGTAGTGGAAAAAGTTCAAGATTTGAGATCAGAGAGAGCTGGGTTCAAGGCTTAGTTGTAAGACTTTGGTTAATCTCTCAGATAGTAACATACTAAGCTCCCTCTTCTGGGTCGTAATAGGCTATTTTAAATTGCTATTGGCTCATGATTTTTGTTTCTGTTTTTAAAATATGCTTGTCAAAGCGAAGTTTTCTCTGAGGCCACCTATAGCTCAATGTGGGTAATTCCCAGCTCTTCACATAGCCATAGTGCCTCACTGACCACAAGATTCTCCTCTCTCCCTGGGTGATCTGTCTATTTCCAAGTCTTCTAATATCATGTATAAGCTAATGATTTACATACTTTTTTCTCCCTTCCAAAACTTTTTCTTTCAATTCCAGTCTAAATAGAATTCCTATTCATTTGACTGTCTTTATTTGACTATACAGTAGGCATTGCAAACTAAACATGCCCAATAATGACCTTTTGATTTTCCTGGTAACATCCTTCACCATCAGTGATCTGCTTCTCAAAAAATAGTGTTAACAGGTTGTTTTGAACAAAATAATTTGGAGTCATTATTGCTACCTCACTTTCTTTTAGAACCCATATCCTGTCTATCTACAAAATTTTATGAATATACTCTCACAATCGTTCCCCTAAGTGTCTTTCAGTTTGTTGTACTGTGGGGGCTTCTGCATTGCTGTGATGCTGGAAGCTATGTCACTGATATTCAGAAAGCAGCAGGGTCACCCATGGGCCAGGTTTCAGCTGAGCTTTCACGGAAAAGCTCAATATCATCAGTCAGAACAAGGCCAGGGGGCGACTGTGGAACAGACCATTAATTACTCATATGCAATTTCAAGATGAAACTGAAGAAAATTAGAATAAGTCTATGACAGCCAATGTATGACTTTGAGTATATCCCACCTGAATTTAGAGATAATCTCAAGAATTGATTAGATGCATTGAACACTAATGTCTGAAGACTAGACAAGTTGTAGAATGACGTAAAGGATATCATACATCAAGAAAGCAAGAGGTCATTAAAAAGAGGAGGACAGAAAAAAAAGACCAAAATGGATGTCAGAAGAGACTATGAAACTTGCTCTTGAATGTCCAGTAGCTAAAGCAAAGGGAAGAAATGATGAATTTAAAGAACTGAACAGATTTCAAAGGGCAGCTCAAGAAGGTAAAGTACTATAATGACACATACAAAGAGCTGGAGATAGAAAAACAAAAGAGAAGAAGATGCTGTGCATTCCTCAAGCTGAAAGAACTGAAGAGAAAATTCAAGCCTCAAGTTGCAATAGTGAAGGAGTCTATGGGGAAAATATTAAACAACTCAGGAAGGAAGCATCATAAGAGGACGGAAGGAATACACAGAGTCATTATACCAAAAAGAATTGGTTGATATTCAACCCTTTCAAGAGGCAGCATATGATCAGGAACCAATGGTACTGAAGGAAGAAGTCGAAGCTACACTGAAGGCACTGGAGAAAAACTAGGCTCCAGGAATTGATGGAGTATCAATTGAGATGTTTCGAAAAATGGATGCAGCACTGGAAGTGCTCACTTGTCTATGCCAAGAAATTTGGAAGACAGCTACCTGGACAAATGACTGGAAGAGATCCATATTTATGCTTATTCCCAAAAAGTTGATTCAACCAAGTGTGGAAATTATCAAACAGCATCACTAATATCACATGCATGTAAAATTTTGATGAAGATCATTCAAAAATGGCTGTAGCAGTATATCAACAGGAAACTGCCAGAAATTCAGGCCAGATTCAGAAGAGGATGTGGAACCAAGGATATCATTGCTGATGTAAGATGGATCCTGGCTGAAAGCAGAGAATACCAGAAATAAGTTTACATGTGTTTTATTGACTATGCAAAGGCATTTGACTGTGTGGATCATAATAAATTATGGATAAAATTGCAAAGAATGGGAATTCCAGAACATTTAATTGTGCTCATGAGGAATGTCTACACAGATCAAGAGGCACTTGTTCAGACAGGACAAAGAGATACTGCATAGTTTAAAGTCAGGAAAGGTGTGTGTCAGGGTTGTATAATTTCACCACACCTATTGGGTATTCAACCTGTACACTGAGCAAATAATCTGAGAAGCTGGACTATATCAAGAAGAACAGGGCGTCAGGATTGGTGGCAGACTCATTAACAACCTACATTATGCAGATGATGCAACCTTGCTTGCTGAAAGTGAAGAGGACTTGAAGCACTTACTGATGAAGATCGAAGACCACAGCCTTCAGTATAGATTGCACTTCAACATAAAGAAAACAAAAATCCTCACAACTGGACCAATGAGCAACATCATGATAAATGGAGAAAAGATTGAAGTTGTCAAGGATTTCATTTTACATGGATCCACAATCAACACCCATGGAAGCAGCAATCAAGAAATCAAAAGACCCATTGCACTGTGCAAATCTGTGCAAAATACTTCTTTAAAGTGTTGAAAAGCAAAGATGTCACCTTAAAGACTAAGGTGCGCCTAATCCAAGCCATGGTATTTTCAACCTCATTGTATGCATGGGAAAGCTGGACAATGAATAAGGAAGGCAGAAGAAGAATTGATGCCTTTGAACTGTGGTGTTGGTGAAGAATATTGAATATCCCATGGAGTGCCAGGATGACGAGACTGCGTTTTATATAGTTTAGACATGTTGTCAGGAGGGATCTGTCCCTGGGGAAGGACATCATGCTTGGTAAAGTACAGGGCCAATGAAAAAGAGCAAGACCCTCAATGAGATGGATTGATACAGTGGCTGCAACAATGAGCTCAGGCATAAAGATTATGGTCATGGTGCAGGACTGGGCAGTGTTTCATTCTCTTGTACATAGGGTCACTATGAGTCCGGATGGACGTGAAGGCACCTAACAACAACAACACTTTCAAAATCTTCTTGAATCTTTTGAAGCATATTTACTATTACCCCCTTGTCTATGCCACTATCATCTCTTGTCTTTCTTGTAGCTGATCTCCTCTGGCAGTCAGGACCTGCACAGTCTAGACTCTGTAACAGGCTTGTCTAGCCTAACTGCAGCTACTTCTACCTCTAAAATTTCATTTGTTCTAAATGTCGTATATCTGCATGTCTCATGAGCACTTCTCATCATTATGTTCCCATTTTATGCAGTGGTTTTCTCTACCATAGACCTGACTACCTAAATTCTATATCTTCTACTAAACACGGAAGTTGCCTAATCCATAAAATGTTCCTGATTCTCAAAGACAAAGCAATTATGTCCCCTTGGAAATCCTATGATAAATTTTTGTTATATAATTTTCTTTTAAATACCTATTAACATTTTTAAGTTAGTAGAGTATAACAGATTTATGTTGAAAATTGAAACAATATAGAGGGATCAATTTTGAAATTAAAATTTCTTTTCCTTCCTTTATCTTACTCCTTTATTCCAAGAAGTAACCATCGTTAAGAATTTCTCATACTGAAAGTAATTTTTCAGTTTGTCACGTGTCTTTTGATTTTGTTCTTTATTAATTTTACCTTACTGAATGTTTAAATATTCAGTCAATATTACTAATCACTTCCTTCCGTCTTCTATTAGCATTCAATGCCCATAAAGTGATCACAATGGCTTACACATTGAAAGTACACAGCTGTTCTGTAAAATGGAAGAAAAAAACTATGGCATATTACTAGGTCAAAAAGACTTCTTATTTAGCAGTGTTTTAACTATAATATAGTAATGTAATCCAGAGTTAGCATTTAAACATGGATTTCCATAAATCTATTTATATGCCCTTAATAACACCCTACATCACACTAATATATGCTATTCAGCTGATTTATAACAACCATACCCATCTACCTTTTTAAGAAACCATTTAATTTTTAAAATTACAGGTATAGTGTTTTTGTCCTTGACCTTTTTACAGATATTACTGAAAAACCAAGCTGAAAACCCTCCAAAATCTCATAAATTACCTCATTCTTAAAGCTTACATCATCTTGCCTCTTCCTTGACAGCTGTATTAATTCTAAGAAGTCCCATGGAGTCATCCTCAGCCATTTATAATTCCAGGCCTATAGCACAGTCCTATATAGGCATTTGCCAACTTGTCCTTTTAATCATCTCCTAATGATGAATTGGCCTTGAGTGATTCTGTGTTCTATCCTTGTCCCTTCACTGATGTCCTTTTTCTCTTGTTGGCCATTGTTCCCTCCTCTGGGGATCTTATAGGAACCCAAAGCACTACAGCAGAAACACTCAATGATTACTCTCCCACCATCTACAGTCATACATTTCTTTTCCATACAATTCTGCATTTACCGAGTAAGTCAACACCTCGCTCTGATTCTCCTTCCTTCCTATTCTGTGCTTACAATTGTACTCATGGAAGTGTATCTAGCTGATTTTGCCCCCAAAGTCATAAACCTAAAATGGAACCTCCAGCCTCACTATTTGCCTCCCCATTCTTGCTTCCACTCCTTCCTCAAGATTTCTGTATCCTTCTCCATCGTGGTATAGCTGACATTTTTAAAAGAATTGTTTTGATGTGATAAATGCAGTTCTAATTGAGTCTTTGTGAATCAGGAAAACATTTTATTTCCACAAAAGATGAAACTGAGGGACAGAAGGAATTTTTTGGGTTCTACCTAAACAGTATCAGCCTACCTTTCCTTGCTCAATAACTCAACAAATGTTTACTCTGTGGCAGACACATTTTAGGCATTCCCCTGTGCCTAAATCCAAAATCAAATTAGAAAAACAAAGACCAGACTAGACATTTCAAGACAGAGCACTTAATATTTGTTATGTAGGTATAAGAGGACTGTTAGATCATAAAGGAAACATGAGATAACACAGAGATACTAACCCCAGGAGGCAGTTACTACCCATTGAGCTGAGGAAGAAAGAAAGGTGGGTGTTGTCATAACACAGAAGCAGGGGAGACCTCACAGAACTGGAATCTAGTCTTCTAAAAGGGTGGTGCTCCCCCAGTAGTGATGGTGCCCCTCAGTTTAAGCTGGTTCTGGGGGCTCAGAAAGTAGCCAGGGCTTGAATACAAGGCCCTTGCTAGGGCAACCCTGACAAGGAAAAGAAGCAAAAGAGGAAGGAAAATGTCTCTTCTTTGCTCTTTCTGCCTGCTAGTCTCCCTCTAGTCCCCCCATTATCGAAGCCTAACAGGAAGTCCACTGACAAAGGAGAAATAAAGTCTCAGTCCCATCAACATAGAGCAAAGAAAGTAGAATTTGAAACCAACACAGAATAGTTTAAGTTTGGTTCATCTCGAATTACTCATCATTCTTTTCATTTTTTTTTTTTTTCAGATTACTTGAAACTCCCTAACTATTTCCACATGTTGGATTTCTCATCTGATGTCATTTTCCCATTCATTATCTTTATTCCTCTATCTTAGATAGGAAAGGAAAAGACATATTCCTTTCTCATGGTCTAGTAATATTTTATGCACATGGCCATTATGACTCTGGGTGTGATGTTCTGTCTGTAGTTATGAAGTGTGTCTGTCTGCATGAGAGTCAGAGCTGCTCAAGACTGGGACTGATATAGCCAGCTATCTATATTCACCAGATCTGTCTTGAAAGTAATAATTCAGCGTATGCTATAATAGTGACCTGACTGGAACTAATAAGCAGTGCACAAACTTCTTTCCAATTCCACTGGCCAGAACCTAGTCATATGGCCCAACCCAACTGTAAGGGATGCTGGGAAATGTAGTCTTCTCATGTTCCTAGGACAATACGGCGAGGAAGCAAGGTTCTGATCATCTAGACAACCTCTGTCACACACTGTACCAAGTATATTCCATCCTGTAAAGAAAGTCGTGTACAGCAATAGTTACACATTGACATACACACACACACGTCATGGTAACATATCACGTACTTAATCCTAGAATGGAAAAGATTTGAAGGCGGATCACATAAAGGTAACACCTTTAACCACCCTGACATTATTCTCATAGAAACTCTTAAATTAGGAAATATTGCAGTAACTACACTAAGTGTCTACAGAAAGAAACTAAATCACCTAGCTCTGCAAATTCAACTTCAAAATATTTTAAATAAAATGAAGGTCCTGCCATTTGTATTTTCCCTGTCTAGGTAGAGAGGGGGAAAAACTGTTAAAATAAAGAAGTATTATAATCAACTTGGAGTCCCTGGGTGCTGAAAATGCTTAATGTACTTTGCTAACTGATAGGTTGGGGATTTGAGTCCACCCAGAGGCACCTTGGAAGGAAGGCCTGGTGATCTATTTCTGAAAGATCATAGCCATTGAAAACCCTGTGGGGCACAGTTCTACACTGACACACATGGAATTGCCATGAGTCAGGTCAACTGGATAGAAACTAGTTTGTAAACAACTTTGATTATATGATTTTTGGGGACATTTTATCCAAAATTCCATTTCACAAGTATTAGTAATTTTTTTTATAAATTCTACCTCTCTAATCTGCCATTCTTCATATTTATAAGATACCATTTCCTACATTCGCACATTTACAAAGGAAAACAGCCATTCAGGCAGGCTCAACACTAACTTGGTGATAGACAGGGAGCAGGAGAGAGACTTCTAGAGCCCTGGTATAGTTCAATTCCTTGATCTGGGTATGCCTAGTTGGTATACTCATAAAACATGTGCTCTTCTATATATCATATCTCAAACTTAAAACAAAATCAAAAGTGGAAGAGATTCTCTTTCTCCACCTTGCTCTATCGCCCTTTGAAATGACATTCTGAATATCCATTTTACATAACTGCAAAGAAACAAAAGTCTAGTCTCACAGTCATAATTCATTTTGTTAGGATGAAACACTCAGAAAAGAAGAATATAAGATGGACACTTTTCAGAAGTGATAAATAGAAGACAAGGTAAATTTGATAGTGGAGCAAAAGACAAACTGGTGTGATATTTACTTGCTTTTTTTTACAAATTCAGATTTTAAGCTGGCCCAAAGTTGCTCTCCCACTCTACTGTTGTTAGCTGCCTTCGAGTTGACCCCCAAATCATGGTAACCCTGTGCCCAATGGAACAAAATGCTGCCCAGTATTGTGCCATACCCATGATCCATTGCAGATCAAACCCTTGTAATCCACAGGGTTGTCACTGGCTGATTTTCAGAAGTAGATTACCAGGCCTTTCTTCCTAGTCCATCTTAGTCTGGCTCTGTGGCTTAGCCGACTAAAGCACCTATCTTGTAAACAGGAGATCCTGAGTTTGAATCCCAGTGGGGCCTATTTCAGGGCATTGTGGGTTCAGTGGTAGAATTTTTGCTTTCCATGAGGGAGACCCAGGTTCAATTCTCAGCCAACTCACTTCATGCGAAGTCACTACCCACCTGTCAGTGAAGGCTTGTGCGTTACTATGATGCCGAATAGATTCCAGGGGACTCGCTCAGTTAGGAGTGTCGTATTTGCTACATCACGCTTTTCTAACCCAGAAGTGCTTCCCTCTGATGCTGGACACAATGGCTAGAGGACCTCAGGGAGGGATGCCTAGCAAGCATCGCTGCATAGGCTTCCTGGTTACCTACTAGGAAAGTTTGGAGGTTGTTCAATGCTTTCCCTCTCTTTTGGAAAAGAATATAAACATTTCTTTTAACATCAGCTCAGATTCTTTATGGCTTGTGTGACTATCAGAGATGTGTTGGTTAAGGCAGTGCCATCTGGCCTCCCAGGAAAGGGGCTGGAGGCAACCAGAGCTTGTGGATCCTGTAGCTGAGCCAACAGACAGGCAGGCTGGCCTGGGAGGCTGTAGAGCGAGGGGCAAAGGGTTAGGAAGGCACAAGAGGTGGGCTCAGTGAAGCTGAGTGTGGCCAAAGCACTGTCTTTCCCTTAACCAGCACAAATGAGCGAGATAATCCCACAGCCTTTGGAAAACACCACTCCAACTGGGACCAGACACTTACCTGGTGCCTGTGCTGGCTTCCTCCGCGGATTTCAATCTGTGCTCAATTTTTTATCTATCCCTCTCTCCGTGTGCCAGTGTTCCCAATGTTTCTCGACATCGCATTAACTCCCCTCCCAGTACAATAATCGACTCCAATCTGCTATTATCACGGAAATAGAAGAAGTAAAGTGCCTGTAATAGGATCCAAATCAAATCACTTTCACTTCAGCTGGCTTTTGCCTTGAAGGCAAGGATTCCCCAGGGAGCTTCAATACAGAGAAACACCTGCAGACACAGGCTGAGGCTAGCCGAGTAGATGGAACACGACAGGCCCTGCTGGCCTGTAGCATCTCCTTAGTTACGAGCTGGTCACCTCAGGAGTAATGACCTCAGGCAGGCTCTGATAAACTTGTGACTCCAAGGCAAAGGCGTGTTCCACCTCTCACTCTCTCTGACCTGTCCTGAGTTCTAAAGCAACACATGGGTTGGCAATTCACAGGAGTAGGGCTATTGTTATAGGTGCTGGCCTAAAGCCTTTGCCTAAATTGGGATGGTTTTGCACGAATTGCTGTTTGTTCTTTGAGCAGGCCACCTTCAAGGAAAAAATTACATCTATGTGTTGCACTTAAGAAATAAGAAGGTTGAAAGCAAATTGAATTGAATATAATTCCGGATGGGCAGGAGGTGTGGTCATAAAAACCTAGCAAATCTTTTCTCTGGACATTTCGGGTATGGCATGTGTTTTCTCTCCCACTGAATGTCACAGGGCATTGTAGATGAAAGTTCTTTAGAGTGAAGCCCTTTGTGGACAGAGGTCCGTGGACTGACGTCTATTTTGTTGACTTCTCCTCATGCGTATTCCTAGCTGAACAGTGGTGCTATATACATTTGTGATCGAACCATAACTTCTTAGTCAGGCGTGGAATCTGACTTGGACTTGGCAGAAAGATCTCATAGTTGATGCTTACACTGTGCCAGGGTCTGAAGATTTCAGCTGCCAAGACTAGATGATAGTTTCGGTAAGCAAGTTAGCAGATAAGCAAAAAGAGCACTGTCTTCGCTTCGCAGACATATTAAAAAATCATGGCAGACATTTCCAAAGCAAATGATTCACTGGGAAAAAAGCCTCCAAATGGAGTCTCCTTCGGTGTTCATTTGTGGGTTTGCTCTTGAACTCTAAAAGTAGACAAAAAAAAGTTCATTAATAAGAAAGCCAGAATTGGAGTTAAAGATGCTGAGTTTGCATTAAAGTTTCACCCCTTAAGAGCCATGTGACTTCGGACAAATGGCTTACTCCCTCTGAGCATTGGTTTCCTCACCAGTGGAATCCTTCTTCATGCACAGGCGTGAGCATTCAACAAAGTCTGATATTGGGAAGCATTTTGGTATCTTAAAATCATTGATTAAAGAAATTGTAAATCTCCTGAAAGTATTATGTGATCAAATGTCAAAAGGATAAAACAGTATTCTGGAAGTGAATCTAAAAGAACCAAGAGAGAACCGTGTGGATTTGAAATATGGGACATTTGTCAGGAGTGGTTCTTCAGCCCAGTACCATGGTCAGGTTGGTCACAAAGCGATGTAGGAGTCAATCCCACTGTCCCAGAAACAGAACAACATTCATATATGATTAATGTTAATGAGAACTGGAGCTATCATGTGGTCTTACTGGACCCACTTTCTGTCCTTAGATCAACCAGCATTGTGCAGATTAAAGAGGATACAGAATGAAGGAAAGCTGGTGGCCAGATGAAGCTGAGAGTTATGACTCTGCAAAGCAGTCACTTCCAGGTTTCTTGTGAGAAGAAAAGAGGAAGCATTTCAGGGGAATCCTGGGGGGATTGCCCAGAGATGAAGAGATTAATAGAATATGCCAGGGCTTCTGTGTGATCTTTGCTGTTGTTAGGCACCCCAGTGAGTCGGTTCCAACTCATAGCGACCGTATGTACAACAGAACTAAACACTGCTGGGTCCTGCATCAACCTCACAATCTTTGCTATGTTTGAGCCCATTGTTACAGCCACTGCGTCCATATGTCTCCTTGAGGGCCTTCCTCTTTCTTGCTGATGCTTTACTTTACCAAGCATGATGTCCTTTTCCGGGGACTGGTCCCTCCTAATAACATATCCAAAGTTCTTAAGATGATGGAGTCTTGCCATCCTCCCTTCTGAGGAGCTCTCTGGCTGTAATTTTTCCAAGAAAGAATTTGATCATTCTTCTGGCAGTCCATGGTATATGCAATATATATTTTTTTAACACCCTAATTCAAAGGCATCAATTCTTATTTGGTCTTTCTTGTTTGTTGTCCAACTTTCACATGCACGTGAGGCAATTGAAGGTACTGTGGTTTTGATCAGGGGCACCTTAGTCTTCAAACTGACATCTTTGATTTTTTTTTTTTAACATTTTAAAGAGTTTTTTGTTTTGTTTTGTTTTGTGGCGAATTTGCTCAATGCATTAAGTCATTTGATTTTTTTTTGTTGTTGTTAGGTCTGATTTTTTATTTATTTTTTAATTTTTATTGTGCTTTAAGTGAAAGTTTATAAATTGAGTCAGTCTCTCATACAAAAATTATTATACATCTTGCTATACACTCCTAATTGCTCTCCCCCTAATGAGACAGCACACTCCTTCCCTCTACTCTATTTTCGTGTCAATTCAGCCAGCTTCTGATGCTCTCTGCTCTCTCATCTCCCCTCCAGACAGGAGATGCCAACATAGTCTCATGTGTCTACTTGATCGAGGAAGCTCACTCTTCACCAGTATCATTTTCTATCCCATAGTCCAGTCCAATCCCTGCCTGAAGAGTTGGCTCTGGGAATGGTTCCTGTCTTGGGCTAACAGAAGGTCTGGGGACCATGACCACCAGGGTCCATCTAGTCTCAGTCAGACCATTAAGTCTGGTCTTTTTACGAGAATTTGGGGTCTGCATCCCACTGCTCTCCTGCTCCCTCGGGGGTTCTCTCTTGTGTTCCCTGTCAGGGCAGTCATTGGTTGTAGCCAGGCAACACCTAGTTCTTCTGGTCTCAGGCTGATGTAGTCTCTGGTTTATGAGACCCTGTCTCTTGGCTCATAATTACCTTGTGTCTTTGGGGTTCTTCATTCTCCTTTGGTCCAGGTGGGTTGAGACCCATTAATGCATCTTAGGTGGCCACTTGCTAACATGTAAGACCCCATATGCCACTCCCCAAAGTGGGATGCAGAATGTTTTCTTAATAGATTTTATTATGCCAATTCACTTAGATGTCTCATGAAACCATGGCCTCCAAACCCTTGCTCCTGCTACGCTGCCCTTCGAAGCATTCAGTTTATTCAGGAAACTTCTTTGCTTTTAGTTTAGTCCAGTTGTGCTGACCTCGCCTGTATAGTGTTGTCTTTCCCTTCACCTAAAATAATTCTTATCTACTACCTAATTACTGAAAACTCCTCTCCCTCTCCCTCCCTTCCCCCTCTCGCAGCCAACAAAGAATATTTCCTTCTCTGTTTAAACTATTTCTCCAGTTATTATAATAGTAGTCTTAGACACTATTCATCTTCTTCCACTGACTAATTTCACTCAGCATAATGCCTTCCAGATGCCTACATATTATGAAATGTTTCACGGATTCATCATTTTTCTTTATTGTTGCGTAGTATTCCATAGTGTGAATATACCATAATTTATATACCCATTCATCTGTTGATGGGCACCTATGCTACTTCCGTCTTTTTGCTATTGTAAACAGTGCTGCAATGAATGTGGGTGTGCATGCATCTGTTCATGTAAATGCTCTTAATTCTCTAGGATATATTCCAAGGAGTGGGATTACTGGATGGTATGGTAGTTTTATTTCTAGTTTTTTAAGGAAGCACCAAATTGATTTCCAAAGTGGTTGCACCATTTTACATTCCTACCAGCGATGTGTAAGTGTTCCCGTCTCTCCACAACCTCTCCAACATTTATTATTTTGTGATTTTTGGATTAATGCCAGCCTTGTTGGAGTGAGATGGAATCTCGTTGTAGTTTTGATTTGCATTTCTCTAATGGCTAAGGATAGTATTTCCTCATGTATCTGTTAGCTACCTGAATGTCTTCTTTAGTGAAGTGTCTGTTCATATTCTTTGCCCATTTTTTAATCGGGCTATTTGCCTTTTTGTGGTTGAGTTTTTGCAGTATCATGTAGGTTTTAGAGATCAGCTGCTGATAGGAAATGTCATAGCTAAAAACTTTTTCCCAATCTGTAGGTTATCTTTTTACTCTTTTGGTGAAGTCTTTGGATGAGTATAAGTGCTTGATTTTTAGGAGCTCCCAGTTATCTCGTGTCTCTTCTGCATTGTTAGTAATGTTTTGTATACTGTTTATGCCATATATTAGGGCTCCTACCATTGTCCCTATTTTTTTCTTCCATGATCTTTACCATTTTAGATTTTATATTTAGGTCTTTGATCCATTTTGAATTAGTTTTTGTGCATGGTGTGAGATATGGGTCTTGTTTCATTTTTTAGCAGGTGGATATCCAGTTATGCCAGCACCATTTGTTAAACGGACTGTATTTTCTACATTTAACTGACTTTGGGCCTTTGTCAAATATCAGCTGCTAATATGTGGATGGATTTATGTCTGGATTCTCAATTCTATTCCATTGGTCTATGTATCTGTTGTTGTACCAGTACCAGGCTGTTTTGACTACTGTGACAGTATAATAGGTTCTAAAATCAGGTAGAGTAAGGCTTCCCATCTTGTTGTTCTTTTTCAGTAATGCTTTACTTATCTGGGGCCTCTTTCCCTTCCATATGAAGTTGGTGATTTGTTTCTCCATCTCATTAAGAAATGTTGGAATTTTGATCAGAATTGCATTGTATCTAGAGATGGCTTTCGATAGAATAGACATTTTTACAATGTTAAGTCTTCCTATCCGTGAGCAAGGTATGTTTTTCCACTTACGTAGGTCTTTTCTGGTTTCTTGCAGTAGTGTCTTATAGTTTTCTACAAGTTTATACACTCCTTACTCCATACTCCCACTTGCTCTCCCCATAATTAGTCAGCCCTTCCAGTCTCTCTTTTCGTGACAATTTTCTCAGCTTCCAACTCTCTCTGTCCTCCCATCCCCCCTCCAGACAGGAGATGCCAACACAGTCTCAAGTGTCCACCTGATACAAATAGCTCACTCTTCATCAGCATCTCTCCTACTCACTGTCCAGTCCCTTCCATGTCTAATGAGTTGTCTTTGGAAATGGTTCCTGTCCTGGGCCAACAGAAGGTTTGGGGACCATGACAGCCGGGATTCCTCTAGTCTCAGTCAGACCATTAAATATGGTCTTTTTGTGAGAATTCGGGGTCTTCATCCCACTGATCTCCTGCTCCCTCAGGGGTTCTCTGTTGTGCTCCCTGTCAGGGCAGTCATCGGTTGTGGCCAGGCACCAACTAGTTCTTCTGGTCTCAGGATGATGTAAGTCTCTGGTTCATGTGGCCCTTTCTGTCTCTTGGGCTCATAGTTATTGTGTGACCTTGGTGTTCTTCATTCTCCTTTGATCCAGGTGGGTTGAGACCAATTGATGCATCTTAGATAGCTGCTTGGTAGCATTTAAGACCCCAGACGCCACATTTCAAAGTGGGATGCAGAAGGTTTTCATAATAGAATTATTTTCCAATTGATTTAGAAGTCCCCTTAAACTATGGTCCCCAAACCCCTGCCCTTGCTCCGCTGACCTTTGAAGCATTCAGTTTATCCCAGAAACTTCTTTGCTTTTGGTCCAGTCCAGTTGAGCTGACCTTCCATGTATTGACTATTGTCCTTCCCTTCCCTAAAGCAGGTCTTATCTACTAACTAATCAGTAAAAAGCCCTCTCCCACCCTCCCTCCCTCCCCCCCTCGTAACCACAAAAGTATGTGTTCTTCTCAGTTTATACTATTTCTCAAGATCTTATAATAGTGGTCTTACACAATATTTGTCCTTTTGCCTCTGACTAATTTCGCTCAGCATAATGCCTTCCAGGTTCCTCCATGTTATGAAATGTTTCACAGATTCGTCACTGTTCTTTATCGATGCATAGTATTCCATTGTGTGAATATACCAGAATTTATTTATCCATTCATCTGTTGATGGACACCTTGGTTGCTTCCAGCTTTTTGCTATTGTAAACAGAGCTGCAATAAACATGGGTGTGCATATATCTGTTTGTGTGAAGGCTCTTATTTCTCTAGGGTATATTCCGAGGAGTGGGATTTCTGGGTTGTATGGTAGTTCTCTTTCTAACTGTTTAAGATAACGCCAGCTAGATTTTCCAAAGTGGTTGTACCATTTTACATTCCCACCAGCAGTGTATAAGAGTTCCAATCTCTCCACAGCCTCTCCAACATTTATTCTTTTGTGTTTTTTGGATTAATGCCAGCCTTGTTGGAGTGAGATGGAATCTCATCCTAGTTGTAATTTGCATTTCTCTAATGGCTAATGATCGAGAGCATTTTCTCATGTATCTGTCAGCTGCCTGAATATCTTCTTTAGTGAAGTGTGTGTTCATATCCTTTGCCCACTTCTTGATTGGGTTGTTTGTCTTTTTGTGGTTGAGTTTTGACAGAATCATATAGATTTTAGAGATTAGGTGCTGGTCGGAGATGTCATAGCTGAAAATTTTTTCCCAGTCTGTAGGTGGTCTTTTTACTCTTTTGGTGAAGTCTTTAGATGAGCATAGGTGTTTGATTTTTAGGAGGTCCCAGTTATCGGGTTTCTCTTCATCCTTTTTGGTAATGTTTCGTATTCTGTTTATGCCTTGTATTAGGGCTCCTAAGGTTGTCCCTATTTTTTCTTCCATGATCTTTATCGTTTTAGTCTTTATGTTTAGGTCTTTGATCCACTTGGAGTTAGTTTTTGTGCGTAGTGTGAGGTATGGGTCCTGTTTCATTTTTTTGCAAATGGATATCCAGTTATGCCAGCACCATTTGTTAAAAAGACTATCTTTTCCCCAATTAACTGACACTGGGCCTTTGTCAAATATCAGCTGCTCATATGTGGATGGATTTATATCTGAGTTCTCAATTCTGTTCCATTGGTCTATGTGCCTGTTGTTGTACCAGTACCAGGCTGTTTTGACTACTGTGGCTGTGTAATAGGTTCTAAAATCAGGTAGAGTGAGGCCTCCCACTTTCTTCTTCTTTTCAGTAATGCTTTACTTATCCAAAGCTTCTTCCCCTTCCATATGAAGTTGGTGATTTGTTTCTCCATCACATTAAAAAATGACATTGGAATTTAGATTGGAAGTGCATTGTATGTATAGATGGCTTTTGGTAGAACAGACATTTTTACTATGTTAAGTCTTCCTATCCATGAGCAAGGTATGTTTTTCCACTTAAGTAGGTCCTTTTTAGTTTCTTGTAGTAGTACTTTGTAGTTTTCTTTGTATAGGTCTTTTACATCTTTGGTAAGATTTATTCCTAAGTATTTTATCTTCTTGGGGGCTACTGTGAATGGTATTGATTTGGTTATTTCTTCTTCGATGTTCTTTTTGTTGATGTAGAGGAATCCAAGTGATTTTTGTATGTTTATCTTATAACCTCAGAGTCTGCCAAACACCTCTATTAGTTTCAGTAGTTTTCTGGAGGATTCCTTAGGGTTTTCTGTGTATAAGATCATGTCATCTGCAAACAGGGATAATTTTACTTCCTCCTTGCCAATCCAGATGCCCTGTATTTCTTTGTCTAGCCTATTTGCTCTGGCTAGGACCTCCAGCACAATGTTGAATAAGAGTGTTGATAAAGGGCATCCTTGTCTGGTTCCTGTTCTCAAGGGAAATGCTTTCAGGCTCTCTCCATTTAGAGTGATGTTGGCTGTTGGCTGTGTATAAAAAAAAAAAAGTGTATAGATGCCCTTTATTATGTTGAGGAATTTTCCTTCAATTCCTATTTTGGTGAGAGTTTTTATCATAAATGGGTGTTGGACTTTGTCAAATGCCTTTTCTGCATCAATTGATAAGATCATGTGGTTTTTGTCTTTTGTTTTATTTATATGGTGGATTACATTAATGGTTTTTCTAATATTAAACCAGCCTTGCATGCCTGGTACAAATCCCGCTTGGTCATGGTCGATTATTTTTTTTGGTATGTTGTTGAATTCTATTGGCTAGAATTTTGTTGAGGATTTTTGCATCTATGTTCATGAGGGATATAGGTCTGTAATTTTCTTTTTTTGTGTGATGTCTTTGCCTGGTTTTGGTATCAGGGAAATGGTGGCTTCATAGAATGAGTTTGGTGGTATTCAGTCATTTTCTATGCTTTGAAATACCTTTAGTAGTAGTGGTGTTAACTCTTCTCTGAAAGTTTGCTAGAACTCTGCAGTGAAGCCATCGGGGCCAGGGCTTTTTTTTTTTGTTGGGAGTTTTTTGATTACCGTTTCAACCTCTTTTTTTGTTAGGGGTCTATTTAGTTGTTCTACGTCTGATTGTGTTAGTTTAGGTAGGTAGTGTTTTTCCAGGAATTCATCCATTTCTTCTAGGTTTTCAAATTTCTTAGAGTACAATTTTTCGTAATAATCTGATATGATTCTTTTAAATTCAGTTGGGTCTGTTGTGATGTGGCCCATCTCGTTTCTTATTTGGGTTATTTGTTCCCTTTCCTGTATTTCTGTAGTCAGTCTGGCCAGTGGTTTATCAATTTTATTAATTTTTTCGAAGAACCAGCTTTTGGCTTTGTTAATTCTTTCAATTGTTTTTCTGTTCTCTAATTCATTTAGTTCAGCTCTAATTTTTATTATTTGTTTTCTTCTAGTGCCCGATGGATTCTTTTCCTGCTCACTTTCTATTTTTTCAAGTTGTAGGGACAGTTCTCTGCTTTTGGCTCTTTCTTCTTTTTGTATGTGTGCATTTATCGATATAAATTGGCCTCTGAGCACTGCTTTTGCTGTGTCCCAGAGGTTTTGATAGGAAGTATTTTCATTGTTGTTGCATTCTATGAATTTCCTTATTCTCTCCTTAATGTCTTCTATAACCCAGTCTTTTTTCAGGAGGGTATTTTTCAGTTTCCAAGTATTTGATTTCTTTGCCCTAATTTTTCTGTTATTGATTTCCACTTTTATGGCCTTGTGGTCTGAGAAGATGCTTTGTAATATTTCGATGTTTTGGATTCTGCAAAGGTTTGTTTTATGACCTAATATGTGGTCTATTCTAGAGAATGTTCCACGTGCGCTAGGAAAAAAAGTATACTTTGCAGCAGTTGGGTAGAGAGTTCTGTAGAAGTCAATGAGGTCAAGTTGGTTGATTGTTGTAATTAGGTCTTCCGTGTCTCTATTGAGCTTCTTACTGGATGTCCTGTCCTTCTCCGAAAGTGGTGTGTTGAAGTCTCCTGCTATAATTGTGGAGGTGTCTATCTCACTTTTCAGTTCTGTTAAAATTTGATTTATGTATCTTGCAGCCCTGTCATTGGGTGCGTAAGTATTTAATACGGTTATATCTTCCTGGTTAATTGTCCGTTTTATCATTATGTAGTGTCCTTCTTTATACTTTGTGGTGGATTTAAGTTTAAAGTCTATTTTGTCAGAAATTAATATTGCTACTCCTGCTCTTTTTTGCTTATTGTTTGCTTGATATATTTTTTTCCATCCTTTGAGTTTTAGTTTGTTTGTGTCTCTGAGTCTAAGGCATGCCTCTTGTAGGCAGCATATAGACGGATCGTGTTTCTTTATCCAGTCTGAGACTCTCTGTCTCTTTATTGGTGCATTTAGTCCATTTACATTCAGCGTAATTATAGATAAGTATGTGTTTAGTGTTTTGATGTCTTTTTTGGTGTGTTGTGGACAGTTTCTTTTTCCCATTTAATTTTTTGTGCTGAGTAGTTTATATGCTGTCTTTTCTGCTTATTTGTTGTTGATTTTGTTTCTGTTGAGTTTCTATTTTTTTCTTGTATTCTATTTTGACTAGTAGGATAGTTAGCCTCCTTTGCTGTTACCTTAATATTTACCCCTATCTTTCTAAATTTAAGCATAACTGTTATTTCTTAATATCGCCTTGTCTTCCTGTCCATATGAAGGATCTACGACTACATTTCTTCTTTATTGTTTTAATGTTGTCTTCTTTTACATAATAACATCACTGTTCCCCTGTTTTAAGCGTTTTTTCCCCTTTATTTATTTTTGTGATTTTCCAGTCTGGGTTGACATCTCATTGCTCTGTCCTGTGTTCTAGTCTTGGGTTGATACCTGATAGTATTGATTTTCTAACCAAAGAACACCCTTTAGTATTTCCTGTAGTTTTGGTTTATTTTTTTTTTTTTTTAGAAATTCCCTAAGCTTTTGTTTATCTGGAAATGTCCTAATTTCACCTTCATGTTTGAGAGACAATTTTGCTGGATATATGATCCTTGGCTGGCAATTTTTTTTCCTTCAATGCATTATATAAGTCATCCCATTACCTTCTTGCCTGCACGATTTTTGCAGAGTAGTCCAAACTTATTCTTACTGACTTTCCTTTGTAGGTGACTTTTTGTTTATCCCTAGCTGCTCTTAGAATTCTCACATTATCTTTGGTTTTGGCAAGTTTGATTATAATATGTCTTGGTGGCTTTCTTTTAGAATCTACCTTATGTGGAGTTCCATGAGTATCTCGGATAGATATCTTCTCATCTTTCCTGATATCAGGGAAGTTTTCTGCCAAAAAATCTTCAGCAATTCTCTCTGTATTTTCTGTTGTCCCTCCCTTTTCTGGTACTCCTATCACTTGTAGGTTATTTCTCTTGATAGAGTCCCACATGATTCTTAAGGTTTCTTTATTTTTATTTTAATTCTTTTATCTGATTTTTCTTCAAATATATTGGTGCCAACTGCTTTATCTTCAAACTCACCAATTCTGCCTTCCACTTGCTCAATTCTTCTCCTCTGACTTTCTATTGGGTTGTCTACTTCTGTAATTTTATTGTTAATCATCTGAATTTCTGATTCCTGGTTTTTTTTTTTTTATGGATTCTTGCAGCTTATTAAATTTTTCATTATGCTCTTGAATAACCTTTTTAATTTCTTCAACTACTTTATCTGTGTGTTCCTTGGCTTGTTCTGCTTATGGTCTGATCTTACTAATTTCGTTCCTGATATCTTGAAGAGTTCTGTGTATTAATCTTTTGAATTCTGCATCCAGTAATCCCAGGAAGTCACCTTCATCCAGAAGATCTGTTGATTCTTTGTTTTGAGAGCTTGTTGACACGGTCATGATCTGTTTCTTTATGTGACTTGATATTGACTGTTTTCTTTGAGCCATCTATAAGTTATTGCATTAGTTCATTTTATGTTTGCTTACTGTATCCTAGCTTATTGCTTTGTTTTCTTTTGATATGCCCAAATGGGTTGCTTGAGCAAGCTAGCTTGATTATTTTCACTTTTGAAGCTTTGATGTCCTTTCCCCATATGGCTAGACCTGTTATCAGGTATATCAGTCTTGGGAGTCCATTCACTTTTCTTGTATGAATTCAGCTCAGGTGTCCAGGTAGATCATCATGTGTGTGGTACAGGCTCTGTCCTACAGTCTTAGAGTGATTGGTGTAGGTAATGGTATCTGTTTGCTGTAGTGGTGTCACACTCTGAACAAGGCAGGAGGCTGAGAACCTTCCCCCAAATGTCCATGAGGAAAGCAAGTCCCTGTTCCCTAGAGCATACAGATGGGTGGGTTCTGCACATGGACCATGGGCACCCAGTGATTTTGTTTGTAAGGACTGGGAGGTACCAGTTATCCTTGAAGCATTGTGGGTGGCTGGGTGACCTGAGTAGAGCCACCAGTCCTTACACCCCTGATGTGGGTAGGTAAGGATTCTATTTAATTGGCAAAGCCGTGTCAAATATCAAACACACACCTTTTCATCGCACAGGTGAAACAGTTGGAGTCTGCCAATGAGGGTCTATTTTCCTGAAATAGGCCCACACAGGTCCATGCAGGGGGGAAAGGTATTCAAAGTCCATGAACATTTTATGCCTGGACAGAAGCTGCTTCTGTCCTGAGCTCCCCAAGTTATTGGAGCTGACAAATTATCTTTTCCCCCAGTTGTGAATTTATTCCTACACCAAGGCTGGGAGAATGGCTTAGAGCACTCAGTATGACCTATGTCAGGCTCAGGGAAATCAACAGCCACTGAAGCTGGCTTGGGGGCTGGGGGCATGCTAAAACATATGTATTTAGCTTTTGCTGAAAGCACCATTCTTCTCTGGTTCTGGAGGTGTGAGTAGGCTGTATGGTGGGCTGTTTCTCCCTGAGGAAACTGTGGCCAAATGCTACCACCAGCCCACCACAACTGCTCCTAGGAATGGTGCCTGAGGGATCTCGGTGATTCAGGTATGGTAACTCCTCTCTGCTTCTGAACTGTCTCTCCCTCCTCATGCTGTTCAGTCTATTTTCTAACTTTAACTTTGATGTTCAGGGCTCCTAGTTTGTCATAACTATAATCATTTCACTTGTTTTTTCGGGTCCTTGTTCTAAGAGGGATTGTAGGAAGCGTCTGGCTATTCTGCCATTTTGTCCCCCATCATTTGATTTCTTGACTTCTAATTCCATGGACAGTGATTGTGGATCCATGTAAAATGCAACCCTTGACAACTTCATTATTTTCTCCATTCATCATGATGTTGCTTATTGCTCCAGTTGTGAGGATTTTTTGTTTTCTTTATGTTGAGGTATAACCCGTACTGAAGGATGCAGTCTTTGATCTTCATCGGTAAGTTCTTCAAGTCCTCTTCACTTTCAGAAAGCAAGGTTGTGTCATCTGCATATCCCAGGTTGTTAACGAGTCTTCCTCCAATCCTGATGCCCTGTTCTTCCTCATATGGCCCACCTTCCAGCATTATTTGTTCAGCACACTGAATGAACAAGTATAGTGAAAGGATACAACCCTGACACACATCTTTCCTGATTTTAAGCCACGGGTTTTGTGTGAGCATAATTTAGTGTCCTGAAATTCCCATTCTTCACAATGTTATCCATAATGTGTTATGATCCACACAGTTGAATGCCTTTGCCTAGTCAATGAAACACAGGTAAACATCTTTCCAATATTCTCTGCTTTTAGCCAAGATCCATCTGACATCAGCAATCATAGCCCTTGTTCCACATCCTCTTCTGAATCTAGCTTGAATTTCTGGTAGTTCCCTGTTGATGTACTGCTGCAACCATTTTTTGAATTATCTTCAGCAAAATTTTACTTGCGTGTGATATTAATGATATGGTTCAATAAATTCTACATTCTGTTGGATCACCTTTCTGTGGAATGGGCACAGATATGTATCTTTTCCAGTCAGTTGTGATCTTAGCCCCCTTAAATTGTAAAATGTATCAAAAAAAGAAAAAAATGGTTTCATGGTGAATGTGGGTATCAGGAAAATAGTTGATTCCTGTCAATATTTAGAAATTCATTTCTTTAGCCCTTGCAATTCATTCTGTTTTGATTTGTGGCCTTATTCCAACATGTTCTTCCAGGTAAGAGGAGAATGCAGTATGAACCAAGGTGTGTTTTATTCAGACAAGTGATGAAGACACACATTCTACAAAGAGTTCCCAGAAGAAACATGGCTCTGATTTTGTATGATTTTATTCTGTTCTATAAAGGATAGCCACTAAATATGTAATTATACCAGTTGCCATTGAATTTACTCCAAATAATGGTGACCCCATGTGTTTCAGAGTAGAACTGCACTCCATAGAGTTTTTGGTGGCTAATTTTTTGGAAATAGATTGCCAGGTCTTTCTTCTGAGGCATCTCTGGCTGGACTCAAACCTCCAATCTTTCAGTTAGCAGCTGAGCACATGAACCATTTGTACCACCCAGGAATCCAAATATGTAGGTAGCTTTGGTTTAATAGGCACAGTTTTGTAAGATATTTTATACAAATACATGGGCATATCAGAAAGAAAAAAAGGAAAAGAAAAAAAAATCATGTAGGTTTGAAAAATAATGATCACCTTAGTCTGTGCATTCAAATGTTTGTTGGAGGCCAGGAGGCCCTGAGTGGAACCCTGGGGAAGCCCACAATGAGTGGGACACGTCCTTCTTGTTCCCATGCTGTGTGTCCAGGGTTGGGGAGACATGAAGCCCATTAGGCTGCAATAAGATGGTTATGCTCCTGCCAGGGTACCTGGTGAGGAGGAGAGCAGGAGAAGCAGCATCTGACCTTACCCAGATATGCCAAGGAGTATCCAGAGAAGAGATGAGGCTGGAGTTCAGATATGGAGACAGAGAAGAGAGGGGACCTGGAAAGGAAGTGAAAAGAGCTCTGGGTGGAGAAAACTGCAGGTGGAAGGTTACAGAAGCACAACAGAGCAGGTAACAAATATCTTTGATATGTGTGCACACTGGTCAGTTTATCACAAATTTCTGTACCAATGGGAACACACACATTCTTTTAAAAAACTAACTTAAGTTTCTAATTTATGAATGCACAAACTCTAGCAGTCCAGGACTTTAAAACAGCTGAGGCGGGCACAGGGATTGATCATCAGAACTAACAGGGCCCAGGGGATTGTTCTGTGTTCTTCACATGCCTAGTTTCCCTCCTCAGTCTCCCCTTTCTCCTTTATAATCTCTACCATTTATTAAGCACTTAATATGAGCAAGGTATTATTACCCCCATCTTATAGAAAAAGAAACCAAGGCTCAATCATTTTCTCAGAGTTACACAGATGAAAATGGCAAAGCTTGTAAAACCCATGACTCTGACACCAAAGCCCGGTTCTCGGCCCCTTCCTTTAGCTTCTTCCCTGGAACATGAACCATATCCCTATGGTTCTTTCTCTAGGTCACTTTTCTTAGGGATAGTCCCAGGTCAGGCTTCCATGAGGTCTCCTCCAAGACAAGCGTGGAGGAGAAAGTCAAAGCGATTGCCCCCAAACCTTCTCGTTGTCGTTGCTTTCTCAAACCTTTCTTTTACACTAGCTTATCTGGGTAGGAAATTGCATTGCAAGGAAAGCTAGTGCCCTAAGATGCTCCACAAAAATGACTTCCATTTACCATGTGGGAAACGCTGCCTATGGCATTTCAGTATTACAGACTCCAGTGCATGTTACCACACTTAAAATTCTGAAAAATTAATATAGTGGAGGCATCTGTTGAACTACATAGCACTCATTATTCATCAGACTCGCTCGATGCCAGGTTTCCTATGTACTTGTTAACATCCTGGGGAAAGTGAATCTGAGGAATACACTTTGGGCAACACTGCTTCACACCATCACTGCTTCTTTCGTAGCATCACCATCACCGCTGTAGGTTGTTCTTGCTTTTTATCTAAAAAACAAAAACAAACAAACCAGTCGCCATCAAGTTGATTCCAACTTGTGGCAACTCATATGTTTCAGAGTAGAACTGTGCTCCATAGGGTTTTCGATGCTGATTTATCAGAAGACCACCAGGCCTTTCTTCTAAATAGCCTCTCGGTGGGCTTGAACCTCTAACTTTCCAGTTAGCAACCATGTGTCATAACCATTTGCACCACCCAGGGACTCTGCTTTTTACTTACCCTGACTAGTTGCTGTCAAGTAGAGTCCGAATGATAGCCACCCTACAGGACAGAGTAAAACTTTCCTGCCGGGTTTCCAGGGAGTGGCTGGTGGATGCAAACTGCTGACCTTTTAATTAGCAGTTGAGCTCTTAACCACTGAGCCTGCAGGATTTCACTTTTTACCTAAGAGAACCCTTTTTCCACCTAACTGCTCTGGCAAAAGGACCTGGGCAGCCTGACCATTTTTCTGAAGTACACATTTACTTGTTTACATTTACAGTCATCTTTTAACTCCTTGAAGACCCATCACTGGCACGATCTAAATAAAAAAGGAGAAAAAGGAAAGGGAAGCCAGAAAGTAGAGATTTTTCTTCACTAAATGTATTATTGTTTCCAATGGACAGAGGACTTTGGAATGTATGGTACCACTGGGTGAACTTAAACCTCAACCTTTCTGTTAGCAGACGAGCATTTGTGCCACTCAGGGACTGTGACATTAAAGTAGCATTGCTCAGTTGGAGCTGACATTAAAAAGTAAAGTTACTGACTAATTTTAAACACCTTTCAAATGTAAACCAGACATTGGCATTTACTTTCAACTGTAAATTGAGAGTAATAATATTTTCTTCACAAGATTGTATCATACTAAGTAGCTCATGCATAAGCTTGCCCAGTGCAATACCTAGCGTTGACTTCCTTCCCTTTTTTCTCTCTCCTTTCCCCTTCCCTTTATCTCTTTCCTTCTTCTCTCTCTCTCCTGCCTTCCTCTCCTTTTCATTCCATCCACACTCATTCTCAGTTCACCTTCTCCTGTCTTTCTGCCTTTCCTTTTAACAGCTCTAGCTATTTTATACAGAATTTTTAAAAGACCTGTAGTTTTAAAAATGCCCGGCACAAACTTTTATAAACTTTTAAGAATCAAGATATATCGGAGAAATTCCATCAGCTAACTAAAGTTTGTTAGGGATAAGAGCTGCATGGGATGTTGCTTCTTTGTATGTTTCATTCCTCTGGTGCCTGCCGCAGAGCTGCACACAAAATAGCAATTTCAACTGAACAAGCAAGTGAAGCAAGTTTTTAAAGTTTCCACAGAGTGATGGCTGATATTCAAAATCCCAGGTTTTGACTCTAGAAAAAAAGATTTCTGTCATGTCTATTGTAACCCATATTATGCAGAAAAAACCACTGCATTCGAGTCCATTCCAACTCATAGCAACCTAATAGGACAGAGTAGAACTGCCCCACGGGCTTTCCAAGGAGTGCGTGGTGGATTTGAACCGTGACATATGAGTGTTCATTAAATGTTAGCTATTTTATAATCATTATTTTATCATATCATCCCAATAATATCTAAAGGAGCATGCGTGTATATGGCTATATAACAGACATAAATGCACTCTCCTACACAGTATGTGGAAGCCCTGGTGCTGTAGTGGTTAAGTGCTATGGCCGCTAACCAAAAGGTTGGCAGTTTGAATCCACCAGGTGCTCCTTGAAAACTCTATAGGGCAGTTCTGTTCTGTCCTATTGGGTTGTTAGGAGTTGGAATCAAATTAACAGCAACCGGGTTTAGTTTGGTTTTATATGTCACAAGGCTTCTACCAAGTGCTTGAGCTGAATCACTTCAATCAGTATTAGTTACATTAGTGCATACTGCAATATACCGTGTGCATTTATATGTTGTATGTTGTTGTTAGGTGGGGCCGAGTCAGTTCCAACTCATAGTGTCTCCATGTACAATAGAACAAAATGTTGCCCGGTCCTGTGCCACCCTTACGGTAGTAAGTATGTCTGAGGTCATTGCATACATTTCCCTTTTCCTAGTTTGACTTCCAGAGAGAACATTTATAGCCATGTCTCTAGGCAGAATTATACTGACTGAGAATGCTTAATTAATTCTAAAAAATATGTAGATAATATCTGGATACCTATAACTATCCACGTAGTCTTTCCCACAGAAATGTTGGTATTAAGTTCATGATTTTCTGTGGTTGTTGTTAGCTGCCATTGAGTCGATCTCAACTCATGGCAACCCCATGTGTGCAAAGTAAAACTATTCCATAGGGTTTTCAAGGCTGTGAACTTTTGGAATTAGATCGACGGGCCTGTCTTCTGAGGCCCATTTCGGTGGGGTCAAACCACCAACCTCTCTGTCACTAGTCAATCGCTTAACCGTTTGTGCCACCCAGGGGCTTCACGATTTTATAGTTTTAAGAGAATAAAGCTATTGGATTTGAACTTGATCTCACACATTCCTTTTGAGGAACATAGGAACCCCTTCTCCCAGGCTTCTAGGTGCATTATGTCTCAGGGGTCAACCCATCATTTTCACTTATGAGAAGCTTAAGAGTTCAGCATGAGAAGAGCAAAAATGTCTCCCAATCACACTGTAAAATTTTAATTGTTATTTTCCCGTACTTTAATAATCTTTTGGCAGAAAGCTTAATGTCTGGCTTAAATACATTCCTAGCTAAGGAGAAATTTTGTATTATGTTCAGTAATAACCAGATGGATCTCTTAAAATTAAATATCATTATGTCTAGAAAAAAATGAGTTATACCTATTCTCTACAATATTTCTGGGGAAACAATTACGAATCTTTTATGGATAAACAGAGACATTCTCCCACGTTGCAATACCCACTGTAGCACTTACATCATGAGAAAATTAGAGTGGCAACTGAGAATTTTTGACTAATTAGGTTTCTTGGATAATAAGAGCTTTTTAATAAGGTACATATCATTTACAATATTGCTAATGAAATGTGAAAGTGATTCAGTCCCCGGTAAGATAATGGCTAACTTGTTTTAATTGTTAACGTTTTTTCTTGCCTACAATGACACAGTCATTATTTCGCAGTCACCACTTATCGTGAAATCCAAGAGGATTAATGGTTTCACTTATACTGGCGAAAATGTTTAAGCTGTCCCGATTATCAGTGCAGTTGGAAAGAATAATGGTTATTTGTCATCGCGTTTAGCAGGAGAATGAATGGTCCCCCAGATAGTAGTACTGTTAACCCTTTGAAGAAATGGTAATAGAGTTTTATTGCAGAGCTGGAGAACACCAAGATTTAGGATTGGGTGTTTGTATGTTGGTGGCTAATTCTCATACATGACCTCCTAAGAGAATCACATACTCTCCCGGCAAAACTGAAAACAAACAGCTCAGCCACACCTCCCACCACGTGCCTCCACGATTTTGGGTATCTGAAATTAAAACTAGATAGTTACTGACCTATTCTTGTGATGAATCAGCAGGCTGCTACTTAAAGAAATAACCAAAAGAAATGGGAATTTGGGAAAACAAAAAGAAACTTATTTGTAAATTCTCCTTGTCACCTCTGTTAAAAAAAACAGAAAAATCTGGATGATTCAAAACAGCCTCTTGTGGGTTCTCACATCTAATGCTTTGATTCAAATGTTACGTTTGAATAAATTCTATGTCTACTTCAGAAAGTCTCAGCGTACTTACCTGGCTTATCCATAAATAAATAATAACTAAGGGAATTTTCTCTCTTTTTAAAAGATAAAAATTATACCCATTAAGGATAAAGAATGACAGAGGTCTGGGCTAAAAAGTAAGCCTTTGATTTAGTAAACAATTCACTGTACAAATGTTCTTCCGCTTTGGTGAATAATTTTTAGGGATGATAACAGTCAAACAAAATTATGGCATCCCCCCCCCCCAAAAAAAAATTGCAGGGTGTGTAGAGAAAATTAGTGTTTGCCTTCAGAACAGAATGTGTCCCTTTCTGGAGGATCGTGTTGGCTGGAACACAATAAAATTCCTGCCTCATCAGGTCGTTTGTCAACATCACCAAGGCAGGAAAGGACCTTGCCTACCTCTCATTCCCCTTACAGTCTCCTGTGGCTGAGGCGTAGGGTAGCACTAATTCAGAGTGTGGCCAGAAAGCTCATGTGCTTCCCAACAGGACACTCGGGGCTGACCTGCAGGGAAGCTGAGAGTGAGAGAGCAACGACAACAAAAATAGAGCGTGTTGTTGGAGATACAGCTTGGCCACCTTATCTTGTTACAGAGAAAACAGTGTCCTGTCTCCTTCAGGGAACTGGCCACAGCTCAACTCTCTCAGGTGTGCGAGAGTCAGTCTGCTCAGCACCTGGACGGTGAGAAATAATATTTCCTGAAGACACCAAGTTCTGAAGGATTATGTTTCTTTCCAAGGCCTCCAATTTCAAAAGGAGACCAGCATCCCTTTCAGCAGAGTCCGGACGCACAAAACAGTTCCCTTTTCAAAAGCTGTATCTCTCTCCCCGAAGTATTAATGAACCAAGTTTCAAAATGGAGCAGGGAGCTCCTTTCTGGAAGTAAAGTATGGGTAGTTGAGATCTGAATAGAAATCACATTATTCAACATTATAGGGGGAATAAATTGCCTCCTCAGGTGCCTTCCATACTTGGACTCAAGATGGTCAGTACATGGAAGCTTCTAGCATCATCATTATCATTATGTGTGATCTATTGACAAGCCGATGTTCCTTTGAGATGGTAAACAAGACAGTTTCTACTGGAGCCCCATGAGGTATGCTGAAACTACACACGCCAGCCGTTTTAGATGGAAGAGGTCAGGGAAACAGCTGCCACTAGATGAAAAGGCCTAGGGGAAAGGAAAAAAAAAAAAAGAAATAAAATGGGGAAAGAAAGACAGGAAGAGAAAAAAAGGCAGGATGAATGGAATGACAGGACACAGAGTGTTTGAATGGTAAAAGGACTATGATGCTGACACAGAGCTGCAAACGTTGCTGGCAAAATTACAGAGAGAATTTAGCGAGCAGATCCAATTCAGAGTTTCTGATGGGCACAATGGGATTAGGGTCCCCTCTGCAGATTGGAGTCTTTGTTTCTGAATACTGTTTTTGAGTTCCCCTGACTTCATTTGGTGAAGAGCGATTCTGGTGGAAAATGAGGCAGAGTGCTAGGGTGATGATTTCCTAGAAAGACAGTATAGCAAAATACCCTATAAGAATTTAATTCCTTCATAATGGAGTTCAGCACCTTCTATGTGATAAAACAAAATGGTACCATAGCCTTTTTCAGCCAGCCAGATGCTTGAATTCACAATAGCATAGGCTCCGATAAAATTTAACTTTCATTCTTGCCTCTAAAATAAATGTAAATGCATGAAGTGGGTAAGTAGAAAAATAAAGATCCCTACCAGAATGTTCTTTAAAGCCCTGTGGGCAGATGGTGCTGTTAAAGAGTGAAGGGCACAGGCCCTGGTACCCAAGAAGGTGAATCACAGACTTAAAATCAAAAGGATGTATGCCTTGGAAAGATTTTCCATTGTGATTATATACTTCAACTTCTGTCTCCTTGGCTTTTTCCATTGTAGAATTAAGGTGTGTGCATCTTTTTGCAAGTGCTGAGTGTGAGTGCTAGTGAACTGGTTTTTGCTTCTTAACTCTCCTCCTTTGTATTCCTGATAAACTTAGGCTTTTAATTCAAAGGCACATAAAATACACTTCAAACTCCTGGGGGTAGGGTGGTGGTAAAGTGATGCTTACTTAGGTCTAGAAAGGCAACTAGTATCTATCAAGAAAGAATCTCTGGGTGGCATAAATGGTTAGTAAGCTCTGCTGCTAACTGCAAGGTTGGAAGTTCAAGTTCACCCAGAGCACCTCAGGAGAAAAGCCTGGTGACCTAATTCTAAAAGTCAGCCATTGAAAACTCTATGGACTGCAGTTCTACTCTGACGCTCACGGTGTCACTGTGAGTTGGAATCAACTCAGTGGCAACTGGATCCAGCGGTAGGACAGTAGCAGCTTGGCTATACTGAATGGGCACCTAATACCAGTTTTTATTTTTCTCAATTATAACCACCTTTGCCAAGCCAGCTGGAAGCCAATATTCCGATTCCCCCCTAGTAATTACTATCCTGGAATCTGTCTTCCTTCCCTCTCCTCCAAAGGACACATTTTAAATTGACATATTCATGGAAATACATTAGGTCAATTTAGCTGAGAATGTGCCAAGTATATGTGAAATCCTAGCTCTTTCATAAAATGATTTCTTAAGTGATTGTGTTTAATTTTCATTCTTGCTTATACTTGAAATCAAAAGTTACTGGTACAAAAGAGACTCGTGTTATTCAGTAATTTAACTTCACAAATTTGTAGCGTGTCTCCTTCCCTTAGCTACTCAGGATATCATACATAATTAGGTGTCCTTAATGTGGCTGCATTCTGGAGCGGGGTCATCGTTTCACAAAGAATAACACATGCTATGGTTTGTGAAGCAGAGCTAATGGAAGATCAGATGAGTGGAATTCCCTCCAATAATTGGCTCACCTGGTGACAGAAATGATTGTATTAGGGACATGAGGGGCCATCAAGTGCCCTGGATAAGATCATACATTAGGTAACACTGTGGTGCCTTTGAAGGACAGTTGGCACTCCCTGTCTTACATAGTCAGCTAACAACAGGCGATACTATTGCAAAGAACCATTTCCACCCGACTTGGAAAAACCCTTGAGATAATGCATCAAGAAAGAAAAAATCTAAAGGTGGCATATTTCTGGAAGGAAGAATGTGTTCTCGGTAAAGTGGAGAATAAAATGAAAACATTTAGAGGGGAATCTTCCTTGCTGACATTTGTATCTCCATTTGCTCAATTGTATAATAATAATTTGAACTGACATTTATTGAGTATTTAATGCGTATGTGTGGGTTTAACTCATCCAACCCACATAATAATTCTATGGCTAAGGACTATTTACTGCCCCCATTTTAACCCAATCACAGAATGGTAAAAGTAAGTTGCCCATCAGGAAAGAGCTAGGATGGGGTAAAATCTACACTGAATTTCAGGCAATCTGAACACACAGCCTACCTGTTTAAATACAACTCTATTTGCCTCAGTATATTGGAAGAGTCAGTATACCCCATTCTCTCACTCTCAAAAACGGGAGGGATATCAGTAAGAATAAAGGAATGCCTTGATCCTAAATTCTGTTTTTTTATTTTTTCAAAGAAACCCATTATCTGATTAGTTTGTAGATAAGATGCAATTTTTGAGGGTAGGATTAGTGTGAAGATATCATGGGCTTTCAAATGAGTAAGACCTCGTTCAAATTCTTTCTCATGAACTTACTAGTCAAATGAATCTGTCAAAAGTACTTTGCCTCTCTAAGCCCAGTTTCTTCACCTATAAAATAAGGGTTAAAAACTCACCTTTAAGGGTTGTTATGACACCGTGCTTGGCTGCAAGCAATACTCAATCAGTGGCGGCAATTGGTAATGCATTTTCTACTGAAGATCTTGGCTTACACGAACTTCAAACAATGCGCTCAGTTGCCATCAGACCTCTTGTTCTTCTACATGACTTCGTTTCGTGAGTGCAAGAAAATAGATAGCTAGAATTGTCACAATCCATTTAGAAATTTCTTTGTGTTTTTAAATTTGTTTTAATTTCTAAGATAATTATGAAGAGACAGCAGATCTTGAGGATTAAACATATTATTTTTTAAACATTGCTTAACTAGTTAAAATTTTTACTACAGAATTTACTAGAAATCTTTTTTTTTTTTAATCTACCAGGAAGCTGCAAAGAAATGTCTGAACTCTTAGGGATGGAGAAAGTAAAGCAATGAAACATAAAGCCACAATGACAAATTTCCTCGGTAAGTCATTACAGAAGATTAAAATTCAGGTACTTTTTTTTTTTTTTTTTTACATATTTTGTCCATCTTTCAATTTAGTGTCAAAAACCGGAGACGGCAATTATTCAAATATACCACCACCCCCAGCTGCCGTCGAGTAGACCCTAAGTCACAGTGACCCCAAGTGGATCAGAGTAGAACTGTGCTCTATAGGGTTGGCAATGGTTGATTTGTTGGAAGTAGATTGCCAGGCCTTTTTTCCTATGCACCTTTGTGTAGACTTAAAACTCCAGGCTTTTGGTTAGCAGCTGAGCTCATTAACCATTTGCACCACCCAGAAGCTCCTAAAACATATCAATCCTTGTTAACCACATCTTTGCATATCTTTGGGTGGCTAATGGTCATAACTCCTGTGTCTATTTACAACTGGCTTCTGCACAACATTCTAGGCCAGTGCACACACCATTTGTCTGAACAGGAACTTTCTCACTAGTTGTATTGAAATGAACACTGACACGTTCTTCATCCTGGGGACCCAACAAGGACTGCAGTTGTGGTTGTGCCCCTCTGAAATTTTGTTCATGTAAAACTTTGAAAGGTAAGCAAAGAGCAAAGGAGTTCAGTCTGAAGTGAGATCCGAGATCCCTTGAACTGGGCTCCTGATTTTTAAGGAGATGTGTGGGGCTCTATTAAAAGTGTTGGCTCACGCATGATATCCCTGTGCCTCCTTGCAAGTCTGGTCAAAGTGCTCTTACTTTTTTAAACTCATCTTGTTGGAAATGCGCTAGAGAAAGAATGTTAGCAAGGCCTCAAATAGAAAGGAATGGGAAATGAGTAAGATCACACCAGTTTTCTTGTGAGAAAGAGTAAAGAAAATAACTTTGTTTTTCTTAGGTCTATTATTGTTAATTGTGCTGCTCTTGGTTTAGTTCAAATAGTATATAACTCATTAATGCATTATAATAAGTTATATATTAAAAAATTTACTCATCAATACACACAGAATTAGCATCCCCATTGCTTGTCTACTTACCACGATAACTTAGTTACCTACTTAGGATTATAACTATCTGCAAATTTGGTAGATTATTTTTTCTGATCATTAGTATTAATTCCAAATTGATCATTGGAGTTCAGTTCCCAAATGATGCATTTGCCATTGATGCTAGAATATCTAATTCTTCCCAAGATACATGAAAAGTTAGGGTATATTTTTTTCCATGATTTAAGTGGTCATTCTTTGGCACCTTGCTTTGGGGTCCTATGACATTTACAAAATAAAATTATTTATTTTTATTCATTTAGAAAAAAAAAACAAACAACTAATAAGTATTTCTTTAAAAACGACATTGCCAGTTTTATCAGGACTCTTTGCCCTAAAAACTACCAAGTTTAAAACAGTGATATGTTTGTGGGAGAAGCTTTGTGACGCGGTGGTAAGAGAATATGTTTTAATTTAGACAGATCTGGGTTCAAATCTTAATGAAAAATGATCTAGGCAAATAAGTGAACATCCCTGAGCTTTCCCTGCCTTACGTATTATGGAGAGTATTACTGAATCCTTGGGGTTTGCTGTTGGGTTTATATGGGATAACTCACATACACCACATGTCTCATGGGGGGAAGTCAATCGAGTTAACAATCTCATGGTTTATGTTATGAGGGAAATGAATAAGCAAGCCATGGACAGGCTCCAAGCACCCCCTCCCATTATGCTTCAGCCCACAGTGCTGCATAAATCAGACCCATCAAGATCCCAGCACACTGGGTAGCTCATTACCAGAATTGGATGATGGGTTGTGGGTCAGCAGAGAAGCGCTCTGGCATTTGGGAGTTTGTGGGGAGCCTGCTCGGCATCTGCCTCCATGTTACCAGAGTCCAGATGCTTCTGCTTTACTGTCACCAGCATAAGCCCTTGACGTCACCAACTCCCCTTTTCTCACTTCACTCGCCCTCCTTCTCTCCTCTACAGAAACAAGAAACAAAACAATACATAAACTCAAAATCCAGATTCAAAATGAAAAGCATGTGTGGAGGTATAGAGACGCGTATATATACGTGTCTGATAAGCTGCGTCCTGTGGAACGCTGCCAGAGTCGAGGCATCTAAGGTTAATGGAGCTGTTGGTTGACTATTGCCTATTGCTCACAGTGTAGCTATGACTGCATGTGCCTGTGCACAGTCACCACCCTGCATCCACCACATTACCGTTTATTTCCTTGTTCTATAACCTGCTCAGAGATGCAGGGGATGGAAAGCACCAAGGCACTCTGGTGCAATTCAATTTAGTCAAATATCAGACATCCACATAGTGGAAATGGAACACGAGTAAAAAATCGGATCCAAATGCCTACTGGTGTAATTGACTCAACAGAGCCAGCCTGTGTCATTAGTCCTATAAAACAGTTGCATTTACCACAATAAAACTGAAAAGCATGGAAATTAAAAGCTGTTGGGATTTTCTCTGGTGTGCATTTATCTTTGGAGAAGTGTGTACGCTCTCTAAACAGTTTTGTTTTTTTTAATCTCTTTGGTGAACTGGCGTCTTAGTAACCTGTGTCAGCAATGTTTTATGTATCAAATGCTGATCCAATTTGAGACAGGTGAAATGAGAGTAGGATACAGTGGGGTGATGTACTAACTTAGTTATCCAGTGCGTGCGTTCAGTGTAATTTTAATGACATAGCATCCAGTATCTGAACAATAATCTAGGACTCTATCTGGCATTGAAAGTTATTTTGGGGAATACTATAAATAATATATTCATTGTCTTACAGAATTATGCAGCTTAAATAATTATTAGCCTGAAATTTTAGACTGTGGTTCTTAATAGTATTTCTTCTCAGTGACTGTACTATTTGATGGGCAGGTGTCCCCCAATAATATCTGGTCGATCAGTGTGACCCTGTCAAACAAACAGAAAGCATTCTGTAGAAGTGACCTTTTTATTTACCACTCCCACTTCCACCCCCATTAAAATGAAGCTTTGAGCATTCCTTCTGTTCATTCTATGTCAACAACAAAGAAGTAGAGGATATTTCCATCTCTAGTGATATGCAACTGGACTGCTTAACCAAAAATTGAGAGTCTATGTTACAAGGTTAAAGAGCAAAGTTCAGAGTTTGTTCTAATTCTCATTAAGAGATGTGTCTATGCACTGACTATTAGGTGAATTAATCGATATTAATCAATATTTCTGCCTGAAAATGATCAGGCTTGGTAAAGATGGCTTTAATTGGGAACATGCTGTTTATGCAGAAAGAGAATTTATGGGTTTTCATGGCAATAAATAGCAGCAGTCCTGACAAGTTACTTGGTCTGTGGCAGGATACAATATGGCAATTGAGATGACATAAGATTTTGACATTTCAGGCCTCCCTGGAGTAGGCTGCCTGCACAGCTTTCAGGATTGGTCCAGAACTCCCCACATCCCACACTGGGCCTTGTGGTTTGATGTACACAGAGAAAGAAGGAAGCACGTTTCATGCAAGACTTGTTCTTGTTTTGATTTCATGTTATTTGTGATAAACGCAAAGGGATCCCTAAATTGGATTTCCGTTATGTCATAAAACTTTCCGAAGATTGAACTACCAAATCACAAGAAACAAAGGATTAAATAATAATAAACTACACTGTTGTTCAAAGAGGGGAATAAAAGATTGCAACATACTGTGATTTTCCTGGGATTTTTTTTTACCACCAAATATTTTAAGTCACATTTCTATGAAGAGTGTGTCAATATATTCAAACAGGCAACTCGATATCATCTCTGACTTGTAATTGCATGAATCTATATTGACTGTAGAGCTCTGGTGGTATACTAGTTAGGAGATTGGCTGCTAATCAAAAGGTCAGAGATTCGAATCCACCAGCTGCTCCTTGGAAACCCTGTGGGGCAGTTCTACTCTGTCCTATAGGGTTGCTATGAGTCAGAATTGACTCAGCGGCAATAGGTAGGTTTTTATATTGACTAAGACTGAATATAATTAGAAAATAAGCATAAAGAAATACTTTTAAAAACTTAAATGACTTATGAGATCCATGTGCTGTGTTCACATTGATTTTCAAATCCCAACATTGGAAGCATAAGAGAATGTATAACTTTCTGAGTAACTCTAATTTTCAATAATAGCCAGATCTATTTACTTATATAATTTTACCAGTTGCCTTTGCATCGCCTCCGGCTCATGGCAATCCTATGTGTGTCAGAGTAGAACTGTGCTCCATAGGGTTTTCAATGGCTGCTTTTTCAGAAGTAGATCACCAGGTCATTCTTCCAAGGTGCCTCTGGGTGGACTGAAACCTCCAACCTTTCTCTTTGCAGTTGAGTGCGTTAATCATTCACACCACCCAGGGGCACTTAAGTCTGTAAAAAGTTGCCAATTTGGTCTGGGTTTAAAATGATAAATAATAAACTGTAATGTTACTCATCGGAACCTTGACTGTATTTGCTAGTTTTCAAAAAGGACTAGACAAATCTGTCCTCATGTTAGATACTTTACTGGGAAATGCTAGTAACAAGCAATTGTACAATGGTTTACAGCCTGTGAGGTTTTTCATGCATATTCTATATAGCTATAGAAATTTGCATCCAAAATATACCTGTAACAACTACTTTGAAAGAATTTATTCCTCTGAACTAAATAGTCTAAATATCCAGGGATAGGAGAGGAAATCCAGATAATCTTTACAGCTGCCAGCTTCTTGTCTCTAATACTCACTAATGGCATTTGAAGAAGCTACGTTGTTGAGAAGGGGGAAACTGTTATAATAGAGAAGAGAAAAATATCAAAGTTAATTTAAAAGTAAAATGTGCAAAGTTAGAAAAAAATTGAAACAGTCCACAGGTCGACAAGACCTTGGAAAAATGGATGCATTAGAACTGTAGAATGTAGAATTATAAAAAGTTTTGCATTCTTGCAAGCATGAAGCCAGGTGAGCCAAAAACAGAGGTCAGTTTTGACCACAAAGTTTTGAGCTGCCCAGCTTTTCCTTGCTCAATGTGGTCCCCAACTCAAAAAAATGGTAATAAGAAAATATACATACTTCTTATAAATGAAGAAATAGTAACTTAAGTAGTTCAACACAGGGTAAAGCTAGATGGAACTTGAAGAGAATTCTGGGGAGCAGTACGGCAGGAGTTGACCAATGGTGACCAAAGGCAGAGTCACAGGGAGGGGGAGCATTGAGTCATACATAAAACATGCTCTAGATGCCACAGTGGTTAAGAGCTGTAGCTGCTAGCCAAAAGGTCGGCAACTCGAATCCACCAGCCACTCTTTGGAAACCCTAGGGAGCAGTTCTACTCTGTCCTATAGGGTCTGTGTGAGTCAGAATTGACTCAAAGGCAAATGGATTGTTGTTGTATGTGCTACAGAGCCTCTGAATGCATTACACCATCAGTTCTTTTCCTCTGTGCTATGGAACCAGTGCCAAAAAATTAAGCAATTGAAAATCCACATTGGCTCGCTTGTTCTTCCCACAGGCATAACCCTCCCTCCTCCCCCCGCCCAGAAAAACAAAAACCTATTGCCATCGAGTTGATTCCGACTCATAGGGACCCTATAGGACAGAGTCTAACTGCCCCATAGGGCTTCCAAGAAGTGGTTGGTGGGCTTGAACTGCTGACCTTTTGGTTAGCAGCTGAGCTCTTAACCACTACACTACCAGGGCTGGCATAGTAGTCTGAAACACACTTTAGTCTGGAAGAGGTCAGAGTTCACTCTCTGTGGGTTGGCTTTTTAGATGGAAACAGCATTGTTAGCAATGGCCTGTAGGGAATATGAGAATAGCCAAGAGTAAGTAATGGTCTTCTGGGGAGAAGGGAAGTAGAAAGACAAGAGGAACTATGGACCAACCTCCAAGCTTATACACATTATTGTACATTAGCATACATTATTAAATGTAGTTCTCAGAGCAATTGTATGAGATGGATACTATTGTTCCATTTTTAGGTGAGGAAAAGTAGTTCACTTTCTAAGTAATTGACCAAGTTCACAAAGTTGACCAAGTTCACAAAGTAGGGGAAGGGAAATCCCAGAATTGAACACAGGTCTTTCTCACTGTAAATCCCATGGCGCTCTTTTTACCCTAGCTCACTGGGGTAGAAGTTGTATCCATCAAAGAGCTGTGGATTTGAGTTTGGACTTTTCCACTTATTAATAAGTGATTTTGAGAGGGATATTCTATTTCTTAGAACGTCAGTTTACTTATGCATGAAAAATGGTAATAATATCAGCCCCACAGGGTTAGGTTATGAGGTAAATGATAATGAAAGTGCTATGTTCACTGACTACAGTAGGTGCTTAGTAATTGTCAGTTCCTTTCTGTGCCCTGTTACATTTTCCGCTTTAGACTGGAAACAAAAGCATGTTTTACCAGCTTTTCTGAGGTAAAATTGACTTACAAAAACACTGCCTATAATTAATCTTTACAATTTGATGTCTTCACATACACACATGAAATCATAACAAAGATAAAGATAGTGAATGTATCAATCACTTTATAATTTCTTCATGCCTCTTTGTAATTCCTAACTCCCAATATTCCCTACTATATCCCCCAACCTGTACTTTCGTCCAAAAGTTACATAGTTTTAGGTTTCATGTTTAGGTCTATGATCCATCTTGAGTTTATTTTTGTATATGGTACAAAGAATAGATCAAAGGTTATTTTATTTTTTTGCATTTGACTATCCAGTTGTTCCAGAATCATTTGTCGAAGAGACGATTTTTTATTCACTGAATTATATTTGAATGTTTGTAAAGGTATCAAAAGTCCATATATATTTGATTTATTCCTGGGCTCTATTCTGTTTCATGATTATATTTGTGTTAAAATAAGTCTTACAATAAGTCAGTGTTAGTCCTCCAACTTTGTATGACTTGAATTCTTTTAAATTTATTGAGACTATTTTATGGCTCGAAATATAGTCTATCTTGGTAAGCATTCTGTGTGTATTTGAAAAGAATTTGTATTCTACTGTTATTAAAGTATCAATTAGGCCAAATGGGTTGATAGTTTTCCTTATTTTTATCCCTACTGGTTTATGTCTACTTATTCTATCAATTATTAAATTGTTAAAATCTCCAATCATTATTTTGGATTTACCAATTTCTCCTTGAAGTTCAAAAAATTTTTGCATTGTGTATTTGAAGCTTTGTTTTTAGGTACACAAACATTTAGGATTGTAATGTTCTCTTGATGAGTTGACTGCTTTCTCGTTATGAAATGGCCTTTTTTTCCTCGTAACATTTTTTTCCCTGAAATTTACTTTATCTGACATTAATATAATTATTCCATGTTTCTTTTTATTCATGTTAGCATGAAATATCTTTTTCATTCTTCTAATTTTAAACTATATGTATCTTTATAATTGAAGCGTGTTTCATAGTCAGGCTATAGCTGGGTCCTGCTTTTTTTATCCAGCCTTACAATCACAACCCTTATTGATATGTTTAGATTAAGTCTGCCATCTCAACGGGCGGTGCAGGTGGTTTACATGCTCAGCAGCTAACCAAAAAGTTGCAGGTTAGAGTCTACCCAGAGATGCCTTGTTAGAAAGGCCTGGTAATCTGCTTCTGAAAAATCAATCATTGAAAACCGTACAGAGCACAGTTTTACTCTGATATACATGGGGCTTCCAGGAGAAGGAATCGACTCAACTACGACTGATGATATAATCTCTCACTATTTCTTCTTCATTTGTCTCATCTGACCTTTCTTCCCGTATTCTTCATTTATTGATTTCTTTTGTATAAACTGAGTATTTCTTATGATTTCATTTTATTTTCCTTACTGGTTTATTATCTACTTTATTTTTTTGTTGTTGTTGCTTTACTGTTCATGGTATACAAATTTATCTCAGTCTACATGACTGTGAAAACATCAATTCATTTTTAAATTAAAAAATAATAATATTTTTTTTTTTTTTAATTTAAGGAGCCTTAAAATAGTTTACTCTCTTTGCTTCCATTTTGCCTTTACTTTATTGTTGCCATATGGTTTGTACCAAAAAAAAAAGGCTGCAGTACAGTCCATTCCAATTCCTAGCAACCCTATAGGACAGAGTAGGGCTGCCCCACAGGGTCTCCGAGGAGCAGCTGGTGGATCCGAACAGCCAGACTTTTGGTTAGCAGCCAAACTCTTAACCACTGCGTCACTAGGGCACCATATGGTTTATATATATGACTTTTTCTTATTATTTAAATTCTTTTATTCGATAGCTATTTAAGTAAAAATATCAATAATGTATTGTGGGATTTATAGAATATATGTAGTCTGATATATATAAACTGTATACTATAAATTCCACAATACATTATTATACATATGTGTATCGGTATATATGTATATATAGTATATATGTTTATATGGTTTATGTACATATAGTATACATGCATATATACTATGTGTATATATAACCAAAACCAAAACCAAACCCAGTGCTGTCGAGTCGATTCCAACTCATAGCGACCCTACAGGACAGAGCAGAACTGCCCCATAGAGTTTCCAAGGAGTGCCTGGTGGATTGGAACTGCCGACCCTTTGGTTAGCAGCCATAGCGCTTAACCACTACCCCACCAGGATTTCCATGTATATATTTATAGTATATGTATATATAGTATATGTCTATATAGTATATGTTGCCATTGAGTCAATTCTGACTCATAGCGATTCAAACTATCAGCCTTGACCACTATGCCACCAGTGTTTCCTATATATATACACACACACACACACATATACATACATATAGTAGATGTGTGTGTGTGTTTGTATATATAGTATATATGCTGTCTGATATAGTATGTATGTTGTCTGGTAGGAAACCCTGGTGTCCAAAAGGTCAGCAATTCGAATCCACCAGGCGCTCTTTGGAAACCCTATGGGGCAGGTCTACTCTGTCCTTTAGGTTCGCTATGAGTCAGAATTAACTCAATGGCAAGTCTTTTTTTTTATTTTTTGGTTGTCTGACAAATATAAACCATATAGTATAAATCTCACAATACATTATTGATATTTTTATTTCAATAGTTGCCAAAGGGATTTAAATAATAAGAAAAAGTCATATATTACCCATGTGGTTGGCATATTTGTTGCTTTTCATTCTTTTGTGTATATTAATATTTCCATCTGGTATCATTTACTTTCTTCCTAAAGGATTTCCTTTAAGCATTCTTCTAATTTGGATCAAGTAGTAATTCTTTCAGCATGCGTACCTCTGAAAAATATTGATTACATGTTTATTTTTGGAAGATATTACCATTGGATATAGAACTAGGTTGCTAGGGTTTTCTGTTTGTTTGTTTTTCCCTTTCAGTACTTTGTCTCTCCACTATCTTTTTGCTTGCATTGTTTCTGAGGAGAAATCCGGTGTCATGATTATCTTTGTTCCTATGAAGTTAAAGGTGGTTCTTTTTCCTCTAGTTGCTTTTAAGATTTTTTTCTTTATCACTGATTTTGAGCAGTTTGGTTACGATGTGATTTGGTTTAGTTTTCTTCATATTTCTTGTGCTAGCAGTTCACTGAGCTTCCTGGATCTGTGGGCTTATAACTTTCTTCGTGTTTAGAAATATTTCTACCATTCTTTCCTCAGATACCCCTTTGCTCCCACCCTCTTTCTTTGTTTTTATTGCTGTTGTAAGTTGCTATGGGAATGCTCCAACTCATAGCAACCTGAGGTACAACAGAACAAAATGTCGCCTGGTGCTGTGCCGTATTCTAACACTGTATCAGACAACATTGTCTCGTGATCCATAAGGTTTTTATTGGCTACTTTAAGGGAATAGATAACCAGGCCTTTCTTCCTAGTCTGTCTTAGTCTGGAAGCTCTGAAGAAACTCTAGTGGTATCTGAAATACTGATGGCAAAGCTTCAACCATCATAGAAATGCATAAGCCACCGCAGCCCGACAAACCAAAAGATGAGTGGTGGTTCTCTTTTCGGGGTCTCCAATGATCAAATGCACATAAAGCTGTTTGAAGTTGTCCCACAGCTCATGATGTACTTTTAAAATATTTTATTTTTATCTCAGTATTTCTGTTTAGATTATTTCTATTACTATGTCTTCAAATTCATTTATCTCAGCCATTATAATCTTCACCTTTAAAAGGTCTATTTGGGTCCTTTTACATTTTCAAGTAAAAAAAAAAATTTTTTTTTTTTTTTTTACCTAACCTTCTGAATATATGGACTAGTTATAATAGTGAATTTAAAAAAAAAATTTAGGTTCTTGTAATTTTAACATCTGCATCAGTTATTGGTGAGTTTCAATTGATTGATTTTTTTCTTCATTATTGTCATATTTTTCTGCTTCTTTGTATGACTAGTAATCCTTGTTTGGATGCCAGGCTTTGTGAACTTTAAATTTTTTGGCGCTGGATATTTTTGCGTTCCTTTAAAAATTCATGAGCTCTGTTCTGGGATGCAGTTAAGTTACTTGGAAACAGCTTGACCCTTTCAGGTCTTTAATAGATGTTATTTGGGATTAGACCTGTGTTAGTCAGGGCTAATCATTCCTACTCCTGAGAGGGACCTTCTGACTACTCTACCAAATGCCTAGTTTAGTTGGTGAGAATAAGCACCATTTCCAGTTTGGTGTAGGTGCCTCTAATCTTTGTGGATGTTTCTTTTCCTGGGTCAGGTAGTTTCCTCACACACTGGTGGATCAGTACCCTGCTGAATACTCATGGGGACTCCTCTCTAGTATTCTGTCCTGAAAATTCTAACGTCACCTAAGCTTTCTCTCCTTGACTCAGAAAACCTGTCTTTCTGTGCCACGACCTAGAAGTAATCTGAGGGAAATCATAGGAGAAGCGTCCTTTGTTTACCATTTTTTCAAGGATCACTGTCCTTTTTTACCTGATGTATAGTATCTTGGAAAATATTGTTTCCAATAAATTGTCAGTTTTTTTTTTTTTTTTACTTTTGCTTGTTCATTGTGGGAGGGTAAATCAAATTTCTGTTGTTACACCTTGACTGGAAGTAGAAGTCTCAAAACCATTCATTATCAAGCAAATAGTTATTAAAAGAAAAATGTTGATAGAAAAAGGCTGTATAATTTATGATAAATAAATAATAATAATGATGATGATAATGATTATATTTGCATATCACTCAACAATTTTCTATGATCGATTTTACATTTTCATGAAGCAGATCCACCTCTAAATTAAAATTCCAAGGACTTGAATTATAGATACTAGATTCTTTGAAAAGAAAGTAGAATGATTTTAATATGTACCATGAATAATGGAGGCTCAATATACACTCAGAGTGTTACTTTCTATACATGCCTATTAGCAAGAAAAGACCTCTAAATTGACTTCTTTCTCATCCCCAGTGGTGTAGGGTAGATACCCAAAGACTCTTAACTAAGTCTTAATTAAATCTAGAGACCGAATAACTTCACATATAAAACTGATTGATTTTAAATATGTATTATTTTTTAAGATAAGATTTGAAATTTTTTTTTAAGATATGGATGGATTCAAAAGTAAAGACAAATTGTTAACTATAAAATAAAAAGTGTCCTTAAGCAATACCTTATGAATCTGGAATATTGTTTGCACAGTAAAAACCACTTCCCTTTGAGTCAATTCTGACTCATGGTGACCTCATGTGTGTCATAGTAGAACTGTGCTCCATAGGGCTTTCAATGGTTGATTTTTCAGAAGTAGATCACCAGGCCATTCTTCTGAGGTTCTCCTCTGGGTGGACTTGACCTTCCAACGTTTTGGTTAGTAACTGAGCACATTATCAAGGTACCAAAAACCAAACACCTAACTCAGTGTCGTCGAGTCGATTCCAATTCTGACTCTTAGCGACACTATAGGCCAGAGTAGAACTGCCCCATAGAGTTTCCAAGGAGGGCCTGGCAGATTCGAACTGCCAACCCTTTGGTTAGCAGCTGTAGCACTTAACCACTGCGCCACCAGGGTTTCCTAATAAAAAGCAAGCCTCTGGAGTGTCTTCTCTCCCCCACATGTCATGCTTTGAGTAAGAAAAAAAAAAAAAACTTTAGCTATAGTGTCTATGTTATAATGAACAGATTTAATATTACCATTATCAGTGTAGAACCTTGATGGCATAGTGGTTAAGAGATCAGCTGCTAACCAAAAGGCGGGCAGTTCGAATCCACCAGGCACTCCTTGGAAACCTTATGGAGCAGTTCTACTCTGTCCTATAGGGTCCATATAAGTCAGAATCGACTTGACGGCAACGGGTTTGTTTTTTTCTGGTTAAGGTCTCAAAAAGCAGTAGAGATTATAAAAACATGTGAAAATGTGAGCAAGGCTCACATTTGTCTATTATGGCATCCAGGAAAGCGGAAAGAGATACAAGGGGGATTCCTCAGTGTCAGCATTCAGCAAATTACTCAGTTACTGATGGCGATGTTTCTGTCATTTTGTATTTTAAAACTTTTATTTTCAGATAAGTTGCAGGAAAATTCTTACTACTAAAAACCCAACCCAAACCCAGTGCCGTCGAGTCGATTCGAACTCATAGAGACCCTATAGGACAGAGTAGAACTGCCCCATAGCGTTTCCAAGGAGCGCCTGGCAGATTTGAACTGCCAGCTGCTTGGGTAGCAGCCGTAGCACTTAACCACTACATCACCAGGATTTCCGTCTTACTATTACTACTGCTAATATATTTGTGCAACTACATAATACAGTAGTGAATAGCATTTATCAAGAAAGCTGGAGATTCACCTGGTCATTTTACACCAACATTTTAGTCCTTGTAACAAATCTATAAGTAAATTGTTGTGTAATTTCATTGACAGTTTAGGTGAAGTCTTTCTTGCCTGAAACAGTTGGTACAATAACACACTAAATTTGGATTTTGAATTACTTGTTAAAATTAGAGGAAGAGCCGGAAAGGAGACTCTTGACTACAGAGAAGCACAATCTAACATTGCTTAAAATAACCAAAAATCAAAGGAAAAAACATTCTGGGTATTAGTACAGAAGTGGGAACAGTATGGATTTTAAAGGTGCTTTTATGCCTCCAAAATGGGGCATTGGTGGTTCAGGGGTAGAATTCTCTCCTTCCACCTGGAAAGTCTGGGTTCAATTCCCGGTCAATGCACCTCATGCATGGCCCCCACCCATCTGTCACTGAAGGTTTGTGTGTTGCTATGCTGCTGAACAGGATTCCATAGAGCTTCTAGACTAAGAGGGACTAGGAAAAAAGGCCTGGCAATCAGTTTCCAAAAATCAGCCAGTGAAAACCCCGTGGATTGCAATGGTTCAAACCACAGCCGATCACTAAATGGCCCAGGACCAGGCAACATTTCATTTGATTGTGAATGATGTCACCATGAGTCAGGGGCAACTTGGTGGCAGCTAACAATAACAACAAATGAGGAAGAACACTGACCCAACCCAACTGGCCTCAGTCCTCAGACTGCTGTATGGAGTCATAATCCTTCAGGATTTATAAACATTTCTCTTAGCTACATCTCAAGTGTAAGGGGTTTTTTAACCTAGTCCCAACTAAATAAAATAAAAGATACTCTTTTGGTATAAAAAAAAAAAGTGAGAGAGAAAGTGTGATTATAATAATAAATTCTATGGGAAAATAAATTGTTTTAGCAACCAAGTAGTCACTTGTTTTGGATATAAGCAGAATGAATCAGAGACTGACTTTCTGCTTTACCAGCCTTCGTTTACATTAAGACAGACTTTTAACACCTTTATAAATACTGCTGGAAACCCTGGTGGCGTAGTGGTTAAGAGCTATGGCTGCAAACCAAAAGGTTGGCAGTTCGAATCCACCAGGCACTCCTTGGAAACCCTATGGGGCAGTTCTACTCTGTCCTACAGTACAGGGTTGCTGTGAGTTGGAATTGACTCAACGGCAACAGCTATAAATACTGCTAATATCAGAGAAAGAAAAAAATTGGGTTAGAGATAAGCACCACGGAGATGCAAACTGGGGTGATCAAATATGCAGTTGATATCTCTGGAAAGCCTTCAAAGCTGACCTTCCACTCCCACTGGACAACCCTTGATCACTCCCACACATCATGTTGAAATACTGAGATGCTACAGATGCTAGACTTAATTCCCAGGAAAAATCCTATTTAGAAAAGAAAAGGAATAAACACACAACAAACAAATACATAAATGGAAGAAGACAGGGAGCCAAAGCCCACGCCCAGGCTGCCTCAATCTGATGCAAATCATGTCTGGGAGCCTTACTCTTACAAGACCTGAGCCTACTCGTCTTCAGAACATCCAGCGAGTTAATGTGGGAGAATGGGGGATTGTCCCACACATTGCGTGGCCAGTTGCAAAGTGTCTCTCGAACAGCAATTAAGCACATGCTGTGGAACCACCACAAGAGCCTCAGCCAGGGAATCAGTGCCATTGACATAGGGACTCTCAATCTCAGGATCTTCAGGCTGTAGCTTTCCAAGGGTGAAGGGTGTCACAGGGCTGAACCCCATTCCAAGGCGCTGACCTCGCCTCTGTTGAAGTGGATTTGTTCTGTCACTTGCAGCGAGGACCTCTTCATGTGCCAGGAGCACCCCATAACCTTTGTGCTAATTCCCATGACATTCTCTGTGTCTCCCTGTAGGATTCTGTGAGCAGGTCTTTGGAAGAGCAGGGAGAACAAAGGATTGTTCGGCACATCTGAAGAGCCCTGGTTGTGTGTGCCTGAATGTAGGGTCATGGTTTGAAAAAGACTGCAAACCCCCTACCTTGCACTAAAAGGTTTTCAATACACTGGGACACACTTTTTAAATGCACTCCTATAAGCCATGTTAGGCCCAGTTCATTTGTTTATTCAGTTCCATTGCATCTGAATCAATTGGTTTCCAATTTAGTGAATGCAAAAAAAAAAAAAAACTCTAAGATGTCATTTTCATTCTCTCGTTTTCTTCTCTTTCAAAAACCTTTAAGTTTGCCCCCTTGAATCCAAACTTTGTTAGAGATCAGAGAATCTGAGACAAGAGAAGAGTACTACAATCAGTTAATTGCAACCCCAATATAATCGACATGGAAACCCCGAGTGTTTGAAATTCTCTACAGATAATTTCTTTAGCTGTGTCTCAAGAATAATGATTGCAATAATACAGTAGGTGCTGTTTGGAAGAGTAAGTAAATTCTTCAGCCCAGTTCACATATATTTTAAATCACTGTAAGAACTGTTTAATTGGTGTGTTGATGAAGACCCTAGAGCAAAGGAAATGAGGTGAGGTACGTGTGTGTATTTTACCTATAGCTCACTGTAGAGATATAGAGATAGGATTTATGTGAATTGATGATTGCTTGATAAGTTTTTAAAGGTAAACATATGACATATCACTTTATCTAACATAGCAACAACACGAAGGGTCCAGGGAAAATCTATAGATGATACTGACACTAATATTGATACTGACACTAATACTTGATGTGGAACATGTTTACCCATTTTCACTGATAGAGCTGAAAAAAAAGAATGCAATTAGAGTGACCAACTCAAAAAAGTTTTCGTTAGAGAATGAATGCAATATATTCATTATGTAAATTATAATGATTTAAATAAATGAAATAATTTTAAGTTTTAACATACTGCAAAAATTGAGTAATTTTTGCTAATATAATTGATACTTATTATTTAATTAATAACTATAATTGTTAATAGTTGTTGCTAATATTAATTTTAAACATATAGGAACTTTGCTCACCTAATGACGTGAGCAACAGTTGAATGAATCCTTTTTTATCTATCCTAGTACTGTGATAGTCACATCCTTATGCTACCGCTAAACCTTGCAAAACTGTGTTCCATGTGGATTACTAACTATACTTGGTAGTAAAGACACTGAAGATTATAGAGGTTAACTAGTTTGCATGAGGGCATACAACTAGAAAGCAGGAGCTCCAGTCTTGAATTTGCTCTAGTATCATATAAAGGACCCAGTTTACCTATTTCACAGTGGTAATCGGAATTTATAAACAATGTTTTAATATGACTTAATTCAATAAAACATTAGCCTTATTACTCTCTATATAGCTCTTTTGTATCCACTCTCATGTTCGGTAACCCATCAAGGAGTAGACACTAGTACCCGCTGCTGCCAGCTCCTCATATTTCTTAGTGTGAAGGTGGAAGGCTTCCTATGAGGATCTGAGAGTGATAGCAACAGTAAGCTGCCTCCACCCAGGACAAATTACAATGAGCATTATAACCCTACAACCCTATTGGTAGATTCCATGAGGGCTCAGAGATTTATCTAAGTAGCACTAGCAGTTGATTATGATAAATATAATGCCCATTGGAAGTAAGTGTTGGAATGGAATTTGCCTACTGTCGATTTGGTAGTATGTTTAATAATCAAAATGGGCATTGCCATTGTTGCTTAGTAATTAATGTTGCTGAAAATATATCAAACTATTTTTCAAATATTTTTTTTTGGCAAAACTCAAGACTGGTTTTGCCAAACACTAGCTCCCTTAATTCTTGCGCCCATGTGTATTTTAAGGAATAGTCAATCCATACGTTTTCGGTGTGTTTGCATTTAACTCAGAAAACTGTTGCCTTACAGAAATTATTTTGATGTCCAAAAGGCCTTTAAAATAATTTTACAAGTGTTTTTCCTTTTAAAATGTCATTATCCAAGAAGTCAATGAATCAGAAGAAAACACTAGATGTTGTAAATGTGTTTTGCACTATTAAAACTCTACAATGGACCTTAAACTCAGCCAGCATTTCCCCCAATTACTCATAAGCTTTACTAGGATTGGAATAATTGCTGCTATAAGTTGAGAAAAGGAATATCATATTCAATGAATACCAAAATCAAATATATCATGGCTTAACCATAAAATTTCTGGCAGAACAGAACACACATCGTACCTTCAGAGAATCAACAGTGACAGTCCTTTAAATTAGCTCATTCTCACCAAAACTAGAACTATCCAAAAAAAAAAAAAGGGGGGGGAAAGAATAATGTGCTCAGTTCAAAGGCTTAGTCTGCTCTAGTACCACTTCAAGGTCTGTACTCAGCCCTCATCTATGCTAAAATAACCCCTATTCACACACAAGAGCATACTTTAACTCTTTGGTTTTCAGGGAGTGTCTAGCCCAAATTTTAAAAATTAACGTGTTTAAAATGCCATAGCACTTTTTAAGACGCAAGAGAACAATTTTTGAATTCATCAGCTCTAGGACAGTATTATTGGAACCATTGTCAGAGTTAAGAGAGGACAGAATTTTAGAGAATATATGATATATTAGAGAGTGAATGATTATTCACAGCCATGAGGCCAGCTCATGTTTCAATAAGACAAATTGCCCTGGAGTGTTCCAGTGGCAACCGATGATAACTCATGATCCCAGATGGAGTGGGTGAAAATTACAGAGAATTGATGAAAATCAGGAGCAAGAGGACAAATTGCTCTAAAGAGAAGAATCTGTGATTATTTTTTTCTAAGGCTTCAGTCTTGATAGAGCTTGAATCTATTTCCTTTGAAAAATCTATAGAGCTGAAGAAACTATATGTCACTGTGAAAATGGCTGCATTTGTTTCTTGCCAATGGGAAAGGATTAACTCCTTGGTCCAAAAAACCAAACCAACTCCTCAGTATGGACATAGAAATCCACCCCTAAGGGAAGATGCATCTCCAAGGAGATGGCTCATATGGTTTGCATTCTTCCCATCGGTCAAGAGCATACCCAGATATGTAGGAGCTAGGGACACTTCAGTACCTCCAATAGCAGTTGAGTTCCATATTTTTAAAAGAAATACAAACATTTGTTTCAGAACTGGGAATGATTTACTAAGCAATGGATAAAAATTTGTTATTGTCCTGAATTTATTTGGAAATGAGGAAGGGCATTGAAAACATGGGCAGCATTCACAAAATCTAGGTAAATAAATATGTATATGAGTGAGTCTTCAAGATTGATCACCAATAGTGCTGAAGTACTTGGGATCATAAACGGTTTAAGTATGCCCCCTTATGTAATGTGGGTATATTGTTTGGAATTACCTAAGAAGAGTATTATGTAGCAAGGTGCTTCCTGGGATATCTTCCTGGGTCACTTCATTTCATCACCTCAAAATTAATCCTCAGCGTCATTGTCACGTTAGCTACTTTTTTTATGCCTCCATTATTCTTCCTTAAGGGTTGCTCTAATTCACATTTAGGTATTTATACATCGTTAGAATCCACATAAGCCTTACTTTAAGCAATGGTACCTGATAGCCACACACTGTCATTCTGAAATTTATTCATAGTTATTGTTCTTTAAGTAACAGAGTAAAACATTTTGTGCTTCCTTTCTAAATTAGCTCATTAGTTTAAAGATGCACAAAGGTGCTCCTAATTCAGTTCTACACCCAGGTGCTAATAAAATGATCTGAGATAACTCCTCATGGAGCTTGCCTTTGATACAAAATTTGATTGCTGTACTTGAAAATGTTAGAAGCTGTTTTAGGAAATTTTTTTTTGAGGAAAGGGAAAAGTTTTTACAAAATCAAAGAAACAATAACATAAAGAAAGGTGCACTGCTTTACTCCCCATGTAAGTTGTTTTTAGGTGCCATTGAGTCGGTTTGGGCTCATAGTGACCCTATGTACAACGCGATGAAACACTGCCCCATCCTCACAATCGTTGTTACGCACCATGGAAGGGAGAGGACTAAACTCATAGTCCCGCTGGGAGGCACCAGTGCTCGCTAAGCCTCCCTGGTGAAACCATGGCCTGAAATGTGCACTGGGGCATCTGGCTGATTCTTAACAGAGCCCGCAAGTAATCCAGTCATTGTTCTAGACTACAGTCAGCAATGTTCATTTCAAGACAGACACACTGATCTGTCTTGCCCCTCCAGGCAAGCTTGGTCTTCACGGGAAAGAGGATCCTGGAAGTGTTTTGTTGCCCTTCAATGGCTCTGTGTCAACAGAGGATAGAGTCCAAATTCCTTGGCCTGCTCACTGACCTCAATCCTCTCTAACCAGACCTGGCACCTTATTACCGTAGTAACTGGTTATCTGGGCCGCCACTATGCAATCCACACAATTCTTTGTCTGCATTCATCACTGTATTATAGTTTTATTTTACTAAGTCTTTCTTTCTAGCTCTGAACTTCTTGAATCCTGGCCTGTATTTTCTTTTATCTGCAAAAATTATATCATGAAAATTTTAAGCCATACAAAAAAGTGGGAAGAATTTTATAGCGAACACCCGTATACCCAATGCTATTCTACACTTACCATTTTATTACACTTAGTCACTTATCTATCCATCATCCTTTTATCAACCAATTTATCCATCTGATTATTTTTATGCATTTGAACATAAGTTAAAGATCAGTAAACTTCACCCAAACACTTCAGCATGCATAAAAGTAACTAGAGCCCCATATTTGTTTAGTTTTTTTTTTTTTTTTCCCTTGAGGAAAATGATAAATTTCTTAAAAATGACAAATCTTTAAGTGTACCTGTTGATAAGTTTGGACTAATGCATGGAAACCCTGGTGGCATAGTGGTTAAGTGCTACTGCTGTTAACCAACAGGTCAGCAGTTCAAATCCACCAGGCGCTCCTTGGAAACTTTATGGGACAGTTCTACTCTGTCCTATAGGGTCGCTATGAGTCGGAATCGACTTGACCGCAGTGGGTTTGGTTTTGGTTTATTCACCTGTGCAAACCAAATACCAGTGATACAGAATATTATCAACAAAGTTCCTTCCCATCACCCCCAGAGTGAACCACTTTCTTTTCCCCCAAATACACCTTTTTCGGTTGCAGGACATCACACAGTATGTACGTGTAGTGACTCTCTTCTGAGCCTCTTGGTGTCTTCAGTGATATAGCCCTCAGCCTGTGTTGCAGCTCTTTTAAGAGTTTACTTGCCTCCTCCTCTCTCTACTTCTGCTCTCTTCTTCCTTCTGCCTCTGTCTGCTCCCTCTGTCATGTAGGTCACATACATAAGCCAGCTCCTTATCAGTTTCAAGGCATGACCCTCCCATCAGGGCCACAAACTGTCCAATTCCCTCTCAGTAGGCCACAGATGCTTCATTTGCATAGTAGGCTACGATCATTTCATTTGCATAAGAATGTTGACAAATCCCTGCTAGGCTCATGCCAATCACAGGGCAGCCTGCAGCCCAAGGCCAGAAAAAACTATCAAACCTTAAGTTGTTTACAGCTTACCCAGGGAATGTCAATCAACTTGGACAAAAGTAACAAGTCCTCTGGGGGTAAAGGTAATTCCTCAGGGTTTAGGGGAAAAATGTCTCAAGCTGTTTTTCCAAAGAACGAAGGCAAAAGGCCACATGAAGGACCTCTTTTCACCACAACACCAGAAGTAACTCAAAATGGTTCATAGATCTAAGTGCAAGAAAAAAACCTATATAGTACTTAGCAAAAGGCACAGGAGTAAATCTTTGTGACTGAGATAAACAGGGTATGAAAACAAAAGCACAAATAACAAAATAAAACATATAAATTTGACTTAATCAAAATTAAAAACTTTTGTGCTTTGATATCATCAAGAAAGTGAGATGACAACCCACACAATGTTGGAAAAATATTTGCAAATCATTTATTTTATAAGGAACTTGTGTCCAGACTATATGGACTAACACAACTCAACAATGAAGTAATAAATAACCTAATTAAAATGGACATAGTATCTCAATCAACATTTTTCTGAAGATAAACAAATGGTCAATAAGTTTATGAAAAGATGCTAAACACTACTTATTAGGGAAGTGCAAATGAATATCACAATGAGGTACCACTTCACACATAATATTTCCCCAAAAAACCCCAAACCCTTTGCCTTTAAGTTGATTCTGACTCACAGAGACCCTATAGGACAGAATAGAACCGCCACATAGGGTTTCCAAAGTTGTAAATCTTTATAGAAACTGACTGCCACATCTTTTCCCAGCAGAGCAGCTGGTGGGTTTGAATCACTGAACCTTTTGGTTAGCGGCCGAGCACTTTAACCTACCGTGCCACCAGGGCTCCTTTCACACCTAATAAATGGCTATAATAAAAAAGACAGCAGTAACAAGTTTTGGTGAGAATGTTGAGTAATTGGGACCCTCATACATTGTTGGTGGGAAGGTAAAATGGTGCCGCCATTTTGGAAAACAGTTTGACATTTTCTATAAATGTTTCTATAAATGTTAAACATAGTTACTTTATGACCCAGCAATTCCACACCTAGGAATTAATGACTTATGAAGACAGTACAAAATATATGTCTACACAAAGCTTGTATACTAATGCTCATCAGAACATTATTCAAAATAGACAAAAAGTGGAAACAACCAAAATGTTCATCGACTGATGAATGAATAAATTGTGATGCCCATACAACAGATTACTTAGCTATATAAAGGAATAAAAGCTGGCATGCTACACCATGAATGAGCCTTAAAAACATGATGCTAAGTGAAAGCAGACAGACATAAAAGGCCATATGTTCCATGATTCCATTTATATGAAATGTCTAGAATAAGCATAGAAACAGAACAGATATTAGTAGTTGCCAGGGGCTGGAAGAAGGAGAGAATGATAATGGCTGCTAATGGGTACAGGGGCTCTTTTTGGGGTGATAAAATATTTTAAAATTAGATAGAGGGGATGGTTGCATAACCGTGGATATACTAAAACTTTCTGAATTGTACACTCTAAACGGGTTGATTTCATATTATGTGACTTATATCTCAATAAACTTGTTACAAAAAAATTTTAATAGAAATCTTATTAGTGGGTACCCACCACCCAGTGCCGTCGAGTCGATTCCGACTCATAGCGATCCTATAGGACAGAGTAGAACTGTCTCATAGAGTTTCCAAGGAGCGCCTGGCAGATTCGAACTGCTGACCCTAGGCTTGACTTTTTCCTGAACTTAGGGGGAAATCATTCAATATCTCCTCATTAAGTATGACGTTAGCTGTAGTTTTTTTCTAGACTGGCTTCATTGTCAGACTGAGGGCTTTTTTTTTAATTCTTAATTTGATGAGAGTTTTTACCCCGAATAGGTGTTAAATTTTATTAAATGTGTTTCTCCATCTATTGAAAATGATAATTTGGTTTTTTACATTTATTATGTTAATATCGAAAATGATGTTAATTGCTGAATGTTAAATCAAAGTTGTCCTACTTGTATAACACACTCAATCATTATGTATTATCTTTTCATACTGCTGGATTCAGTTTGTTAATATTGTCGGTAATCTTTACATTGATGTATATGAGGTATGCTGAGCTCTAATTATTTTTGGTAATATCATTGTCTAATTTTCGCATAAGGGTTATATAAAAAAAAAAAATTATAAAAAAAGCTTTTAAAAAGCATTAAAGGGCTTGGCTGCTAACCCAAATGTCGATGGTTCGAACCCACCAGCCACTCTGCAGGAGAAAGACAAGGCAGTCTGCTTCTGTAAAGATTTACAGCCTTAACCCTATGGGGTCTCTGAGTCAGAGTCCACTTGAAGGCAGTGAGTAGGCCTCATAAAACAGCTGAGAAAGTATGCTTTTGTCCTCTATTTTCTGAATGAGTTTGCATAAGATTGGTGTCTTTTCTTCCTTAAATACTTGCTAGAATTTACCAATGAAACCTTCTGGTCCTGGATGTTTCTGTGTTGCAGTTTTTGGGAAGGTTTTTGATAACACACTGAATTTTTAAAAAAGATATTTTGCTTGTGTCAGTTATGAGGTGGTGCATTTTTAAATAAACTTGTACATTTGTTGGATTTTTTTGTAAGTTATATCATTTTACCATTATATCATTATGCCATTGTTACCATTTTAATGTTTTTGGGATTTGTAGTGCTGATCACATGCTCATTGGTAATTTGCATTCACTCATTTTTTTCCCCTTGTTTAATCTAACTAAGGGTTTTTAAATTTTATTGCTATTTCCAAAGAAAAATCTTTGAATTTTAAATGTTTTCTAAATATTTTAAATATTCTCTATTGTTTATTTTCTGTTGTATCAATTCTATTCTTCTTTTATTGATTTATCGTCTTACCTTCATTAATTTCTTCCTTTACTTAGTTTTTTTTCCACCCTTTTAAAATGGAAACTGATATCTTTGATCTTAGATCATTTTTTTTTCTAATATAAGAATTTACACCCATAAATTTCTTTGTAGGCTCTGCTTTTGTTGCATCCCACAAGTTTTTTTTTAATGTACTTTTAATATAGTTTTATTAAAGCTCAGTTCAAAATATTTTGCAATTTCCATTGACTTATAGGTGATTTAGACTTTTATTTTTTATTTCAAACAAGAAGTTTTCCTAGATAGCTAATTGACCTCTATTTAATTTAATCTTATTATGGCTAGAAATCACACTTTGCATGATTTTGATTATTTAAAATGTTCTGAAACTTGTCCTCAGGTCCAGAATTTAATCTACCTTGGTGAATGTACTTTGTGTGCTTTGAATTTACACAAGATTTGTAGTTTTGGGGTGTAGTCCTTTTGTGGTTATTAGGTGCTGTAAAGTCAATTTTGACTCATGGCAACACCATGTTACAGAGTACAGCTGTTCCATAGGGTTTCTTAGGCTGTAATCTTTATGGGAGCAGACAGATAGGTCTTTTCCCCTGTGGAATGGCTGGGTGAGTTTGAAATCCCAACATTTCAGTTAGCAGCCAAGTGCTCACCCATTGAGCCATCAGGACTCCTTGTAATGCTCTTAAAAATCTTAAACACCAACTATTTCAAGGTAAGTGATTAAAAAAAAAAAAAAAAAACAGACCTGTTGCTATTGAATCGATTCCAACTCACAATGACCCTATAAGGCAGAGTAGAATTGCCCCACAGGGTTTCTAAGGAGTAGCTGGTGGATTCAAACTGCTGACCTTTTGGTTAGTAGCCTTAGTTTTAACCATTGCACAATTGTTCAAATCTTCTAAGCATTATTATTATTTTTTGTCTCTTTTGTTTCATCAGTTACTGAGAAAAAGGTGTTAAAATCTAATTAACATTATGGAATTGTTCTCTTCTTGCTTTAATTCTGTAGATTTTGGGGTCAGTACTCTAAAGCTCTGCTGTTCGGTGCATATTCTTTTGTAAGGATCATGTCTTTGTGGTAAACTGACCCTTGTTTCAGCATGAAATGTGCCTCTTCAGGTACGATGATACACTTGGCCTTGAAATTTACTTTATCTGATATTTTTGTAACTACTACAGCATCCTTAGCTTGCTGCTTAAATTGTGCATCATTTTCCATCTGTCATAGTTACCTAGTGCTCTGTTACTATTACAGAAATACCACAAAGGGATGGCTTTAACAAAGAGAAATTTATTCCCTCACAGTTTAGGAGGCTAAAGGTCCTAATTCAGGGCACTAGCTCCAGGGGAAGGCTTTCTCTTTCTGTTGGCTCTGAAGGAAGGTCTTGTCATCAGTCTTCCCCTGGTCTAGGAACTTCTCCTCTCAGGAACTCTGGGTCCAAAGGACACACTCTGCTCTTGGCACTACTTTCTTGGCGGTATGAGGTCCCCCAGGCCTCTCTGCTCACTTCTGTCTTTTATAACTCAAAAGAGATTGACTTAAAATACAACTTAATCTTGCAGATTGAATCCTGCCTCATTAACATAACTGCCTCTAATCCCACCTCATTAACATCATAGAGTTAGGATTTACAACACATAAGAAAATCACTTCAGGTGACAAAATGGTGGACAATCACACAATACTGGGAATCATGGCCCAGCCAAGTTTACACATCAATTTGGGGGGGACACATTTCAATCCATAACACCATCTATTTACTTGAAATTTATCCATGTGTTTATAATTAAACACATTTATTGTAGGCAACATCTAATATTTTTTAATATGCATTTAAAAAATGTCTAGCTTTTATATTGTTTAGTCAAATATATTGTTAAGCAGCTTGACTATAGTATGTTTTTCTTTGCATTTAGCTTGGTTGGGTTTCACTGAGTTGCTTGAATCTGTAAGTTTATGTCTTTTAGTAAATTTGGGTAATTTTTGGCCAATAGTTCACTATTTTTTTGGCTCCTTCCTCTCTTTTCTCTGCCCTGTGACTCCAATATTAGACCTTTCAATATTGTCTCATTGGTTTCTAGAGTTTTATTAAATTTTAATTTTCTCCATGTTCTTTCATTTGAATATTTTCTATTGGACCAAGTTCAAATTCATTGATTTTTTTTGTTTGTTTTTTCTTCTCATCTTCCTTCAGTTGTTAAGGCTATCCAGTATGTCTATATCAATACCTATGTATCTATGTCTAGAGTTTGATATTATAATTTTCAGTTCTAGAATTTTCATTTAGTTCTCTTTCATAGATTACATTTCTCTGTTGAAATACATATTTTTTACTTCATTGTGAGCATATTTTATTTACCTCATTAAGCATCGTAGTAAAAGCTGCTTTAAAATCCTTTCTATTAATTCCAACATCTGGGCAATTTTGTAGTTTTTCAGTATTGATTGACCTTTCTCCTAAGAATAAGTTATTTTTTTTCCACTTGCTTTATATCTTGGGTGATTTTGGATTGCATCCTTGGAATTATGAATAGTGTTGTGTAATAAATAAATAAATACCATTGAGTCGATTCTGACTCATAAAGACCCTATAGGAAAAAGTAGAACTGCCTCATAGGGCTTCCAAGGAGTGATTCGTAGATTTGAACTGTTGACCTTTAGGTTAGCAGCTGAGCTCTTAACCACTGCACCACCAGGGACCCAATATTACGTAGAAGCTATTTTCTCACATTTCTTTGAAAAAGATAACTTTATATTATTTTTTAATTTAAGCAAGCAATTAATTTTTACTCACCCCAAGCCCTCTTTTCCCTGAGGAGAGTTATAGGTTAAATCTCAGTTTAGTTCTTTTAGCCTTTGCTGGCTTGATTAGATTATGTCCTAATCAAAGATTTGAATAGCGTTTATAAAGAGAACTTGATGTTTATCTTCTATGATTCTTTTTCAGGTCTCCCTCCCACCACCCTGGCCATTGATTTCCAGCAACTGTCATTGTGTCAGTCTCTATCCTCTGGTTTGTCAAATGAGCAGGTCTGTGGGTTTCTCACTGGAGTTTTAACTACTCCGTGTACTCTGGACAGGAGCCTTTGCTTGGGGAAAATTCCATAAAAATTACCCAGTGTTGTGTTCTTCTTCCCAGAGTCAACTCCTCTCAAGTTTCTGACTTCTTCTGTTCATTCCGCAGTGCCCACTCATAGTCGTTTTTATATGTTTTTCTGTCAGTATGTGGGAACTGCTCAAACATATTGGCAGAAAAACACCAGTATCTTACACTTTGCATTTCTTGGTGCTAAACACAGGTGATAGATGTTTAATGAATTAGTAAATAAATGAAGTAATGAATAAATAGATGAATGTTTAAAGAATATAGTAACTGAAGAGTGTACCCGGTGCCTATTGGCATCTGAAATCATCCTGCAACAGTATATCTAGTATATGTTGTATCTCACCTTAACTTTGACTCTGTCTCAACTCGTACTCCATACCTCTATATCATCTAATCTGCAGAGAAGATTATCCACCTGATTAGGGAACTGGGTGAAGAAAAATATCAACTTGAAAAGGGAGCAAGGCAAATCGTCCTACATTCGTGTGCATCCTCTCAAGTCTTTGAGACCCTCCTCATGTGATGGGCTGGGAAATATCCATAAGTTGTGGAAGGGTTTGAGTTCAGTTACAAAAAATAGAACTAGCCATACAGACTTTTAAAAACTAATAAAATTTGTAGTTTACAGTTCCAAAGTTGTAAAAATAACAACCATATTTTAATTTTTTGAAACTCTTAGTGCCGCTTTGAAGACTTTACAGTTTCTCAGGCAATAAAAAGTCATATTATAGTGTGGACTCTTCCTCAAAAAACATGAGCATTGTGGATCCTCATGTACCACAATGCCTGAGCTTTCATTATTTCCAGAGTTTCCAGTAGTTCTACATCACAGGATCCCTCCCTGTCTCTTCTTTGCTGATGCTTCCAGTGTATGGTTGGGGGCCGCTGATCCAGGACGATCACTTTACTTTTTGAAACATGTTCTTTATTTTTCATCCACTTCAGTCTTCATCACTGTCACCAAATTAATTGATCTAAAACACTGATCATATAATGTTTGTTAGTTCAATGTATATATTGTCACAGATGTCCCCATATTTGTACTGCTGCAGGACGATGGCCTAGAAACACAGAAATTCTGATAAATTTTACTTGGTGAAAATCTCATTCAAAAAAAGAAAAAAAGTTGTTTTTACTGCATTATATAAGTGACAGGAGAGAACTGCTTTTTGACTATGCATAGATAAGAAAAAAATCCCCTCCTTACTGTTGCATATGTCTACTGATTGGAAGAATTTTTTCAGACACTAGTTTCTGGCTTTGGATGTTGTAAACTTTGTGTTCTTGCTCTATCCTCATATAGTAGGTGCCATAGGACATGTTTATACCAAGATAGGACCTCTGAAGAACCCTCTGAACTGAACTTTGTTTCACAAAGCAAGGTGAGTTGCCAAAACGAGAGACAGAAGTATTCTCAGACTCCATTGCTACATCAGGACCCCTACACCTAGACACAGAAGTGACTGCCAGCTGTATAAATATATCTTACTGGACCAAAACTAAATGAACCTCTGACTCAACTTTTCCTTAACCAGATCTCCAAAGTGCCCAAGGCCACCTCAGCGTTTCAACAGCTGTGGAGAAATGTAATGGAGAGGAAGATGTACTGGAAAGAAACAATCAATTGTAGTTCATATATCTTTTGCAAATGTTACAAAAACACGTGATAACAATGCATTGCTAAAATGTCTCCCTGGAAGACACCTCCTTGGAAAACCATGCACATGGGTGACCTGAAGCTCAAGTTTCTTTAGATCTGGGATAGATCCACTTCTGTTTATTTTATGTCTTTTTGTATCAATGAGTTTTCAATCTCATCAGGGAAACCAAGGTATTGGCCAGTACATGCTCATTAAAATTTGTTTAAAAAATAGTATATCTAATTAAAAAATGAATGAAGCTTATGTACGTTTTGTAGTTTTCATTTACATTATCATGAAGTTGAGTTCTAGTTATTGTGATTTTACATTAAGTAAGAATTATGTATATTCTTTCCTTTTAAATATAGGTTAAGAAAAATGTTTTTCCAATTTTCTCACCAAAATAATGTTTTAAAAAGTTACTAGAATCACAAAAGAAAATGTGACTATCCCATCATAAGGCTCTGGAGGTCAATGTGTCCTTGCTTTTTGACTAAGAACAATGAGAAAAGGCAAGAAAGAGAGCATAGCTCCGTTTTCTCTGCCTTTGTTTATCACTTGTCTCCCTCATCATTCTGGGCTCATGTCTGTTTATCAGCTCTGCCCCAAACAGGGAAACAGCAAAGAGAGAGAATACCGAAGGCAGCAGCCGATGTGAGTTAATCTAAGCCCTCTCCACAGCTCTGCGATTCTATGCGTACCCACATCACATGTTGTGCAGTCTTGCTTGTTAGGTTGGAATCAGCTCTGTGTGTTTTACCCATTTCTTCAACTTAACTCCATGTTGAGCACATAAGCCTCCCTACTTGAATGTTTGATCAAAGCTTACTCTGATGATGGAATGGAATGACCCCCACTGGGGTAGAGTAGCCACAGAAATTGCTGCTAAATTACTACCATTTTCACCAAATCACCTTCCAAATACCATCTGTCCAGTCTACCACCTAGAGAAGATGTTAAACAAGGAAGCAAAATGAGTCAATGTGTCTCACTGGGGGCAAGGTCATCAGGCCTGATGCTGGGAACTGAATTTCTCTTCTGTCAAGTCTGGAGACCTTCTGGAAGGCATTGCTTTGAAGGGAGCTGATATCATAAACGCAGGTGTGTTGAGTGTAAAAGTGCTTTCCCCTGTAGTGAATGTGAAGGTTTCTGCCAAATGCGACCACTTCTTCGAAATTTCTCAAATTATGTTTATTCTCTATTGAAGCTTTATAAAAGTAGAATTCTTTATAATTTTAAGAGTTTTAAAATTCATGATATCTGTAGTAAAAGCTTATTTTGTGGGCTTAACTCTATCCCACCAATGTTTTTCAGAATTGGCTCTGAGACCAATTCATAAGCTTAAAAGCTTAATAAAAAAGGCTTAGGAAAAGTATTTATGATATTCAAATTTTATATTTCTGTATTGGACATCTAAATAAAAATTAGGAGATCATTGCAAAATTATTTAACATGAGGTCAGTTTTGGAGGCCAATATTGTAGCTCACACATGAAAATTTTATTAATCAGTGTGTTCAAATATTAATAGATCACACATCTTGTTCTGCATTAGCAGAGCCTCTTTGAATGTGCAGATGGTATCTTCTAAATGTACACTCACCTATCTGTCATTCAGTATATAAATATGTCATATGTACTATATAATCAAACAGACCTGTGACCTTCTATTTGTGAATGTTCTATTCTTTAAATTATTTAGAGACTATAAGACCCTCAAAAGAGGAAGTGGAAAAGACAGATTTGGGCATTAGATAATTCTGGCCCCCAACAGGGGAATACTGCTTTCTGGCTATCTTACTTGATCCTCTCTGAGCCTCTTGTCCCTCATCTTTTAAAGGAGATTATAACACTTCCCTCACCAGGTTGTCATAAAAATTAGATAAGGATGTATGCTAAGCACCTTACACAAATACTGGCAATAATGAGAACTCCACAAAGTGTATTTTTTTCTCCATAGCTTAGTGAAATTATTTCCTGAAGAAGAGTTGCTTTAATGTATTTTTCTCGATAACTACCAAAAAAAAAAAATGTGCATTGTTACTTTCAAAGCAGTCACCGTTTTTCTCCAAAGTTCACGTGCACCATGGGTGTGCGTGCGCGCGCGCGCACACACACACACACATGCTTCTAAGCATTTAAAACCAAATTTCTTTTTATTGGTGCACTTCGGTTTATCTTTACCTTAATTCATTCTTTCCCCAGGTATCTACTGCAATCTTTTAAAATGCATTTGCTTTGTCTCCTAATTTTATTTGAAATGAAAGAAAAACACATCTGTGAATTATATGAGCTTAAGGTGAATAACATAAACGGAATTCAAGAATCACATATGGTTTAATAAATGGAAAATCTCCTTCTAAGGTGTCTTATTTAGAACCATTTGTCTTATAACAGGAAATATATTCACAGCTTTCCCAGCAGGGAAATGGCGTGGAGATGATAAATAACCTGTTAGATACAGGCGCAACTCTGAAACTTTAAGTTTGGCTACATTGAAGCTGAGGACAGTTAACACTATGGGGAAAAGATCGTGGTTAAGACAGTAAACCCTTGAGTTCAGATACCTGGTTCTCCCACTCCCTAGCTTTTTGACCTTGAGAAAGTTTAATTAACTGTGCCTGAATTTGCTCTTGTGTTAAATGGGATAATAATCGTACCTACTTTTCAGAGTTATTTGAAGATTACATGAGATGGTGATGAAAGGAACTTATAGCAAGGCCTGGTACATAGTAATGATTAAGTTAAAGTTTAGCTATTTCTTTTCAAGTTATTACTATACCATTAATATAAAAGCAAGTATTAGTCCTATCTCTTAGACACCAGTTTTCGAACAATCAAACAAAAACAGCCTCAGTCATCTGAAACCTAAAATTTGATTCTACATGATTTTGTCTTTTTAGAAAAAGTAGGTTGTTACTCTAAATTCAAGACAAGGAAACAGAGAACAGAATATGAGATGATTTTAAACTCTTAAAATTTAAATGGGTAAATACAATTCTAATTTACTGAGAGATATTAAAGGGCAACACTAACTTAGATTACTAAATAATTGTTTAACTATGATTTAGATTTAATAAAACAATTATGTACATTAGCTGATGATTGATCATTATTAAATGTATAATTAGTGAGATTGAATAACCGAGGAAAAGATAAAAGTCTATCTTTAATCTATTGTTCACTCTCAATATGTAAAATTCTAATAATCATTGGCATGTAATATAATTATGAAGTTATAAATATAAATTAGATTACTTTAAAAGATGGGTTTAAAATTCTTATGGATTTCATCTAATTACTATAAATTTGATTATGGATAGATAGCTACACTATAATATGGTATTTGAGACTTAAAGCTTTTTGACTAAAACCTGGAATGCTAATCTCAAGCTGTTCAATTTTATAATGCTTGACCAGCTAATAACAAAAAATAAGGAGTAAAATAAAATATAAGTAATAGATTTTAGCTACATTTGAGTTTTTTATACAAAGATAAAAAAAATATCGGGAAGGTAAGATTTGTTATCAGGCTGAAATATCCTTACGAAGTTAAATTATCCTTTATTTTTATGAAAGCTTCTTATTATAATTAAACTGATGATACTCCCTGTCAGTCAGGCCTGTAAATAAAGCAGCATGACCCGTAAGCAACCCACACCACAGCATATGTAGACAACGTCAATATCTCCTGATCATCAAAAGTCTCCAGAAATATGCCTACTTTTGCCTTCGATACTGAAAACTTCATTTCTTATCCCCCAAAACGAGCTGTTCAGAAATTATAATTAAACAAAACTTTCACATTAGAGGTACTTTTATTTCAAATTTTGGATTTTTTTTTCAGGCAGAGGAAGGAATTTAAAATTTGTTTTGGGTGAGTAATCTAACTCATGGTTGAAACCTATTATCAAAGAAGTTATATTTGGAAACTTCCCACTCCTCACCTAGTAAAACTACCAGCTACCTAAAGCGAAGTGTGAAAATATGTTTCAGTCTAGAGGAGGGCTCTCACCCAACTCCATCCATCAGTGTAATGACCTTCAGCTCCCAGCTGATTCCTCAAGTGGGAAACTGTGAGTGCCACCATCCTCCACCATGTTTCTCGACTGTGGATGCAATAGTAGCTATGGCATCTATTGTTGTGAGAAGAAAATCAACCATTGTATTTTAACCACCCAGCAGTTACTAAGGTCCCTGGATAGTGCAAATGATTTAACTAATTTAACATTGACAGTTTGAACCCAACCAGAGGTACCTGGGAAGAAAGGTCTGGCAATCTGTTTCTGAAAGGTCACAACCTTAAAAAACCCTATGGAGCAGTTCTACTTTACATACATGGGGTTGACATGAGTAAGAACTGAATCCATGGTAACTAACAACAATAGCGTAGTTATTGGCACATATAAATAGTAATTTAAAAGTAGTGGTAATTATTATTGTAATTACCCCTTCCTCCTATCTTCACATGTTGAGATGTTTATTAAAAGGGGCGATGTGCAAGGAAACTAGACATCTACTTTTCCTACTCTGAATCTGTCAGGGTCTATAAATTCTGCTACCAATTTCATCTTCAAATATCCCTTTTAAGGCAACCCAGACAGGAAGCATTGCAGGCTCTTCCGTCCTAGTATCCAGCATTCCATGTGACTTGCAGAGTTTCTACTGTTGCCTTTAGCCTACCTTTGGGCAGGGAGAGGTGATCATTCTGCATACTACTGTAATAGAAAATATTTGGGAAACATGTAAAGCAGACAATATCTCCTGCTAAAACAAAAATAATATTAAATCAATAATAGAAATTGATTGAAGTTTATTTGACATAAGAATTCCAAACTGGGGCAATATTTTCCACCAGAGAGTAAAAAGCGTTCCAAAGAAGAAAAATCTTTCACAAATTCCTCTACTCCAGCTTATCACTAGTAATTATATATTGCCATGGACACAGGGCCAGAAAAATTTTTACATAATAATTTGTGAATATGCAACATTTTCTTGAAGAAACATTCAGAGAATTACTGATTTAAAACATAGCTTCTAGTCTGACCTTTGGAATTGCTGTTTGTCAAAACTGACTGCACATCAATAATTATTCAAAAAAGCACAATGCCCAAGGCAAACATTCTTTACTAATTAAGCTAGACTACTGTTTGACTTAAAGATGGCTTTCAGGAAACCAGTTTTTCAAAGCTTAAGGCTCAAAGATTATCTTGGGGTGATAGTTTGGATACGTAATTTCAACTTCTTCCTTTGGATCTACAGAAAAATCTTTATCAAAAGGTGGAAAATGTAGAAGAGAATTACAAATTCTCATGGATTTCAGACTTCCTAGAGCCATGAAGTTTGAATGAACCCCTGAAACTATTGCCCCGAGATAATCTTTAAACTTTAAACTAAAAATATCCCTTGATGTCTTAAAACCAAGCAATAGTTTAGCTTCACTAGTAAAGAATGTCTACCTTGAGCATTATGCTTTTATAAGGACTATCTATCTATTTTTTTTTTTTTTAATCTATTTGTGATCAAATTGACAACAGCTACTTGAAATAATTAGATAGGAACCCTAAGGGGCAGTGAATTTGCTAATGGGAGAAAAGCAACTCAGAAAAGGGGGGTGAGAATAGTTGTATAACTCAAAGAATATAATCAATATCACTAAACGGCACATTTAGAAAGTGTTGAATTGGTGTATGTTTAGCTGTGTATACTCTCAACAACAACAAAATTAATGAAATCTTTAAAAAGTAAATAAAAATGGGAAAAACAAAGAAACAAAAACACCGTTCCTCACTCCTAACCTTAATATAAGAGGTTTCATTTTAATAGAAAATGTTTTCTTCATAGTTATGTCACCTGTAGTTGAATTTTGTCTGTTTTCTGAATCTTTTATAGGTAGAATCATACAGTCAGTATTCTCTTTTGTCTGGCTTATTTCATTCAATATTTGTTCATTTTATTTCCAATGTGCTACGCTGCTAACCAAAAGGTTGACAGTTCTAATTCACCAGCGCTTCTTGGAAACTCTATGGGGCAGTTTTGCTCAATGACAATGGGTTATAACACATTATCCTAATTTTTTACTATGATTTTATAAGGATCTTCCTGTCAGAACACCTTATTTTTTTCCTTTGTGACTATTATGTCTACTTTTGGTTCGTATATTTTTAATATAAAATTTTGAATCGGTGTTGAAGTTACCAAAAAAAACCCCGCCAAACCCATTGCTGTTGAGTCGATTCCAACTCACAGGGATTCTATAAGACAGAGTAGAACTGCCCCATAGGGTTTCCAAGGAGCGCCTGGTGGATTCAAACTGCCGACCTTTTAGTTGGCAGCCATAGTTCTTAACCAGCGTGGACACTCAGTATTTTTATTAGAGTTTACTTGAATCTATGGAAAAAAATTAGTAAAAGTGAAATATATATTTAGTAATGAGTTTTTCCAGTCAATGAATATGTTGTATCAGATTCAGGTTATATTTCTTTTCAATAATGTTTTACAGTTTTCTGTGTGAATCTCTTGCACAGTTTTTGTTACAATCACTTCAAACAATTTAGTATTTTGATGCTTTTTAAATGGTATCTTTTAAAGAATGTCTTTTCTAAAATAGTGATGTATGTGATCACATTTTATTAAATTTGTTTCTAGAATATTTGCTAAATTTGTTTCTTAATTCTAATAAAAGCTATTCATATTTCAATAATAATGTAAATGTCTATATTAATCTAATAATGTAGATAATTTTGGAATATTTATGTCCACAATATTTATGTCTTCTTGTATTTTTTTTCTTAGCACTGGATAGGACCACCTGTACAATGCTGAATAGGTGTGGAGATAGTAGGCATCCTTGGTTACTTCCCCTGATTTCAGAGAAAAACTTTTAACATTTTACCATTATCTAGTTCATCACAGGTTTTGCAGATACCTGTTATCAGATTTAGAAAGTGCCTTTCTATTCCTAAATTGTTTATGGTTTTTATCTTTTATCATTAAATGGGTTCTAAATTTTATCAAATGCTCTTTACTTCATTTCTTGGGATGACCATACAGTAAGATTTTTTTTTTCTTTTATCATCTTATTAGGTCGATTATATGAAATCATTTTAAATGGTAAACCAACCTTGTATTCCTAGAATAAACCCAACTTGGTCTTGTCTACTTGTCTTTTATGTTCTGCTGGATTCAGCCTACCTATATGTTGTTCTGCCTTTATCAGTCTATTTGATGATGACGGAGTAGGAATCTTCTCATTTTGAAATGTTTCTGTTAAGTTTTGGAATAAAGGTTATGTTAGCCTCATTAAATAAATTAGGTATTATTTCTTTGTTTTTTCTCCCTGGAAGAGTTTGTATAACATTGGTATTATTTGTTTCTTGGGGTTAATTCTTATAAATGCTATTATTGCATTAAAAGAGTGCATACTTTAAATAACAATTTTTTCCAAACCAATCTCCATACCCACTGTAGCAATTTACCTTCTTAAAGCTGTTATTAGAATGTATAACCTCAGTTAGATGGTGTCTTAGTTATCTAGTGCTGCCGTAACACAAATACCACAAGTGGATGGCTTTAACAGAGATAAATTTACCTTCTCACAGTCTAGTAGGTTACAAGTCCAAATTCAGGGTGTCAGCCCCAGGGAAGAGCTTTCTCTCTCTGTCGCCTCTGGAGGAAGGCCCTTGTGATACACCGGTCTCCTCCTGGTCTGGGAGCATCACAGCACAGGAAACTCAAGTGCAAAAGACGCGCTCCATTCCCGGTGCTGCTTCCTTGGTGGTATGAGGTCCCGATCTCTGCTTGCTTCCCTTTCCTTTTTACCTCTTGAGAGATAAAAGATGGTGCAGGCCACACCCCAGGGAAACTCCCTTTACATTGGATCAGGAATGTGACCTGGGTAAAGGTGCTAAGATCCCACCCTAATCCTCTTTAACATAAAATTACAATCACAAAATGAAGGACAACCACAGAATACTGAAAATCATGGTTTAGCCAAATTGATTACACATTTTGGGGGGGACTTAATTCAATCCACGACAGATGATAACAGTCTTTCTAGCCCATAACCAAAGCATTACATGTAAGCATTTTCACCTGCATTTAAAAATTACTAGTAATATTAAATATGTACTCTAAATCAATTAGCCATTTGTATATTTCTTTTCAGTTTTATGTCCTTTACCCATTTTTTTTTTCTCTGTGGAGGATTTTATCTTTTACTGACTGATCAACAAAATATACTTATAAATTAGATAAAATATTTCTAATGCTGTCGTATATGCTACAACTTTGTTTTTCTTAAATTTTAATACCAATTATGCATATAAAAATGTAAACAAAATTCTTTAAAGGAAAAAAAGAACCACCATTTATTGACCAATCTATATTTTCTTCATTGATTTAATATGATACTTTTGTTATACTTTAATGTTCCATATATGACTGGTTTATTTCAGGACTGTCACTTTCTATTGAACAAACTGTCTACTCCTGAACTAAAACCAAAGTGTGATGATTTCTGTGATATTTTAGTGTACTTTAAAATATGTTAGTGCTAGTTTACCATCCTCACTACTCTTTTTCAATATGTTGTGACTTATTGTCAGATATTTATTCACCTAAAAAAAAAGAAAACAACTTTACATGTATTTGTCATGGTCTCCATTTTTTTCAATTAGGATTTTAATCATAATTGCGTTGGAATGATAAGGTTTGTAGAGGGTCGCCTTTTTAATGAACAAGTTCTCGCCTTCACTGTTCAATTTCAGTGAATATTTTAAAGTTATTAATTTTGCTTGTATTTCCTTAATTACAATCTTAATGTTATCGTTGCATTTCCATGGGAGGTACCAGTTATCCTTGGACCCCTGTCGTGGGTGGCTGGGTGACCTGAGTGGAACCACCAGTCCTTAGCCCCCCTAATGTTGGTAGGTGAGGGCCCTTAAACCATTATTTTTTTAAAAAAATTTTTATTGTGTTTTAGGTGAAAGTTTACACAGAAAATTTTTTTCCTATTCAACAGTACATACAAAAATTTTTCCATGACATTGGCTGTTATCCTCACAATGTGTCAGCACTCTCTCCATTTCCACCCTGCCTTCCCCATTTCCATCCCTCCAGTTTCCCTGCCTCTTTTTCCGTCTTATCTTTACTTTTGGGCAAATGTTGCCTATTTGGTCTTGTGTGGTTGATTTTTCTAAGGAATACATTCCTCATAGGTATCATTTTTTGTATTTATAGGCTAATCAGCTATTTAGCTAAAAGGTGACCTCTGGGACTGACCTCTGTTCCAAGTTAAAAGGGTGGCTTAGGGCTATAGTCTCGGGTAGTCTTCCAGTCTCTATCAGTCCAGTAACTCTGGTCTTTTTTTATGAATTTAGGTTTTATTCTACATTTTTCTCCCATTCTAACCATGACCTATTGTGTCCCTGGTCAGAGCAGTCGATAGTGGCAGCTGGGCACCATCTAGTTCTTCTGATCTCAGGCTAGAGGAAGCTGTGGTTTGTGTGAGACATTCATCCTGTGTACTAACTGCTTCCTTGATTCTCTGGTTTCCTTCACTCTCCTTTGCACCAGATGGAAAGAGACCAAGAGTTGTATCTTCAATGGCTGCTCACAAGCTTTTAGACCTCAGACACTACTCATCAGACTATGGTGTAGAACATTATCTTTATGAACTATGTTAATGCCGACTGACCTAGATGCCCCCCAAGATGACGTCATTAGAGTTCAAGCCCAGTAACTCAGTCCATGAGGTGTTTGGATATGTCTCAGAAGTTTCCATAACTGTGCCCTCCATGTGCTCTGTTATATATATATGAATATACATGCAGCACATCCACATAAGTGTGTACAAATGTCCACAACTCCACCTTTATATGCCCATGTTAATACTCCCATATGCCCTCCCACACCTATAAAGCATGCATATCGACCTACGTAACCACTCACAAATGCTCGGTTGTTATTACTGTTGTTGCAGAATTATATACATTACAGCACTTACCATTAAAAAAAAAACAAAAAAAAAATCCTATTGCTCTAGAGTTGATTCCGACTCATTGTGACCTTACAGGACAGAGTAGAACTACCCCATAGAGTTTCCAAGGGGAGGCTGGTGGATTTGAACTGCCAATTTTTGGGTTAGCAGCCTGAGCTCTTGATCATTGCACCACAGTGGCTCCTTAGCAATTACAATAGTTGTCCTTTATTCTTGCGTACCTCTCAGTGTCTTCATTTACCTTTGTCACGTTGTGCTGACTCCCCCCACGATGTTGTATATTGATTGCCTTTCCTGTCACCAGAATTAACCAGAATTAATGTCTAATGTGCAGTGTTTAAGAATTCAACTGCTAATCAAAAGGTCAGCAGTTTGAATCCACCAGCTGCTCCTTGAAAACCCTATGGTGCAGGCAGTTCTACTCTGTCCCGTGTTGCTATGAGTAAGAATCAACTCAACAGCAACAGGAGACATATATATATATATGCATAAAATATCTAGTAAGTAATTCTCCCTCCCTCACCTTGTTATACCTGGTAACCATCAAAGAACATTGCTTTCTGTGCGTAAACCTATTCTTGACTTTTTATAAAAGTGGTATCATACAATATTTGTCCTTTTGTAGTTGACTTATTTCACTCAGCATAATATCCTCCAGATTCATCCATGTTATATTTCATGAACTCATCATTATTCTTTATAGTTGCATAGTATTCCATTGTATGTATGTACCACATTTTGTTTATCCATTCATCTATTGATGGACGCTGAGGTTGTTTCCATCTTTTTACTCATGTGACTAATGCTGCAATGAACATGGTTTGCATATGTCTGTTTGTGTCACTGCTCTTTTTTCTCTAGGATATAGAGCTAGGAGTGGGATTGTTACGTCTTATGGTATTTCTATTTCTAGCTTTTTGAGAATGCATCATACCATTTTCCATAGTGGTTGTACCATTTTACAATCCCACGAGCAGTGTACGAGATTTCCAGTCTCCCCACAACCAAGCCAGCATTTGCTATTTTCTGTTTTTTTTTTTTTTTTGATCAGTGCCATTTTTGCAGGAGTGAGATGGTACCTCACTATAGTTTTGGTTTGAATAGTTTTACTTCTTCCTTACCAATTTGGATGCTCTTTTTTGTCTTATTGCTCTAGCTAGGACTTCTAGTACAATATCGAATAAGAGTGGTGATAATGGGCATCATTGTCTCATTCCCTTTCTTAAGTGGAATGTTTTCATTTTCTCTCGTTGAGAATAATGTTGGCTGTTGGCTCAACAGAGAGATGCAATTTCTCTCTGTTGAAAATAATATTGGCTATATGCCCTTAATTTTGTTGAGAAATTTCTCTTCTATTCCTATTTTGCTGAGAGTTTTTTTATCAGGAAAGGATGCTGGATATTTTCAAATGCCTTTTCCACATTGATTGAAATGGTCATGTGATTCTTTTCCTTTGTTTTATTTATGTGGTGAATTATATCAGTTGATTTTCTAACATTGAGCCACCCTTGCTTCCCTGGTATGAATCTAACCTGACTATGATATATTACTATTGTTACCACTTTTGATATGCTGATGTATTCTGTTGGTTAGAATTTTGTTGAGAATTTTTGCATCTATATTCATGAAGGATATTGGTCTATAATTTTCTTTTTTTGTGGTGTTTTTACCTGGCTTTTTTCCTATCAGGATTATGGTGGCTATACAGGATAAATTAAGGAATATTCTTTCCTATTCTACATTCTGGAATAATTTGAGTAAAATTAGTGTTAGCTCTACTCTGTATGTTTGGTAGAACTCTCCAGTGAAGCGGTCTGGGCCAGGACTTATTTTGTTGGAAATTTTTTACGACATCTTCAATTTCTTTTTTCATTAAGGGTCTATTTAGGCTTTCTACCTCTGTTTGTGTTAGTTTAAGTAGATATTGTGTTTATAGAAATTTGTCCATTTCTTCTAGGTTTTCAAATTTATTAGAGTACAGTTCTTCATAGTCTATAATAATCCTCTTTATCTGATTAGTTCTGTTGTAATGTTGCCCATTTCATTTATTATTTGGGTTATTTATGTTTTCTCATTTTCCTTTGTCAATTTGGACAGTGGTTTTTCAATTTTATTGAACCTCTTAAATCATTATTTTTAAAGGGTAAAAAGAAACAAAAATATATAGTAAGTAACCACATTATATTTCTTATATTTTCTATACATCTATGTATTTTTTGTCTGTTTCTCAAATGGCTAAAAAGTATCTCACAGTGAGTGTATTTTTGTTAATTTTTCTTGTATTTCTAATAACAGACTTGTATTTTTGCTCTGTGGTATTTGATATATGAACGCTGTTTGCTTTTATATTGTCATATGGATGGGTGTAGTTGTTTTTATTAGGTGCCGTTGAGTTGGTACCTATTCATAGTGACCCTATGTACAACAGAACCAAACACTGCCCAGTCCTGTGCCATCCTTGCAATTGTTGTTATGTTTGATTCCATTGTTGAAGTCACTATGTATATCCATTTTGTTGAGAGTCTTCCTCTTTTTCGCTCTCTATTTCAGCAAGCATGATGCCCTTCTCCAGGGACTGGTCCCTCCTAACAACATGCCCAAAGTAAGTGAGACAAAGTTTCACCATCCTTGCCTCTAAGGAACATTCTAGTTGTACTTCTTCCAAGACATATTTGTTCTTTCTTCTGGCAGTCCATGGTATATTCGATATTCTTCACCAACACCACAATTCAGATGCATCAATTCTTCTTCAGTCTTCCTTATTCATTGTCCAGCTGTTGCATACATATGAGGTAATTGAAAATACCGTGGCTTGAGTCAGGCACACCTTAGTCTTCAAAGCGACATCTTTGCTTTTTAACACTTTAAAGAGGTTTTTTTGCAGCATATGTGCCCAAGCAATACATCCCTTGATGTCTTGACTGCTGCTTCTATGGGCGTTGATAGTGGATGCAAATAAAATGAAACCACAAAAACTTCAGTATTTTATCTGTTTATCATGATGTTGGTAACTGGTCCAGTTGTGAGAATTTTTGTTTTTGGTCTTTGATTTTCTTCAGTAAGTGCCTCAAGTCCTCTTCACTTCCAACAAGCTAAGGTTGTGTTATCTGCATATTACAGGTTGTTGATGAGTCTTCCTCCCATTCTGATGACATGTTCTTCTTCCTATAGTCCACCTTCTTGGATTATTTGTTCAGCATATAGATTGAGTAAGTGTGGTGAAAGGATACAACCCTGACACATACTTTTCCTGATTTTAAACAATTCAGTATCCCTTGTTGTGTTTGAACAACTGACACTTGGTCTAGGTACAGGTTCTGCATGAGCACACTTAAGTGTTGTGGAATTCCAATTCTTCGAAATGGTAGCCATAATTTGTTATGATCCACACAGTCAAATGCGTTTGCATAGACAATAAAACACCGGTAAACATCTTTTTGATATTCTCTGCTCTCAGCCAAGATCCATCTGACATCAACAATAGTATCCCTCATTCCACATTATCTTCTGAATCAGTTCCCTGTCGACATACTGCTGCAACCGCTTTTGAGTGATCTTCAGAAAAATTTTACTTGTGTGTGATATTAATGATATTGTTCAATAATTTCTGCTTTCTTTTGGACCACCTTTCTTTGAAAAGGGCACAAATATGGATATCTTCCAATTGTTTGGTTAGCTAAATGTCTTCTAAATTTCTTGGCATAGGTGAGTGAACACCTTCAGAACTGCATCTGTTTGTTGAAACATCTCAGTTGGTATTCTGTCAATTCCTGGAGCCTTGTTTTTCACCAATGCTTTCAGTGCAGGTTTGACGTCTTTCTTCAGCACTATCAGTTTTTAGTCACATGCTGCCTCCTGATATGGTTGAACATCAAGCAATTCTTTTTGGTACATTGACTCTGTATATTCCTTGCATCTTCTTTTTTTTTTTTTTTAATTTTTATTGTGCTTTCAATGAAAGTTTACAAATCAAGTCGGGCTCTCATACAAAAATTTATAAATACCTTGCTATACACTCCTAATGCTCTCCCCTAATGAGATAGTTAGTACACTCCTTCCCTCCACTCTCTCTTTTTGTGTCCATTCGGCCAGCTTCTGACCCCCTCTACCCTCTTATCTCCCCTTCAGACAGGAGATGCCATCACAGCCTCATGTGTCTACTTGAGCCAAAGGCTCATTCTTCGCCAGTATCATTTTCTATCCCACAGTCCAGTCCTTGCGTCTTCTTTTGATGCTCTTGCATCGTTTAATATTTTGCCCATAGAAGCTTTCAGTATTCCAACCCAAGACTTGTATTTTTTCTTCATTTCCTTCAGACTGAGAAGTGGCCAGCCTGTTTGATTTTCTAACTCAAGGTCTTTGCTCATTTCATTATAATACTCTGTCTTCTCGAGCTGCCCTTTGCAATCTTCTGTTTAGCTGTTTTACTTCATAATTTCTTCCATTTGCTTTAGCTACTTTAAGTTCAAGGACAAGTTTCAGAGTCTCTTCTGACATCCATTTTGGTCTCTTCTTTCATTCCTGTCATTTTAATTACCTTTTTCTTTCTTCATGAATGATATCCTTGGTGTCACTCCACCACTCATCTGGTCTTCGTTAGTGTTCAATGTGTCAATTCTACTCTTGACATGGTGTCTAAATTCAGATGGAATATACTCAAGTTGTGCTTTGGCTCTCGTGAAATTGTTTTAATTTTCTTCAGCTTTAACTTAGACTTGCGTAGGAGCAGTTTATAGTCTGTCCTGGAGTCACTCCCTTGCCTTGTTCTGACTGATGATATTGAGCTTTTCCATTGTCTCTTTCCACAGATGTAGTCAATTTGATTCCCGTGTTTTCCATCTGCCAAAGTTGCAAAAAGTACTTCCAATGAAGAAGTCATTGATCTTGCAAAATTCTATCATGTGATCTCCAGCATCATTTCTTTCACCAAGGACATATTTTCTTGTTTCCAACTTTTGCATTCCAATCACCGGTAATTATCAATGCACCTTGATTGCATATTGGATCAACTCTAGACTGCTGATGTTGATAAAAGTCTTCAATTTCTTTATCTTTGGCCTTAGTCATTGGTGTGTATATTTGAATAATTGTCATATTAACTGGTCTTCCCAGTAGGAATATGGATATTATCCTATCACTGACAACATTGTACCTCAGGATAGATCTTAAAATTTTTTTTTGACGATGATGCAATGTCATTCCTCATGAACTTGTCATTTCAGGCATAGTAGACCATTTGATTGTCCAATTCAGAATGGCCAATACAAGTCCATTTCAGCTCACTAATGTCTGGGTTTAATGCCTAGGATATTGATCTTTATGCATTCCATTACATTTTTGATGACTTCCAATTTTCCTACATTCATACTTTGTGCATTCCAGATTCCAATTATTAATGGCTGTTTGCTGCTATTTCTTCTCATTTTGAGTCATGCCACATCTGCAAATGATGGTCCTGAAAGCTTGACTCCATCCATGTCATTAAGGTGGACTCTACTTTGATGAGGCAACAATTCCTCAATGGGTATTTAGAGTATCTTCCAACCTGAGGGGCTCATCTTCATACACTATACCAGAGAATGTTTCACTGCTATTCATAACATTTTCACTGGCCAGTTTTTTAGAAGTAGATCACAGTTTCTTCTTCCTAATCTGTCTGAGTCTGGAAGCTCCACTGAAACCTGTTCACCAAGGGTAACCCTGCAGGTACTTGAAATATGATAACATAGCTTCCAGCATCACAGCAACGTGCAAGCTACCACAGTATGACAAACTAACAGACACGAGGTGAATTGTAGATGGTATCTCACATAAATTGTAAATAACTTTTTTTTTCTGTTTAATAACTCTGGACTTAAAATCATATTTACTCATAGTGACCCTAAGTACAATAGAATAAAACATTTCCCTGTCCTATGCCATCCTCACAATCATTGTTATGCTTGAGCCCATTGTTGCAGCCACTGTGTCAATCCATCTCATTGAGGGCCTTCCTCTTTTTCAGTGACCCGGTACTTTACCAAGCACGTCCTTCTCCAGGGATTGTTCCCTCCTGATAACATGCCCAAAGTATGTGAGATGAATCTCCCCATCCTAGCTCCTATACTTCCAAGACAGATTTGTTTGTTCTTCTGGAAGTCTATGGTATATTCAATATTCTTTGCCAACATCATAATTCAAAGGCATCAGTTTTTCAGTCTTTCTTATTCGCTGTCCAGCTTTCACATGCATATAAGGCAATTGAAAACACCATGGCTTGGATCAGGTGCACCTTAGTCCTTAGAGTGACATCTTTGCTTTTTAACACTTTAAAGAGGTCTTTTGCAGCAGATTTGCTCAATGCAATGTCTTTTGATTTCTTGACTGCTGCTTCCATGGGCGTTGATTGTGGATCTAAGTAAAATGGAATCCTTGACAACTTCAGTCTTTTCTCCATTTATCATGATGTTGCTTATTGGTCCAGTTGTGAGGATTTTTTTTTTTTTTAATGTTACATGTAATTCATAGTGAAGGCTCTGGTCTTTGCTCTTTGTCAATAAGTGCTTCAAGTCCTCTTCACTTTCAGCAAACAAAGCTGTGTCATCTGCATATCACAGATTGTTAATGAGCTTTCCTCCAATCCTGATGCCACGTTCTGCTGCATATAGTCCAGCTTCTTGATTTATATGTACAGCATACAAATTGAATAACTGTGGTGAAATGATATAGCCCTAACACACACCTTTCCTGACTTTAAACCACACAGTATCTCCTTGTTCTGTTCGAATGACAGCCTCTCGGTCTATGTACAGGTTCCTCATGAGCACAATTAAGTGTTCTGGAATTCTCTTTCTTTGAAATATTATCCATAATTTGTTATGATCCGCACAATCGAATGCCTTTCCATAGTCAATAAAACACAGGTTAAACATCCTTTCAGTATCATCTGCTTTCAGACATGATCGATCCGACATCAGCAATGGTATCCCTTGCTCCACGTCCTGTTCTGAATCCAGCTTGACTTTTTGTCAGTCCGCTATGAATGTACTGCTGTATGTCATTAAGGTTGACTTTACTTTGAGGAGGCAGCTCTTCCCCAGTCTCCTTTTGAGTGCCTTCCAACCTGAGGGGCTCATCTTTGGACACTATGTCAGACAATATTCCCCTGCTATTCTTAAAGTTTTCACTGGCCAATTTTTTAAGAAGTAGACTGCCAAGTCCTTCTTCTTAGTCTCTCTTGGTCTGGATGCACCACTGAAACCATTTACTGTGGGTGACCTTGCTATATGTCCAACTTCAGGGTGACCGCTCTAGGGGAAGATCTTTCTCTGTTCACTCTGGGAAAGGTCCTTGTTATTAATCTTTTCCAAATCTAGGAGCTTCTCAGTCAGGAACCCCGGCCCAAAAGATATGTTCTACTCTTGGCTCTTCTTTTTTGGTAGTAGGAGGTCCCTTGCCTCTATGCTCTCTTCTCTTTTATGTCTCAAAAGAGATTGACTCAAGATACAATCTAATCCCGTAGATTCAGTTCTGCCTCATTAACATAACTGCCTCTAATTCTGTCTCATTAACATCATAGAGGTTAGGATTTACAACACATAGGAAAATTACATCAGATCACAAAATGCAGAACAATGACACAATACTAGGAATCATGGTCTAGCCAAGTTGGCACATATTTTCAGGGGACACAATTCAGTCCATGAAAAAAAGCAAATGGTGGACTGGATTAGTCCTGCAGGCCATAGCTTGCTGAAACCAGCTCTAAAGTTTAAAATATGAACCTCTAATTTATTACAGTCATCCTTGGAATAATATTATACCATCTTATTTATAGTGTAAGAATGTTACAGGAATATACTTCTATATTTTTTCCTCCTGTGCTTTGTGATGTTATTGTCTATGATGGTTAGTTTTATGTATCAACTTTTCTAGGCTATTGTACCCAGTTATTCAGTCAAATATTTATATAATTGTTGCTCTGAAGGTATGTTGTAGAAATGTAAGTGAAAGCGATAATTCTTGAAATGTGGGTAGGCCCCATCCAATCAGTTGAAAGGCATTAAAAGCCAGCCTGATGACCTCTATTAGTTTTCTTTTACCATGTAACAAATTACCACAAACCTAGAAGCTTAAAACAATATCCATTTATTATCTCACTTTATTGTGCATCAGAAGGCTAGTGTAGCCAGCTGGGCTCTCTGCTCAGGGTTTCTTTCACAAGGTTAAACTCAAGGTGTTCTCAACTAGATCTCAGGTATCTTTTCATAACTTATTCCTGTTATTGGAAAAAAAAAATCCCATTTTTTCTGCAGTATAGCTGACTTATCATTTTCATGCTGTCATTTGGGGGCCACTCTGTGCTTCTAGAGCTCACCTGCATTCCATGTCATGTAGCTTCCTTCATCCTTAAGGCAGCAGCAGTGAGCTGAATCCTTCCCATTTATGAAATCTTTCTTAGATATTCTTTCTGCTACCTTAGGGAAATCTCTCTGCTCTTAAAGCACTCATGTGATTAGATTAGGCCTGCTAAGATGATCTCCCTTTTGATTAATTCAAAGTCAACTGATTAGTAACCTTATTTACATATGCAAAGTCACTTTTGCCATGCAACGCAACATAATCAAGGCATGATCTTTCATCATAATCCAAGGTATTAAGACAGGAAATCTTGGAGACCATTTTAAGATTCTGCTTATCACACTACCTTATTGTGAAGATTACTATTAAGCAGCTTGATCAAGACAGCGCTACAATTATGCAAGCAAAATCATTTAGGTTAATGCAGCAGATTTGAAATTCCATAAATAAATCTTTATTTTTTGACAAAGATGTCAGGCTATTTTAATCAGGGAAGGATAGCCTTTCCAACAAATGGCACGAGGACAATTAGATGTCTACTTGCAAAAAAAAAAAAAAAAAAAAAAAATGACCTTGATCTTTTCCTCACACTACTTACAACACTAACTCAGAATGGGTCATAGCCTAAGTCTTTAGAGCTAAACAATAAAACTTCTAGATGAGAACATGGGAGAAAATCTTCTAGGCTATAAATTACAGAAAAAGTTCTTAGATAGGACACCAGAATCTCAATACATAGAACACTGATTTGATAAATTGGACTTCAATAAAATTCATCGTTTGTACTTAAAAAGACACTGTTAAGAGAATGAAAAGAAAAGCCATAGCCTGGGAGAAAATATTTGCATATCATATATGCAATAAAGAATATATATCCAAAATATATAAAGAACACTTAAAATTTTGTAAAAAGAAGATTAAAATACCCAATTAAAACATAAGAAAAGTATTTCAATAAAATTTTGCAAAAAGCATGCAAAATGCCTAATAAACCCATGAAAAGATGCTTTACAACGCTGGTCTTTAGAGAAATGCAAACTTAAGCCACAATGAGATACCACTACCTACCTAGGCACTAGAAAGGTTTTAATAAAAAAGTCAGATGAGAACAAGAGTTTGGCATAATGTAGAGTAACTGAAACCCTTAGACATTTTTGGTGGGGACATAAAATGGTACAGCCACTTTTGGTAACTGTTAACCATTTTCTCCATAAGATCAAAGAAAAAAAAAAAAATTCGCCCTATGACCCAGGAATTCAGCTCCTAGGTATCTACGCAAGAGACACTAAAGAATATATCCATATAATTACATGTGTGCAAATATTTACAGCAACATTAATTATAATGGCCAATAAATGTCCATCAAATGCTGAATGAATAAACAAATTGTGGTATATTCACAATGTAATACAATTCAGCAATTAAAAAAAAAACCTACTGATACATGCTACAATGTGGGTGGATCTTAAAAACATTATGCTAAGTGAAATAAGGCAGATATATAAAGACCGCATTTTTGTGTTATTCATTCTTTTGAAATTTCCATGAACTATAATTTTTTTTTTAATAACATTTTACTGATAAAACAGAAGAGTGGTTGCCTAGTTTTGCGAGTGGGTGCAGGATTAATTGTTAATGGGCATGAGGGAAGATTTTTGAGATGATACAAATCTACAACTGGATTGTGAGGATAGTTGAACAACTCTATGCCTTGTCTAGAAATTATTGAATTATACACTTGGAGTGGGTAAATTTTATTGTGTTTCAATTATATTTAAGTATAAACCAAACCAAACTCACTGCCCTGAAGTCAATTCCAGCTCATAGTGACTCTATAGGACAGAGTAGAACTGCCCCATAGAGTTTCCAAGGCTGTAAATCTTTATAGAAGCAGAGTGTCACATCTCCTGTGGAACTGCTGGTGGGTTAGAACCGCAAACCTTTTGGTTAGCAGCCAAGCATTTAACCATTGTGACACCAGGGCTCCTCATATGTAACTATAGCTTTTAAAAAATCCATGTTTGCTAATTCCAGCATCTGAGACATCTTGTGCTGGCTGCATTGATTGTTTTCATTGTTGATAATGGGTCATGTTATATGTTTCTTTATCTATCAAGCAGCTTTGGATTATACCCTGAATATTGGTTTTATGGCATAATAAGCCCCCGCCCTGAGTCATCTCATAAGGATAAATGATCAGGTGTGTGGCCCTAGGAGTCCACTATGAATAACAAAGGTAATCTTTCTTTTAGAAATTTGGAAGACAGGAAAAAATCCATATTTGTGCCTATGCCAAAGAAAGGTGATCCAATGGAATGTGGAAATCATCAAACAACATCATTAATATCACACACAAGTAAAATGTTGCTGAAGATCATTCAAAAGTGGTTGCAGCAGTATATCTACAGGGAACTGCCAGAAGTTCAAGTCAGATTCAGAAGAAGACAGGGAAAAAAGGATATCATTGCTAATGTCAGATGGACCTTGGCTGAAAGCAGAGAATACCAGAAAGATGTTTATCTGTGTTTTATTGAGTAAACAAAGGTATTTGACTGTGTGGATCATAACAAATTATGGATAACATTGCAAAGAATGGTAATTTCAGAACACTTTATTGTGCTCATGAGGAACCTATACATAGACCAAGAGGCAGCAGTTGGAACAGAACGAGGGGGTATTGCATGGTTTAAAGTCAGGAAATGTGTGCGTCAGGGTTGAGTCCTTTCACCATACTTATTCAATCTGTATGCTGAGCAAATAAACCGAGAAGCTGGACTGTATGAAGAAGAAGATGGCATCAGGATTGAAGGAAGACTCATTAACTACCTGCCATATGCAGGTGATACAACCTTGCTTGCTGAAAGTGAAGAGGACTTGAAGCACTTACTGACTAAGATCAAAGACTAGAGCCTTCAGTATGGATTGTACCTTAACATAAAGGAAACAAAAATCCTCACAACTGGATCAGTAAGCAACATCATGATAAATGGAGAAAATATTGAAGTTAAGAATTTCATTTCACTTTGATTCACAATCAATGCTCATGGAAGCAACAGTCAAGAAATTAGATGATCTGTTATATCAGCAAATCTGCTGCAAAAAAAGTTAAAAAGCCAAGATGTCACTTTGAGGACTAAGGTGCCCCTGACCCAAGCCATGGCATGTGAAAGCTGGACCATGAATAAGGAAGACCAAAGTAAAATTGATGCCTTTGAATTATGGTGTTGGCAAAAAATATTGACTATACCATGCACTGCCAGAAGAATGAGCAAATCTGTCTTGGAGGAAGTGCAGTCAGAATGCTCCTTAGAAGGAAGGATGGCGAGACTTCTTCTCGTGTTCTTTGAGCATGTTACCAGAAGGGACAAGTCCCTAGAGAAGGACATTATGCTTGGAGTTGATTCCAACTCATAGCAACATGACAGGACAGAGTAGAACTGCCACATAGAGTTTCCAAGGAGTGGCTGGTGGATTCAAACCGCCGACCTTTTGGTTAGCAGCAGAGTTCTTAACCACTGTGTCACTGGGGCTCCTGATAAAGTAGAAGGTCAGTGATAAAGAGGAAGATCCTCAATGAGATGGATTGACACAGTGGCTGCAACAATGGGCTCAAGCATAACAACGATTGTAAAGATGGCATAGGACCAGGCAGTGTTTCCATTCTGTTGTATAGAGGGTTGACATGAGTAATAAGCAAGAATAGCACCTAACAACAACAACATCAGGTGTGGACCTAGAAGCCCATTATAAATAACAAAGACACTCCTGTTACTCAGGAAATTGCAAGAGTTTATTGGTTGCTTCCCAGAACTGGGAATACAACTCAGCCAAAATCTTCATTGCAAACCATGTAAAATGGAATAATTAAGAGACAAATAGGCCAGTGATGATTTTCCTTGTATGTTATAAAAGTGATTTGGATAGTATCCAGATGGTCATATGGAATCATTGCAAAATAAAATTACAGGAGTAATTGTTCATTTTTTTTTTATTTTAAAGAAATTACTATTGAAGTGCTGAAGGAAATTGAAAGCTCAAAATCTGTGGCAGAAACATCAGCTCTAATATTCTTATCAGAACCCAGGTGACAGATAATGATAAAACCTAAACTACATCAATGGCAATAAGGATGGGTATGAGAGAACCGAGTCAGTAGAAAGTGAGGCTTTAATGGCTTTGGGGGAGTCACAGATAACTTCTAAGTTCTTGATTAGGCACCTCCTTTGTTATTGATATTGCTTACAGTGATATGGACATAGGAAATAGAAGAGCTTTGTGGTAAGGATGAATAGTTTAATTTGGATGTTTAAGTTTGAGATCTATATGCCCAGTAGACAGTAGCTTATGAGAGTCTGAGACTCAAGAGAAATATAGGAAGTGGGAAAATAAATTATTGTTTATATTCACTGAAATGGAAGCTGGCAACCCAGAAGTTGTAGCTGGAAAGACTGGATTAGGTGAACTAGAGATTTGAATAAGAGATTAAGAATGGGAAAAAAGGTAATACCGGGCATTTTTTATATTTCCTGAGAGAAGCTGACACTTCAAAGGAGAGTTAAAAAGATCCCAGGTTTTAGAGTTGAAACAAGAAAAATATTAATGTCATGGAAGCTAAGGGAATGGAGTATTTGAAGATGAAGGTGGTAGTCAATAATGTCAGATTTGAACTAGACAGTAAGAGGTTATTAAATAATGGCATTAGTAGGAGTAATTTCACTAGTGTGATGGGAACAGAAATCAGGTTGCAATGGGTTAGGAAGTGCTTGGGAGATGAGAAAGCATATCAGTCTTTCAGGAAGATGCAAGTTGAGGTACCAATTGGTTTATAATGCAAATAGCTTGAGGAAAGAAGGTTCAGTTAGGCAATGATAGAGTCCCATAATTCAAGCTTGAGATGATGTGGCAGAAAAGGTGAGAATGAAAACAAGAGCTATAATGGAAGCAGAATTAACATGCTGACATAGTGATCTGACATGACTATTTGCACAGAGTTGGTACCTACAGAAAAGGCCACTGCCAAGGCTTGAAATAGAGTAACTGGGAAGCTAAAGGTACTACTTGACTACAGTAGGCAGTTCTATCCATTTAGTGTGATGAGTTCTGGGTACATTTACCCTTGTCCATTTTTCCTCCCAACACCAATACAAAACTCATGGCACCTTGGCAATCTCCAGAGCCAATCCAGTTATTTGGGACGGGTGTGGCATGTGGGATTGAAATACAGGTAGTACCCAATTTACGACGGGTTCTGTTCCAAAGACTTGTCGTAAGTTGCTTCTGACATAAGCTGATTATCTCATTTTTTTAAATTTGGTTTTCATTATTATTGCCTTTCATTATCAGTATCTTTATAAATCTGATCTTTAGTTGCCTTTGGGGGTTGGAAACACTACATATAAACTTACAGGTATATTTTAATACATACATACATAAAAAAAATACACAAATCATAAAAATTTACCTTGAAGATAAAGAAGAGTTGGACGACATTGACATTTTGTCAGTTAGGGTAACAGTCCCATTTGCGGGACATCTGGATTACTCCTGGCAATAGTGTAGCATTTCTAGTCAGAAAATTAGTGAGAATCGTCCGTATGGTCCTTTCCTTTTTTTCTTCATATGTTTCGTGGTAACACTGCATTACTTTCTGAATCTGCCTGTCGACTTTAGCAAAGTGATAAGCATTTAAGTCCATGTTTTCATGCAACTGAAGCCCCTGATTTAGTTTAGAAAATGAAATCTGTTCCATAGTATTTTGAACAGTAAATCATAAAATTGTACATCTATGAGAGGACATCTGAAAATGATAGTATCAGCAAACTACGTAATACAACATTGTATTTAGTGCATATGGCTAATGATTAAAAAAAAGATGTACAAAAAAAAAAAGGACAATCATATGTGTGGTTCATCATAACTTGACTACATCCTAAATTGAGGACTACCTATAAAGATTATTTCCCATTGACTGTAGCCATGGAGTCTATATAAGCGAAGAAAGTTAAAACCATGTTCAAGTTCAGGAAATGGTTAAATGACTAATAACATGGGAATAATGGTTAACATAAGAAAGCAATCGTTGTGAGACTGACATGTGCAACATGCTTTGTCCATGTGATTATTTAATCCCTATGCATTCAGCAAAGGACAAAGAAGTGGGTGAAAGAGTCCCACAGACCTGTACACAAATTAGGGTACCATGGTCTGTAATAACCATAAAAAATTGGAAGAAGGATGCTATAAGATGGATACAGGAATTTAAGCAAAAAGAAAGTTCAGACGAGTAAACTGTTCACACGTTAGAAAACTACCAGGCCGGGCTCTGATCACTTGACCTGGAATAGGATTTAGTATAGAACTGGTAGCTGCTCCTTCATTCAACAAAATGCACTGAGGACATAGCATGTGTCCGATTTAGCCCTCCTCCAACTTTGTCCTCATGATGCTTGTGTTCTTGTGAAGATGGACAATACGATAGTAAATTTATTTATATTATACCAGATGGTGTTGCCAGTAAAACAAAGCAGAGTAAGATAACCAAGGGGTGTCATGGAGAGTGTGTCGATTTCGAACAAGAAGCTTCAGGGAAATCCTCATCAATTAAAACCAGGCTAGGAATACGATGAACAGCGATTCTCCACACCACTGAAAAATAGAGCTTCATTTAGAGATAGTGGAGGAAAAGGTTTGATAAGTTCAAACATATGGAATTTGGCTTGATGGTGGAACAATTAAGTTTTAATGGATTATTCTTTTTATTTAATTATTGAACCCAGCCTTTTCATTATTGGAGATTCATTGACTCAACTGTAGGGTTATATTCAATCTAATGATTTTAGCAGATGACTATAACGTGTGTGAGACACTTCACTGAAAAAGCAGGATAAGAGCATGAACTTTGGCAAAAGACAACCCTGGTTTAGCTGAGAGTTAGTGGGCCATTGCCTGAGCTCAGTCCCACAGTCAGATTTTAAACACCATATCTTGAAGCTCAAAGGATTGTTTTCCCCTCATTTGTTTTTTGCCCTTTTATTGAAAGAGAAATCTGACAACGGTGAAAATCAACTCACCCCTTCTCCTGAATCCAGAAAGTGGACTTGCCATGCTCATACATACCCTTAATGTGCTTCTTCAAATGAATGTGCGAGTTGTACATTGCACAACTCCACGGGGCTCTAATTGCATTGTAGTTCAGGTTTCTCTATTGAACTTCATTGAACTTCAACTTTTTCTGACAGGACGCATGAAAAGGAAAGGGCTAGGCCCCCCCTCATTAAAGATAATGAAGAACATATTCCAGGATTTTAGAAAGACTTTAGCTTAATCTTACTGGGTTTCCTCTGTTTATTCAAGCAACAATGATGAACAGCTACTCCGTTCCAAGCACTTCTCAGTGTTTAGAGGAAATAATAATGAACCAGACATGTGCTAAGTGCTTTACACACGTGATTATTTAATCTTTATATGGTGAGTAGTTTACAGAGGAGGAAACAGACTCAGAGAAGTTACTTATAAGAGGTAAAGCAGAGTTTTGAACTCAAGGCCTATAATTCCAGAGACTCCACAACACACTCATGTGCCTTAATGTAGTCTCTCAGCTCAAGATGTTGAAACTGAAGGAGTGAAATGGACCTAAAAGCCAGCAATTACACTACCATAGGAGTGGGACTGTAATAAGGCCAGGACAAAGTCCTCTGTGAAGCCCAGAGCAAGGTTCCCAATGGTACCCGAATGAGCCATTGCAGTGGTAATATTTAAGCTGAATCTTGAGAGCTGCATAGGAGCAAACCCAGTGAGGTTTGAGAGAAAGGCATTATACAAGTATTTTAATAAAGATATAGCAATCTGACAGTATAAGGCATGCTTGGGGAATCCACATTGTATGTGGGGGAGCCCTACATTCTCCCTAGCCTTTAAAGTAAAGCTATCATTTTATAAAGGGGTCAAGGAAAATATACAGTTAGTTCAAAATCATTTGCTGAGCCCTCTCCATGTTCCATGTTCTGTAGTGGGTACTTACAGCTGGTTTAACAAATTCAAACTCGTGAATAACCTGGTCTACCTAATTTGAATACCTTTGACAAATGAAATGCTTTATCTGTTTATACATAATCATAATTACCAGTTGCCAGTGAGTAGATTCCAGCTCATGACAATTTCATGCCTGCAGAGTAGAACTGTACGCCATAGGGTTTTCAAAGTTGTGACCTTTTGGAAGCAAATTGCCAGGCCTTTCTTCTGCAGTGCCTCTGGGTGGGTTTGAACCACCAAACTTTCAGTTAGTGGTCAAGCACTTAACCGTTTGCACGACCTTGGACTCCATAATCATTTGCCATGTTGTAGGCTGAATACATGCTTTAGCTTATTTAATTTTTGCACTCCTAGATAATTCAGGTATTGTTATTACAGAGGCATTATAACAAAAATAATTGGTTGATGTTCAACCATTTCAAGAGGTAGCGTATGATCAGGAACCGATGGTACTGAAGGAAGAAGTCCAAGCTGCACTGAAGGCATTGGCGAAAAACAAGGCTTCAGGAATTGATGTAATATCAATTGACATGTTTCAACAAATGGATGCAGCGCTGGAAGTGCTCACTCGTCTGTGCCAAGAAATTTGGAAGACAGCCACCTGGCCAACCGACCGGAAGAGATCCATCTTTATGCCTATTCCCAAGAAAGATGATCCAGCTGAATGCAGAAATTATTGAACAATATCATTAATATCACACGCAAGTAAAATTTTGCTGAAGATGATTCAAAAGTGGCTGCAGCACTAAATCAGCAGAGAACTGCCAGAAATTCAGACCAGATTCAGAAGAGGACATGGAACCAGGGATATTGTTGCTGATGTCAGATGGATCCTGGCTGAAAGAAGAGAATACCAGACAGATATTTACCTGTGTTTTATTGACTATGCAAAGGCATTCAACTGTGTGGATCGTAACAAATTATGGATAAAATTGTGAAGAATGGGAATTCCAGAACACTTAACTGTGCTCATGAGGAATCTGTACATAGATCAAGAGGCAGTTGTTCAGACAGACCAAGGGAATATTGTGTGGTTTAAAGTCAAGAAAGGCGTGCGTCCAGGTTGTATCCTTTCGCCATACCTATTCAATCTGTATCCTGAGCAAGTAATCCGAGAAGCTGAACTATATGAAGGAGAACATGGCATCAGGATTGGTGGAAGACTCATTAACACCTGCGTTATACAGATGACACAATCTTGCTTGCTGAAAGTGAAGAGGACTTGAAACACTGTTGAAGATCAAAGACCACAGCCTTCAGTATGGATTGTACCTCAGCATAAAGAAACAAAAATCCTCACAACTGGACCAATAAGCAACATCATGAAAAACGGAGAAAAGATTGAAGTTGTCAAGGATTTCATTTTATTTGAATCCATAATCAATATCCACTGAAGCAGCAATCAAGAAATCAAATGATGTATTGCAATGGGAAAATCTGCTGCAAAAGACCTCTTTAAAGTGTTGAAAAGCAAAGATATCACCTCGAAGACTAAGGTGTGCCTGACTCAAGCCAGAGTATTTTCAATAGCATCATATGCATGCGAAAGCTGGACAATGAATAAGGAAGACAGGAGGAGAATTGACACCTTTGAACTGTGGTGTTGGCAAGGAATATTGAATATACCATGGACTGCCAAAAGAACAAACAAATACGTCTTGGAAGAAGTACAACCAGAATACTCCTTAGAAGCAAGGATGGAGAGACTATGTCTTACATACTTTGGACAAGTTGTCAGGAAGGATCAGTCCCTGGAGAAGGACGTCATGCTTGGTAAAACACAGGGTCAACAAAAAAAAGGAAGACCCTCAACGAGATGGATTGACAGAGTGGCTGCAAGAATGAGCTCAAGCATAACAATGATTGTGGGCATGGCACAGGACCATCCAGTGTTTCGTTTTGTTGTACGTAGGGTTGCTATGAGTCGGAGCTGACTTGACGGCATCTAACGACAACATTATTACTGACATGATGTAAAAGAGGAAAATGAGCCCTAGAGAAGAAAATTATTCGCCAAAGGTCATTATGAGGGTAAAGGACAGAAGAGGAGCTCAGTCGCAAGCTGTCAGTTGCCAGTCCCAGTCTCTTTGCCTACGGAGTGTTCCTTCACTCAGGTACCAAAAAAGTCAACACCTGCATTTTCTTTACTGCTTTGTATGCTAGTCCTGCTCATGACCAGTTTAGAAGCTGTTAGCCACACGTGACTACTTAGCACTTGAAACACTGCCAGTCTGAATTGAGATGTGCTGTAAGATGCTTGTACAAAATATATAAGATTTTGGAGGCTTACAATGAAAAATGGAATGTAAAATATCTCAATAACAGATTTTTATATAGATTATTGTTAGGTGCCGTCAAATCGGTTCCAACTCAAAGCTATCCTATGTACAACAGGACAAAATGCTGCTCGATACTACAGCACTTTCACAATCGTTGCACCCGTTTTTGCAGCCACTGTGTCAATCCATCTTGTTGAGTGTTTTCCTCTTTTTCACTGACCCTCTTCTTTTACCATGATGTTCCTCTCTAGGGACTGGTCCCTCCTGATAATATGTCCAAAGTACATGGGACAAAATCTCATTATCCTCACTTCTAAGGAGCATTTTGGCTGTATTTCTTCCAAGAGAGATTTGTCATTCTTCTGGCAGTCCATGGTTTATTCAGTATTCTTCACCCAACACTGCAAATTCAATACCATCAATTCTTCTTCGATGTTCCTTATTCATTGTTCAGCTTCTGCATGCATAGGAAGTGGGTCAGGTGTACCTTAGACCTCAAAGTGACATCTTTGCTTTTTAACACTTTAAAGAGGTCTTTTACAGCATATGTGCTCAATGCAATGTGTCCTTTGATTTCCTGACTGCCACTTCCAAGGGCATTGATTGTGGATCCAAGTAAAATGAAATCCTTGACAACTTCAATATTTTCTTCATTTATCATGATATTGCTTATTGGTCCAGTTGTGAGGATTTTTTTTTTTTTAATGTTGAAGTGTAATCCATACTGAAAGCTGAAGTCTTTGATCTTCATCAGTAAGTGCTTCAAGTCCTCTTCACTTTTAGCAAGCAAGGTTGTGCCACCTGCATACTGCAGGTTGTTAATCAGTCTTCCTCCAATCCTGATTCTGTGTTCTTCATATAGTCCAGTTTCTCAGATTATTCACTCAGCATACAGATAGAATAAGTACAGCAAAAGGATACAACCCTGACTTACAATTTTTCTGATTTTAAACCATGCAGAATTCCCTCGTTCTGTTCATATGACTGCATTTTGGCATAGATAACTGGTTGCAATTATAACACTTCGGATACATAGAATTAAATAATTAACTTTATCTCCTTTTTTCTACTAGAAATTGTAAAATTATATACATGGCTTATTTCTGTGACTCACTTTATTTTCTTATTGGACAACATTGCTAGAGCATTTATTAGTGGTCTGTCTTTTTATATTTTCAGTATCAACTGGTAACTATTCAATAAAAATACCATGATACATTTGGTAACTGGTTAATTTTAAAATATTGCCAAGGTAAAACAACTCCAATGATTAGTATTGCTCTTCAAAAGCAAAAATGAATGAACTAATGAATAATGCAACTCAAACTATTGGAATAACTATTAAATTATTTCACTTTAATATTTTTTCAAGCATTTGCAAACAGGTTAAAAAAATGCATTGGAGAAAGGACTTAGCCAAAATTAAATGTTTTGTATGGTCATGTTCAATGTGTAGAAGTTCGGCAACCAAATATATAAAAATGTTTTTTTTTTTTTATTATTTGCCATTACTGTGAATTTTAAGAAAACAAAAATAGCCATATTTATGGACCTTTGAGGAAAAAAATCCCTTTCCTATGTCTTCTCATCCTGTCCTATTTAGTCTCTTCCTTTCCTTCCCTTCTTCTTGCTTGCCTCTTTACCTCTCTCCTTTCTTTTTTCTCTTGCTTTGTCTGCCCTTCCTTTCTCTTTGCTTTAAAAACCATGCACAACTATTGACTAATACTATGCTGACGGACAATATTTGGAAATTTTAGTTTTAAACTTTAAAACTAATTCTTTAAAGCAATACATATTTGTAATTTGTCAGCAATATTCTTGAGTATCTCATTAATTCAATACCATAAATATTTTCTATTCTTTAAATAGTATATATGATCTCTTTTAAGTGGTAGCTAAACTGTACTTCTTTTTACCAAGCTGTAGAGAAGTTTGATAATTAATTAATCACACATGATATTGTGATTTTGCTGATAAGAAAATGGAGGCACAAGGAGAAGAAAATTTTCTTTCATATCAATGGGCCCGTCTCCTCCAGGACCACTGTGACGCAGTGACAAAATCGTGGAAATACACTGTGAGGAGTATTCAAACTCATATTCTATCCTGACTCTACCACTGGGGAGCTGTTTCCCAGCAGGCCATCACACCTCCATCCTGGGCCTAAGCCCCCTGAATGAGATTGCAGGGCTGGGCTAAGCCAGCTACACAATATTCTTTAGCGTTTGCTTCATGAGAGCTCATCTGATGTTTAGGTGCAGCTAACAAGTGTATCAAGAATTTGTGTGTGTGTGTGTGTGTGTGTGTGTGTGACTTCACATTTCTTCCCTCCATAGGGTTCCCATATAGTTTATTGTTCAAACTGGGACACCTTTGAGTACAGGGGATGCTATTAATAATTATGCTGCAATCACAGGCTTTGCCTAAGACTGATTCACACAACTGGGACGTGCGGTCACCTTGCCCATTCGTGACTATGTTCTTCACAAATGTGGCATGGGTTCTGCGCTTGCTATCCAACTAGTAGGAAGGTAAAATAACAACCACAGCATTAATAATAATGATGATGATGAAGATGAGAGAATAGCTATTTAGTAGGAGATTGCCAAGATTTTCAGTTTTCATTGCCAGGGTAATTTCGAAATTGGGTAACCATTGTTCCCATCATCCAGACAAAGACACACATGTGTGATTTAAGTGCACGTACACATATCTGCATAAATGCTCACTGGGTTTAGGCATGTATTCTGCAGAGTTCAGTGGAGGGAACTGATTCCTAAATACGTGCTGCGTTCCAAGCCTAGTTCTGTTTGCTCTCTTGTGGGTGGCCTACAGCCTCTTTTTTAGGGAGTCTTTTTGTCCTTTTTTTTTTTTTTTTTTGTCCAGCTGATCTTTTAAAGCTTTGTCTTTCTGGAGATTAGTGCAAGAGCACACTCCACTTCCTTAAATGGGATATATTGCTTGGCTCTTCATTCCACATAGGACTCTGTGGGAGGCGTAAGAATTCACTGGATCCGCTTGTCAGGTAAAACATTATCTCTACACAGGCAGCCCAAATGTCTGACTTCGCCTAAGTACTTCACTTTCTCCATCTGAGAAGCAGTAATCTCCTATCTTATGCGGCTGTCATGAGTTTTAGCTCATGCGAGCAATTATTAAAAAAAAAAAAAGAGCTCTGCGAAGGTAAACTTGGCAAAACTATCTGCTCCACACAGAACGCTAATCTTGAGCTTTAGCTGCAGTATTTCACAGTTCTGCTGGTACATTTTTTGAGTACTTTTCTGACTTTAGAATTCTTGAACCTAAATTCTGTGAAGATATTTTTTAATGTGTATCTTTAAGAATGAAATGGAAAAATGAGTGCCCCATTGTAATAAAGATATGGTTTTTATAAACGTGTGTCATACAAAATTTGGCCTCTCAGTTCTTTTAGAGATATTCTCCTAAAAATGGACATAAATAATATAATATTCACATAAATGTTAGGAGCTTACAGGAAAGAAGGATGGAAGAGGGGAAGGGAGAGAAGGAGGGAGGGAGGAAGGAAAGAGGAAGAAAGGAATGAAGGGAGCGAGGAAGGAAGCACATTATTGGATAATCAGTTATGCTAAAAAAAGAAAAAGCAATGTTCAAAACTGAAGCTGAAAGAGCCTGAGGAAATCTTGCCCTCTTTAAATAGTTTCTGCCAGACTAACTTAACCAAGCAATCGCCACAGAAGTCATCTGTAGAAGAATCCGCAGAGAGAATATTTGGTCCAGGGGAATTTCAGTGCTGCTTGATTTCTAGTCAGAAGCCTAAGTTTGGGGGATGCTCACCCACAGATGTTTCACTTGAAAGGAGGTGAAATGGTCTCCCACAAATGGTTTCCTCTCCAGGAATCTTCTCTCAGAGGCATGTTCAAAAAGATGACGCCTGCGTAGCCCTCTCCCCCAGTACTATCTGTTAAAATGACATGCCAAGAGCCTGCACACTGACAGAAAGTTCTTCCTTGCCCTCTTGGGGTGATAAATAATTCAAGTGGTGTGTGCCAGAGAGGGCTGTGAACGAGTTTCTACCTTGTTGCAGTGAAGGTTTTTTCCTAATCTGGAGACATCTAAAAAGGTTCCTGAAATACGCGTTTATGTACCTTTTTAAAGCGCAATGTGTATCGGTGTGAGTGTATGTCCTATCACAGGCTTCTGGAGGATAGGAATTAAGTCTGCTTAATTTGCTTTTTCACAATCTATTACGTATTTTGGGTGGCTTTTAGTGAAAAATCATAATTTTCTATAGCCAGTCTGGGACCAGAAAAACCAGTAAAGTTCCATAGCCATATCTGCTCTCATGTAGTGAAGGACGTATATAATTTAAAATATAAGCTACTTCTGTTATAGGTCATCCTATAAAAATGATTACTCTTTAGCAATTTGGGGGGTACTTTTTAAAATTGATACTTGACACCCTGAAACTTGACCTGAAGTCCAAAAACGCTGCTACTGTTCTATCTGAAAAAATTATTTCCCATAGATCAAGTCAAAGAAAAAAAAAAAAACAAGTTTTTCATATGTGAGTCATTTGCACCAACACAAATTTCCCTGCCTAGAAAAACAGGACTAATATAGCAATCTGAAAGTCCACGTGATGAAAGCGTGTGTCACCATGTGCAAACTGTGAAATGTAATTGAAAGTAAAATGTTTAATTAAAATGGACATTTCTGAGCCTGCTTCTGGCAGCAGCCATCTTGCTGAAAAATTGTATTTGTTACACCGGCAACCTGGGAGAATGGTTCAAGAGATTGGGAGTGCCAGGTTCCATCGCAAAGTCAATGGGGTGAAAATCGGAAGGAGAGCTTGAACACTGCTCCTTTCGTTCCCAGCATGTCCCCAACACATGCGCCCTGCTACAGACCGGTGAGGACAAGGTGTCTTGCCACATGTAGTTGTCCCTGAGTCAATCTTAATTATAACAAAGCATTCCCTCCCCCCCAATCATTGTCCCTTTCACTCCTGTCAGCAAGTTTCCGTAACAATTGGGCTTTCATACGCTGTGCTTATTTGTGTGAGGCCTGAAATGTAAGGAGACTCATCTTCTCCCAAGTTATTTCTCCTTTGAGACCACAGGGATCTTTTTTCTCCCCTCATAAAAGCCACTGATCCCAGATAATCCTCAGACTTGAGTGGGGATGAGCTTCACTGACTTTTTCAGTTCAAATGTGCGAGCAGAATTTGAAAACGAAATGCTGTCTGGCATCTAAAGGACAGCGGCCCCTCTCCTGACGTTCTGGTTTAATGGAAGCTTGAGCTGGGTGAGGGTCACCGCACAGCACCCGGCCCGAACGGGGCAGGCTGGGTCTCGGAAAGGGCCCTAGTTGGAGAAGAAATTTCTTTGACATTTGATAAAGGGCAAGTGAAATAAAGTTCTTCTCAGTTACATCTGCCACTTTATCCTCTAAAAGTTTTGGCAGTCAATATTGGATCCAAAACTACCACGGAATACGTGTATTCCTTCCTAAAGGCAAAAATTACAACTTTGATCCATTTTTTCTAGGTTGTTAAGCTTACTTGCACTTTTTCTATGTCTACTTGGTCTGGGATCCAGTTATTCTCCCTCAAAGTCCAAGGGCAAAACCACAAGCTAGCAAATAAATAAGTATACAAACCATAGATCTGCAAACGCACAATTCATTAAAAATGTCCATAACAAAGCATTGTAAAATCAATCAATCAATCAAATATCTGATCACTGGTAGATAATTCCAGATCTGGCCATGAAAGCCAACCCCATTGTTCAGATCCAGGGACCATGTGATCTGATTTTTTTTTTCCCTACCTGACCTTGTTTAGTGAGCTCTTTCTTTATAATATGTTCTTTATTGCCCTAGGAATGCTCTTTGAATTTACTTTCTTTATGGCGTGATTATAAATCTTCGTGACATCCCTAATGATTCATCTCTTTTGGCGCTGGGCAGAAGGATAACTATTTCTATATCGCACACATTTCATTTCAGGTGAAACCAGAGGGAGTTTTGTCAATCTGCACAGGGTTTTCAGGTGTATGTTGAACTCTGCCACTGTAACCGTTTCTCCCCATAAACGCATTCCACTTTGGTCTACTTTCTTCTTTAAACGTCCCTCAATCCTTTAAATAAGAGGTTGTTTTTCATTTGTACACACATCTCAACCACTGTACGTTTCTTCCATGGGGGAAGAGACGTAACTCTAATCTTAGTCATGATATGGAAATACTTAGTTAATATTGAAATAACCACCAAATTACTTCACAGAACTTAAAATTGACTACTTAATTTGAACTCTCATTAGGGGTTTGCTGCTCATTGTCAAAAAAAAAAAAAAAAAAACAACTAATTTTAGGGACGTGAAAATGAGAGTGTTTCCCTTCTTGGGAGTGGCAAGCCAAGTGCCTCTTGTTGACCACGCCTTTGAAATGACGGTCTTAGATTTCAATTGTTTTAGCAAGGTGTTTGCCGTGAATGGAAAATCCCTGATTCTCTGGGGTGAATATCTCTCCTAAAATGTTTCTGGGATTGAAATCTTTCTCCTATGGCACATGGTTTTTGTAAATCAGCGGTGTTTGCTTCAATCAAATGTTCCAACCTCCCAGCCTTGTGGAAACAGAAAGCTACATGAGCATATTACAAACCTACCCAGGAGAAGCCAACAGAGTGAGAGAAAGAAGCCTTCTGCAAAAATACTTTTGAACTTCAGAGGACGAGACACATGTTTAGTCCACCGAGCTGGGAGATTTTTTTTTTTTTTTTTAACAGACATATGTAGAACATTTGTTTCCGTTTTATTTCTGCTGTCATAATATGATGGTTTTATTCAGTTTTTAAACATGCTTCAGCTGGAAACACTACATCTTTAAATTAGGCAACCCTGGCGTCTGTGTGAATTCCCTCGCTGCTCTCCCTCACCTTACCCAGGTGCATGTTAAATCAGTATTAATGACAATATCATTCTTGTGCAGTCATCTCCTGCCTGCAATTTGGTTTTAATTACCCGCCACGTTGTCTTTCCCCCTCACTGACAGCCATTAAATAGGGAATGACACTGGAGCAGTGGTTGTGTGGAATATTCGCTTCCCCAGAGTTCATTCCCCCTCATAAAGCAGGCTGCAGTGCCTCCTAGTGGCCGACATGAGAAGGGGACATAATTGGAATTGTAGACTTTCCAAGCACTTCTCAGGTTAATTTGGAAGTCTGGACAGGCCTGGGGGCTGTATTGACTATTTTCAAAGAAGGAAAAATAAAAAAATAAAAATAAAAAGCACTTATAGATTAAGGAACAATTGTGATTTAGAAAGATGTCTTTTCATTGAAATGTAGCAATGACTCGACGCACGATTTAGACTTCTCTGACCATCTGAAATGGTGGTTCAGAAATAGCAAACTTGTCACATAAAATGTAACTGACCATGTAACTGACCGACGTTCTTGAGGCAAATGTGCAACAAAGGTGAGCTGTAAGTCTCCAGCGAATTAGAACTTCAGCTCTTGCTTCTTCAATACACTGTTTTTTCTAATGACCTAGTACGGGCTTCCTTCGTTCTTCCCTTCCTTCTTTTTTCTCTCTCTTTCTTTCTTACTATTTTCCTCTTCACAAATATCCTTTATTTGTATATAAATTTAAAACATTCTTCTAACCTAGAACTTTATAAATATGTGTAAACAGTATCTTTTTGTGCAATTAGGCAAGCCATAAACATTTTAAATAAATATCTTCCTTAAACAGAATTTTAAAATTGCAGTTGTTTGTCCAAATGTTCGAATTAGACACTGTACACATGCTTTGCATTGAAGATGTACATATAATGGCTATCACATCTTGCATTTTTAAAAAAAATTTGGTAAAAATAAATCTTCAGGCATGTGCATTTCACAGGAAGGACATTGGACCTCTTGCACTGTAAATTAAAAACATCACTTATAAACAATACATCCCAGCGCGCTTGGAGAAGGAACGTCGGTAAGGAGTTGGATTCAGTTTTTACTTTCTGCTTTTTTCCCCTGCAAACTTGTTGGTTCGAAATTGGTGGATCCATCAATTGCTGTTAATGCTATGTTTCTTAGCTTCTTTTAACAAGCATAATTACTCATTTTACGTGCTGCTAAATGAGAGTCAGAGCTAACTGCCTTAATTAGAATTTTAAGCATACGTAGTATATGCAATCATTTGTACATACATTTATTGTGTGCATTTCCAATTGTGTATGCATGTTTATAAAAACCCAAGCGTAAAATAAATCAAAACCAGGGCTCCTTAATCATAAAAAAAAAATAGATACTGATAATTACAGTGCGTTTCTGTCACTCTCCACTCCCCAACCCAGCACAGCCATGTTAACATAAACGTGCTGTTCTCTATCCTTTTCATAATAACCCTTTTTTACATTTTAAAATTTACTATGAAATTACATGAGTATTTTGTTGAAAAATGAAGCAATGAATAATAAATTTAAGTAACCGTAAGAGAAGTATATTGGTTAGAAATTGATTTTATATTTAAAAAAAAAAAAAGACATTTGAGTAAGAATTTTTTGGCTAAATAAGAAATTTTAAATTGCTTTATTCACTGTTTTTTTAGTATTTTTGATAACATCACTAAAAGAATGAGATGTATATATATATATATATATATAGTCTTTAAAACCTAGAAAATTAACAAAGATTTTTAGATGGGAAATGTTCTCCCTTGGTTCATGCTTTTCTTTCAAAGAGAACAATATTTGACCTTTTGAAACGTTGCCTGAACTGATTTAGTTTATTATTTTAAGAAATATTTGCATCGTTAAATAAGAGTGGGGAAAATTGTTATTCCTTGTGGAGTGAAATGCGAAGCTTACCAATGAAATGAGGGAGGTTTAATCTCTGATACGGCTTACATATATTGGTTTACAGCTATATTGAGTCCAGTTAGACTGATTTTTTCTTTCCTAATACGAAACGTGATGCTGGGAAATCTGATAAGTGAGTTTCATTTCCCTGGAAATTTATTGCTTCTATATCCACGTGCAAAAAAATAGCACAAGTAAAAACAATGAGGTATCTGTACGCGAAACATTAACGAGAGCCCTGATTTTCTCACAAAGATTCACATTGCGAGCAAAGAGGTATTTGAGCCATTGAAATGACAAGATATGCTATTCCTTTTAGGAGCGATCGTCACTCCTTCTGCCTGACAGGTGTACTATCAAACTGGCATGTTCTTCAGGTATTTTAGACCAGGAACGAGGAACACTGTAAGACAAGAGGGCATTTGTATCTGACTGCTCAGAGCACTTGGGCTGAGAAGCAGTGAGACCTGTAGGGTGAGGCAGACAGACACTGCTGCTCAAAGCCCTTAGCAGACCAGCCCCCACCCTCCTAGGCCCCCTCCACCCACACACAGCTCCTGCCTGGGTGTCCTAGTGGCTTCTCCCCCACTGCAGCCTGCTATGCATATTCGGTCTTCACTTCCTTGCTTATGCCTATTGCCTGGTACATTACAGATGGGATAACAGAAGCTGAAGGACTTTTCAGAGAGCAAAGAGTATCATTCCATTAATTAAACCAGTGACAAATTGTTCGGTGACTATAAAGGATCCAGTGGCAGACATGATGAGAGCAAGTCAACAACAGTATTAATGATGTTATTGAGTGTCTTTATTCTATACTAAGAGGGTGCCTACTTTATACTAAGACTATACTCACAAGGAATATTCAGATGAAGATGCTGAGATTCTGAGGGAAAGAGCTTGTCTAAACTAGGTCTTCAGTAAGAACAGAGTTGGGCTGTGAAACCTTATCACACCTGCCTAACCATGAAGTTGGTACTTTTTTTCTCACTAAACATTGAATATTGGTGTCAAGAAACTTAGACTCTCAGCTAACACATGTAAAAGATAATAAAGAATAAGATACCAGGTGCAAATGGTAGGTTATACGTGTAAGTCAGGGCTTAGGCAACCTTGATCAGGGAGAAAAGCATCATCTGCTGGACTTGACAGGGGATGCTTCATGAGGAGATGGAATGGACACAATTTTGCTGTGTCAAATTGTAGGAGAAGAGGGTTCCTGGGGGGAGGAGGTCAACTTGAAAAAAAAAATCCACAAGGGTACGCACACACACAAACAAAATGGCAGTGAGTGCAAGATGTTGTTTGGAAGGACAGTAAATAGATCAGTCTCCTTGAATATGTTTTCGTCTATGAAAAAGTCTCTCTAAATTGTTTTATCCTCCCTTCAGAAGTTTTCCTTTTTTTTTTTTTTTTTCCCTTCCTTCCCTCTTCCCTTTCTTTCTTTGTTGGATACATTTGAGTTAAATAAAATCAGACAGGTTTCTTTAATGCAGAACTTCTCAGAGCCTTTAGGATGTAAAATTGCAATATGATTAACTTAGAGAAACTTCACAAACTAATTTAACCTTAAAATTTTAATTTTTATTATAGGCTCTCTTTCGGGAAAAAAGTCATAGTAAACACATTGTAAACGCTGCTGCAAGGAAGGAAAGGGTGAATTACAGCAAATGGACAGGAATCCTTGAATACTAGATTAAGACCAACTTCATTCTGTAGGCAATGAAAAGCCACCGAAGCTCTGTGCAAGGGGAGATGATTTCCTTATTAACGTTAATGATAGTTCCAATCTCCAAGGTTGAGACAGCAAGAGTAGCATATTCTCAAACACTGTGGGGCCAAACTTGTCAAAACAAATACTACACGCTTCCTTCTTGGTTTACATCGTATGCAAGCATGTGTTTTGCTGTGCTGATTTACTGGATTTAGTCCAAAATCTGCGGTTGGAAATAACCCACGCTTTACAGGTTTTATGAAGTGCAAGGCTGATATTTTAATCTTGCTGAGTATTAAGGAGAGCGAAGAGAAGAAGCTGGTGTAGATCACAAAGCGAAGCCTCTCTAAAAGGTTTTTGAGCACATATGGCATCTCACAACAAGAAGAGAGCAGGAAATGTGAGCTCACATGAGAACTAGGTTGCCTTGAGGAACCCTCAGACATCTGTTGCCCTTAATACTTGCAGTTCTGGATTCTGAAGATTCCAGAATTCTCCCCAGAAGATAATTTTCTAAGCATCACCCTTTCTCATGTAGATTTCTGAGAACTTTCAAGAGCATAAATTGCAGCACAAGTTTTTATCCTCATGATCTTATCAGATATTGACCCATAGTAAAACCTCTTGATGGTCAGTGAAAAATAAAAGCTAATGCTTACAGAGCACAGAGGCCTGGTGGTCCAGTGGTTAACAGCTGTGGCTGCTAACCCAAAGGTCAGCAGTTCGAATCCACCAGCAACTCCTTGGAAACCCTATGGGGTAGTTCTACTCTGTCCCATAGGGTCGCTATGAGTCAGAATTGAATGCATGGCAACAGTTTTGGTTTTTTGGCACAGACCACATGAATGTGCCACGCATTGTCCTAAGCACTTTAAACATATTTACACATTTAATTCTCATAACAACCTGGCAACAAATGCTATTATTACCCTTGTTTTACTTATTAAGAAAGTAAATCATAGAGAGGTTAAGCAGCTTGCCAAGATCTTAAAACCAACCAGCTTAGATTGAGCTGGAGTTGGTGTTATGGTTAGTTGGGGTTAGGCTGAGTTAGTTAGTGTTGAACTCAGATAATCTGACCCAGATCTCATGCTCTTAGCTACTATGCTGTTCAAGCCACATCCTTGGTTAAGAGCATGATTTACAAAGAACTCCCTGTCCCTTCGGGTTCTGTAACAAAACATTAATAATAGCTAAGAGATTGGACTCTGTACCAGGTGTTACATTAAACCATACACATAGTTTATCTCATAAAATTCTCACAGCTATTCTTTAAGACAGGCGGGCTTATTATCCTCAGTATGTAGATGAGGAAACTGAGGCACAGGAAGTTTAAGTTCTATGTTCAAGCTCGCACAGATAGTAACAGGTGACTTTGCAGCATTAGAGCCAGAGGTAGTTGCCATAACCACGTGTTCTATTCGACCATATCCTCTGAAAGATTATTGTGTTAGGTACAAATAAAAATCACAGCTTGGATCTTGTATTTTTGTTTTTGGTTCTTTTTTATTTCTTCCTCCAGTAAAAAAAAAAAAAAGATGTGAAAAAAATATGTTCCCAGGGCCCCAGTGCTTTGGAGGCCTGTATTTATCTCACACAGGCCTGTCGATCTATCATGCATCCACAAAACTTGTTTTGACCTTTTCAAATTGTTCCTTTTCATTCTCTTCCAAAAAAAAAAAAAAAATTCAATTGAAACAAACAAAAATCATACAAGAGTGTTTTTGCTGGAAGTCAAATACTAACGAAGCTCATCTGCCCTATTTACAGCATTTTTTCCTGTATTGATCAAAACAATCAGGAGGAAATGGACGTACAAGAGTGGCAGGTTATATATAACAATATACTACTTGACTATTTGAAAACTGAGAGCTGGAAATACCACAAACAAAATGAAAGAATCTTATATCCAAATGATTTATGTTGTCATCTTCTGAAACCAATGAAACATTTCTTTATATACGCTTGCTACAAAAAGGAATTACAGACAAATACTATATGCAATTTCTTTCTTGAATTAAAAATTTAAGCAATTTTAATGAGTTCTCTAATGTTCTTTATGTCCTTAGCAACATTTTCTTCAAATCGTTAAAAATGTGTCTATGATCAGGGTAGCCCTTTAAGTCAATATTTCCCAATAAAACATATTATCAAGGGAAATATTAATTGTTTTTCTCCTCCACAAACTTCTTATTTTCAAATACGTTTGGAAAGCTGTTGAATATCTATGAAGAATTTTCTTTATGGCACAATTTCTCAGAGTCCTTTGTTAGTAAGCTTTGTAACTCTGCAAAGGGAGGCTATAGTTGCTGCACTATGAAATTTATCTTTGGAACATTTTTAAATATAAAATACATATTAACAGTTTATAAGACACTTGTGTTTTAAAACAATGTTTGGAAGCATCTATGTAACTATTGCCGTAAAACTAATTAGTTGCAGATTCTTGACAGTAATGGAAGAAAATATGATGAGTATTCAGTTTAAACTGTACTATAAAATAAGTTATCTCAGGAAAGAAAAATATGTTCAACATATATGATAGACAAGAGTTGTGATTTTTTATCTACAAAAAGGTTTGCATACTCATTCATTAGGAATATGCATTGCCCAAACTTTCAAATGATAGGGTTCACCTGGTCATAAAAAGAATATTGATGTATGAGATTGCCATGCAAGAAACAGAAACTTTGAGTATTTTAAACAGAAAGGGATTTAAGATAAAGAATTGTTGTTGTTATTGTTATTAGGTACCATCAAGTTGATTCCAACTCATAGCCATCCCACGTACAACAGAACAAAACACTGCCTGGTCCTGCACCATCCTCATGATCATTGTTATGCTTGAGCTCATTGTTGCAGCCACTGTGTCAGTCCATTTCATTGAGGGTCTTCCTCTTTCTCACTGACACTTTATCAAGGATGACATCCTTCTCCAGGGACTGTCCTCTCCAGGTAACATGTCCAAAGTACATGAGACAAAATCTTGCCATCCTCACTTCTAAGGAGCAAATCTGCTGCAAGGGATTCTTCCAAAACAGATTTGTTCATTCTTCCAGCAGTCCATGGTATATCCAATATTCTTTGCCAACTCCATAATTCAAAGGCTACAATTCTTCTTTGGTCTTCCTTATTCACTGCCTAGCTTTCGCATGCAGATGAGGCTATTGAAAATACCGTGGCTTGGATCAGGCACACCTTAGTTCTCAAGGTGACATCTTGGCTTTTAACACTTTAAAGAGGTCTTTTACAGTAGATTTGTCTAATGCAATATGTCGTTTGATTTCTTGACTACTGTTTCTATAGGCATTGATTGTGGATCCAAATAAAATGAAATCCTTGATAATTTCAATATTTTCTCCTTTTATCATGATGTTGCTTATTGGTCCAGTTGTGAGGATTTATGTCTTCTTTATGTTGTGGTGAAATCCATGCTGAAGGCTGTGGTCTTTAATCTTCATTGGTTAGTGCTTCAAATTCTCTTTGCTTTCAGCAAGCTAGGTTGTGTCATCTGCGTATCACTGGTTGTTAATGAGTCTTCCTCTAATCCTGACTCGTGTTCCTCTTCATATTATCCAGCTTCTCAGATTATTTGCTCAGCATACAGATTGAATAACTGTGGTGAAAGGATACAGCTCTGAGGCATGCCTTTCCCAATTTTAAATCACAGAGTTTCCTCTTGTTCTACTGAGATGACTGCCTATTGGTGTATGTACAGGTTCTGCATGAGCACAGTTAAGTGTTCTGGAATTACCATTCTTTATAATGTTATCCATAATTTGTTATGACCCACACAGTCAAATGCCTTTGCATAGTCAATAAAACACAGGTAAACACCTTTCTGGTATTCTCTGCTCTCACCCAAGATCCCCCAGACATCAGCAATGATATCTCTTATTCTATTTCCTCTTCTGAATCCAGCCTGAATTTCTGGCAGCTCCCCATCAATCTATTCCTGCAAACATTTTTGAATTATCTTCAGCAAAATTTTACTTGTGTGTGATATTAATGATACTGTTCAATAATTTCTACATTCTGTTGGATCACCTTTCTTTGGAATAGGCACAAATATGCATCTCTTCCAGTTAGTTGGCCAGATAGCTGTCTTCCAAATTTCTTGGCAAAGATGAATGAGCGATTTCCATGTTTGTCGAAACATCTCAATTGATATTCCATCCATTCTTGGGGCCTTGTTTTTCCCCAATACCTTCAGTGCAGCTTGCACTTCTTCTTTCGATATCATTGGTTCTTGATCATGTGCAACCTCTTGAAATTGTTGAATGTTGACCGATTCTTTTTGGTATAGTAACTCTGTGTATTCTTTCTGTCTTATTTTGATGTTTCCTGTGTCATTCCATAATTTGCCCATAGAATCCCTCAGTATTGCAACTTGAGGCCTGAATTTTTTCTTCAATTCTTTCAGCTTGTGAAATGCTGAGTGTGTTCTTCCCTTTTGGTTTTCTAACTCCAGGCCTTTGCACATTACACTATAATATTTTACTACTTTGTCTTCTCAAGCCACCCTTTGAAATCTTCTGTTCAGCTCTTTTACTTCATCATTTCTTCCTTTTGTTTTAGCTACTCTAAGTTCAAGAACAAGTTTCAGAGTCTCTTCTGACATCCATTTTGGTCTTTTCTTTCCTGTCTTCTTAATGACCTCTTGTTTTCTTCAAGTATGATGTCCTAGACATTATCCCACAGCTTATCTTGTCTTCGGTCATTAGTGTTCAATGTGTCAGGTTTATTCTTGAGATGGTCTCTAAATTCAGGTGGGATATATTCAAAGTAGTACTTTGACTCTCATGATTTGTTTTAATTTTCTTCAACTTCTACTTGAAATTGCATATGACAAACTGGTAGTCTATTCATCAGTTGGCCCTGTCCTTGTTTAACTGATCATACTGAGCTTCTCCATCATCTCTTTCCACAGGTGTAGTCAATTTGGGTCCTATGTTTTCCATCTAATGACATCCACCTCTGTGGTTGTCATTTATGTTTTTGAAAAAGGGAATTTGCAATGAATAAGTCTGGTTTTGCAAAGTTCTATCATGCAATATATGGCATTGTTTCTATCACCAATGCCATATTTTCCAACTACTGATCCTTCTTCATTTCCAAGTTTTCCATTCCAATCACCAGTAATTATTACTGTATCTTGATTGCACATTTGATCAATTTCTGACTACAGAATTTGGTAAAAATCTTCAATTTCTTCATCTTTGGCCTTAGTGGTTGGTGAGTAAATTGGAATAATAGTTGTATTAACTGATTTTCCTTGCAGGCATGTGGGTATTATCCTATCACTGACAGCATTGTACTTCAGGATAGATCTTGAAATGTTCTTTTTGGTGATGAATGAGATACCATTCCTCTTCAATTTGTCATTCCCACAAAGTAGACCATATGATTGTCCAATCAAAAAGGTCAATATACAGCCATTTCAGCTCACTAACGCCTAGGATATTGATCTTCTTGTGTTCTATTTCCTTTTTGACCACTTCCAATTTTCCTATATTTGTACTTCATGCATTCAATGTTCCTATTATTAACAGATATTTGCATCTGTTTCTTCTCATTTTGTTTCTTTTCGTTTACCACAACTTGTCTGTCAGTTTGTCTTACTGTGGTGGCTTTTGTGTTGCTGTGATGCTGAAAGCTATACCACTAGTATTTCAAATACCAGCAGGGTCACCCAGGGTAGACAGGTTTCAGAGGAGCTTCCAGACTAAGACAGACTAGGAAGAAGGACCTGGCAGTCCACTCTTGAAATCCCTGGCCAGTGAAAACCTTATGAATAGTGGTGAAATATTGTCTGATATACTGCTGGAAGATGAACCCCTCAGGTTGGAAGACACTCAAAATACAACTGGGCAAGAGCTGCCTCCTCAAAGTAGAGTTGACCTTAATGACATGGATGGAGTCAAGTTTTCGGGACCTTCATTTGCTAATGTGGCAAGACTCAAAATGAGACGATAAAGGATTAAGGCATTTTAAAAATTGTGAAAGGGCTAGAAGAACAGACTCTCAGCTGGACCTTCAGGAATAATTCTAAGCACACTGTGAAACTTGCTATAACAGAGAAACTACAAATCTCTATAGGAATTAGCAAAGTGGGAATTCTGGAGGGCACCGTTGGAACTATGGTGGCCAATAATATACTACTATAATTATGATCTAGGAATGAAGACATTATTACCACTACTGCAACTACCACCACAGTGCTTCAGCTGCCACTTGACACCTTGGAAGGTAAACACTGGAATGTTGTGGCAGGAAAAACAAACATACTCTCACAACTTTGCTTTGGGATAAACAGTCAAAAGCATTAGGATTTGGCCTTCACATGATAAGCTTCTTCAAAATTTTGAAAAAGTAGTTTAATTGGTGAAATCTAATTTTTATCTGGAGTCTTAGAAAACAACAAAACCAAAACCAAAACCATCACTGTCAAGTGAGTCCTGACTCAGCAACCCTATAAGATAGAGTTGAACTGCCCTATAGGGTTTCCAAGGCTGTAATCTTTACAGGAGCAGACTGCAACATCTTTCTTCCACAGATAAGCTGATGGGTTCGTACTGCTGACCTTCCCTTTAGCAGCTGAACACTTAACTACTGTGGTGCAGAAGGTTAATATGTTCACTGGACACCAAAAGTTTGCAGGTTCCAGTGTACCCAGAGGCACCTTGGAAGAAAGGTCTGGGGATCTACTTCTGAAAAATCAGCCATTGAAACTCTTACGGAGCACAGTTCTACTCTGAATGCTCATGAGTTGGCAGTGAGTTGGAATAAATTCAATGGCACTGGTTGGTTAACCTAGGATGGTAATAAATGTAGCTTTTCACCCTCTGTAGCTCAGGAAGACACATTGGAAGATGTTGGGAATGAATACTGAGGGCCAATTACCATATCCAACATATTTTGAAAGAATGGTAGAGTCAGAGGGAAGGATGGTATTTATCAGTTCTACAGCTAATTAGTCCACAGACACTGCTCCCTGTAGTAGGAAAGGAACACTTAGTTAATGTTTAAATGGAGAAGAAGGATCAAAATAGATGTGTAGCAGAAGAGGAATTTAGAGCAGAATTGGGACAATATGACAATGACTCTCTTTGTCTTAGTAGTAGAATTCCACATTATTGGAAGACAGAGTGATATCTGAAAAAGTCCATGTAGCTGCCCTAAATTCTGTGATGTAATATTGTTGTTGTTGTTATGTGCCAATGAGTCAGCTCTGACTCATAACAACTTTATGTACAAGAGAATAAAACACTGCCCAGTCCTGTGCCATCCCTATAATCGTTGCTGTGCTTGAGCTCATGGTTGCAACTACAGTGTCAATTCATCTCTTCCTCTTTTTCCACTGACCCAGTACTTTACCAAGCATGGTGCCCTTCTCCAGGGACCGATTCCTCCTGACAGCATGTCCAAAGTATGTGAGACGTAGTCTCGCCAACCTTGCTTCTAAGGAGCATTCTGGTTGTACTTCTTCAAAGACAGATTTGTTTGTTCTTTTGGCAGTCCATGGTATATTCAATATTCTTTGCCAACACCACAATTCAAAGGCATCAGTTCTTCTTTGGTCTTCCTTATTCATCGTCCAGCTTTGAATGCATATGAGGCAATTGAAAACACCATTGCTTGGGTCAAGCACACCTTAGTCCGCAAGGTGATATCTTCGCTTCACAACACTTTAAACAGGTCTTTTGCAGCAGATTTGCCCAATGCAGTGTATCTTTTGATTTCTTGACTGCTGCTTTCCATGGGTGCTGATTGTCATGTTAGTAAGTCAAAAGGCAGCATTGAGAATGAGACATGGGAAGGGAGTGTTTAAAAAGAATAATGCTTCTGAGAAAGAATGCTTCTGAGGAAGTCTTTTTTGGTAGCAGTGATGAGAGTTTGAGATGGTAGTGAGGAAGACCTTGTCCATGATCAGGACTGGTGAATGACTGGATAATGTGGAGAAGTATACAAATCTATATATGAGCTTAGAATTTTTATTTTAAAGCACATTACTCTTGGTATTTTCATTCATCTTTCAATGTAAAGCCTTTTAAAAAAAAGTTGGATTATCTAAGTTTCATTTCATAATTGAATTGTTTGCTGATCAAGTCAGTGGGTTTTGTTCTCAAACCTGTTTACACCAGTTGTATTTACACAGCCTCCAATGGGCTGTTTAACAACACTGTCCCTTCCCTTTGTAAAACATAGTGGTTAATTATCAGTGAACTTTTAGCAAAAACAAAATTGTTTTTAATTTTGCATTGTATTTCTTGCACAAAATTCATCTATATTGCTTTGTCTATAATTTCCAGTTTTAGTGTCTTTAAAATGGAGGAAAAATTTAGACACTTGTAAAGAAAGCAGAGCAGTGCCTTTTTCTAGATTTTTATTTCTTTTTCTTAACATTTTCAGTTGTACAACTCATTTAATTCAACAGTATTTTTCAGCTAATTCCCATGTTCTTCCTAACACATTAAATATCGTTTCATAAAACAACTCTTTCTCTACATTCATATCTATGTAAAGAAATCCAATGGTAAGCTGATCTGGGGGTGTGAGAATTTCCTTGATATTCTACAGGGGTAATGAGGGAAGAGGATTAGGGGCCCAATGCTCACATGTGACCTTAGTTTTGTCTTTCAGTTTCTTTCTTTCTTTACACATCTTTCCCACATCAAGTCAGATATGGGGAGGTTCCTTACTTTATGCAAACTCTCTCTCTGTAGATATACACATATATTCATGTTCTATCTGTTCCCTTCTAAGGCTAAATTAGAAGATGGTTATTCACTTTAAGTTACAATTTATATAAGAATATTTTAAGTTTTTTTTTTTTTTTAAGGAATATTCTACACTTTATTAATGGATTTAGAATTAAACTCCCTAAACAAATTTAAAAAATACATATTTTTATTTGGAGAAATAACTTTTTATATTCTGATTTTGGGGATGTATTTTGAGTATAAACCATGTTAGCCTTGTAAATACAGAAAGCATGCTTATCTCAGTGTATCAAATATAGTGAAGGCAGTTGAAATTCTACCACTTGAGGACCAGCACTTAAACACACAGTAAGTATTCTCTGAGGACAAATCTGGTATAATAATTTTATAGTTATAATAAATGATGTCTTAATAAATAAACACATTAAGCAAATAGCTATGAATAAGTAATTACCCAGGTCATTATTTGCAGCCTCAATTGTCTCGTCTGTAAAATAGGCACAATGTAACAAGGGATTGCGTTACCAAATTCAATACCAAATTCAAGCATTGCTGTTGTTAGGTGCCATCGAGTGGACTCCAACTCATAGCAACCCTATGTAAAACAGCACAAAATGTTGCCTGATCCTATACCATCCTCACAATAGTAATTCATTTTATTGAGGGCCTACCTCTTCTTTGCTGACCTACTTTACCAAGTATAAGTCCTGCACCGGGGATTGGTTCCACCAGTTGTATTTTGAATGCCTTCCAACTTGAGGGGGCTCATCTCCCAGCACCATATTGAAAAATGTTCTGTTGTTATCCATAAGGTTTTTATGGGCTAATTTTTTTTAGAAGTAGATGGCCAGGTCCTTCTTCCTAATCTGTCCTAGTCTGGAAGCCCCACTGAAATCTCTCCACCAGGGGTGACCCTAATGGTATTTGCAATATTGGTAGCAAAGCTTTCAGCAACACAGCAACATTCAAGCCACCACAGTAAGACAAACTGAAAAAAAGGTGTGGAATTCAAGCGTTACATATATGCATTACTTTGAAAGCCCTTTGGGAAAGGGTGGTGGAAGAGCAGTGGACTGGAAGAAAAAAAAACAGTGAGGAGCCAGAAAATGCCAAGAAAAATGTTATCGGGAAAGGTATTTGTGAAAGGGGCATCTTTAACATAAGAGGCAAAAATAGGTTACCATGTGTAGACGAGACACTTTTCAATGAAGAAGTTAAGAATGTAAGCAAACTTCTTTATGATAGAATGGGAATTTCAGCACCTCCATCATTTCACAAACTCCTGGAACACTATTTACATAGAATATGATACGAATAGTGCCCTCAGCATTTGTACAATATGTTGGCCCCCAATGTGTTGCCTAAACAGATTATATGAAATTTGGAGAGAGAGTGTAAATGGGAGGATCACCTAGGTGTCCTGAGTGGCTGAAATCAATACTGATGTGAACACAGAGTGGAGGTATAGCAGCTTGATCAAAGATAATTTGGATAAGGAGTGGAGAGACAGATGAAGCCAAGCTATCTTGGGCTATAATATAATTTTGGTTTATTTTCTGGGACTTTGATTATATAACAACTCTGGATTCTTGTGTAGGTCTTGATAAGACAATTCTGGAAATTCAGGCTGTTACAAAAAATGTGATTTTTTTATACTGTAGAAAATGGGGATTTATCAATTATTTGGGATTAGAGGATTGCCACAATTGTACTGTTATTTTAGAAAAAAGCTATTCTATAAATGTAGATGGATTTTAATGGAACGAAACTGAATCACACTTTTGTGGTTATTTAAGAAGTCCAGAACTGAGATTTTTAAAATCTGAAAAGCAGATATTTAAAAGAAAAGGAACTGAACAACCAAATATACTGAAATGAGACTCACTAGGACTTGATGACTTTTGAAGTCCTTAAGGATCACCCCTTTTCAGACTTGGATGGTTAGGTGAGAGAGAATGATATCCTTAGAAATGGAAGCCGTGGTTTGCAAAGCTGGACATAGTAAATGGACCTTTTTGATGCTGAGATTACTTGTTGTAAATATTTCCCCATTGCAAGTTTTTATTTATTTGTTGTGGTTGTTGTTAGTTGTTATCTAATCGACTCCAAATCATGGAAACCTTTTGTATGACAAAACAAGACATTGCCTGGCCCCGTGCCATGTTCGTAGTCATCGGTATGTTTGCTTACATTTTTGCAGCTAATTTTGTTTATTTAGAATATCTATAGTCTATAAAGATACATTCAAGATCGTCATGAACAAAATAACATTAATGTATTTGTGTTAGTTATCTACTGCCACAATAATTTTGTGTAAAGAACCAAACCAAACCCACTGCTGTCGAGTCGATTCCGACTCATAGTGACCCTATAGGACAGAGTAGAACTGCCCCATAGAGTTTCCAAGGAGCGCCTGGCAGATTTGAACTGCTGACCTTTTGGTCAGCAGCCATAGCACTTAACCACTAAGCCACCAGGGTTTCTGTGTAACAAACTACCCCCAAATTTATTGACATAAATCAACAACTATTTACGATTACTCATGATCCTACAGGTTATCCAGGTAGTTCTGTTGATTTAAATTCTTTGGATCTTAGGTTGGCTCACTCAGGTGTCCACAGTCAACTGGCAGGTCAGTTGAGAGCTAGCTTGACAATATGGCCTCAACTTCTATGACTTAGATCTCCTCCACTGGCCTCTCAACAGCAACCACAGATCAAGAGTGAAAATGAACGTGCAGAAGTGCTTTTCATCACTCTGTTTCCATAAAGTTTGTAGCTGTCCCAAATGGACAAAGCAAGACATATGGGCATACCCAGAATCATTGTGGGAGGGCACTAAAAATTAATATGGACATAGGGAAGCATTGTTGAGAAGAAGGCAGTGAATATAAATGCTTTCAGAGGCCCATCAGTAGTGTAGCTAAAGAACATAGGTCTTCTGATGGCTGTCACTACCTTGTCATAGGAAAAGGCTCTGGAGTCTGGTTACCCACTGATTCCTCTAGTCTATGACATCTTGAGACTTGGAAAAGTGTCTTAGTCCTCTTGAGCTTCTTTCACAGGTACCCACAAGTCAATCCCATACTCAAATTGAAACAAATAAGGTAAAAATATTATAGGATGATATCGCCATTCATTTCCTACTATATCAGATATTTAAGTAGTCTTCGGTGCATAGGAGAGTTTGTATTCCTATTAAATATTATCTTTATAAGAGCTGCTTATGTGCATTTAAGATTCGTTTTATTTGTTTCAAATGACCAAACTATTTTTCCCCCCTCTGGAGATCTTTCTTCTTCTAACATTAATTGGCTCATGTGTAGATGATGTATTATTTTAAAAGTGTTGGCATTATCCTCATTTTCATTTTAATCCAGAAGCTTTTCAAAGTTCCATGTTATTTTAATACTGTCCATTGCCTTAAAAAAAAAAAAAAAAAAGGCACTTCCACAATGACGACCGGTTGTGGGATGCCAGTTGAACAAAATATAAAAATTCGTTCTGTATTTTTCAGTTTTCACTCAGGTATTAATTTCAAGTGGACATATACCTGCCTGTCCTCAGGGCTTCCTCCTCCAAAATCTACCACCCCACCAAGGTGTGAGAGTCACAATGATTTTATCAAGGCTAGAAACGCTGTCAGAGATGGGTAACGCTACCTTTTTTCCCTACTCCTTCTCTGTCAGGTGTTGTTTAAGAGTGTACTTATATGTATATATATAACTCATTGCCATCGAGTTGATTCTGACTCATAGCGACCCCATAGGACAGAGTAGAACTGCCCCATGAGGTTTCCAAGAAGCTCCTGGTAGATTTGAACTGCCAACCTCCTGGTTAGCAGCTGTAGCACTCAACCACTCTGCCACCAGGGTTTTCATATATATATATATAATATAGTAAATAACTTTATTGCCTGAATGCCTTTTTTTAAAGTAGTCATCAGTGTCTCTTGATTAATCAGTCATTTTTATCTCCTCTTTTATCTTCTATCAGAGAATTACTTTGTTAACTATTCATTTTTATTTTTATTGCATTGTCTCATCAATATATATTCACTAGTCTTGAAAACAAAAGTAAATGAAATTAATAATAGTAGCAATAGCATTTATTGATGTAGTAAAAACAGTAGTAATGATCTTAAGTCAAGGATACTTATGAAAATCCTAACAAAGGGGTTTATATGAACTAATGGGGGGAAAAAAAGGGCCATCCGTATTCCAACACTCAATTTTATTATTCTTTCTCTTCCCATGTGGTTTCCATCTGTTTCTTGTGAATAATTCCACTGGGATTCAGTTCACAGTAGGCCTAACTGAGCTTTTTAGAAGAACCTGACCCTCAACTGCAAGTTTGGGTCTAAGGTGCAAGTCTTGGATCTGATTACATCTCCGATCCTGGCCCAGTTCAGGAAATTGGAACCTGCCCAGCTGTGGTTCCCAGGTTGCAGGTTGGAGGCTGTTACCTGGCTCTTTCTCAGCCTAGCCTGCTGCCTTTTACTTGCAAGTAGACACAGATGTGTCAACTAAGCCAGCGTTTCCCCAGAGTTCAATTGCGATTTTTCCATATCAAGTACTACCTATATTCTTATTTATTTAACAGTTTGTGCATGAGGGATACTGAGTCTTGTTTGAAGATATCTAAAAATATTTTAAATAACGTTTTGCATGACTAATATAAATGGAAAACTACTACTACTCTTTCAACTGGAAAGTACTCTTTGCCATCAAGTCCATTCTGGCTCATAGTGACTTGATAGCACAGAGTAGAGCTGCCCTGTAGAATTTTCATGGATGTAATCCTTACAGAAGGAACCCTGATGGTATAGAGGTTAAAGTGCTCAGCTGCTAATCAGAAGGTTGATGGTTCAAACCCAACAGCTTCTCCATAGGAGAAAGATGTAGCAATCTGCTTTGGTAAAGATTACAGCCTTGGAAACCCTATGGGGCAGTTCTATTCTATCCTACAGGGTCACTATGAGTGAATCAACTTGACGGCAACGGGTTTGGTTTTTTAATGTTTGTGGAAGCACACTGCTACCTCTTTTTCCCATGGAGGGTCTGGTGGGTTCAAACTGCTCACCTTTCTTTTAGGAACAGAGCACTTAACCACTGTGCCATTTGGGTTCCTTAACTAGAAAGTAGGTAGCCATAAAAAAATTGCAGTGAAATCAAAGAAAAGTTTCTAAATTTGAGCTCTGTACTTTGATATGCCAAAGCTCCGAGTCAGAGGTCTGCATTACTTAAAAAGGGAAGTAAGCGCTTAGAGCCTATCATCCAACTGAACCTTCCATCATGAGATAATCAGAAAGATGCAAACACCTTCGAAGGGAGAATTACTTTTCACTTCATGATTTATCCATTATTTCATGTCCTATTTGGACCTTATTTCTAAGCACTTTTTATAGCTGCAGTCTTTGCATCCTATGTTTTGGGAAACGGCATGTTAACCCAATTTCAGCCCAAGGTGGCAGCACTGTCTTCAGCTGGATTGGCTAGGGGATGCAGTGATGCCTGGACTCCTGTTGTAAGGTGAGGTGTCATGAAATGAAGCTCCTATGCCTCCTTGAACTCCCTCCCCACACTATGCTCCCAATCATGGATCCCCACATGTCTTTTTTCTTTTTTTAATGTTTTTATTTAGGGCCCTTCCGCAACATTATTCAAGCTGAGTGATATTCCTTTCTTTACGTACTAGTTCAGAACATTTGTTCTTCATGTGCTCTTTAAGATGACCCTACAAGCAAGTGTTTTCAATTCCATGGTGACTAATTTGGCTCTGAGAGGTCAGAAACTGGTGAGGCTGAGGCAACTGAGTACAGTATCTGGTGAGGAGTAAAGTGCAGATTCATTTACGTGTTAGAACATTTCCTCCTGGTTCTCTTTTGCTTTAAGGTTTATTTAGAATTCATGAAGTTGTTTCTGTACAAAAAGTCTTTGAACCATTAAAGAGAATTATTTAGCAAAATTTCTAAAAATGCCAGTGCAAATTGGTTTGTGTGGAAATTCCGGTGCTTTCTTATTTTGCTACCAAGAAAAAGGCTTAAAAAAGGCTGGAGGGAGAATATGAATGTAATAAATATTTCATTTTTGTAGCACATCCTGCATTGTTCTTCAGTTTCAGACCTTGCCAGCAGTCAACACAGTAGTAAATTTCAGCACCTGTGGACCTGTTTCAGTAATTTATGATTTCTATTAGATTTCTATTAGAGATGGGCTGAAATGGTTCAGGCAGGTTCGTGCACCCCAATCCTGAGCACGGTTGGCCTGGGGGATTGTTTGCATGTGGGTATTTGGCAGCTCTTGCCTTCTTTGTTGCCTTTTTGCTATCACTAGTATCATGAGGGGGCTGCTCAAACACATTACCAGAATGTCAGAACTCGGGAAGATGTTACATTTTAGGATTTCTCCTCTGCCACAATCTGTACTTGTTTCATCCACCCATTAAACAAATATTTAGTGAGCACATATTAAGTACGGGTTCTGTGGCACTGGAGAGACACAGATTACTAAGAGATGGTTCCTAATTTTAAGGGGTTTAGATACTATGAGGAAAGCAACAGAGTCTCTAGGTATTACAAACAGTTAAGTGTAAAAGCTTGGTGCTTCAGATTCCTCCAGAGATGCCTCGAAAGAGAGGCTTAGCGATCTACTTCCGAAAGGTCACAGCCATTGAAAACCCTACGGAGCGTAGCTCTACCCTGACACACATGGGTGCGTCATGAGTCAGGGCTGGCTTGACAGCAACTGTTTTTTGTTTTGTTTTGTTTTTTAGGGGAGGTACAAGTCATCAAAAAAAAATACAATTAATTATTACATCATGCTATTAATATAGCTAAGC